>NC_053155.1:33424484-34040437 GCF_016835505.1 Polypterus senegalus
ACAGTTACTTTAGATCAAGATTACCCATTTATCTTGTGAAGATTGCAGGTTTCATTCCAACCAACTTTTCAACTTGAAAGTAAATTCTTACAGTTAGGGGAGAACACTTTCCTGCTGTTACCGGTGTAAAATGTACCTTTACAGTTTTTGTGAAGTGGATAGTTAATCGTCCACTTGTCTTTCCTCCTATATAATAAATAGAAAGAAATGTGGAGGAAAGTACAAAGGTGAAAATGGTGTTGGTTGATCTTGCTAATTTATCCAAACTTTTAATTAGGAAGAGAGAAATAAAGAGCTTAAAATGTTTAAAAAGCAAGAAAAATGCCTGTAGATTATATTTCATTTCATTAAAAATGAGTCTTGAATGAGGGTCCACTTTGGGTACAAATGAAATTTGTTTGTTCTCACTTTTTGTTTGTTTGTTCTCCCATTATGGCTGGGAGCACACAGCATAAATGACAGACAACACTGGGTACCTCAGTTCACGTTCTGTTCTCTCTGTTCAGGCTGGACCCATAAAATGTCCCAAAAAAGGCACAACACAGAAGGAAGCCATAACTTTCCAAGGGTCTTTTCATTCCAGTAACTTTGCCTTGATGGACAGGGTGCCCGCTCCTTCTATTCAAAAAATATAATAAAGGTGGGGACTGAAGATCACAAGGTCACTTCACACTTGGCCGGAAGGCAGTTGATCAGCTAGACAGACCCCAGTAATTTTTCAAAGCACACAGGGGTCCCAACTGAACAAACAGAGGCTATTAGAAAGTCTGAATAGAAAATTTATTACGATGGTGGCTCAAAATAAAAGAAGCCACCTCCATTAAATGAATAAAGAAAAAGTGACTATTTTTGTGTGTATAACCTTCTGTTGTTATTTGGGCGAGAAAAGACTAAAAATAATCCCTCAAGGCCTGCTAGGAGTCACTCATCAGAGAGTTTGCATGCTGCTTGGCAGAACCCCTACTGATCGATTATATCACGTATAAATGATTATTTACTGTTAATCACGCAGCAGCTCAGGAGTTTGAAATGAAGCAGCAGGAGAAAAATACTTGAAGCTAACAACAGAAAAACAAACACTATGACAAATATGAAACTGAATCCTGTCAACATTAACCAGCACTCGTGATAAATCAATTAGACTCAATTTAATATGACATGGTATGAACATTATTTATTTTTGCTTCTGCAATTCAAGCAAATTTGCGCAAATTCACAGCTTCATCTGGTCACAGTGCAAAAGAGGGCAGAACACAGAGTCTCGTCTAGCAGGTAATGTGTGTCTAGTAACTTACGGTGTTAGCATTGTCTGTTCAAATCCCACCGCTGTCACCACATGTCCACTGGCAAGACGTGGCACCTGCCCACGCTCCCACAGTAAGATTACGCATTGCTAGAAACATAATGAGTACTACGCTATGTGATAACATTTCTAATTTAAATCAATGATTCGACTGATTAATAATTCAGTCTCTAAGAGCTCGGATCTGGAACAGCCCAGGTTTACAATAAAGATCATCTCAACGAACAAAAGGAATTTAATTGTACACAGATAAGTCCATTGATTAAAACAGCTAAAAATTATATGTCGATAACAAGTCATTTCAAAGAGAAACATAAAACAGGGAGCAAGGGCAGAGACAGTGACAGCATCAACCCTTTACCAGTTAGTGGTAGGCCATAAAGCCATCTTGTAGACCAACCATGCCCAAAGTATCAAGCGTCCTTCGAATAATATGCACATAAATGAAGAGGCTGTTTGTGCTATGTCTAATTAACTGCTGATGGCTTGGTTCAGGTACAGGAGATGGATTATATCTGTTGGCTTAATTTTTATTTGCAGGTTAACGACTTCTGGCTCTTATTTGTTACTTTTATTTACTGGAGCAATCATTCTCCAAAATCGAAATGTATTCATATTTATCATGTGGCTATTGAATAAAAAACTCTAGTAACCTTAAATCTGTCTATTTGTCATGGAGAACCCTGCACAGATGGCATGTTTGGCAAGTAGAAAATGCCAATTGAAGGGGCAATGTACCTCAATTTGTAGAGTAGTGAGTCCAGGGAGCCACTATTTGGACAAAGACATCACAGACCCCCATCAATCTGTTTGGGTTTCGGGAGTGCAATGCAATGTCCCTGGGCAGGGTCACCTGGTGGTCAAGGGAGCGTCGGGGCTATCGGATCCTTATAAAATCTGACAAGGTCACCCCATGACATATTGCTGGCATGTAAAGTTGCAGGATGTGTTGGCACTATTACACTTCTTGTCAGGGTGGTCCGGGACATGAAATCACAACCTTTCAAATTCAAATCCCACGACTAGCCCATGATATTTATACAACCCTATGGAGGTCACGCCACATGCATGCACTTCAGATTCAGATTGTTTCTATAAAGTGCTTCATTATGACGTCCACAAAAAAGACATCCATCACTCACACTTGATAATATTTGCATGTCCTTAAATAGCTGACGGATACCAAGTGATGGGGCAACAACTGCAACTTCAAAGCACTTTGGAAATGGAATTAAACAAAACATCTATTATTTTTTTTCTTTTTTAGAAAGTCTGTTGAACATCATATGAAAATATCATCTGTGTAAACATTTATCATGATGCTGGACGGGGATAGCATTTAGAAATGACAATTAGTGATGACGTAATTTCAATTCATGTGCAAAGGCAAAGCTTCTGCTGTCACTTCATAATCCAGTTGCTTTAGCCCCACAAAGGAGTGCAAACTCTCAGGAAGGTTCCAGTAATTACTTGAAATGAATTGAAATGATGGCTGACTACAGTGGTGCAGGTTCATCTTCTTGTCTGGTCCAAAGTGTAAAAGTGGCGCTGCTCCCCTGTTTGAACTGATCAAGATTAGAAAAAGCAGTTGGTCGATCTATTTTTGACATCGAGTTGGACTGGTTACATGTAACTGATTGGTGGTCTTAGTGGCTCCTCTCGGCAATCCGTACGAGGTCACAGCTTTGGTGGTAGAGCTGGTGTTGAAGCTGCTCGTCATACGTTATGTCTGCAGACTTAACCTTTTGCCCGTTGTACAGATAGCAGCCTCCAGTTCCCTCCAGGTCTGGTGCAACGGCAGCGTATATTGAAGTTGAGGCTCCCTGCTCTGGTGTCTAAAAGGAAAAATAGACAAAGAAGGGAGCAATGAGTTCATTGGTGTGATGTACAACAGTACAGCAGAAGAAGGAAATACAGTGATCCCTCGCTATATCGCACTTCGACTTTTGCGGCTTCACTTCATCGCAGATTTTATACATAAGTTGTACTTATCTATAGCACCTGATGACTCCGACTCTTTCGATACACTAATACAATGTCTTACTGGTATTTCTGAATGGATGAATAGTAATTTTCTCAAACTAAATAAAGAGAAAACTGAAATTTTAGTAATTGGCAATAATGGATTCAGTGAGTTTATCAGAAATAAACTTGATGCACTAGGATTGAAAGTTAAGACGGAAGTAAAAAATTTAGGGGTAACCGTTGATTGTAATCTGAATTTTAAATCGCATATTCATCAGACCACTAGGACAGCATTTTTTCACTTAAGAAACATAGCAAAAGTTAGACCTCTTATATCACTGAAAGATGCTGAGAAATTAATTCACGCTTTTGTTTTCAGTCGACTAGATTACTGTAACGCACTCCTCTTAGGACCACCCAAAAAAGACATCAATCACTTGCAACGAGTGCAGAATGAAGCTGCTAGAATCCTAACTAGGAAAAGAAAATCCGAACACATTTCTCCAGTTTTGATGTCGCTACACTGGTTGCCTGTGTCATTCAGGATTGACTTTAAAATACTGCTTATGGTTTATAAAGCCTTAAATAATCTCGCTCCATCTTATATATCGGAATGCCTGACGCGTTATATTCCAAATCGTAACCTCAGATCTTCAAATGAGTGTCTCCTTATAATTCCAAAAGCTAAGCTTAAAAGAAGTGGTGAGGCGGCCTTCTGCTGTTATGCACCTAAAATCTGGACTAGCCTGCCAATAGGAATTCACCAGGCAAATACAGTAGAGCACTTTAAAAAACTGCTGAAAACACATTACTTTAACATGGCCTTTTTATAACTTCAATTTAACTTAATCCTGATACTCTGTATGTTCAATTCATCACAATAACTATTCATAGTGGCTCTAAAATCGGTACTGACCCCAACTCTCTCTTCTGTTTCTTTTTCCGGTTTCTTTGTGGTGGCGGCCTACACCATCACCACCTACTCAAAGCATCATGATGCACCAACATTGATGGACTGAAAGCCAGAAGTCTACGTGACCATCATCATCAGGTCAATCCATGAAAACCCTAAATACAAAGAGGACTGTTTGACTAATGTTAGGTAGATTGCCCAGAGGGGACTGGGCGGTCTCTTGGTCTGGAACCCCTACAGATTTTATTTTTTTCTCCAGCCTTTGGATTTTTTTTTTGTTTTTTCTGTCCTGTCCACCCTGGCCATCGGACCTTACTCATATTCTATGTTAATTAATGTTGACTTATGTTTATCTTTTATTGTGTCTTCTATTTTTCTATTCATTTTGTAAAGCACTTTGAGCTACATTTTTTTGTATGAATATGTGCTATATAAATAAATGTTGATTGATTGATTGATAAGCATATCTAAAGATATATCATGGATTTTTTGCTGGTTCGTGGATTTCTGCGGACAATGTGTCTTTTAATTTATGGTACATGCTTCCTCAGTTGGTTTGCCCAGTTGATTTCATAAAAGGGACGCTATTGGCGGATGGCTGAGAATCTACCCATTCAGAGCACGTATTATGTATTAAATAAAACTCAATGATATACAATATGCTTCGGATACTTGAAAGCCCAAACAGCACATATTGATTTTTGATTGTTTACTTTTCTCTCTCTGACATTCTCTGCTCCTGATGAATGGGGTCTTCGCACACTGGCCTAGAGGATACGGATGCTCCTCTAAAAAATGCTGAAAGACTACCTTCACATTGCTGCCTTCCTTGTAGCTGCTTTGTCTGGCGGTACCTCGCATACTTAAAAGCCCAAACAGCCCTATTGATTTTTGATTGTTTGCTTTTCTCGCTCTCTCTCTCTCTCTCTGACATTCTCTGCGCACTCCTTTGAAGAGGAAGATATGTTTGCATTCTTTTAATTGTGAGACGGAACTGTCATCTCTGTCTTGTCATGGAGCACAGATTAAACTTGAGACAAATGTTTGTTTGCAGTGTTTTAAAGTCCCTGTCTGTACAACCTCCTGTGTTTCTGTGCAAATCTGTGACAATATAACAATATAAACGTATGGTTTTTACTTTGCGGATTTTCACCTTTCGTGGGGGGTTCTGGAATGCAACCCTCGAGATCGAGGAGGGATCACTGTACAAGAAGCTTCAAAACTCACTTTCTTCTGGGTGCAGTGTTGGGGAGATACAGCCTACTCCCCCTGACTTGAAAAACAGGGCATATCGAGATTTACATTTACGGTTATTTGCTTAGCAGATGCACAATTGAAAAAACATCAGTTTGGAGGACTCCTTAGGAACAACCAACCCCACTAAATATCTACTCAAACAAGCATTTGTAGCTTTATTAAACAACACAACAGCATAGCTGTAGGGTAAGGCTGACCACCCAGAGAAGGTCTTGTATTCTTTATCTATTCTATGTAGCAAACACCTCCTAAAACTCAACATGGTGACGATGAGATTGTGAGATGAGTTGTTTTTCTTAGACTCTTAAGCTGTCATTATTGTCTCCAGCTGTATTCTACAAATGATCTCAGTCATTATGATCTCAGCACACTCAATGAACTGTCATAATGAGCTGAAGTGTCCATATCAATGCTCCCTCAGAGCAGTCAAATAAAAGATGTCCACTACAGGATTGATCTCAACTGGTGTTGATGGCAAATGACTCTTTTCTCACCCAGTTTGTTTCAAGCCCAACATGTGGTGATGTCTGTCTTGATCTCACGTTTTTGAACAGAAGTCATCGATACTCTAAGCAGCACTGATCACAACATGGTCAAATTTGAGATAATCTTTGAAAATACACAACATGGAAGAATGAACACTACACTAAATACACTATATGAATACACTAAATGAAGACTTATAATTTGCGCAAAGCATGCTTCATGGGGATGAGGAAGTATCTAGAAAAAACAGAATGGAGAAGTAAAAACTCTAACTATAAATGGTGTTACCTCAGAGACCTTTTGATTCAGGCTCAAAATGAGCAACTCTGGCCAAAATGGATAAATAAAGACATTATAAAAAGGTAAAACTGAGAGGATCACTGGACAAGAAAATCCAATAATTCTGACTGAGAGGAATACTGGACACTACATCAAGAGATCAAAAAAAGAAAATGATAGAGAAAAAAGGCATTTAAAAGATCAAAAGAGAAAAAAAATTCTAGTGAAGGCAAAACATCAATCATTTTTTAAGTGCTATTCTAGTAAAAAGACAATTAAAGAGACTTTAAGAACCCTCAGGGATACAAAAAGAGAAATCACTGATAATGAGAAGGGAATAGCAAGAAAATGAATAAATATTCCAGATTTTAAAATAGAAGAGTTAGATGTGCTTCCAGCCCTCAATACGGAAGACCAATAAAACCCCTGGACCTGCTGGGATTTTACCAATTGTACTGAAAGAAATGAATGATGACATCTAAAAACCACTGGAAGCTATATCTGAGCCGACACTTGAGGAAGGAGAAGTACCAGAGGACTGGAAAGCTGCAAATGTGGCTCCAACATTCATGCAGGGAGACATAAAGGATCCTGGTCACTACAGACCAATAAGTCTTACTTTTATGCCATGCAATTATAAAAGTAACTATATGAAAATAATATACTAAATAGCATGGGTTTATGAGAGGAAGAACTTACAAAGCCAATCTTTTAGATTTTTTTGAACAGGCAACTGCAATGGTTGATAAAAGTAAAATATACAATAATGACACTAATACATAATTTTCTTAGCCTTCCAAAAAGCCTTTGACTCTAACCCCAAGCTGAAGGTTCATTCTAACACTAGAGGTTGTGGGCATCAGAGGTAACTTAAAAAACTGGCTCTTGAGTGGTTAACTGGCCAAAGACAAAGAGTACAGATAAGAGGAGAATGCTCTACATGGAGTGAAGCCATCCCCTGAGTGCCTCAGGGGTATTTTGTGATTTATATTAATAACACTGTTTACAATAGGATTAAAAAACTTGTGAAATGTACAGGTAATACTAAAAGTGGTAATGGCAAACACTAAGGAGGCATCAAAAGGAATACAGATAGACTTGGACAGACTTCAGAACCTGGCGAACAATTGAAAAATGCAGTTTAATGTAGAAAAGTGCTACACCTGGGCAAAAGGAAGGTTAAATACAGTACAAATACAAGATGGCAGACACTGTCCCACAGGAAGCAACCTCTGAAAAGGACATAGGGGTTTATGTTGGTACAACATTTTCATTAACTGAGCAATTTGTGGAAGCAATTAAAAAGGCAAATTGAATAAAAAAGCTCATGCATCTGGTGAATTGTGTGCAGTTCGGGTCACCACACTACAAGAAACACATTGCAGCAGCCTCTCCCGTCCTACTCTGACAGACTCAGAGAATTAAATTTGTTTTATTCTCCAGCAAAAGAAACTGCATGGGGACCTAATCCAGGTCTTTAAAATCCTCAAAGGCATTGATGAAGTAGATTCAGCAGAATTCTTTCAACTTAAAGGGTAAATCACGTACTTGAGGGCATCAGTGGAACTTTAGGTGCAGTACAATTAAGACTAAAGCCAGTCAGGAAGCACTTCATCACAACAAAGAGTTGTAGGACTCTGGAAAAAACTAGCAAGACATGGAGTTGAAGCAGAAGCCTTTACAACCTTTATTAAGAATCTGGACGAGATATTGGGACAGCTTAGGCATGAGCTACACAAACAAGCTTGACGGACTGAATGGTCTCCTCTCATTTGTCAAACGTTGTATGTTTTTACTTCATATGTTCTTATTTAAAAAAAAGGGAATCCACAACAAAGGCCAAGCACTGGGTGGTAGTGATGTCACCCCTCAAATAATATCATTTATAGGACTTTCACATACTGTGTTTTAGACCAATCATTACTGCTGAGTGCAGCAATACATTTACGCTTTTAGAGCTGCTAGAAGTAGAAGACGACTTGTCTGATTTTGATTAAGTATTTGAAGCCATATATAAACACGACTGTCCTGGTTTTCATGGCAAGGACCGTTGGGTGTGCCAGTGTGAAATGCACATTTCAAACTAGCTGCTTTGCACCAAAGAGTTTTCTACTTCACCTTACAGACCAGTGAGTAAGAATGAGCAGACTTATACAATGCCATCATGCCACCTTCAAAACAAGGAATATCCCTATGTATGTGTAATGTATTAAACTTTTAGCTTGGGATACATGTAAATACTTTTGTTATTTGTAAGTGTGTCATGTTGCTAGTTTGCAGCTTTTTTAGTACTGGAATGCTACGATGCGTGGCAGTGTTGCTCCCAAGAACCACTCGCTGTGAATCACGTCATGATACTCCATTATTTAATGTCACGCAGTGCTGAGTGTCCTCGATTATGAATTAAATATTTAAACAATCACATTGTCTTGTGTTCCTAATGTTTAAAGCTTCCTGGGTCTTAGTGGTCTTAGCGTCTTGTTCTGATGACATCACATTCTTTGATCAAAGGCTTCTAACCTTCTTTTTGGTTTGTTTTCTGGTTTTAGACATACATCTAGTCTGCTTTAACACCATCCTCATTGTTGTTAACTGTGTCATCAGCAGGCAATTCAGAGAGGACCAAAGCAGGTGGACCTGGTCAATGCTGTGGTCCAGTGAGGCCACTTTGGATACTTGCAACTGGCATACCACAATATGGTTGTCCCAAGAATATATGAACAAACATCATGCTTTCAGCAAATCCAAACATTAACTAAACGTAACCTCATTTGATAAACAAGGCTTAATACGCTGACTGCTGGACCATTTATTATCAGGATACTGCAGTATTGGTCTATGCATATATGATAAATAATGAACTCTATCAAAACTCACAAAAAAGTAATGTATTAGATAAAGCAGTTTTATTATCAACAGTAACTATGTCAAACTCTTAAAATGTAAATACACCTAATGAATAATATAAAAAGCAGTTATTTTCCTTATTTTCTCCAGCAGTACTACTGAAAGTGTGCATCTGAATGAGAGAGCCTGAAGCACGGCACCACACAGAAACACATGCGCCACGAAAGCCGTCCACGCTTGTTCCACAGAACGCATTTGGTAACTGGTGACTGTTTGTACTTAGTGGGTGGCAGAATGTCCATGTAGTGCTGTCCTGACAGTTGTGACAAGTCAGATGCCTTGTGATGAAGAAACGCCATCACTGTCTGCACCACTGGTACAGCCTACATGCTCCACATCATCCATTTGATTGTCATTATTTTCAGATTACTCATCTTCAACAAATCTAGCTGTTTCAAAACATCAGCAGGTTTGTACCTTTCTCATGAAGACATAACTCCTCACTGTTTATTTAGAACACTATTTTCAGTACCTGTTGCAACCAAAAGACAAAAAATATATGGCTAACCACTAGATGGCAGCACTACAGTAGGTAACTGACATGTTGGCTGCAACCACAGTGGCTGAGATACGAGTTTTCTCATACATTGCACCTTAACAGGCTCAATCGGATACCTTGTGTTAAGAAATTTTACTTTGTTATTATTTATTTAAAAAAAAGAATCCAGTATGCAACCGTCACATGTTAGGATTCTGAAGTTTTGAAATCTATAAAATTAATTCCTTTGAACGTTTTGTATTTTTAGCTTTGTTGTTTTAATGTTGCAATTTTTATTTGAAGATTTGTATTTTGATCACTGGTTCTTTTCATCTTGTGTTGCTTCCTCTCGGTCATGGCCATCTTGTTTATTGCTGTCACAGGCTTGTCGTTAGTCACAAGATCAGCAATGATGCATCATTCAGTTCTTGTGGCATCCATGTGTTTGGATTTGTGAATAAAATATTTTTCTGGCATTTAATTAGCAAATTAGTCTTATTAGTGAGTCTGGACTTTGCATGATTTTTCATAAAAAGTTTAGCTTGTGTTTTGGGTTTTGGTAAAATTGATCTTTTCTTGTCCTTCGATTTAATCTCATCTCCTAGTCTTCCTTATTTTTGTATGACTAATTTCATGTGGAATGTTATGTGTGAAAAAGTAAGCACACCCTGACTGCTTTCATATGAAGCGAGAGGTCATTTCTGCCAGGTGCTCCTTTTTTACCTGACTTGATTTGTGTGGGCGAGTGTTTGAGAACATCTGGAGACACACTGCATGAATCACAACTGACACTTTATGGCCTTAGTGAGGATGGACATTAGAATGTGCTTAAAAGGACTACTAGTGTGAGAACTGCTTGGAAATATTCCTTATTAAATACACAAAAATCCCACTGTGACACTAACATGGCAAAAAATACAAACTTGTTCGTAATCTTGTTAGAAATAAGATGAAGAAGAACACATCCACAGAAGGAGAAGATGAATTCAGGAAAGTATACAAAATAGGGCTGAGACTGTGCCTAACACCGCTGGGCGTATCGATGTGATGGTGTGGGGACAGTGGGTGGCTTTTATTTGGACCACACAGAATTCACATCCTTATTACCGACTACATATTTTCATTTTGGCTCTGTACTTTTCCTAAGGCTAAACGCAGGCTGTTTTTCTTGTAAATATTAATTATTCATATTTAAACTGACATAATTTAAATTATGCAATTTAACCTCAAGTGATAAAAACTGTGGTTCTCTTTGAAATGCCATAAAGTTTCTTCATTAAAATTACATTAAAGATAAACTCATCTTTTAATATTTAATTCCAGTTATAAGAGTTTATAGGAATTCAGCTAATCAGAATATCAAATAAATATCTAAAGGATTTTTCATTTTGACAAACCAGAGTATATGACTTTCAAAATATAAGCAACAAACTGCCATAATAGGATTCATTATTTTATTATATGATAGCAATACTTTTGAAACCCTCATGAAGCCTTTAATCAAATAAACAGTCTGCATTTTATACAGCACCAGAGAAAATGAGGACTGTTGTCACAAAAAAAAATCAAAAAAATAAATTACTTTCATGGTGCCAGGGGTTGGCATCTTTGATCCCATCCATAGTACAGAGGATTCAGAAATTATTCTGACCCCTTCACCTTCTGTACACTGTATTGTGTTAACAGATATATTCTTAAATGCCCATTGTCACAAATGTGTATCAGAGGAACACCTTCTTGGCACAACACAGGTACTCAATACCTCGCTGGGGCAAGAACGAGGGCGCAGAAACGCAAACCTGTCCATCAATTGCTCTTTTATTGAATCTACTTAAATCAGTTCAGGGCTGTGGAGACCAAAACATTAGTCCATCACAGGGCACACTCACACACCATCACCTGCCCTCACTCAGATGGAGCCAATGAAATGAATTCACATTTTGTTGGGATTTGGGAAGAAACCCTGAGCATCCAGAGGGAAATCAATGCACACACACAGAGTTTAAGCAAACTCCACCACTGGCCAGGCAGTGTTTTGATATTAGAATTATGAAGCTGTAAGGAATCATCATGCATAAAAATACTGCACAGATTAAATATAATCTCCTCAAAACCTTTACAAAATGTGGCACATTCTTTCATTTACTGCAGCATCTTCTTCTAGCCGTGAGTTGCGAGGAGATTAGAATTTTATATTTTGAATTGCACTCTAACCCTAAGCAACCAAATCAGAAGCATCAAATCAACGTTGCTAGGTATACAGATGACGCACAATTAGACATTTCTCTCTCATGTCAAGGTCAGCACTTCATCAGTAAGATAATCAGATGTTTGGTGGCTATGACTCACTGAATGTCTCAAAGTTCTTTACAGAACAAGACACAGATATTAATTATAAGGCAAGGTCAGTCAGGTTATCTGTCACATAAATTAGGCATGTATCAATTTAGAAGTACGGCAATTGGGTGTGACCTCAGATTATATGTATATATATATATATATATATATATATATATATATATATATATATATATATATACACACACACACATAGATAGATAGATAGATAGATAGATAGATAGATAGATAGATGTGAAAGGCACTATATAATAGATAGATAGATAGATAGATAGATAGATAGATAGGTGAGGCATTATATAATAGATAGATAGATAGATAGATAGATAGATAGATAGATAGATAGATAGATAGATAGGTGAGGCATTATATAATAGATAGATAGATAGATAGATAGATAGATAGATAGATAGATAGATAGATAGATAGATTCCATGTTTGTCAACCGTTGTAAAGATAACAGGTTTCATTCATCGAAGTGTTCACTACCCAAATCGGTACTCGTGAATCTAAGATGTTTAACAGGCATTCCCGGTATTAAGTTGTGGATTTTCCTGTGAATATTTAGCGGCAGCGTGTCTATGAACTTAATTTAAACTTACGCTTTACACCTTGCTTTCCTATTGATATGTCTACAAAGGCTTGTTCAGATTCAGAGGGTTGTTCCTTTCTTACTGCATCAATAAATAGCATATCTTCCTCTTTATAGATATATAGATCAACATTCTCACACTCAATTCATCTCAGGGTCATAGCTGTATTGGGGGTCTCTGAAGTGTCCCCCCACACACATACCCTGCATGTATTAGTATCTGCACATTTTTTTTTCTTTGATTTACTCATCTATTTGCAATTTTCCCTTTTCAGTTCTTGTGGTAAATCTGACTTTTGGCATCCTGGAATTCCATGTTTGGACCGTATTTATTTATTTTAGTAGCTATTTATAACTTCGTCAATATTTTGGCAGAACCATTTTATTATGCCCAATGCATGCCATTTATAGAAACTCTCCCACGTACGGCGAGGCCGCAAGAAGCTTAAACAACATGGCACATCTGCATAAACGATTAGGATAAGCTTTCTTGAAGGATTCAGTTGATGCACGTCATTCTAAAATGAATATACGAGGTGTGGCAGAAAAGTAATGAGACTGTTTTTTTATTTAGCAGTTTTTTATTTTTTTCAAACATCAATGTTATCCCCTTCAAAGTACTTCCCTTGGGCAGCTACACATCGATGGAGACGTTGTTCCCACTGTTGGCAGCAGCACTGGAAGTCTTCAACCAGTATGGTCTTCAGCATGTCCGTTACACTCTTTTGGATGTTTTCTAAAGTCCCGAAATGACGTCCTTTGAGGACATTTTTCAGTTTAGGAAAAAAGAAAAAGTCACATGGACTGAGGTCAGGTGAATAAGGGGGCTGGGGAACCACAGGAATGCCTTTTGAGGTCAAAAATTCTGTAATGGAGAGGGCAGTGTGACATGGGGCGTCATGATGAAGCATCCATTTGTCTGCAATGTCTGGTCTCACGCGAATGACCCTTTTTCTGAGCCTTTCAAGGACGTCTTTATAAAAAACTTGGTTGACAGTTTGTCCTGGAGGAACAAATTCTTTGTGGACGATTCCCCTTTTGTCAAAAAAATATATCAGCATTGATTTGATCTTCGATTTGCTCATTCGAGCTTTCTTTGGCCGAGTAGAGTTTGCAGTGTGCCACTCCTGACTTTGCCTCTTGGTCTCAGGCTCGTATTCAAAAATCCATGATTCATCACCTGTGATCACACGACTAAAGAAATCTTGCTCATTAGCGAGTCTGTCAAGAAGATCAAGACACTTGTTTTTTCGATTGTCCTTCTGCTCAATTGTGAGGTTTTTCGGCACCATTTTGGCACAGACCTTTCGCATGTGCAAATGTTCAGTCAAAATTTGATGAACGGTAAATCTGTTCAAATTTAATTGTTCACTCAACATTCTTAATGTTAAACGACGGTCTGATCTCACAAGAGTGTTCACACGTTTGATGTTTTCATTGGTTTTCGAAGTTGAAGTCCTCCCTGAACGGTTTTCATCTTCAACGTGTTTTGTGCCAGCGAAAAACTTGAGCTCGGGATAAAGAATGTTCCCCATAGGCCTGTTTTAACTTTTCAAATACTTGCCGATTCTCCAAGCTTAACACAAAATTTAATGGCACAAAGTTGCTCCAAATTCCGCTGTTCCATTTTGCGTGACGCACAACCAAAAACAGAACTTCGCTAATAGCAGTCACAAAAACCACATAGTTAATGGAAGGAGTTGAAACTCGCACTGAGCTATGGGAGGGTACTGATACACGTGCTCTATCAAGGACAACAGCGCAGCATTGCCAGATCGCTTGCAGTGTTGCCAGTCTCATTACTTTTCTGCCACACCTCGTATACAAAAGAAACAGAGGTGTTTACAGGAGAACAATGAAGCTAATAAATAAACGATGTGATTTACAAAGCAGTACATAGCAGACAGTATACATGAAGAAATAAAGTTGTAACAAAGACATAAGGTAATTGTCGTCACACTTACAAAGCGAGTGATTTCCATAGTGACGAGAGATGCGTGTAGACAGAGATCCGAATGTTCTCCACCACAACTAACCAGTCCTTGGAGTTTATAGATACGAACTGAACGTGAGCAAAACAAGAAATAAAAGGGTATCACCGTAATGCTCAAGGGGGGCACCACATGTAAATGTTCACTATGTGACTTGAGTGATTGATGAGAGCTTTTTTGGACATTAATAACATCACTATGAGTGCAGCGCATGACTAACAAGTGTGTTAATGGACACACAACGGAGCAGTAGGGGTGCACAACCCACCAAATAAAAATTTCAGCTAACAACATGTGGGGCAGAACACATGTTGTGCTTGTTTTTTTATATGGTTGCCACCATTTTGTTACAATATTTCCTTAGCTGAGACCATTTTCTTTACATTCGATATGATCACTGCTGGACACATGATAAGAGAATGACGAGCTGCATCATGTAGCCAATGTTAATCAAAAGATTTTTCTTTTTTGCTAAGTATTTATAACAATAGAGAAAAGTGCAAATAGTTGAAAACTGTTTTAAATGGGGTGGTGTGGAGTGACACACAGAGACGCAGTGGCTGGAGGTTTGTCCGCAGCGTGTAGAAGACTTGGTGGGCCTACAACTTTCTGTACAACTCTGGGAGGACACAGGACCTTCAAGACAGCTTTTGGCAAAGGGATAAGGGCCCAGGCTGGTTTCACATTGAGGAGGTGATTCTTGCCCACATCTCTTCAGTCTGTCTTTATAATAACTCACAACTTGACTTGAGGCTCAAAACAGAACCTGACAAAGAGCAACCATTTAAACCCTGAGGAAAGAGACGTGCTTAACAAAAGTTTAGGACAACCAGGCTGCAACTGCATCTGGCGGCAAACGCTACATCCTTCAGATGGCTCACTTCGCAGTCTTTCGGGTATTTTATAAAAGTGCCTGAATACAATACAATGCAATTTATTTTTGTATAGCCCAAAATCACACAAGAAGTGCTGCAATGGGCTTTAACAGGCCCTGCCTCTCGACAGCCCCCCTAGCCTTGACTCTCTAAGTAGACAAGGAAAAACTCCCAAAAAAACCTTGTAGGGAAAATGGGAGAAACGTTGGGAAAGGCAGTTCAAAGAGAGACCCCTTTCCAGGTAGGTTGGGCGTGCAGTGGGTGTCAAAAAGAAGGGGGTCAATACAATACAATAAAATACAATACACAGAACAGAACAAATCCCCAATACAGTATACAAATAAAAAAATTAGTACGGAGTAGAATTTAACAGTAGATGATATCACATAATAAGATTTGGATTTAAAATGAATTCAAATATTGAAAGCGCTAGAATGTTGCTGTGGTTTTTCATGTCTGCTCCTGTTGTTCATAACCTTCCATTAAGTGATTCAATACAGAAAATGCTTAATCTCAGCCAAAATATTGCAGTTTTCTTTCAGATTTTATGATTTGCTTATTTTGATGTTTGGTAGCCCAAAGATGATCACTCTCTACCTGAATTATTACAGATATTAGATTTTATTAAGGTTATGTTTTTTGACGTCTTACATCTTCTTTTCATTGAGGCCACATTTTCTTTTGTTCTTTAATGTCTGCAGCCATCTTGTTGATAGCAACCTTTCATTGTTGATAATCATGTGACCTGATGAGGACGTGTATGTGACATCATTATTATTTAAGATGGCGGCCTGAATCTTAGGCATTCTACCTTTGGACCACATTACTGTTCACTTTCATTTTCTTTTATCTAGCTCTCTCGTGTTCAAGGAAGCCCAGAAATGATTAATATTAGGAGCCTATTGGTTTGCTTCTGTGACTTCAATTCTCGCTTTACTTACTGAATTTGTCATTTGGATATTCTGTAATTTGCCCTTAGTTTTGGACCTGCTGCATGGCCCCTAATTAAGATTTTACCTACAGTAAAACAAATACTGTAATTAAAATAATAATAAAATAAATTAAATGTACCCCACCTCCACTAATTTTCCCCTACTGGCAGAGATAATGCTAACCATACATAGACTGTCAACAGGCTACCATGATTGCTATTCTTTCTCACCCTAGCTACAATAAACCAAGATCTGGCTGTCCCACAAAACACTTTTTGTTAGTCCTGCACAGTTTTTGTTCAGATTCTGAATATATTAACGGGACAAGAAGCCAATATGGACTGGTAAACAGGCTTTAGAAGCTCCTGGCTGGTAGAATACTGTATACCTGGTAACAAATAAGAACAGACATGTCTGCCATAGAAAGGCAGACTTTGGTTTTGCCTTATTTCCTAAGTTTTACAGTTCACTTGTGACATAGGAACTGAAACTAGGGGAGGACCTCCAAACACCTCAGCCATGTGTTTTTCTCTTCTCTGGAACATTCTAAGAGCTTAGGATGGGGATGACCCTTGAAATCAAGGGAAGTCCAAGTAGGAAAGAACCACCTGATGAGGACAAGAACGGCTAAAAGGACATTAACCTGTTTGATTACAGAATCCAAGATAAAATCTGTGGTAAAACGAGAGAGCAGGAGTAAAGTCTTCAGTCCAGTTCCTCCAATGCCAATAGGACGAAGTTCATCTAATGTTCAGTGTTTTCATAAGCAAAGAGCCCCTAACCCTGTAATTTAGAGCATGCGTTAAGGACTATAATTGTCAGGAAGCCCCCTGTGAAGAGCCTAGAGAGGCTTTAATGAGAAAACGAGTGCATCATTAACGAAGACAGGAACTCTGTAACCTTTGATGCCTAAATTCTTAAAGAGAACCATTGTTGAGGACTGGAGCCAGGTAGGCATGTCTTGTATGTAAAAGCTACATTGAGACCAAGTTTTGGCAACTAAGATGGTCCAACCATTTAATTAGAGTATTATTAACACTCTGAATGTGAACTACGAGTTAAGTTGTATCTCACTGAGCCTGCCAAGATATGACATACAAGAAAACGCGTATCTCAGTACACAGTCACTACAGATACAGGCAGCTTGCTGGAGAGCTTTACTGCCGCCGTGTCTCAGTTACCTACTGCTGCCATCTAGTGGATAGCCATAGAATATTTTTGTGGCGGTAACAGCTTGTGGAAAATATTGTTCAAAATAGACAGCCCGTTGGTTATGTTGTTGTGAAAAAGCTATAAAGCTGCTCATGTTTTGAAACTATTAGATTTTTGGAGACTTTTACATTTTGTTGGTGAAAATAAAGAAATCAGCAGTGTTTTTGTTTTGCATATTAGACATTGTTACTGTTAATAATAAAACTGTTGCTTCTAATACATTTCTTAACATTTTTTGTAGTACTAGGGTGTTGTATACCGTGTTAGCCATTACAAATGTAGAGAAAAGCCAAGCAAAATGACACCTTTTATTGGCTAACTGAAAAGATTACAATATGCCAGCTTTCGAGGCAACTCAGGCTCCTTCTTCAGGCAAGATGTAGTAGGGGCCTGAGTTGCCTTGAAACCTTGCATATTATAATCTTTTTAGTTAGCCAATAAAAGTTGTCATTTTGCTTGACTTTTCTCTACATTCACATTTTTTAAAAGTTTTGATAGAGTTCATTGTTTATCATCTATGCATAGAGCCATACTGCAGCATCCTGCTAATAAATGTTAATGTGTTAATAAAATTGAGGTGATATCTGTGTTGGTCTTGGTGGACATAAAAGCATTTTCTGTACCTACCCAATGGAAGCAAACAAAAAAATCTCCTTTGCAAGGCTTGATGGACAAACTTCTACAGTACACCAAACTGCTGTGAGGCCAAGATTAAGACTATAGCAGAATAGATGGTCAACACCTTCCTTTAAAATTTCATGTAAATAATAATTGCAGATATACTCCTAAACTGTTAAACAGCTCTTCTAAGTGGAAGACATCCCATGATGTTTAACAGAATATTAAAAAGAAATGCCTTTGAAATTTGTAGAGTTGAGGGAATTTAGTGTAGCACATGGCGTGATCCTTAATAGGCAAAAAGGTAAAGCTCGTGTGTTAAGCTAGTAGCTATGCTGTCTCACATATCTCATCCAGGTACTTCTTAAAAATTGTCAAGGTATTCTGCTTCAACTCCATGTCTCAGTCATTTGTTTCTGATTCCCCACAACTCTTTGCACTGCAGCATCAGTCCTAAATGCCCTTCCCCTTAATCTCCACTGGTGTCTTCAAGTATCTCATTCACCCTTAAGTTGAAAGAATTCTGCTGGATCTACTTTTATCAACGTCTTTGAGGGTTTTAAAGACCTGGATTAGGTCCCCAGGCAGTCGAGAATAAACAGGTATAGTTGTCCGAGTCTGTCACAATACGACAAGTCCTTAAGTCCTGGGATGCACTTGCTTGCTCTCCTCTCCTCTGCATGTGTTCAAGTGCTGTTATTTCCTTTTTAAAAGGCGGTGACCAGAACTTCACACATGCAGTCTCACTAGTGCATTATGTAGTCTCAGCATAATGCAATTCAGTTTAGTTTTGATTAACACTGTTTACTAAGTGCAGGCTTAGAGCACCATAACAGTTTCACAGGTTAAAAAACAATAACACATTTTGCAAATGTCTACTTACAGTATATAATGAATACACATAAAGCTGCAGACTAATTTAAACACGCAGTAAAAACAAAGCAATTCCAAAGTGATTAACATAAATGGAACCTAACAATATCTGTGCTGTGATTGGCTTATTTGTTTCAATTTTGTTTTCTTTTTTTAACTTTTCTTTTAGTGTTTTAGTCAACTTGGTATATAGTCTGGGGTTTATAGACCAGAATAATCCAATTTTGGTATTTTTTTTGCTTGAAAATAGCCGTAAAGATCTTTATTCTAATATACCAGTTTGGTTTTCTAATGGGCACCACCATTTTCTGTCTTTTGTGGTTGTTATGGCATTTCTATGAGTGATGTCCAGGGTTGTGCTGCCTGTATCATAAGCAGTCAAGGTTATAAAGATCAGCTCTGTGCACTTCCAGGTATCTGCAAATATTTTTTTACAGTGATCTTTATGTTTGTGTACTTCTGGTCCAAGACTTTCATTTCTGTCCTTTTTGACTAAGATTTTTAGTTGACCCTTTTGTTTTGATGTAAGATAGGCTTGATTCTCGATTTATAATCCCACCATGGCTTTGTTAATGTCTGCTCTCCATTTTATTGTGAAAAATACTGCAGAACATTCTGTCCATTGACATTATCATTGAACTATGGCCAGCTGACAGCAGGGGAGAGGAAAACAAAAAACTCCAACCAGCAGCAAACTATGGGAAAATGAACCTCTGGAGGTTCACGGTCAAATATACCAGACTAGGGCAGACACATTCAAAGTCACAGACCTGGAGACCTCAGCCACCCCTTTCAATATACATTTTGTGCTAGCAGTTTACTGCAATGTCAGAATCCCGTTATTACTTATATGTGTATATATTGGGGGTCTGCGGTGGGTTGGCACCCTGCCCGGGATTGGTTCCTGCCTTGTGCCCTGTGTTGGCTGGGATTGGCTCCAGCAGACCCCTGTGACCCTGTGTTCGGATTCAACGGGTTGGAAAATGGATGGATGGATATTGGGGGTGGTAAAAAATGTGCCATGTCTCAGCTGGCATAATTTAACACACCAAATCTGTTATTCTCACCAAGCTCTTATTGGTAGTAGTAGTGGTAGTAGTAGTAGTTGTAGTAGTAGTATTACAACGTGTACAGAGTATAGTAAAATTCTAAGTTGCATGTTTCACCGACATGCTAACAAAGACTGGCAGAGTGACTTCATTTAGACTGGTACAGCGAGTGAGACTGAGAGAACAGATTTAATGGAGCAATTACACACACAATGATGGCAACATGGTCAAAATGCAGGTGTTGAAGAATGCAAAAAATGATTTTTAAGACCAGGAAATGAAGCGTAAACAAAAGCACAAAATCAAAAAAATGGTCTGTTGAATAGTGAGGGGTTAGAAACCAGGAGACATGTGCAAGAGCAACTGTCAAAATACAAGTGAAGCAAAAGTCGTAGTTAAGAAACGAGAGCAAAAATCATGGCTACCTAAAAATCTTTACCCATTTTACTATTTCAAGAAAGAAACTTTGCTTTTTAAGTTTTTTAAAATCCAAATCATTGCCAAATACTACATTGCCATGGTGATGCAGAATGACCCAAGGTGTCAAAGCCCACATAAAAAAGTGTTCACAAGATGACACCAC
The DNA here is from genome assembly GCF_016835505.1 of Polypterus senegalus. Taxonomy (NCBI): domain Eukaryota; kingdom Metazoa; phylum Chordata; class Cladistia; order Polypteriformes; family Polypteridae; genus Polypterus; species Polypterus senegalus. Next base: position 33,445,156 of record NC_053155.1, read on the forward strand.
AAATAAAATGATAAATTAATATGAAAATAGGAAACACTAATCAAATATTAGCAAAATTATTCAAATATCAATTTTAAACAAACCAGGGTTTGTTTCCTGCCTTGCACCCTGTGTTGGCCTGGATTGGCTCCAGCAGACCCCCGTGACCCTGTAGTTAAGATATAGTGGGATGGATAATGAATGGATGGATATCTCTGATTCGTTTCATATACTTTGTAATATTGGGCCTGTTTAGCGTTTCAGTTAACCTATTAAGAATATCAATAAAGGAAATCAAATAGAAAATTAGGCTTTTATTAATTTTAATTAAAAAATCTAATCAACTGTAAATGCTCTGTAATTTTTCAAGCCTATACTCCACCAGAGGGAAGTGTAATTATGATGTTCATCAGATGGGTTGGTCCATTAAGTATAACTAATAATCTTCAGACTCATGCCATGATGCTACTCTACCAATTGTGCTTCTACACAATTCACTTTGTCACCGAACAAACCACCAGGGAAACTCCATCAGCTTGCTAGCTGGTATAAGGAATACAAAAATATTCATTTTAATTAAAATGAAGTTCTATGTGTTATCCCGTAATTGTTTATCATGGCACAGAAGAGTGACACTACTTGTTCTGCTACTATCGGAAAAATCACAGTGTTGCGAAAATAATCCACATCGGTACAGGAATATTGTGCCTACCTTGCACAGAGCGTTACCCAAAAACCTGGCCACTGCATGCTGCCTGCCCCAGCCAATTGTGTCACTCATTCCTTCAGTTGAGCCCACTTATTCCAAAAAAAAATCATGTTGGCTGAATTATGATGACAGCATCTAAAGCAGACTGTCAGTTTATTAGCAGTGTAAGAAAAATATTTCTTGTCAAAAGTGGCCTTTCCATTTTTAAAGAGCCTTTTACTGGGAGGCCATTATGTACTGTAACTGTGTAAGAACTTAACACTGATACACAAACACTAACCTTTCATTTTCATCCAAATGTGGGGTAATTTCTCCATTGTAAAACTGCAAAAAGTAAAATTAGCAGGGCCTCTTTATTATTTTTTTTTCATTTGTATCTTCAAATCCTCAATACTGGAAAGTAGAAAATGTCAAAAGGCAGCAGTGGCACAGCAATGCATCCTACAGAAGCGCTTTGTGTAACAAAGGTTAATGATGTTAAATAAGACTGAACTGAAGGATAATCTGCAGCCTGTCCATGTGACACCATAGCCCGTCCTGTTAATGTGTTTCATAGCTGTCACTTTCACATTATCCACCTTCTAAATATACACAGTGGTGAACGGATGATATACGGAACACAACAGGAGACTCAACTGGGAAAAATAAAACGTGTTTAATAAAATGAAATGCTGCCAATCAGGACAGTTTGGGATGTCAGTAAGGACAGATGCCTGTATTTTAGATTGGAATGCAGACCAAGATATCTTCTGTGAGCTGTGTACTGTACCTTGAGCATGGGAAAGGAGCTATATAAAATACAATTTATTATTATTATTATTCTATGGATTTTTGTTTATCATTGGCCGAGCTTTCAAAGTAGCAACTTCCTTTTAATACCTGACATGCCTTGTGGAAACAGTAGTATTTCAGCAGTGACATGAAGTTTATTGGATTAACAGAAAATGTGCAATATGCATCATAACAAAATTAGACAGGTGCATACATTTGCACACCACAACAGAGATATGACATCAATACTTAGTTGAGCCTCCTTTTGCAAATATAACAGCCTCTAGACGCCTCCTGTAGCCTTTGATGAGTGTCTGGATTCTGGATGGAGGTATTTCTGACCATTCTTCCATACAAAATCTCTCCAGTTCAGTTCAATTTGATGGCTGCCGAGCATGGACAGCCTGCTTCAAATCATCCCATAGATTTTCGATGATATTCAAGTCAGGGGACTGTGACAGCCATTCCAGAACATTTTACTTCTCCCTCTGCGTGAATGCCTTTGTAGACTTAGAACTGTGTTTAGGGTCTTTGTCTTGTTGGAATATCCAACCCCTGCGTAACTTGCTTGAACATTATGCTGAAGAATTTGTTGATATTAGGTTGAATTCATCCGACTTTAACAAGGGCCCCATTCCATGAACTAGCCACACAGCCACACAGCATGATGGAACCTCCACCAAATTTGACAGTAGGTAGCAGGTGTTTTTCTTGGAGCGCGGTGTTCTTCCTACGCCAAGCAAAGCGCTTTTTGTTATGACCAATTAACTCAATCTTTGTCTCATCAGTCAAAAGCACTTTGTTCCAGAATGAATCTGGCTTGTCTAAATGAGCATTTGAATACAACAAGCGACTCTGTTTGTGGTGTGAGCACAGAAAGGGCTTCTTTCTCATCACCCTGCCATACAGATGTTCTTTGTGCAAATTGCACTCAATTGTAGAACGATGTACAGATACACCATCTGCAGTACGATGTTCTTGCAGGTCTTATCAGGTGATCTGTGGGCTGTCTGTAACCATTCTCACAATCCTGCACATATGCTGCTCCTGTATTTTTCTTGGACTGCCAGACCCGCTGGGTTTAACAGCAACTGTTCCTGTGGCCTTCCATTTCCTGATTCCATTCCTTACAGTTGAACCTGACAGTTTAAACCTCTCAGATCCCTTTTTGTAGCCTTCCCCTACACCATGATACTGAACAATCTTTGTTTTCAGATCTTTTGAGAGTTGCTTTGAGGATCCCATGCTGTCTGTCACTCTTCAGAGGAGAGTCAAAGGGAAGCACAACTTACAATTGACCACCTTAAATACCTTTTATCACTCATGATTGGACACACCTGTCTATGAAGTTCAAGGCTCAACAAGCTAATCCAACCAATTTGGTGTTGCAAGTAATCAGTATTGAGCAGTGACAAGCATTCAAATCAGCAAAATGACAAGGGGACCCACATTTGGGCACAGCCAGTTTTTCACATTTGATTTAATTTCATACAACTTCACTAAAAATCTGTTTGGAAAACAACCCAGTACTCAGATGTTCCTAGGAAATGAACGACAGACTATTTTTATCTTTTTTGTTGAAAGTAGGGTCAGTTACTATGCAGGCTGAGAGGGGTTCCCAAACATTTTCATATGACTGTATTACACATTCACCTTTTGGGTTTCTAAGGGGACTGTGGTTTCATTTAGGCTGTGGCCTCATCCATGATAACCGCCAACAATAAATTACAGTGTCAGATTCATCCGCTGCCCTTTTACCAGCAAAAATAACAAGATTTTTTATTCCAATGTTTGTCTTTGCTTTACTTTTTTACTTGCTAAAAGGGAATGAACACAAAGCACTCTTTTGACAATAATTATTTCATGAATGGCAGAAACGAGAGCTTTGCTACTAATCTTGTGTGGATTGACAGCCAATGACAATTTAGCCTGTTGCACAGGAGGAACTTTCTGGTAGAAACTTGCACCCAAGTGAGAGGCCTTTCAGGATTCAATCATTCACAAGGGCATCAGTTTCTGCAGTGCCAATTAGCCCCTAAGGCTTTGACTTCTTGAAAGAGACCTTAAAGTTAGTACTCATCGGAGACCTGGCCGACACTCACAGGTTCACAAGTTATAATTAAACAAATTATTGTTTCATTTATTTAAACCTTCAGGAATAGTCTTCTCTATATATATTCAGTATATATATGGTGAGGAACGGCCTCGAGGTGGAAGGACAGGGGGAGACAGTTTACACAGGGATTTACACGGTGGACTGCTCTGTGGCCACATGCTTAGTGCTGCTGGATGCCACATTTGAACCCTGCCATTGTGGAGTTTGCACAGTCTCCTCATGCTTTGGAGGAATATTCTCCAGGTACTCTGGGCTTCCTCACATGGTGTGCATGTCTTGTCAACTGGCACTTCAGTAATATACGCTCTGCAATGAAGCACTCTCAAGGATGACTTACGACAGAGACCTTAAAGATCTGCTTAGCAGTTTAATGTAATGCCTTTTATTTATCTTCTTAATGTTGTCAGCCCCCATCAACTATGAACAGGATAAAACACATGCAGATAATGGATGGAATGGATAGGACACCTGTTGCCATATCGTGAGTCAGTGTTTCAGACTGAACTAGCCACTAAGTTGCACAGCATGCCCTAGGTATGTCATCCTCACACTTTGTCACTTATTGACGTGTCTGCCTTTAAGAGAAACCATTTTAGAAAAGAACATTTAACATGGGTAATAATATAAAATATATCAGAATGAAACAGCAAAATTTCCCCTGCAAGCCAGATTAACTTACAATGCAGTGGGGAAGAATTCTGCAATGGCTAGATTTGATAAGAGAAAACTTTTAATTCCTTAAATATATGCCATTTGAAATTTGCATGCAAATCACAAATCATTCCCGAGGTATTTTGTAAAACCTGCACTCTGCCACCCTCTGAGTCACAAATGATCTTCTTTTTCTGTCATCTGAAGGCTTACTTATCCTTCTCAGCGCTCTCTCCTGTATCTAATACTTTAAGTCGCCCCCATCCCAATTCAATGTATTTTGACTTATACTGGCATATCACCTATTTAGGTTTAAGCCCTGCTTTACTGACATTGGATATCAGACATCTGCCATTTAAATATAGCGGCCCACAAGAACGTGTGCTACCATTTGGATTGATTGTCTATCTTCATTACTTCAATTTCCACTAATGACACCAAACAATGCCTTACTACTATAGTTGATTTTTTTATCCATTTGCCACTGCCTAGCTTTGTTTGTTTAGAGAGTGGGAAAGTGGATTCTTCAAAAACTGATATATTTTTAAGGAGAGTCGCAGTCAGGGCGGCTGATGGAACGGTCCTTACGGATGACACTGCAGTTGTGGCTACTTTGAGCAGTTGTTTAAAGCTGATCCTCCATCTAGGATGGTGGATATCTCTGGGTCCACGGTTCTTGAGGATGATCCTCCAATTAGCTATGAACAATCCAGTCTCGCTGAGATTGCACAGGTGGTGAACCAGCTGAAGTGGGTAAAGGCTGCAGGGATCTGTGGTATCCGGGATGAACTTCTCCAGGCTGGTGGTAAGGCTGTCCTCCTGGCATTGCAAACAATCTTTGCTTCCATTTGGGAGACTGGCATCATCCCAAATGACTGGAAAACGGGACCAGTTGTCCCTATCTGGAAAGTGAAGGGTGATCGCCTGGATTGCAGCAACTACAAGGGGATAACACTGCTCTCGGTGCCAGGTAAGGTCCTTGCTAGGGTCGTCCTCAATAGGATCCGTGATTACTTGCTCACCTACCAGTTCCTATTCTGTTCAATGCTTGTATGGACTGGCTGTTGGTCAAGGTCGTAGGGTCCAGCGGCTGTGGGGCATCTGTTGGTGAAGAAAAATTCAAGGATCTTGATTTTGCTGTGATCTTTGTGGAGTTAATGGAGGCTCTGATCGGGGTGCTCGAGAGACTGAGCGAAGAGTATGAGTGTCTGGGCTTGCGAGTGTGCTGGATAAAAAGCAACATCCAGGCCTTTAATGACCTCTTGGGCACAGCCATCAGCAGTGTGTCTGTTTGCAGAGAGTGTGTTGACCTTGTGGAGAGGTTTATTTACCTCAGCAGTGACATTCATGTCTCTGGTGACTCTTCCTATGAAGTCAGCAGACGGATTGGGAGAGCATGGGGGTGTCATGAGGTTGCTGGAAAGGGGTGTGTGGCACTCCTGATATCTTACCAAAAGGGCGAAGGTACAAGTCTTTAGAGTCCTGGTGCTTCCTGTATTTCTATATGGTTGACAGACATGGCTGCTATCCAGTGACTTGAGACGAAGATCTTCATTGTTGTGGACCTGAGTGGCTGGACCAGGCCAAGGGGTCACCCACATAACTGACTACGGCAGATAGAAGGTCATTTCCGGAGGGTGGTACTGGACCGTGTGTCTGCCTGGCTGTTGCAAACCGGGATCCCAAGTTGTTTCGTCAAGTAGTGGGTGCAGCAATGCACTCTACAAGTGCACACTTCCTAACTTGAACTTGTTCAAGAACTGTTGTGCTCACAGACTGCCACCTTTCAGTACTGCCTGTAAAGAGCTCTCTGCACTCAGTTACGAAGTTCTCTTTGAACTTCTATAATAGAGATTAATTAACTTATAACGTTATGTGACACAACACACATTAGTTTCTCAGTTTTGTTGTGCCACACTTGGGTTGTGGACACGTATGCACAGGCTCAGGTTGATGCACCCAGGCTTTGTCAGGAGCAACAAAAAACTTTGAGCAGCATTGTAGCTTGGCCGAATTAGACATTAGACAGCGGGCTCAGCCACAAAGACACCTTTGGCTCTTTTAAAGGTCAACTACCGCCAATGTTGTCGAATCATTAAGTCTGTTCCTCCATCTCTCGCACCCATGAGTTGTTACAATATTAGAATTCTAAAGTTTGTGCAGTACTGTGAAATGTACAGATGGCAATGCTGTATATTCTGTTCCTTTTGTAGTTTCACTTTGATTCATAATCCCATTGATGATATGAATTAAACAATGGAACTAAGATGCTCTTATCTAACTCTCATGTTTTTTTTACAAGTACAGTTTGCTTGGCTGCCTAACATTGCATAAACCCCCTTCGCGGTGCAACTGTCATAATAATAATGAAATTGTTTTGAAATGTCACAGAAATGAAATAAAACCACTAACATAAAGACAAAAATCAACAATAAAATAACCAAATCACAACAGGTGCTGTGTATTATTGGAGTTTGTCCTTTTGATGTTCTGTTTGATGCTCTATAACCACAATATCAGACATTAAGCATCAAACTCTGGAACTTAAATTTAAAATATTGCTGCAGGATGAAGTTAAGGAAAAAGAAAATAAAAACATGCGCCTGAAGATTAGACAGATAGCAAAAGCTCCAATCTCTTTTATGCATATTTATGTTTCAACTGCTAAGAAGAAAACATGCTTGTCAATATTAAAGGAGAACATCTCTAACAAGGTGAATGTTCCATAAGTGTCCAGCAGGTGATACCAGTGAAAGAGACCAATGGCAATAAAACAAGGACGCGTGTTCTTCTGATTTAGACCACAAAGCGTGACCAAGGTAAGTTCATTCTTTTGTGGAGCTGGTGTCATCTAATTGATGGTGTTTTGTTTTCTGCTGTGGGACATATCACACATTTCTTATGTTGCACTCAATTAATTGCTTCCATTAATCACTAATGATTACAACCTGAACTATTTTTAATTAATATGGGCTTCGGGCATTTTCATTTGTTCTACAAGTGTAAGTAGTTGTATAGTTTTACAAATAAACATTGTAGTACAGACTGTAGTCACCATTTCTGCTTTGCTTTGGCACACAACTCTTCAGCTTAATAAACAGATGCCAGACCCTTTTAACTTCAGCTCACGTGTCAGCTCTCTCATCACAGGGCATCTTTTACAGTTTTTGGGTCTCATCTGATAAAACTGGTCAATTTCAGGCAAACTGACATATAAAGCTATCTCTGTGATGTAAACACTTTGTCAGAGAACAAAGAGCCTTAACTCAATGATTTGCAACCTTGATGGAAAAAAACTTTGCACCAATTGTCAAAGAAAAGGTTGGGCTTATGTGCACCCAAAAAAACCAATGGCAATACATCTCTCCTGCCTGTATAACCCACTGCAGGGTGTAGCTGCAACAAAGACTTATACAATCTCTTTTACTCCGAAGGTTACCCTAGTGCTGGACTGAAATAGTGGAAAACCATCCGGAATGTTGTTGGGCAAGGAGACCACGAGTCCAAAGCAAGGTGCACAAGTAAGACAGACCAATGTAAAGTCTCACATTCATCTTGCTAAAGGTGGGAGTTGACTGATAACTGACTACTCAGCAGATGTAAATTTTACACTAGCAAAAGAAGGCTACTATCTGTGAACCCTCGAAGACAAATTGCAGTATCAGCCACAGCCAAAATGTGGGACCTTATTGAAGAAGAGCTTCTTAACAAAGAAAGAAAAAGCAACACTAAACACTCATCCATGTGCGCCAGAGAATGCTGACTCAAAACAGTTGGAGCAAATTATCACCTACAAGCAGAGTCACTGGCCTAGTTTGACTCCGAGAACTAATAACTGTAACTTAGTAGTTAGGATAAATCCAGCTATTTTGTTCTGGTTATTGTTATTACTGTAACTGAAAAGTGAATGTCCTGTGTGAAGGATATGTTTTTAGCTGTTATAATTTCCTCTTCCTAAATACAGTCAGCAAGTGCTGAGCATTTTTACACATACACACGGAAGCTGTATGTAGGGGGTAAACTAATGCAGAGTAGCTGTGAGCAAATCAACACCACCATTATGGTGCAGATGCTAGAAACTTAATAAATAGCTACAGAAGTTATCCATATTGACCACATTAATAAAAAGATCAGAATTCATAAGTTGTGTGCCCTTTTCTATAGCGAACATTTTCAAACGAAGCTAGTGAAAATTTGTTTTGTGTTGTTTGTTTTACCCTTTGTCTATATATCTGTATATAGTTGCATATACCCATCTTCTAGTATCCCTTTGTTACAAATAAATTATATTATTGGTTTTAGTGCAGCAAGCATGCTTGGGTTATTTGTTGTAAAATAACCATGTCTAAAACACAAATGGACGAAGTGAAAGATTGCACACACACACCATAAATATATTATATATATATATATATATATATATATATATATATATATATATATATATATATTAGTGCTGGGCGTTATACCGGTTCATACCGAAAGCCGTTTTTTTTTATTTTTGTTATGATATGGATTTTTCTTATACTGCAACACAGATTTAAATTGCCTAAACAACGTTCGGAACATGCCGCATCGGCAAACTGTTTAAGGGGGACCTTTTTCACTGCTACACCGCTAAACACATGCCACAGAGGTGTTGAGCGGGGGCTCTTTTTCACTGCTACACCGCTAAATAAGCATAAAATGGAGTACAGTACATGCGTGGTGAAAATGGACAGAGAACATTCTGAAACTGAAGCTGTAGCAGACGATAAAGTTGAAGATGATGACACAGAAGAACTTTTGCTGGAAAAAGGAGTCACGTCTGTTGTCTGGAGATACTTTGGATTTAAAAGGTTGGATGTGGACCATTATGTTCAAATGTGTGAATACTGTTTCTATACTACTGGATAATACTGCAAGCCAAGTTGTATTTTTTTCAATACTGTGTAATGTACCTGGGTACTGTGTAATAGTGTGACGGCATGTTGACTTTATTCTCATTATTTGCTATTAAAGTAGAACATCATAAACTAAACTGCATCTTAAAATTAATATTTAATCTACTAGATTTTCTCAAACCCCGTCATAAGTTATGTAGCACATTAAATGTTTTGTGTTGTGTTCCCGAGCCATGTTAATCGCTACTGCTTCTTAAACTGACTTCCTCTTGCACTAAGAGGAGGCGCAGACAGCACACAGAATGCATTAATTTCATGATATTCCTGCTCCCTCAACATTTAGAATGCTAAGATAAGTACTTGATACCATTTTCATGATGAAATGCATTAAAGCATGTATTCATCATGTTGGGGGCAAGGTGGTGTGGAGATTGCACTGCTGCCTTGCTGCAATGGGGTTCCAGGTGTTCCCTGCTTTGAATTTGCATGTTTTTCTGGTGGGTTTACTCGGCGTGCTTCAGTTTTCTTTCAAAATCATGTAGGATGGCGGGTTTTGTTATGCTAAACTAACCCTGCTAGTGTATGTGTTGCTCGAATTCACCCTGCGATGTGCTGGCACCACGTTCAGGATTTCCCCCTGCCTTGCACACAATGCTTGCTGGGATGGGCGCAACCCTAAATGGACGGAATAATTAAACATGTATAACGAAGATATTTTTTAAAAAATTCTGAACAGTCCGTGGTCTAAGTTTATAACTAGTTTAAATTTCACAAGGACGTTTATCATGTGGGGATTGGTTATGTGGAGAAAGAAAAAGGAAGGATAGGAACTGGGGGTTTAATATGTTAGAAAGAGACAGCACGCATACAATAAAGAAAGCCCACTCAGGGGAACATCCATTGAATTCTGTGTTCGTGTCTTCGACCACCAGATCATGAACACATCATTTACACAATATTTAAGTTAAACCTGTGCAATACCCATTCATACATCCAGTTTTTTGGAACCTCGTCATATCTGCCATAAAGTACTCTACACTGAACGTACACCTGAGGACCCCTTACTGCGAGGGAGCAGAACTACCGCCACACTACCTGCTTTAATGCATTTCATCATGAAAAATTATCTTAGCATTCTACATTTTCAGAGAGCAGGAATATCATGAAGTGAATGTATTCTGTGTTGCGATCGCTGCCTCTTAGTGCAAGAGAAAGTCAGTTTAAGAAGAGCACAGTGATTAAAAACTGGGTCGTGGAACACTTAAAGCATTTAAATTGCTACATAACTTATGATGGGGTTTGAGAAAATCTAGTGAATTACACATTGATTTTAGAATGAAGTTTAGTTTACGACATTCTACTTTAATGACAAAATAAACTACGAGAATAAAGTGGAAATGTCGACTTTACTCTTGACGTATAGTTTTTTTTTTTCATCACTGTGGCCCTAATACGATTCCACAGGGCTATACCACAAACAGCATTATAAATGCAAGTTGCAGTTTTATTATTTATGTATAAAGCTTAGCTTGAAGCAAGGTCCATATTAATGCAGTTTGCCTTAATGATGGTTCAGTTGGTAAAGATGTCATCACCAAGTTGCACCTGTTTTATTTCATTTTATTTTTATTTGGTGAATACTGTGTAATGCACCTAAGCTTGAAGTCTTGGAAGTAATAGTATTATTACTGGAAGTTGCACTATTATTTATTTTATTGTTATTATTTATTACTTTAAATATTATGAAGTTTAATGATGGTAAAGTTGTTTAAAAAGTCACTTTAACATGTCAGTGGACAGAGATTGTTAACATTAACAGATAGTGTTGTTGGTTTATTCCTTTTCTAAGACATGTTCAGTGCAATACAACTTTTGACAAGCACTTCTGGATATTTTACTAAGTCTAAATGCCTCTTTGGATGGTTGAAAATATCAAAATTTTAGCTTAAGTTGTTTGCAACAAGGTTCTATATTTTGACTGCAACTGTCATGCAATGTGATTCCTTCTCTTCATTAGTGCCACCTCCTTGAAAACTATCACTTTATGGGGCCATGCAAACCTGTATTAATACCTGTGTGCACATTAAAATGTTTTTTTGTACAATGTACAATTCTCATGACAGTGGAATAGTTTATTCTTAGCCAGTAATGCAGTGGAAATGTGGTTAACATCCATTCGTGCACAGGGAAAAAAATACCATCGAATACCGTATAACCGGTATAATTTTGAAAAATACTGTGATATAGAATTTTGGTCATACCGCCCAGCACTAATATACATATATATGGCCAGCCAGGCCAAGGGGAGATATTTGCTGGTGAGCAGGTTGTAATTGTATGACCTAGGCAGACTTATTGGTCAACGTCTGAAAAAGCCACTTAGACAAGTCATATGGGGTCTCCACCCATAAGGTAAAGGATGAAAGTTGAGTGGTATTCCAGTTAGGAAAAACTCTGTGACTTCAGTTAATTTGATCCATGATGTGGAAGAACATGCTAAACTTCACACAGATGTGTCTAACTGTATTCTTGTAATAGAAAATGAAATCCCATTTCAGGAGAAAGTGAGAAATAAATTGGAAAAAATGACTATGACAGAAAAATATCATTCAATAACTGTGTTTACTTTAGATGCAGGTCTGAAAAAATCCTGAGTGATGTTTTTAAATCTCGCTGTTTGCACATTTCTGTTATAACTATATGCAATTCCTTGCATACAAAAAAAAAATAAATCAGATGAACAGCAGGACCCCAGTGCAGCAAACTCCCAGGATGATCAAAGACAGACGGCCGGGAGAAGCAGAGCCAAAACTAGATCAAAGATGAAAGGGATTCCTGCTGTGATTAGTAATTCATGACAACAATTCAACCAGGCTGGGAGAAACGGGACAGAAAAAAATATTCACTCTGCTTCTGAGATCTGCTGGGAACAAATGGAGTGTCAAAACATTAAGCAAAGGCATTATAAAGGGATGAGTGTAAATGATTAGAGATGGGAAGCAAGGGGACAACATCAGCAGCCTTACTACAGTACTGGGACCCTGCTTTTTATTCATGGGTTTGTAGGTTTTTGTATCTTTAAATCTTTCAGTGTATCTTTAGTATAAGAGCGCTACATACAGTAATTAAAAATTTAGAATTCTCCAAGGAATGATACTTTTCAGAATGTGGCTGACCTGTGAACGACACAGTGTGGGTTAAAACCACCATGAATACTGGCAAGAAAATGTATGTGAACTCTTTGGATAATATGGTTTGATCTTCATCAAAGTTACAAGAATAAACTAACACAGTCGGGTTTACATAAAGACATACAAATTATTGTATTGTTCTTATATATACTGAATACATCATTCAAACATTTACAGGTATAGGTTGGAAAAAATATGTGACCCTTTGATTGATGACTTCATCAAAAGAAACTGGAGTCAGAAGTTAGAAAACTTGGAACCCAATCAGTGAAACAAGAATGAAGGTGTAGTTTAGAGCTACTTAGGCCGCTAAAGAAAGACTCGGACATCTACAGTTCGCTATTCATAGGAAGCACCTGCTAATGTGAAGCATGCCTAACAAACATGAGATCTCAGAAGATCTGTGACCAAGACTATTGTTGATTTGCATAACAACAACAACAACAACATTTATTTATATAGCACATTTTCATACAAACAGTAGCTCAAAGTGCTTTACATATTAAAGAATAGAAAAATGAAAGACACAATTATAAAACAAAATAAATCAACATTAATTAACATCGAATAATAGCAAGGTTCAATGGCCAGGGGGGACAGAAAAAACAAAAAAACTCCAGACGGCTGGAGAAAAAATAAAATCTGTAGGGATTCCAGACCATGAGACCGCCCAGTCCCCTCTGGGCATTCTACCTAACATAAATGAAACAGTCCTCTTTGGATTTAGGATTCTCACGGAAGGGCTTGATGATGATGATGGTCACGTAGACTTCTGCCTTTTAATCCATCCATCATTGTTAGAGCATCATGAAGCTTTGAGTCGCCACCACCACAAAGAAACCGGAAAAAGAAACAGAAAAGAGAGTAGGGGGCAGTACCGATTTTAGAGCCACCATGAATAGTTATTTTGAGGAAATTGAACATATAGGAGTATCAGGATTAAGTGCATAAAGGTGTAAAGGGCTACAAAATAATTTCAAAGAGTTTAGATATTCATTCGTCCATAGTTCGATAAATGGTATACAAATGGAGATGATTTAAAAGGACATTGCAGAATGCTCCATGAGGCCAACAAGAACCCTACTGCAATATCTAAAGGCTTGAAGGAATCATTTGAACAAGTTAACATCTCTGTTTATGAGTCTACTATACGCAGAACATTGAAGAGGCATGGTGCCATGACAAGAAACTAGACAGCCATTGCTGTCCAAAAAATATCACCCCACTTTGACACTCCAAAACACTATTGGGAAAATGTTTTGTCGATTGATGACACTAAAGTTGAAAGGTTCTGGAAGACTATGCAGCAGTACAAAAGGTGAGAAAAGGGCACTGCATACCAACATGAAAGTGCCGTGGAGGGAGGATTATGATTTGGGCTTCCTATGCTGTACATGTACTGTAATGACACCATGAATAAGGAATAAGGAATGTGGGTGTTTTGGATCTCGCAAACAGAAGAACAGCTTATCTGTCTGATGTCTTGTGTTTAACAAACCTCTTCAGAATAACAAAAACAAAAAGACTGTCACTGAACTCTGCCATATCTGTTAAACCTTTGTACAGCTCTGGCTCTGTCAAGGCAGCACACTATTCACTATCAGAAAAAGGGGCGAGCATGACTATGGTGAAGAGTTGGCATGTAGTCGTTATATTTGATGAGCCCAGTGATGTTCAGTCATGTAAACTGACATGATCCTATAATAAGATCAGCACATACAGTCAGCAAGTCTGATATACTCAATGACTAGAAGACGCATAATGAGACGTCAGCTTCTCAGGTGTTGATTGTATGTGTCCTGTGCTTCAAGATGTCTCCAGGCCATTTTATTTGGATCATTGTCATGATGCATGAAAAGTCAGGACAGGGATTACAACTTTTATTTCTTATCTTTAAAAATAGACTCCAGCTGTCAGGTTCATGCACCAGATGACTGTGTTCTATTCTAATCATTGTATTATTAGATTATATATTTTTTTTCCTACAGGCATTCAGCCTGGCCCTTTCTTCAGTGGTTCCATGATGGAGAATAGTAAAATCCACAACAATCAGTAGTGTCATGTATGGTATGGGTGAAGGTTCACTCATTGAGTGATGTCACAATTGGCATATTTTGTTTTCATGGGATTTCTGTATATGTGTAAAGTAAAATATACATTCTCCCTGTCTTTTTTTAAACAAAATAATTTTTGATGTTTGTTTTATTTGAAAGCTTCCTTTAAAAGTTTGTTCATTTTTTTAATGTTATTTTTCGTACTATCTTGTAGTCAGATGGACGACTCTGGGTTTTACTATGAATATGTATGCCATTTTGTGAAGTGCTGTTGCTATGGCACTGCTGTGATATGAAGGGTCTTCTTACACAAGTCATTAGGGTCAAGATCTGTTCTATACAATTCCCAGTATCTGAGAATGGGAAACTTTATTTATATCAGATTCCATATTTCTTGACTTTCCTTTTTGGTTAACATATTAGGCTTTAATAAATGATCAGAAAGACTTTTTGTATAAAAACTCTGCTCAGTTTCTGACACACAGTTCAACTCCAAATCCCTAACTGAAAACAAATAATATTGAAGGCAGTTACAACAATTGCTAATTTGTCACAATAAAATAGTTTTCAAAATGCAATACAAATGTGATGAGAAAATTTCAGTATATATGCAAAGAGTAAACAGTTTCTATCTTTATATATAATTTGATACTATCCGTATATATAGTGTTTGCATCAATACCCCGTATGTATGGTGTTCGCATTAGTGCCCCGTATGTATGGTGTTTGCGTCAATACCTCGACTCAATACAAGTTAGAACCATGCAATGGGACTCTGCCTCTGTAGTTAGAACATAACGTGGCAAATGCGGACGCAGTATTCCATGATTGGCTAAGAATGTTTGAATGCTTCAGTGATCCGCTGGATGGCCGAGTATAGTAAGTCGGTGTTGGTTCGAGCAAATAACAGTAAGTTTGGTTGGTATTTGGAACGTTGGTTTGGTGGGGCGTACTTTTCAGGACAAACATCGTCTACTGACTTAAACCCTTCAACAGCTCCGGAACTGTAAGTAATTTAGAACGTATCGCCATTTGCGTGGTACGTCGAAATCTATCTTTGGGCAGTTTTGTTTTGGCATCCGTCCTTCTGATATCTATTGGCAAACTGAGTAATGACGGCTGGGTATTAACAACAGTCATTGTTTAAATTTTAGCTGATCTCAGATCTAAAATTACCTTGCCAAAATAATTATTACTTCGACTCTGATTCGTAAAATACGGTTTGTTTTGAAAATTTGTTTGCCGGAAAAAATCAAATGAGGTGCGCCGAAGAGCTGAGTTCACGTCTTGCAGCCCCGTTTAAACAGGAAGGTCTTCATTACATCGGCCGAAAAGGTTTATTTTAAGCACAAATCAGTGCCATGATAACAAAATCATTTCAAGGACTTAAAAAAACAAATAATTCTTTGCAGAGAAAGTATGGATTTCATAAACGTAGAATTTGTAGCCTGATTTGATCGAGCTCCCAGTTGCTAATTTATAGATAAATTGTTGACATAAGCTCCAATAGGAGCCTCTTGTCTCTCAATGAGATCTCATAATGTGGCAAAGTGACACATGCACCAAAGCAGCCATGTGATAGCATGGCATCCCAAGCAAACTGAAGGACACATAAAACAGTAATGACAAAGCAATTGCACTAATCATTTTGTGTACTCCAGTACTCTTTTGTGTTGTTCTTGTGTGGTGTTTCTATTTTATAATTTATATTTACAGTGATGTGGTTTTATCTATCTATCTATCTATCTATCTATCTATCTATCTATCTATCTATCTATCTATCTATCTATCTATCTATCTATCTATCTATCTATCTATCTATGCTGTTAAAATTGTTTAAATTCATTTTTCTCTCATCAAGCAACACTCAGTACCCCAGAATGACACACTGAAGACATGATTTTAGAAATACATTAAAATAAGAAAAGTGAAAAGATCACATTGACATACGTGCTCAGAGTCTTTACTCAGTACTTATTCAAAGAACCTCTGGCATATATTACAACCTGAAGTCTTCTGAATTTGTGGTTTTCTGCCATTTTTTTCTGCAGGTTCTCCCCAAGCTCTGTCAGGTTGGAAGGAGACTATGAATGGGCAGCTATATTCAGGTCTCTCCATAGATGTTCGTTTGGGTCCAAGTCTGGGCTTTGGCTGGGACACTCAAGGACATTCCCAGAGTTGTCCATTTGTTGTTTTTGCTTTATGCTTAGGGCCACTGTTCGTTTTGAAGGTGAACCTTCAGCCCAGTCTAAGGTCCAGAACACTCTGGCACAGGTTTTCATTAAGGGTATGTCTGTACTTTGCTCTGTTTAGATCTCTTCAGGCATAGTCTGCCGCTAATAAATAACCTATGACATGATTCTGCTACCACTATGCATCATTGTCACAACGGTATTGCACAGCTGATGAAGAGGGCCTGGTTTCCTCCAGAAGTGATGCTTAGACTTGAGGCCAAACAGTTCAATCTTGTTTTCATAAGACTCTTGTTATTTATAATCTGAGAGTCCTTAAAGTAGCTTTTTGGAAACTCCAAGCAGATTTTCATGTGTCATCTGGTCACTCTTCCATGAAGCACAGATTATCATAATGTTGCAGTGGTGGTTGCTTTTCTGTAAGTTTCTCCAATCTCCAAACAGGTTGTCTAGAACTCAGCCAGAGTGACCATTGGGATCTTGGTGACCTCTCTTACCCTTCTCAACTGATTGCTTACTTTGGTCGGACAGCCAGAGTCAAACTTCTTACATTTAATAAATATGGAGACCACTGTGCTCTTGGAAACCTTCAATGGTGCAGAATGTTTTGTAGCCTTCCCCAGATCTGTGACACAATTCTGTCTCTAAGCTCTGCAGGCAATTCCTTTGACCTCATTGTTTGATTACTGCTTTGGTACACACTGTCAAGTGTAGGTAGGACCTTCTATAAACAGGTGTATGTCTTTCCTATCTCTAATCAGTTGCATTGACCACAGGTGGACTCCAAACAAGGTGTAGAACCATCTCGGCACTGATCAGTAGAATGGGATGTACCTGAGCCAAATTTCAGGTGTCATAGCAAACAGTCTAAATGTTTGTATCAATGTGAAATTTCAGTTTTCTGGGGTATCGGGTGTTGTTTGATGAGGGAAAAAATGAATTTCAATGATTTTAGCACAAGGCTGTAACATAAGAAAATATGTAAAAATGTAGAGGTCTGCATACTTTCTGATGACTCTGCGCATACCAAACCCACCTAATCCAATTTGGGGTGGCAGGGAGCAAGTGCCTATCTTGGCATCACTGAACACCAGGTGAGAAAACCATGGACATGGAACCAGTCCTTCACAGGACACACATACGAGTTACCAATTAACCTAAGCAACATACATTTTAGGAATGAGAGGGAAAACTGTAAAATCTGGAGGAAAATCACAACAGGAAGGGGGCAAACATGCAGACTTCACACAGGCAATTATTGGGTGTAGGATTTGAAGCCAGCATGCTGGAATGTTGAAGCCGTAGTGCTATTTTTCTTTTTGTTTGTATTACAGCGGAGTTATGACTTGGCAACTGGGACTACAACAATGCTGAAAACGAAACAAGATAAAGAACACTTCAAACTGTCTCACTGATACAGGACCATGCGATTGGAGGTACTGTGAAATAATCCTAATTAAAAGTAGATGGATTCCCTGATTGGGATACAAGGCTACAGAAATAGACGGATGGATGGATATCTCCTGGACACTAAAAAAAAGATACCTAATAAAACATACGAGAGTCTTTATAATTACAGAAAAATCCATCTGTTTGTCACATGCAGTAAATAAGTGAAGTCTAGGAAGGGCACAGTGGTGAAGCTAAATCAATACTTGAGAGCGGCTAGCTGAATTTCCGAGTATCTTCTATTAAATCTGTCAGGAAGGCATGTTGTGTTTAAGAAACACTTGACAAAGAGCTAGTAAAGATTGTTTACTTGAGGGTCTGCTTATCTCAAGAGGCATCTTTGCCACTCGAAAGGCCAAAAGTACACTGCTGTGAAATATTATTGGCACCCTGTTGGATTCTACATTACTACATATTTATTACAGCTAATATGCTCACAGCCTATACTGTAGTCACATATATTTAGCAATATGAGATATGCTGATTCATAAATTTGGTGTACAATTTTCAGGTATAAAAATGTTACTGTAGGAACTTGATCCATTTAAAATGCATTGAATACAGTAACAATTAGGCTTAATCCTGGCCCAGTTCTGCACAATATACACAGCAAAATGAAGATGTGAAAATACAAGATTTAAAATCACATCATTCCAAGTTTAAAAATACCCTGCGTACCTTCAGCAAGAAAAGATTTTAAGGTTAGTTAATGTGAAAGTGGTAACAAAGCAGATTTCTGAGTCTCTACCAAACCACTGCCATAGACACTTTTTCCTGATTTAAGGATAAAGGTTGTGGCTGTCTAACTACAATCTCTGGAAAAGGAGGTGTGAACATTTCCACATGTTCAGAAAAATTGCTTTATCAATAAGTAAGGATTATCAAGCCTCATTCGCCTTGACATTTACCTTGATTTCTGTCATCAGAAGGACACTGAGGAAATGGCATCCATGGAAAATTGGAAAACACTGCTTGCCAATAAGAACATGAAGGGTTTGCTCCAGATTTAACCAAATGCACTTGGATAATCTTCAGGAGTTCTGGAATAAAAGTTATATGGACAGAAGACTGCAAAGTGGAATATTCCTGCTGATGTAAGCTTTATTAGAAAGTTGCTTGGTGTGAAATGTAGAGATGGTAATGTCATGAGGTAATATATCAAGACCTGGACAACTTGCCATGAATGAAGGAACCGTGATTCTACTGCATATAATTTTGAAGTCCGTGCAGAGTATACATTCCTGTGCAAAAGACTCTGTTTTGAAGGAAAGCACAATGAGTTTTGAAAGAAATGAGCAAAATGCTCAGAAATAATGGCAAAAAAGGCTGATGGTTGAGGAAAAAAGTTAAGTCTGTATTTTGGGAAAAAGCAAAGATGTTTTGGGGGAAGGTAAGAGGTCAAAATACTGGAAAGGAAGTCAAAATTCAAGAAAAAGTAAAAGAAAATCAAAGCAAAAAAACCAAAGCCAGTAGCTAAGTACCAAGTAGGAAACTATACTTAAGAAATCGCTGGAAACCACTCTTATTTTAGAGAAATAAAACAAAAAATAAAACTTGGATACCATAGCTAAGGGCTGAGGCTAAGGGTCTGCTCTGGTATCCGAAAAGTTGCTGGTTCAGATCTCGTTACTGCCACAAGGGATTCTACTCCATTGAACCAGGCCCTTAACCTGCAATTGCTCTAGGGGCGCTGTATTATGGCTGACCCTGCACTTTGACCCTAGGGGTATGCAATAACTTCACTTTATTGTACCAGTACAATGACAATAAAATTTAATTATTTACTTTTATTACATATAACAACATAAGACATGCAACTGGCCACAGTTATCCTGACTAGAAAACAAGATGGTCAACCCAAAATACGACCAAATGTTCAAAGCAGCAAATAAACAATGTCACTGTCATATTGGCAAAAATAATAATCAAACAGCTAAATCACAGCATCATGTCACAAACCTTTAGAGTTAAAAAGCTTAGGATCCTGACAACTAATTACCTGGATAATAAGTGTTTATTTATTTTTGAAAACACTATGCAACACTAGAATAAGCACAAATAAACATCTTACAAAATTTAATTCCTTATCCTTGTCAAGTCTCAATCTCAAATTGAAGAATAAGTACCTCAACTTAAGACAAGTTTGAACTTTACACTTTTCACACTTTTTCAGCCTGAATGTTGCTTTACTTACCCAACTGTATTTAAAATCTCAACATTCGATTTAACTCAGAACAAAATTCCGTATTCCATTTTAAAATTGAACACTCAGGTCCTAATTTTATTGTAGATCTAAACTTTAGAATTCTCATCTTTTTTCCAAGATTGAACACTACACATTTTTGAAACTTCAAAATCTATTTAAGAAGCATTGACACATTTTCAAAATAATCCATACTATATTCCTTATGTCCTCAATTACAAATCAATTTACTCTTTCAGACTTACCTTGGGAGAATTTAGTTCAGCTTGTCTAATAGCTGCTCGTGACGGAGATGCAAATCCCTAATACGGGTTATTAAAATACCTGCAGAGTTGCGTGCAAGGAAACTTATCATCACATCAGTTACTTTGGATGCTCATGGCGGACTAGAATATGGACTTTAATTCTCCATTGAGTAATTAAAAAAAAATTGTGTTTAAAAAATATGAACTACAATTAGCCATTTGACCCTCCACAATCAAAAACTAGCAGCAGGAAGGGCTTCGATTGTATAGGGGCGGCCAGGTCAACTGCCCCGAGACCTGCCCTTCACATGTGAGATTAATAACATGAAATTTTTAAATAATATTTATTAAAATATTAAATACCACTTGCAATGATGTATCCTTCAATATAAAACAAAAAAACAAACACATTGAAAGTTACCATTCTCGCAAAAACAGGCACAGTAGCATTTATTTCTCTCAGAATAACCTTTCTGCTGTGTTTATTACAGCACGCCGTTTATTTTGATGCTGCATTTACAGTGGTACCTCGGTATACGTTCGCTTTGGAATAAGTCCAACTTGGTATACTTTCCGTTTGGACGTGAAACATTTTGCTTGGTATACGACCTTTGTTTGGAATACGACTCGTGTGCTAGAACACCGCGCGCTACCCTTGTTTACCTCTCTCGAGACAAAGCCACGACTGCCCACAAGCGTCAGTACGCCAGTTGCTAGCATTCACTTAACAACCCGCGCTATAACTCTCTGTGAATTGTCATGTGATTTTGTGTTTTTTTGCGTAAATTTGAATTGTTTGTTGAAAAGTATGAAGGTGGCATGCGTATCTGGGACTTAGCTGCTGGAATACCGTATGCCGAGAACGATGGTATCTACGATTGTGAAAAACAAAGACGTTATTAAAAAGTAAAGTGAGGTTAAATTTTCATTTATTTCATCTAATTGCTTTTGTGTTTATGTATTTTAGCATTAAGCAGTGTTTACATTATTTTATACAACTCCATCAACGTATAATATGTCAATAACAATAGGATTTTCTTTCATGGGAACGGATTAATCATTTTACCTTTATTTCTTAATGGAAAAATTTCTTTGGTATACGTCCTGTTTGGTATAAGTCAAGGGATCTGGAACGAATTAAGGATGTATACCGAGGTACCACTGTATTTCCTTTTCTCAGCTTTTGTTTATAAAAACTTGGTAAAAGTGACTATTGAGTAAATATTGAGAATATCACAGTTACTAACACAGGTAAAATTCAACCAATATCTTTACAATGAAATTTTCATTACAACAAAGTATTTTTATGGTCTAGACAGTTTCCCCATATGACACGAGTCTATAGAAATCTCGTTACTACGAAATACATTCAGCAGATACTTTCATTACAACGAAGTGACCTTGAAACGCTGAACGAATCATCCACAGAGCAGTTAGTTCTGTGGCCGCAGCTCAGTTGTGCACAACGATCCCCCAAACAGAAGCATTGTAATTTTTTTTTCTCTTTCTTCGAACTTTCCTCGTACTGTTTTTTTTATATTTGCTCTTTTTGTTTCCTGCAGTTTTCAGTGATATCTTTTGCTTATTGCTCATTAACATTTCAAAAACATCCATTGGAATTTAACTTATTGTCACCATCCTATAGAAACAGCAGACACGAAGAACAGATAACAGTTCATAACAGAAAGAAAAAAAAAACTCCAGCAAAAAGAAAAAATACGTTGCCATTGAATTCAGAATTTCGCCAGTGACACTCTCAACTTTCTTGAAAGACCGAGCAAAAAAGAAGAAAAAATCTCGGGTTGCAAACGTATGCGAACTGCTGCATTTGAAAACGTTGAAAAAGCCGTTTTTATGTGGTTAAGTGATGCTTGTTCAAGAAACATTCCTATTAATGCGGCACACATTCAAGAAAATGTGAGGTTTCTAAACTCTCTTGAGACCTCCCCCAACTAGAAAGCACACCGAAGAGCATCCCAAAGTGCAATTACAGTGTCTATGGAAGACCGTTTATCTGTTCCCGGGGCAACAGCAGGCTCACAGGTCTGCTGCGGCTCTTCACTGAAGCAAACAGAAAAGATCTCGAGGGTGATGCAAGAAACATTATAAATGCAGGGAACAATATTACTTGGCCACTAACCTGGCCACAACCCTGCCTGACTGCTGTGTCAGTGTATAGGTGAGTGGCAGATCACGCTACAATAAATAACTGTGCTGTTCCTGTTTCAAGCTGAATAAAGCTGAGACTCAGCCTCGTGTTTTGGGGTGCAAGACAGGGACTTATAGTGCGACCACAATCTTTCAGGATTTGCTTCAGTGGTGCTTCATTATAGCTCTGTGAGCCTGCGGTTGCCCTGCCCCAGCAACGGACAAACAATCTTATGCTGCGGGACGCATTTCAGTGTGTGATTCCCGTTGGGTGGGGGGTGTTGGGGATCCCAAAACAGTTCAGAAACCTCACAATATTAAGAAGAAGAAAAGGATGATTCAGCTTCTGATCGATAACTGTGCTGCCCACAACATGCTTCCACATTTAGATAATGTTTACGTTGAATTCCTCAAACCCAAATGTACGGCAGTGCTTCAGTCATTGGATCTGGGCATCATTCGCACCCTGAAAGTGTATTATCGCAAGGAAATGCTGAGAAACATTCTCTTCAGCATAACTTGTAGACAGGAGAAGATTAAAATTAACACGAAAGAAGCTATTGAAATGATTGCAAACGCCTGGACACAAGTTAAAGAAAGCACTATAGTGACAAATACATAATCTCATTACTATGAAATTTTCATTACAACAAAATATTTTTTAGGCAGTACGTTGTTACGGAATTTTATCTGTATATGCAATGTGCAAAGTTTTGGGTGCATATGTGACAGAGAATTTCAAAGTAGGGCTATCGCTCCCACCAGGCACCTGGTGCCATCACATTTGAATCCTCGGCTTTCACACGACACAAGGCATCAATGATTTCACCACAAATCCAAGGGTCTTCTTTGTTTAAGGTAAGCTTTAAAAAGTATTCTTCTCTCGATAAAAATGAGCTTGGGTTTCCATTCATCTTGTTAAAACTTGCAGCACATTATATATTGGAGAGCTTCTGCAAGACGTAAAGTTATTTACCGACTCAAAGATTCACCGTGGCGTGTATTTGAGTGCGACTTTTATTTCTTTCAGGTTAACATTGACACACTGTTTATTTGAATGCAGTGTTTATTAGCACGAATACAGTATTTATGTAGAAATAGTTTTTAAATGTTGAAATTTTCTAAATTGAAATCAATAAAAAATGATTTACAGACAGCCATGTCTCAGGAGTGACTGTGTGGACTTGCAGTAATATCTGTTGATGAGGATGGTGTATGGTCATTTAATTTCAGAGTTTTCCACAAGGAAGGCCACAATGATTAGACTGTAGCCTATGTAATCGGTAAGTTGAAAGTTTTTAATTTATTATGATGAATAAGCCAATAGCATAAATGTAGAGTAAGTTTGAACGTACTACTGACCTGCAGACGAATGGTTGGTGTTGTCTTCACAGTAACAGCAGGGCCTCGCCCCAGGACCTGCCCACCACAAGCCAATGTTCCCTCTGATTTTTTTGCTAATGAGCAGATGTGCTAATACCCTAAGCGTTGGTACTCTTGATGAGTTTTGGAAGGAAGGTGGGGTGCTTAGTTCTGGGTGTTAGAAGTAGCTGTGTGGCTGTTCAAAAGTGCTGCACTGCAACTTGAAAAAAGGAGCGTGGCTACACAGCTTATGAGGAACATTCCCAATACTCGTTTTTTAGCGACAAGATGTTTTAAAATGCACATGGACTTTATGTACTTTACCAATACCATTATTGTCAGAGGTGTTGGTTTTGGAGGTAGTGGAAGGCGGCGTCATAGACGTTATGCTATAAAAGCCATTATCTGATTACCTCTACCAACCTAGATTCTTTTTGCGTTCGTTCTTTGTTAAAAGGACTTGGTTTCTGAACGTTTCCTGAGGTTTTAGACTTTGAATTTTGCCTCACGTTTTGTTTGGTCAACAGTCCTGTTGTCTTCCTGGTTTTAGATCCCTCATTATACCCTTTTAACTACATTCTTCTCCTGGTCCTGTATTAATTTCTTTAGCCATCAGACTTGCCGCCTTCTGCATTTGTGGAATAACAAACACATCCAACTTCCAAAACTGATTAGCAAGTTCCTGAATGCACCTTAGTGTTACCCAATGAGTACATTTTGTACCTTTTTTTAATTTTTTTACTTTGATCACATTAATCCTTCTGAGCTGAGCTATCAGTTTCATTAAAATGCTTTCATACACTGTACAGCAGATCAGTAGTTAAGCCTGCGTTAGAAATTCAAAACACACTCATTTCCAGAGTTTGCGGCAGCAAAGTGATGCCAGCTGTATTTAAATAATCCATAATTGGTATTCAGAGAAATGCCTAAAGTTTGGATGGCCAGCAGGCAGAATTAATTCACTACGAACTCCAGTGCCATCTTATGTCTTTGGGAGCCATTACAAAGGTTAACAAGTACAGTAAAAGTGAAATGATCTGCAATCTGTAGCGGCATGTTTATTTTAATTAAAAGTTGACCCATACATAAGGGTTACAGTGTCACATTTAACTGCGACTAATAAATTACATCAGTGACAGCTGGGATCCCATGAACTTGAGCGACAAGGCAGAAGGACGCAAAAACAGATTAATGGCTTCTACAGGTGGCTGCATCTTAAACAACTGACAGAATTGAAAGTGTGACATTGTGACGTGTGACATGCTGTTTTTCACCTAAACAGATGATCTGATTTTGCACACTTTAACTCCTGTCTTTCTGAAGAGGAATGAAGGGAGTTGGTCATCTAGGAGATGGCATGATGGCACAGTGCTGTCTCTCCATTCCAGGTACTCCATTTTAATTTGCACACCACATACTATTTCTGTTGAGCTAATCACATCCTGAAGATGACGATGTTAGTCTGAGTGACTCTGAACTGGTTCAGTGAAGGACTGATGTTCCCTGCCTGCCAGGGTTGTCCCCTTGTCTTTTGTCCACCTGCCGGGGTAGACTCTGTGCTCCCCATGACCTAAATTGGAAAAAACAAGTGCAGATAATGAAGCAGAACAAGAGGGGAGCAAAGTCATTTGTTGTTTTTCCAGATTAAAAACTGGAGATGGTTTTGGTTTCCTTCTCACCCTTTATGTTAATGTTAACAGAATGTCTTTTGTACTTTTGGAAATTGACGATGCCCATTATGGAACATAACATAACATAAACCTGATGTAGCTGACAAACGTGCATAAACATGCATCATTAAGAAAGAAATAAAATCATAGTGTGCTTAAGCTTCAGTTAAAGAAATTCACCGAAAGAGACTTTCAATTAGAGTACAGAATCAGATATATTCAATATCTATTCCTGCTTGTACTCTTACCATAAAAAATGAGCATCTTGTCTGATTTTTTATGCTGTGTTTTAGGTGGTAAAGTGCTACCAGGTTTGGAAAATGAAAAAAATATATATTTTTGTTTTATTATAAATGTATCTGTAAATGCTTATAGTGCTCTGAGCTTAAATATGGGAAACATAATACAGTATGTAAAAATTATGCATACATTAAAATGTTATGAGCACAGTGAAAAGCCTATTTATTAAAACAAGCTTAATGGTACAATGGTAAGTCCATCTGTTTCATCTGTGTATTTATGAGCCTCTGTTCACCGGACACGCCTTCCATCTCTCTTTCTTTGTGCTTCTTGTTGCCTTTCGTTGTGCGACATTCCAGCCCTGTCGTGGACCAGGATTTATGTAGTAGAAGAACGTGGAAGTTGGCGAACGCACAGATTTATGCATCTGGATTTTTTTGTGCATAAGCACATTTTCACTTTTGTGCTTACATCATGTTAGTGCGAATTCTATGCACGGCATTATGCATGAGGCCCCTGGAGATCGAGATCTGCAGGATGTGGGCCACCAAAATTACAGTTGTGCTTGTGAGGGTCGGGACTCTTGGTAATTTCAAGAAAGGACTCAACAAGAATCTGAGGAGGTGCCAGGTGTGGAGGATGGAGGATTACCTGGTCGGGACGCCTGTGTAATGGAAGGGGAGAGAATATATACAGAGGAATTTTCTTCCTTGGAGTGCTAGATGGCAGCCCCCCTGGGTTGCAGTGATACCTCGGACTTCCACAGGGCTCTATGGGAGTTGGAGTTCGGCACAGCTCTGTTGGGTTCCGTGGGTGCTTCCAGGGGGTGCTGCAGAGCCCTAGTATGCTGGGCTTTTGTCTCCCCAAGAAGTAGTTCAAGGTCATGCTAAAGGGCCTCCGGAAGTGCTCCTGGGCGTGGCATAAAAGAAGCCAGAGTCGGGAGAAAGGGAGATGAAGCTTGCCAGGAGGAGTGGAGATTGAAGGAGAGACAGATGAAGAAAAGAAAGAAGACAAGTTTGCTTTTCAACTGCTTATTGTGCTTTTGAACATTGCTGAGCAGGTGGGAAATGAAAGGGAAAGAGTGTGTGTGGCCGAACTTGTGTCCTGTGTCTGTCTGTGTTGGCTTTGGGGAGCTGAGCGCCACCTGCAGGTCACACGGGACACCATAATAGAGCATGAAGTGCAGAAGATGGAAACCAGACACGTTCTCCAGGAAGTGCTGGGTTAAATTTTAGGTTGCTTATCAGGACAAGGATATCACAGCAACCACAGGCATGTTATTGCGATGAAAAAACTGTAATAATGACAGATGTCCACTTCAGGACTGGTTTCTGTTTTGTGCCTAGTGTTGCTGTAAATAGGCTCTGACTTTCTGTGTACCTGAAAGTTAAATGGAATCTTATATAGACATAATATCTTACATTTTATATAATAAAAATAATAATAATAACAACGAATTGGTTCCAGGATATGTTCTGGCTTCCCACAAGCCAAAAATACACTGTATCAGCAGTTAAGAACCTGGACAACTGCATGGATAATTGGACTAGTGTTACTATTACTACTACTACTACTACTACTAATAATAATAATAATAATAATAAGTCTGAGGTTTCATGACAGAAGTGTCTTCATTTATGATGGAAAACAGCACAGTGAACAATGGGCATTAGTGTAAAATGAGCTCAACTAAAGGCACAGATGAAAGAAGGCTAATGGAAAATTTCAAGTAAACATTTGACATTTTTTTTAAAGCAGAGAGCCATACATATATAGAATGATTTACCT
Source organism: Polypterus senegalus (assembly GCF_016835505.1). Taxonomy (NCBI): domain Eukaryota; kingdom Metazoa; phylum Chordata; class Cladistia; order Polypteriformes; family Polypteridae; genus Polypterus; species Polypterus senegalus. Next base: position 33,472,807 of record NC_053155.1, read on the forward strand.
AGCAGCCTGGTAGGTAGAACTACTTTAGACCTTTAAATCTCAGCTGCAAGTCATTGGCAAGAAAGGTGGGGCTGAATTGGATTTTTCTTATTAAAACATTTTTTATATTCCTAGTATAATAATAAGAAAAACTGGTGTCCTGTCCAGTATGATGCATTTCTTAAAAATGTTTTGAAAAACTCAAAATGTTCTGTAAAATAAATGATAAAATCAAAAATGATAAAATTGATTCTTCAAACATTTTTTGTTTCCTACAATAGCAATTCAATTTTATTATAGGGAAAAAAGGTCCCTAAATGTATTTCCACAGTATAAGGTTTGCAGCCATCTCTGTTGGATATTTCATGATGGCTGGAAGGTGGTTATTGGACTTGTCGAGTTAATAGCTTCGCTGCCACTTTAACATAACGAGATAAAGCTGCAGGATGCCAAAGTCCATTAAGGAGACCACAGCCAGTGTTATCATCTAGATCCTAATACTGAGAGCTTCCAAGAAAGGCATTTGTCACTTGGACGGGAGGATGAAAATGGATTTCTTGTCATTCACTGTGGTATCGCACCTGTTGGATTTTATTCCCAAGTATATTTAACAAAAAGGTAATTGCTGAGGTCGGTAGATGCAATCACAAACAACACCCTGAAGTTTAGAATTGTATCAAACGGTCTTCCAGTAGGTACGGAAAAAGAGTACTAATTTGGTGAGCTGTGAACCACATGTACTGAATTGTGGTTTCCTTTACAACAGCGGACAGAATGTTGATTGCATGCTGACTTATTAGTCTTTTGATGGCTTAAATGAAATCCCAAGGCTTTGAGAGCTTGACACAAGCAAACAGCGAGTCTATAGCTGAGACGACTTTGTATTGACTTAATCAACAAAGTGAATCCAGCACATTTCTTTCACTTCAAAAGTAAAGCCCAGACTTCTTGAAACTGAGGAATGGAAGCTGCTGAGAATTTTTTACACTGTGTGAGATAAAAAGGTAGTGTGTTATACGAATGCAGCAGAAACCAAGGTGGATTTTTGTGACCACATGCACGGTACATGGAGGGAATTAACGGTGATCAATCCATTGTGGTGGCTGGCCAGGATGCCCCTGTGATGGAAGGACTGGGGGAGAAGGCATTTTCTGGGCAATACCTCTCCCGGAACATGAGAGGGCACCCTCCCTGGCTCACAGCGGGGCCACAGGTTTGGAGCTTAGAAGCTCAACCCTGCTGGGGCCCTAGCCACCGCCAGGGGGCATCTGGACAGTTTCTGAGCCCTGGGTTGCGGAAGAAGATCTGGGAGCACCTGGAGCACTTCCTGTACCCTATAAAAGGGGCTGCCTCACTCCATTAGAGAAGCCAGAGCCAGGAGGTGGAGGACAAAGCTTGCCAGGAGGAGTAGAGGCGGACAAAAAAATAAGAGAAGAGAAGTAAAGAAGTGACGGAGAATTGTGTGCCATTTGGTACTGTGCTGTGCTGTGGGGAGTGATGGAAGTACCCCCACTTATAAATAAACTGTGTGGTGTGCGGAAAACTTGTGACCAGCCTGCCTGTGTCGGGGTTAGGAGGTGCTGTAAGTGCCCCAGGTTTCACACCATTGATTTTCTAAATTTTCTTGGTGGTCAATAGAGCATGATCTAGAGCTACAGTCTACCCCAACAGGACTGAACACAGGCAAGAACAAACCCTGGATGGGGGACCACCAGTTCATCAGGGAACACAGTCACACACACAATCATACTGACAGCTAGTAGTTCACCTGTTTTTGGACGTGGAAGTAAAATCAGAGAACAAGATGTCAGGCATATGCACCAAGGAAGTGGTCTGAATGCTCTACACAGATAGGAAGCGGTGAGATAGACAGCGGTGTGACGTGGTTGTTAACTGTTCCCTTTTTACCCCTAGAGTATAGAAGGAAACCCAGGAGGGTCCAGAAATTCCACCCCTTCCACCCCATTTGCTATACAGAAAGAAGAAGGCCAGAAGTTGGTGTTCATTTGTGAACTCTTGTCTAATGGAGAGGGAGCTCGTTCCTCAGAAGTAGTGAAGAGCAAAACAGGCAATTTTCGATTTGCATACAGTTCCACTACAACTTGACACTAAAATTCTTTTCACATATGATTTTGCAATTGCCAAATATTAAACTAACTAAAGAGCTTTTCGTGTGGATGTAAGGGGAAAACTTAATGTATAAATACGTAAAATGGCTCTAACTATAACTGTTTGTTTAACTAAGATATTCTGTAACATTTGTATCCGGAACAATTACCAAGTAAACAATGAGATAATGACAAATTATTACAAGTTCAGCATCTCTAATCTAAAATGCTCCAAAATCTGAAGCTAAAACCTCTGTAGTTCAGTTACAGCCATAGTATAGTATATGAGTTGATGTAAAGTTGAAAGAACTGGACGCGACATTTGCGAAAATATTAATTGTAAGATATGCATTCGAAGTAATCAGAGTATTTAAAGTTTCCAACCCCATCAAAAAGAGGTGAAAATGACCCCTGCGCAGGAGATGCAGATTCTGGCACTCAAAACACTTGAATCAGTAAATTTGCTGAACAACACGAGCTTAGTATCCACCTTCTAACTGAAAGTCTAAATGAATAACTAAAGTAAGTTAACATTCCTGTCTATTTGAAAATGCAAAATATAACATGCAAGAATACAGCTGCAACACTTTAACACGTAGTATATCCATGGCAAATGTGAAAGAAAATGTTCTGCGTTACAAAGCAAGAATCCATGTACTCATCTGTGACTGAACAAAGACTGATTGAACTATTCCTGTCTTCCTCGGGGGTTACTTCTATACCACCAAGCTTGTCTAAGCTCAGTGTGCTGTTGTTATGCCATATAGTGATGTAATATTCAAAATGACAGAAAGATATTGTAGTGTGACTGATAGGGGGCAGTATCGCTCCCTTGAACCCCAGTCCAAGACTCCAGACACCAGATAAAAGTCCAAAATATGACTTTATTAATTTGCTACAGTGCACAAAGCACCCTCTCCTCCACTATACTCATAAATAACCAAACACTAATCACAAATACAATCCTCCAACTCCCAGACGTGTTGCCACCCTTCGACCCAGCTTAGCTCCCTATCTGGTAGCTCCCATAGTCCTTTTATTCTCCCTGATCCAGAAGTGTTCCCAATCCCCAGTCCATGTGATTCAATATCACTCCCGGGTCAGGTACAAGTCCTTCTTCTTCACCCTGGAAGCACGTCGCTCTTCTTTTGACACACTTCTGGGTTATAGGGCAAAAAGAAGTCTTCAGTCCTCCCTGCAGCTCCCTCTTGTGGCCCCTGTGGTACCCAGCAGGGCTGAGGATAAAAACTACAAAGTCCATGACTCCCTGCTGGTCTTTGGGGCACCTCCATACTGCAGGGAAGGTTCCATCTGGCGGCCTGGGGGTACTGGCTGGGATGACAAGCCGGCCAAATACCACAGTAGTAAAGTAAGTATCTACAATGGTCTACGTCTCTTCTGCTGCTGGACTCATTACAATGTACAAATTAATCATTAAGCATCAGTTTTCTTGCTCTATTGACATCCTGAATAGATAAGAGCAATTTTAGGTTTATATTTTCTCACAGTATCAAATTTTATACTTAGTTTCTTTTGCTTTCTTCAAAACCCCAGTGGTTTAAAGTGCATGGACTGGAGGAATTGAGGGTAAGTCTTTTAGGAAACATGGAAATATTCCAAAATTTGAAAATATCCAAAATATGAAATACTTCTGCTCCCGGGCACTTTGGATTAGGGATGCTCAACCTGTACTTTTGTTCTTTATAATGCTTCACATATAATTCAATGAACCTAATATTTATCAGACCTTAAATCTGTTTATTTTGAGAAATTTAGGTAAAATTAGGGACAGCACATTGACACAGTGGTAGCACTACTGCCTTGCAGTAAGGAGACCAGAGTTTACATCCTGGTTCATTCCAGTGTGGAATTTGCAAGTTCTCCCAATATGTGTGTGGATTTCCTCCAACAGTCCAAAGTCATGCAGGTCAGGGGATAGGTGTTGCTACATTGGCCCTAATAGGCGTGTAATGTGTGATTGTGTGTCGCTGTGGTGCATTCACACCCTGTTGAGGGGATTGTTTCTGGCTTGAATCATATGCTTGCTAGGAAAGGCTCCAGACGCTCTGCTCAGGAGTAATTGGGCTTAGAAAATGGTATGGTATGGTATAGATATTAAAACATACGTAGGTTAAAATAATATACCATTTATCTGTATGATGATTGGTGTAAACTAGAGGTTTGCATGGGACTGATTTTTTTAAACCTGTAGTACTTTGACCCACGCCCGCCTGCTCCTGCATATACCTGGCCTCATTTGTCCCACTCCCGCCCTTATCCTAACAGTTTTGTCCCGCTCGCGCCCACAGAAACACATTGCTCCATTAAGGAAAAAAATAATGTATGGCTTATACGCCTGTTTAACATGATTTTGTACAAGGAGGTGGCTGAAGGTTTACGCTCATTGGCCCAGTTGTCCTTATCACTTTTTTTGCGAAAATTCTGCTTCATCAGTATTTAATACAGATCTTTCAATGGGACTTCATTTCTGAGCACAAGTCCACATGGTCTTTTTCACAGAAAGTAACAAAAAAGGGCAATGTATAACCAAAATGTTCTGATAAAGCTTTGTAAGTAGACAACCGTTTATTATCCATCCATTTATTATCCAACTCACTATATCCTAACTACAGGGTCATGGCGGTCTGCTGGAACCAATCTCAGCCAACACAGAGCGCAAGGCAGGAAAGAAACCCCGGGCAGGGCGCCAACCCACCACAGGGCGCACACACACACACACCCACCCTCACACCAAGCACACACTAGGGACAATTTAGGATCACCAATGCACCAAACCTGCATATCTTTGGACTGTCGGCGGAAAGCAGAGCACCCGGAGGAAACCAATGCAGACGTGGGGAGAACGTGCCAATTCCACGCTGAAGCGAAGCGAACCCGGTCTCTTAACTGCGAGGCAGCAGTGCCAACGTGTCGCCCACCACTTATAATTCTATATTGAAATAAAGTATGATCTGTGTTAATAATTGCTGTTCATTCTACAAAATTGTGGAATGGACACGGAAGATAGGTGCTACCTACGTACAAGTTGCACATATAAGTTTTGCTAAAAAATTACGTTTTTCTAGTCACTCTATTACTGGCAGCTTAACAAACAGCTCCCACTTTCTCAGAGTACTTTTTGCTTATCAATACAAGTACACAGTATATAAGAAAAGCACTGTGAACATACTAGCATCTCCTTGTCAGTTCGCAAGCTGTGTGAGGAAAGACGGTTTTACTAACAGCTGACCCGTGTACTTCACTGCACTCTTTGATTTAGTGCAATTGCATGAAATTGCTATTATTACAAATTATTACAAACCTCTTCTTGTTCCTGCGCCTTTGCAATCCTCTTAAATAACAAATATAGAAACAGAAGCTTTGGGTTGAGAAAGGTTGCTCATTTCTGGAGCATGTGGATAAGAGTTGTTGCTGAACAGTTTATTGACAAGTTCTTTCAAGAAGTTGTACTTTTGACAGGTTTGGCAGGAATGTCAGTTTAGTTGGATCCTTTGCTACTGCATACATGTGGTGTTTTAAACCTGTGGTGCCTGACTTGTGTTCACTGTATATTAGCACATTTATCGCAGCAAGCAAATGGCACTTGGTTGGCATCACCATTGATAACAATTGAAAATGACTGCCAAATGCAAGACATCCCTCTGAGTTTTGCAGTCTTGTATTCTCCTTTTTTAATGATTTTTCCATCGTTGTGGATGTAAAAATGTCTCCGGGCTTTAAAATCTTGAGACTTGAGAAGACTGTGCGTGAGACAGAACATACATGCGTTCTAATTGCTTAGGCAAATTAATTATATGAATTCAGGAATTATATATATCTATATATACTAGCAAAATACCCGCGCTTCGCAGAGAAGAAGTAGTGTGTTAAAGAAGCAATGAAAAGAAAAGGAAACATTTTGAAAATAACGTAACCTGATTGTCAATGTAATTGTTTTGTCACTGTTGTGAGTGATGAGTGTTGTTGTCATATATATATATTTTTTTTTTTTTACACACACACACATAAACATATATATATATACATATTTATACATATACATATATCTACATATATACACACACATACATATATACACACACATATATACACAAATACATATATATATATATATATATACATACATACACACACACATATATAAACATATACATATACATACATATCTACATATATACACACACAGCTATTTCGTATCAGTGCAATACGCTGTTTGTTAAAACGGTTGACTCCGCTCTACGTGCAATAACAAATCAAATCATTCAGTTGTCTTTGCTCATATGTCATTTTAGAGCTGGACGCCTGGCATCTTTTTTTGGCCACAAGTTCGTTTCTGTTTGGTGTGAGGTTCTGTGTTGTGGAGATTCTCAGGATGGATTGCAGGTGCTCATCAGTGAGGCGACTCCTGTGTGCTGTTTTGTTAGTCTTTATCACTGAGAAGAGCTTCTCACACAGATATGTGCTACCAAACATGCACAAGGTTCGAGACGCATGTAGACGGACTTTTTTTGTTCTTCAAAGTCACCAAAGCACCGTGCAAACTCAGTGCGCAATAACTCTAGTAAGCGGTAAGTGTTCGGCAAGGCAGCTGAAGCGCTGCATTATGGGATCTGTAGTTTATTGTGTTACCAGCGCTTCATATACCCGGGCTTTAATAACAATAATACAGTATATAAAATGATCTCGGGCGGATATAATTACACGGGCGGATGTGGCCCGCCCTTGAGTTTGACACATATGGACTAAATAGAACTTGAAAAGATATATTTTTTTCAAATGTGATCGCGCAATTCAGATAGAGTTGACGCGCACTACAGCCTGCATGCCTCAATGAGTCATCCTCTCCTCGCTCTTACTTTTTCAAAAAAATTAAAGGAACACTTTTTAATGAGAGTATAGCATCAAGTCAATGAAATTTCTGGGATACTGATCTGATCAGTTAAGTAGCAGAGGGGGTTGTTAATCAGTTTCAGCTGCTGTGGTTTTAATGAAATTAACAACAGATGCACTAGAGGGGCAACAATGAGATGAACCCCAAAACAGGAATGGTTTAACAGGTGGAGGCCACTGACATTTTTCCCTCCTCATCTTTTCTGACTGTTTCTTCACTAGTTTTGCATTTGGCTACAGTCAGTGTCACTACTGGTAGCATGAGGCGATACCTGGACCCTACAGAGGTTGCACAGGTAGTCCAACTTCTCCAGGATGGCACATCAATACGTGTCATTGCCAGAAGGTTTGCTGCGTCTCCCTGCACAGTCTCAAGGGCATGGAGGAGATTCCAGGAGACAAGCAGTTACTGTAGAAGAGCTGGAGAGGGCCATAGAAGGTTCTTAACCCATTAGCAGGACCGGTATCTGCTCCTTTGGGAAAAGCAGAACAGGATGAGCACTGTCAGAGCCCTACAAAATGACCTCCAACAGGCCACTGGTGTGAATGTCACTGACCAAACAACCAGAAAGACTTCATGAGGGTGACCCAAGGGCCCCATGTCCTCTAATGGGTCCTGAGCTCACTGCCCAGCAGCATGCAGCTCGATTGGCATTGGCCATAGAATACCAGAATTGGCAGATGCACCACTGGTGCCCTGTGCTTTTCACAGATGAGAGAAGGTTCACCATGAGCACGTGACAGAAGTGAAAGGGTCTGGAGAAGCCATGGAGAACATTATGCTGCCTGTAACATCATTCAGCATTAGCAGTTTGGTGGTGGGTTAATGATTGTCTGGGGAGGCATATCCATGGAGGGTCACACAGACCGCTACAGGCTTGACAAAGGCACCTTGGCTGCCATTAGGTATCAGGATGAAATCCTTGGACCCATTGTCAGACCCTATGCTGGTACAGTGGCTCCTGGTGCACGACAATTCCTGGCCTCATGTGGTGAGAGTATGCAGGCAGTTCCTGAAAGATGAAGGAATTGATACCATTGACTGGCCTCCACACTTTCCTGACCTAAATCCAATAGAACACCTCTGGGACATTATTTTTTGGTCCATCCAATGCCACCAGGTTGCACCTCAGACTGTCCAGGAGCTCAGTGATGCCCTGGTCCAGATCTGGGAGGAGATCTCCCACAACACCATCTGTCGTCTCATCCTTGAGATGTTGTCAGGCATGTATACAAGAACACAGGGGCCATACAAAGTGCTGCGTACAATTTTGAGTTGCTGCAATTAAATTTTGGCAAAATGGACTAGCCTGCCACATAATTTTTTCACTTTGATTTTTGGGCGTCTTTGAATTCAGGGCTCTGTAGGTTGATCATTTTCATTTCCATCAAACGATGTGGCATCCTTTCGTTCCTAACACATTACCCAGTCTATATCAGTATAGATATCCAGGAGGATTTCTTTTTCCCATTGAGATCTGATGTGTTTTCAAAGTGTTCCTTTAATTTTTTGAGCAGTTTATATATATATATATATATATATATATATATATATATATATATATATATATATATATATATATATATATATATATATATATATATGTAGCCGCCCGGACACAGACAGGCAGACATGTTTAAGTCACCCACAACACGTTTATTTTCCATTAAACACAAGTGAACAAACCCCTAAAGTCCCCAAAGTCCAGGCCAACTCAAATGCCTTCTCTCTCTTCAGGCAACCTCCTTGCCTCCTCCAAGACCTTGTCCTTCCTTCTCTCCCGACTCCAGCCATTGTATGGAGGGAGGCGGCCCCTTTTATAATCACCCGGATGTGCTCCAGGTGCATTCTGACAATCTTCTGACAGCACTCCGCAGTGTGGTGGAAATGCCGGTTGTGCTCCCGGAAGCACTCCAGATGTCCCCGATCCTCTTCCCCCCAGCAGTTCTGGGTATGGCAGAAGTGCTGCGGTCCAGGGCAACCCGCTGTTGGTGACCACGGGCCCCTACAGGGTTTTGCTTCAAAGCTCTGTACCTGTGGTCCCGGCGACCTGTGACTATATATATATATACACATATACAGTGATCCCTTGCTATATCGCGCTTCGACTTTCGTGGCTTCATTCCATAAATTTAAGCATATCTAAATATATATCACGGATTTTTCGCTGGTTCGCGGATTTCTGCGGACAATGGGTCTTTTAATTTATGGTACATGCTTCCTCAGTTTGTTTGCCCAGTTGATTTCATACAAGGGACGCTATTGGCGGATGGCTTAGAAGCTACCCAATCAGAGCATGTATTACATATTAACTAAAACTCATCAATGCTATAAGATATGCTTCCTGTGTGGTGCTTGATTGTTTGCTGTTCTATGTCTCTCTCACTCTCTCTGCCTGACGGAGTAGATGTGAGCAGAGGGGCTGTTTTCACAGAAGATACGGATGCTCCTCTAAAAAATGCTACTTTATCGCCGTGCTTCGGCATACTGAAAAGCCCAAAAGCATGTATTGATTTTTTGATTGATTGCTTTTTTCACGTGCTCTCTCTCTCTCTCTGACACGCATTCCTTTGAAGATAAGATATGTTTGCATTCTTTTAATTGTGAAAAAGAACTGTCATCTCTGTCTTGTCATGGAGCACAGTTTAAACTTTTGACTAAAGGGTGTTATTTCATGTCTAGAGGGCTCTAATAATGTTAACAGTGTGGGAGAGTTTATGACGGCTTAAAATATATAAAAATAACCATACAGAGATATCGTTTCTACTTCGCGGATTTTCACCTATCACGGGGGGTTCTGGAAAGCAACCCCCGCGATCGAGGAGGGATTACTGTATATACATACAGCGGGAAAAATGAGTATTGAATGCATCAATGTTTTTCTCAATAAATATATTTTCAAAGGGTCCCATGATAGTCCTGTGGGAGTTCAGACCTCCAGTGTAAACTGAAATGCCCCTTGACTATGTTATGCACGAACTTAACTTATTTAAGAACGCTGCTCTGTAAGATTGTTCAGATTTGTCAAAATGCACTGAGCAGTGCATGTAGTTGGATCCTTTGGATTTAATGTAATAAAGATGTCCATCTTGGAGACATTTGATAATCTTAACTTTTTAATTTTTTTTTCCTTAACAGTGGAAAACAAGGAATCGTACTCCCTAAAGCCACATTCATACTTTCATGTTTACCTGTGTTCTTTTCTGCAGCTATATAAAGCATATACACTGGTAAAATCAGTTTTATTGACACTTCACAATCATACAAAAATGTGATATACTGCATATTTTGCATACAAAGACAGACTAAAACATACCATCATACTTGAATTTTCTCCACAGCAAAACTCTGTATACAGAAAGTCGCTACTGTCAAACTCCCCTCCTGTTGTTATCTGGCAGCCACCATTATTTTAGTTAAGGATATGCACCCTAGCAATTTTTTTCCACTAGACATCTTTATTTAAATACCAAATAAAGACTGATGCATGTAGAATTAGTGTATGAAAATGCTTCCAGACAGGAATTAAAAGCCATTCTACTTGTGTGAATTACACAAAATGAATGACGAATTTCAAAACTGTGTTTCACTTCAAATTAAATTTGTGCAAATAATTTTTTCTATCACTACTCAGAAAGTGAAAAAGTCCGATCTTGGACTGCAGAGGTCCTGGCATACTTGAAATCAATTCCAACAAGACTACCATTACAGAGCCCAATTCTATCTCTGCATCTTTCTTTCTATAGTGAAAAACGGGTAGGGCACGCAGACTTTACTACGTATTTGTGACATCACCAGGAGGAGGAGGTTGGGTGGGAGCATGTGCTGATAGGGCGTTGCCGCACCCAACACACGACAGACCACCTGGATTGGAACCCGAGTGCAGTGGGTCACAACTCAGCACCAGAGTTTTTTTTTACAGTGGCTGGAATGCCAATCCTGCCACCAACCCCTGAGGTTTCCCTGCAAGTTGGAGGATCTGCTTGCAGGACTGGTTGCAGATTAATGTCATATCCAGGACAGCAATAGCAGTGTAAGGGTCTTGCTGAAAGGGCTCAACGGAGTAGAGTCACTTCTGAAATTTACTGGATTTGAACTGGCAACCTTCCAATTGTTGGCGCAAATCCCTAGCCCCAGAGCCACCACTCCGACATCACTAGTACTGCATTTAAATGTTTATCTGGACCTTGCCTTACTGTTAAGAAATAAGGCTAAAAGATGACTCTGATTTAAGTCTTAACAACAACAAAATGCAAGGTATAAACTGAAAAATAAATTGGGCACCCAAGAGGAATGACAAAGTGTGATAGCAGTTCTCTTATAAAAATCAGTTTGGAAGAAAAAGGAAAAAAAAGTCAAGGATATAAATGGAAAGAAACACAGAAACAGGCCGCTGATAAGGGAGGCTGTCTTTAGGACTTATAGACTCGATGGATCATTCCCTCTTTTATATGGCAAGTCATTAGTCTTCAAAAAAAAGACCTAATTTCCTTTTAAAAGCTTGCAGTGATTCAGGCTTTGATTCCGGGCAAAAGGGCATAAGCTACCAAGAGCAATTTTAAACAGTTTAATCTTTTCAAACAAATAAAGATATAACTAAAAGGAAAAAAGACTTGGTCAAACAAAGCGTTAGTATCTAAGTATAAAATAGAAGTTGCTGTGTGAGTAAAGGGGCATCATGGTGCCACAGTGATTAGCGCGGCTCCTTCACTGCCCCAGTGTGCATAGGCTGTGCGGGTTTGCATGTTCTCCTCATGTCTCCAGTTTCACTCTGAGGGAGCCAGTAGAGTAGGTTCAGGCCTGATGCCTCCCCCAGGGTGTGCTCAAGCAGAAGACCAGACGGCAAGCTCAGGACATGGTGGAAGGGTTTCATTTCTTGACCGTCCTGACAGCATTTTGGGAATTTCCCAAAGAAGGCTGTAGGACACTGCAAGGGATAAGGATGCCTGGTCAGGCCATCTTAGCATATTTCTATTGTAATACTCATCAGAATAAGAGGAATGAAGATTATGATGATCCTAAATAACTGAGTGTCGGTTGGGTGGATGGGTAATTAAAGATCTTGTTTAAATATGAGGATAAATATGAGGAACTAACAGATCATGAGAATATCTGAATTAGTTTTAAAACCTAAGAGCACTACTGCACTCTGTACAAGTGTCAATAAATTTGAACTTGAACATGAACTTGAAAAAAAGTGGTGGTTCAGTGGCCTTCTCATGTGGTTCTCTTTATCAAAGACTAGCAAAATACCCGCACTTCGCAGCGGAGAAGTAGTGTGTTAAAGAAGTAATGAAAAAGAAAAGGAAACATTTTAATAATAACGTAACATGATTGACATTGTCAATTGTCATGAGTGTTGCTGTCATATATATATATATATATATATATATATATATATATATATATATACACACACACACACAAACATATATATACATATACACACATATATATATGCATATACATATGTACATATATATATATATATATATAGTGGTGTGAAAAACTATTTGCCCCCTTCCTGATTTCTTATTCTTTTGCATGTTTGTCACACAAAATGTTTCTGATCATCAAACACATTTAACCATTAGTCAAATATAACACAAGTAAACACAAAATGCAGTTTTTAAATGATGGTTTTATTATTTAGGGAGAAAAAAATCCAAACCTACATGGCCCTGTGTGAAAAGTAATTGCCCCTGAACCTAATAACTGGTTGGGCCACCCTTAGCAGCAATAACTGCAATCAAGTGTTTGCGATAACTTGCAATGAGTCTTTTACAGCGCTCTGGAGGAATTTTGGCCCACTCATCTTTGCAGAATTGTTGTTATTCAGCTTTATTTAAGGGTTTTCTAGCATGAACCGCCTTTTTAAGGTCATGCCATAGCATCTCAATTGGATTCAGGTCAGGACTTTGACTAGGCCACTCCAAAGTCTTCATTTTGTTTTTCTTCAGCCATTCAGAGGTGGATTTGCTGGTGTGTTTTGGGTCATTGTCCTGTTGCAGCACCCAAGATCGCTTCAGCTTGAGTTGACGAACAGATGGCCGGACATTCTCCTTCAGGATTTTTGGTAGACAGTAGAATTCATGGTTCCATCTATCACAGCAAGCCTTCCAGGTCCTGAAGCAGCAAAACAACCCCAGACCATCACACTACCACCACCATATTTTACTGTTGGTATGATGTTCTTTTTCTGAAATGCTGTATTCCTTTTACGCCAGATGTAACGGGACATTTGCCTTCCAAAAAGTTCAACTTTTGTCTCATCAGTCCACAAGGTATTTTCCCAAAAGTCTTGGCAATCATTGAGATGTTTCTTAGCAAAATTGAGACGAGCCCTAATGTTCTTTTTGCTTAACAGTGGTTTGCGTCTTGGAAATCTGCCATGCAGGTCGTGTTTGCCCAGTCTCTTTCTTATGGTGGAGTCATGAACACTGACCTTAATTGAGGCAAGTGAGGCCTGCAGTTCTTTAGACGTTGTTCTGGGGTCTTTTGTGACCTCTTGGATGAGTCGTCTCTGCGCTCTTGGGGTAATTTTGGTCGGCCGGCCACTCCTGGGAAGGTTCACCACTGTTCCATGTTTTTGCCATTTGTGGATAATGGCTCTCACTGTGGTTCGCTGGAGTCCCAAAGCTTTAGAAATGGCTTTATAACCTTTACCAGACTGATAGATCTCAATTACTTCTGTTCTCATTTGTTCCTGAATTTCTTTGGATCTTGGCATGATGTCTAGCTTTTGAGGTGCTTTTGGTCTACTTCTCTGTGTCAGGCAGCTCCTATTTAAGTGATTTCTTGATTGAAACAGGTGTGGCAGTAATCAGGCCCTGGGGTGGCTACGGAAATTGAACTCAGGTGTGATACACCACAGTTAGGTTATTTTTGAACAAGGGGACAATTACTTTTTCACACAGGGCCATGTAGGTTTGGATTTTTTTTCTCCTAAAATAATAAAAACCATCATTTAAAAACTGCATTTTGTGTTTACTTGTGTTATATTTGACTAATGGTTAAATGTGTTTGATGATCAGAAACATTTTGTGTGACAAACATGCAAAAGAATAAGAAATCAGGAAGGGGGCAAATCGTTTTTCACACCACTGTATATATATACAGTATATATATATATATTAGGGGTAGGACTCGATTAAAAAAATTAATCTAATTAATTAGAGGCTTTGTAATTAATTAATCTTGATTCATTGTATGTATTTGCACGCGTAAATTTGCCCCAAAGCGCAAATGTTTTTTTTTATTTAAAAGGGTTTTAGTGGCCGACAGAATCAAATAATAGACATGGACATGAATATTGTAAACTCAAGCTCTTTTAATTTCTGAAAAAAAAATGCATTTAAACTGCATTTCAATTCAAATCAGAATCAGTGGCTAAAATTGGGCAGACTTAAAAATAAAGTGGTATTCTAAGTACTTTAAGTACATGTTCAGAATGGTATTGTCTTTAAATAATAATAAGAAAAATTTCAACATAAAGTGCAGTTTTTCATCTTAAAAAAATAAGGCAGAAACATAAAAGTTAATTTGACCAGCTTCACCTTTAAACTCTGAGTAACCTTAGCCAAAATTATTTTGTACATTAGGCTAAAACAGTGTGATCATTGAACATTTTGTAATTAGATGTAATTAAAATTACTAACGGTCACAAAATGTCCAATGATCCCCAATAAGAGCCAAAAAGTCAGCTTTCTGTAATGTATCTAATTTTGCTTGCTTTTCAGTATCATAAAGCTGTTGAATTTTACTTGAAATAGTCAATCGGCACGGCAGTTGAAACGTTGGATGACCTGACACTAATTGTAGCACATTTTCTAAACCCCTATCTTCCAGCACTGTTAGTGGTCTACAGTCCAAAGCAATCCATTTTGCGAGAGAATTTGTAAGTTTGACCGATGTTGACTTACTAATTTTGGTCCTGAAGCCAGTCATTTCATCAGGTTTGGGCTGCCGACACCTTTTGTTGGTACTCGAACTCACACTGCTAGTGCTAACAGCATACACAGTTTCTCTGCTCGCTGTAACATGTTTTGCATTTAGAAGGCACCATAAGGTTGAAGTACCTCGGTGTTATGCAAACTCCTGTTTGCACGGTGTGCACAAAACCACGCTTTTATCAAGGCTTTCGTCGGGTAGTCTTTTGAAATTAAATTTTTCCTGCAATCAGTCCTAGCAACGCGCTTTCTTCCGGCTCTTATATTTTTGTAGCTCTGATGTGTGCATCAATGTAATCGGTGTACCAGGAAAACATGCATTGAGAGAAGTTCCCCTTTGCTTGGAATGCAAAGTGTGATTAAATGCGTTATTTTTTAACGCGTTATAGAGCACATGCATCGAAGCTTCTCAGCTGTGCTTGTGCTAAGAAAAGGAAACATTTTAAAATAACGTAACATGATTGTCAATGTAACCATTTGTAAGTAGTGCCTGGAGGATTCAGAGTGTGGAGAAACTGTAGAGACAGGGTGTGTATTAACTTGTGGATTTTTCTGTGAGTATTTGGTGGCAGCGTGACAAAGTTGCTTCCGCAAGACTGTGTTAGCTGTGGAGCTCAGCTCAGAGCGAAATGAGGTGAATAGGAGGGGAGATGATGACGTGACTCCCCCACCCGCCTTAACTGTCAATCCACCACAAACACAGTGTCTCGGAATTTGCATAAGCACAGCCCTTCACCTGCAATTTTAACTTAGTTACAAAGTGATCAAAACTCTCGTTTATACCCTGCATCCTCTCATTAAACTTGTATCCCGCATTACCCGTGGGCATGACAAACGCCAGTGGCAGCCTGTCTATGAACTTAATTTAAACTTTAGGTTTACACCGTGCTTTGTTTCCGAAGTTGCTGCACTTATGAATATGCTTGTATGTGTCACTCGCTCGCTTCTTATTGTTTCGCTGCCTTCTCAATTGTATAATGCATGTTTTCTTCAGCGCTTTTTGGAGCTCTTCCTTGTTTTCTACGTACTGCGCTCACAGTCAGTTCACGTGATTACATGGAAGGCGTGATGATGTCACACAAAACTCCGCCCCCATGGCCATCGAGCTGAACTCCATTACAGTATATGGAGAAAAATAGGTTCCAGTTATGACCATTACGCGTAGAATTTCAAAATGAAACCTGCCCAACTTTTGTAAGTAAGCTGTAAGGAATGAGCCTGCCAAATTTCAGCCTTCTAACTACATGGGAAGTTGGAGAATTAGTGTTGAGTCAGTGAGTGAGTGATTGAGGGCTTTGCCTATTATTAGTATAGATAATGGTAAATAATAATAATAATAACAACAATAATAATAATAATAATAATAATAATAATAATAATAATAATTAATGACATTTATATAGCACTTTCTCAATATTCAAAGTGCTTTACATAGACAGAGGGGAACCACTTCAACAACCACTATTATGTAGCACCCAGATAGATGATGTGATGGCAGTCATTACTGTGCCAGTATTCTCACCACACATTAGCTATTAGATGGTAAAGGGGTGAGAGAGACAGCTGGCCAGTTAGAGACAGAGCGCCAGAATAGACAAGGCTCTGATGGGAAATTTAACCAGCACATTGGGATAAACCCTACTCATTTTCGAACGATGCCAAAGGATCTTTAATGATCAGAGAGAGACAGGACTTTGGTTTTATATCTCATCCAAATTCAGCATTTACAGCACAATGTCTGCATCTCTAAACACAGACCACAGGGTAAGTGCGCCCCGATGGCCTCACCAACACCACTTAGAGTTAACCTTGGATTGTATGTATAGGTGCAATTCAGAAGAGAATGGGCATAACTAAAAATTAAGATACTTTTAAATGTGCCCTGGTGGGCCAGCACAAGTGTACTGTATAGGAAAACCAACTCTGTTTCAGTTTTCATGTCCAACAAGTGTCATGGATGTCCATAAAAGAAACTTGGAAGTACCCCTTACAACAAGGACTTGGGAGGCACAGTGGACTTGTCACCATCCACATCCAGGCCTTTAAGATGGCTAGTAGGATATTAAGTTATATAGTGCCCACAATGTGATATGTACATATACTAATATTCTAAACTTTAGAATCACCCATAACTTCATGTTTTTGAGCGAAATGTGTGTTTTTAATATAAAGGTACCATTAAATTGATTTAAAAATATAGCCAAGGCATCAGTAATATTGCAAATGGCCGACTTATAAAATATGACACCTATGAATGCAAAGCCCCATTTACATCAGAGTCCTAATGGTAATCTCTTTTAACTCAGCTCTCGTTAGTCATGTTTAAATGCTAATTGGGTATTAGAGAAACCATTGTAACTGTGTTGGCACAGCTGAAATCTGTTATTCTGTTCAACAGAGCAAGTCAGTTATCCTTCCTTGGGTTTCAAGGTACTAAAGTTCAATTCTAGGTTAAAGAAAAGGGGCCCAAATGAAACGACTTTTTTAAGAAACACTGAAAATTTCATAAAAGGATATATACATTTTGAAGGGCAACTGGACTGGAAGACCTGTCTGTATTGGAGTTGGCCGAGGATGCCATTAGTCCAAACTTCCCAACCTCCCAGCAGGAGTTCATTTTTCTAGCAACCAAGGACATTGTCTGTAAAAACCTTGAAGAGAAAACTGCTGAAAACTGTATGACCAAGGGAGAGAAGGAAAAGACTCCCTGAACAAAGAAAACCATCTCCATTTACAGGAGAAAGCTGACCAGGAAAGGAACAAAGTATTACCTACACCAGACAATAAGTAAATCTACAGTACTTTGATTCTGAGAAGTATTAATTGTAACTTAATAAATAGGATAGTGCCAGTTAATGTTTTATTGTAAGGGTGTCACTGTATCTGACAGGTAATAATCATGTGAAGGATAAGTTCTAGCTGTTTTTTTTTCCAAAATCCAGTAATAAAGTGGAGAGCGACATCTAACATACACACAAACATAGAAACTCTGTATGTTGGGGGTTAGCTGAGTAGCTGTGAGTAAATCAATGGCACAGTGAGGCACTAGAAATGTAATAACTAAAGAACTTATCCATCTTAACCACATGAAGAAGAAAGATCAGAAATCATAAATGATGCACCTTTTTCTATAGGAGAGAAAGCTAAGCTATTGTAACTTTATGTTTTGTTGCATGTCATAGACATCTATCTATTTATCTATCTATCTATGCAGTATCATTTTTTATTATTCTTATGCCATAAATAAATTGTATTATTTTGTTCACTGTAACATGAGTGTTTGGGTTATTTGTTGAAAAATAGTCTCCACGTAGAATGCTAAGTATTATAAGCTGTACTGTAAATTTTTTTTTTTGTAATTATGACCTGATACCACGTTATTTTGGATTTGTATGCCATAATAATAATAATAATTGTTCTGGAGTTCTTCTATTGGACAACGACTGGAGTGGAAGATGCAGTCATCACAATTATCTGTCTCCATCAGATGGCCTGTTCTCAACTGGACAAAGCTGGCAGCACAGTGAGGATTATGCTTTTTGATTTCTCCAGTGCCATTCAGCCATCCTTGTTAAGGGGTAAACTCAGAGATAGGCAGGTAAATGACCATATGGTGTCCTGGATAATGGACAGCATATGGTCATCCACCTGCATATCTCTGTCAGGCAGTGTGCAGTTGTCAGAAACACTGGAGCTCCACAAGAAACAGTCCTGTCTCCTTTTCCCTTCAACTCTGCACACCTCTGACTATAAATTTAATACATGTCACTTGCAGAAATTCTCAGATGATTCTTCACTTATGGGGTCAATTCATAACAGGAATGAGAGAGAGGATAGGAGTCACATAGAAAACTTGGCACAGAAAGAGAATTGTCTGTAATTTAATATCAGCAAAACCAAGCAACTGGTTATTGACTTTCACAGCACCAAAGGGCCATGATGTCCAGTCACTATTCAAAACATGGATGTAGACGTGGTCCACTCCTACATGTATTTGGATGTCCACATCAAGGACAGATTGGACAGGTCTCAGAATACAGAAGAACTATACAAGAAAGGGCAGAGCAGGCTCTTCTTCAATAGATGACTGCATCCCTTTAATGTGGGAAGTGACATCCTTCATATCTTCTATAACTCTGTGATGGCCAGTGCGATTTTCTATGTTTTGTTGTGCTGGGCTGGCAACATCACCGGATAAACAAGTTAATTAAAAGGGCAGACTCAGTTACAGGACACACTTTGGGCCTCCTAGAGGTTGGAGAAAAGGAGAAAATGAGGACAAAACTGAGTGTCATTATGAACGAAGCTGCATGTCCTCTCTCTGAAGCACAAACACTGAAGAGTTTCAGACAATGAATTATTCAGCATTGTGGTATTTGTTCAGACTACAATATGTTTGTATATATATATATATATATATATATATATATATATATATATGTGTGTGTGTATGTGGTTCTTATCTATCTACATACTTACCTATTTATTTATTTAAGGTGTTTCTGTAAAAAAACACATTTCCCCCAGGGACAAATGCAGTTCTGTCTGTCTATGTAGCAATCTATCTACCAACCATTAATACAACTAATAGAAATACATAAACTGATTCCTTTCCATTGACATATGGCACAAAACCACTTCAGTAACAGTATGCTGGGTACTAAAGGTAATGATTCCACTTGTACAACAATGAATTGTATCGGCAGGAAACTGATGAAAGTTAACAACAACATGATAGAAATGAAGGCTGGTCTAATGGAATTACATGGGCTGTCGTCTAAGTGTGCAAGAGGCAAATGCAGGACAGCTTGCACTTAGGCAATCATAAAAACAGAATTCAACTTGGCCTCATTTGAAGAGTGCTCATACTGCGGTAATGATGATTTAGTGGTGACATTTCAAGGGAAAATAGTCATTATTATAGAAAATGCATTAGTAATACCATCTACAAATGAAGGCGGCTTAAGGAGATGCGTGAGTGAGGCCTAATTTCTAAATAATAATAAGCAAGATAAACTTAGCGCTGATGGTCTATATTGTAATTAGATATCATACACAGTAATTAAAACATGTAGATCTGGAAGAAGTGTGATAAACACTGCCATCTCAAGACATGCAAACCAATTTTGGTTACAAATAAAGAAAAGCACTCCGGTGTTCAGTAACTACAAGTTTGGGCTCCCAACTGGAGTACTTTAACAAGGTATTCAGTTTCTATTATTGTTCATTTTCTTGTTACACATGAAATTTAAAGCTTATTGTTATGAAGTGTTGGTCACTATGTGTACACCAACATAAATTGTTCTCTGTAAGTAATCGGAAATGAAACACTTGCTGTGGTGTTCACCCTTTTGCTATGATATCAAAGATTTCATGACACCATAGACTCATCTGTATAGTTTGTGAGGCGAGTAGTAAAACTAAACAGCATTTCCTTGTGGTCATATCAGCTGGTTGATTTGATTTTTGAAGGAATCACACGCACTCAGTTTGTGAGGATGCGGACTTGGTTTTGCCCCAATTTTCCCACATCATGCAGTTTTTCACTTGGCTCTGTTCAACAGTACTTGATCTCCAAGCACTTGGATGGGGTAAATGAAATAAATAGCAAAGCTGAGACTTCCAACCTCAGACTGAACTCACTAGCTGTTGTGAAAGCTGCTCAGTCGTTCAATGTTTCTGTGTTTGATGATAATAACAATAATTTTATTTACTAAGCATGATTTACACGTCTCTTGCATGCCTCTGATATTTTTTTTAATTATCTGCCATTGTCTTTTGTTGCTCAGCTTCACCAACCAGAAAGAGTCCAGTGTTGGCTGGCACAGTTAGGTTATACATTTACATAAGGTCCCACAAATAAAAATGCACACATCAAAAGTGGAAGTACCCCCTTGGGAGCAAAGATTCTGTGTTTGCAAAACAACAGAATTCATTTTTTTTTAACTATTTCCAATTGCAACAAGTGAAATGTAAAAAAGAACAACCAGTGGGGTCAATATGGTGTACATGTGTGAATGGTGCCCTAAACGTAACCACTCTTTGGACACTGAAGTAATGGAAAGATGATGTGAAGAGGTTAAGGGAAATCCTCCAGACTGAGGGTCCTGGAGAGAAGTACACCAACCTTGCTATAAACAGCAAAGGAGCCGCAACGCACGCTTGGCGCTTTCAGTTATGATTTTGGGCTCAGAGGCACAGGAATACAAGTGGCCACTAGAGGGAGCTACATGGAGAAGGTTCCAAGGTTTGCAGACAGCATTCCCAACTCTGTAAGTGATTCCAGGGCTTGTCCCAGGAGTAATCCCAGGCTGATCCCTGACAACTGAAGCAGAGTTTGGGAAGTCAGTGATCACAGTTAGGAGAGGGTGCTTTGGTGTGGTACTGTGGTGGGCAAATATGGAAGCCACCCTACCACACTGACATGTGGGCCATACCTCCATAGGTACGGGTATTTTTTATCTTTTGTTCATTAAGGTATATTTTCTCTCCTTCAAAATTACTTTGTTTGATAAAACACTTATTTATATATATTTTGACAATCCTGGTTAATACCCTGAGTGTTCACACTGCCTGTATGGAATCTGCATGTTTACCCCGTGTCCAGGTATTCTGACTGACTGCCGTATCTCAAACTCTAATTTTCTCCAGTCTGAGTGATGGTTGGTGTGTGAACGTTAGCACAGGGAGTGGTGGACTGGCAATCCATTCATGATCAATTCTTACCTTGTGCTCACCATCGTCGCAAAATGCTGATGGACAGGGACACCTTTGTTAAAAATGCAGCTGGACATCATAAAATACTTGGGAGTGTTATTTGAACGAATGGCCTGTAATGAGCTTTGTGGAATTAAAATGCACGATGCTGCCAGAGAGTGTTTGCAATTTTATATCAACAAGTTCATTTTTGGGAACAGCAGGGTACATGAAATGAGAAGGGCTGTGAGGGGCACTGAAATCATTAGTGTGACGCTGCTTCAGCATCCAAGAGTCAAGGTGACATTGGCGGAACAATTTGTCGCTTTATCTAAGCATTCATATAAAACTACAAAAAAACTGCACTATTGAGGGCTGTAGGATGAAAGAAAAAATTGTGAAAATAGCTGAAGCAAAGCAGGAGTAGCATTTAATTATGAAAACAGCACAATGCCTTATCTTTACGCCTCCAGGTGCTTGCATTCTGTACAAGTTAATATGCTATACTATTCTAGGTGAATATGATCCTGTATCACAAAGATGTGCATGTTAGACTGATGACTGAGTATGGGGTGTTTGTCCTGCTAAGCACTAGCAATTTATTTATGGGAAGTCCTGCCTCACTCCACATTTGGCTTAAGACAACCTGTTGGCATCCCATTCAGGGCTGGTGCCTGCATTGCAGTGAGAGCTTTGTAATTGTCTCAACCCCACGTTGCTGTTCCAACCAGGACTGGCTTCTGTCTTGCACCCAGGACTGCCACAGCCATCTCAGTTTCCCTATAACCCTACACTGTAAAAGGCAGTTGAATGGATGGATGGATGAGCTTTCATTTCAGCTCAGTATATGTTGATTATATACGGACACTCAATTTTAATGAAGTCTTGTGCTTCAAAATGGGCGGCTTGGATTTGTCAGCCATACACACTAGCATAACGCTGAACCTTGCCTTTTCTTCAAAAATCACAGAAGCTAAAACAGACTCGGCACCATTAAAATGGAGAGTTCTGTCATACAGGTTGTGAACTGTAAGAAGTGTTTAATCCGCATTACCAGTCTGTGACAAATCCTACTCATCTTGCTTCCAGATTTTTAGAGTGGAAAGCAAAATGTTGCTGGCTCAATCCCCATCGTTGACTCACTTAATCTGCCACTGCTTATATTTGGTGAAAAATGAACAAAATTTTATATATAGATTGAAAGTACCTTGGGAAGACTACCACAATGAAAGGTGCTATATAAAATTCAGAGAACTTATTCATGCTCCAGAATGATCACTATATTTATACTGAATTTGTTGTACACAAGTGCTTGTTTCTAACTTCAACATGTAGATTACTAGTGGCTAAGATGGTGGCTTTTAAACTCCACCACAAGCTCACTGCATGACCCCAAATGAGTTCTTTTACCTGCAAATAGATAGATAGATAGATAGATAGATAGATAGATAGATAGATAGATAGATAGATAGATAGATAGATAGATAATTCATTAGCTAAGCATCCTCAATGCCAGTGGGTCATTGAGAAGATGTGCAGCATTGTTCATAATGGCACTCAAGTTTTGCCTTCATCCTTATCTCCACTATTAAATGCAGCATGTTCTGAGAGTGTCCCATGACTGAGCCTGCCCTTTCAATTAGTTTGTTGATTTGTTGGGCCTTTCTAGAAATGATGTTACTGGTCTCATTACCACAAGAACGATGCGTCAAGACCTTCATGAAGTGGGTTTTCAGGGCTGAGCAGCTGTGCACACACCTAAGATCACTATGTGTAATACCAAGTGTTGGATGAAGTGGCGTCAAGGACATTGACATTGGACTCTGAATCAGTGGAAATGTGGAGTGAATGACCACACTTCAGTATCTACCAGGCTGATAGACAAACCTGAGTTTAGCTTAATGCCAGAAGAAAGGAACCTTCTGGACTGCATGGTGGTTAACTGTAAACTTTAATTGAGAAGGCATAATGGTCTAGGGTGGTTTTTCTGGGTGTGGGCTAAGCCCCTTGGTTCCACTGAAGGGCATTGTTAATGTTAAAGCATACAAAGACATTGTAGACAATTGTGCACTTCCAAGTTTGCGGAGAACAGTTTGGGGAAGGCCATGTTCTGTTCTAGTATGTGCACAAAGCCAGGTCCATAAAGACATTGAGGAACTTGAGTGGCCTGTACATAGCCCTGATCTCAACCCTGCTGCACACCTATTGGAACGCTGACTGAGAGCCAGATCTTCTCGTTCAACATTGACACCCAACCTTTCAAATACTATTTTGGCTGAATGGGTACACATTTCCAGAGTCACACTCCAAAATCTTGTGGAAAGCCTTCTCAGAAGAGAGGAGGCTGGTAGAGTTGCAAATGGGGAGCCAACTACATATGAATGCTCATGGTTTTGAAATGGGATGTCCCACAAGCTCATATAGATGAATTAGTTAGGTGTCCACAAATGTCTTTCCTTTGCACTATACTACGCTGAAGAGGACACCCATTTTTTCCAGCTCCGTAGCTACAGTCATATGAAAAAGTTTGGGAACCCCTCTTAATTATTTGGATTTTTGTTTATCATTGGCTGGGCTTTCAAAGTAGCAACTTCCTTTTAAAATATGACATGCCTTATGGAAACAGTAGTATTTCATCAGTGACATTAAGTTTACTGGATTAATAGAAAATATGCATCATAACAAAATTAGACAGGTGCATAAATATAAACCCCAACAGAGATATGACATCAATACTTAGTTGAGCCTCCTTTTGTAAATATAACAGCCTCTAGACGCCTCCTATAGGCTTTGATGAGTGTCTGGATTCTGCATGGAGGTGTTTCTGACTATTCTTCATACACAATCTCTCCAGTTCAGTTAAATTTGATGGCTGCCGAGCATGGACAGCCTGCTTCAAATCATCCCATAGATTTTCGATGATATTCAAGTCAGGGGACTGTGACGGCCATTCCAGAACATTGTACTTCTCCCTCTGCATGAATGCCTTTGTAGATTTAGAATTGTGTTTTGGGTCATCGTCTTGTTGGAATATCCAACTCCTGCGTAATTTAAAACTTTGTGACTGATGCTTGAACATTATCCTGAAGAATCTGTTGATATTGGGTTGAATTTATCCGACCCTTGCCTTCAACAAGAGCTCTACAGCATGATGGAACCTCCACCAAATTTGATAGTAGGTAGCAGGTGTTTTTCTTGGAAACTTTGTTCCAAAATAAATGTGGCTTGTCTAAATGAGCATTTACATACAACATGCGACTCTGTTTGTGGCGCGAGTGCAGAAAGGGCTTCTTTCTCATCACCCTGCCATACAGATGTCCATCCATCCATCCATTATCCAACCCGCTATATCCTAACTACAGGGTCACGGGGGTCTGCTGCAGCCAATCCCAGCCAACACAGGGCGCAAGGCAGGAAACAAACCTTGAGCAGGGTGCCAGCCCACCGCAGGGCACACACACACCCACACACCAAGCACACACTAGAGACAATTTAGAATTGCCAATGCACCTAACCTGCATGTCTTTGGACTGTGGGAGAAAACCAGAGCACCCGGAGGAAACCATATAGATGTTCTTTGTGCAAATTGCACTCAATTGTAGAACGATGTACAGATACACCATCTGCAGCAAGATGTTCTTGCAGGTCTTTGGAGGTGATCTGTGGGTTGTCTGTAACCATTCTCACAATCCTGTGCATATGCCACTCCTGTATTTTTCTTGGCCTGCCAGACCCCTGGGTTTAACAGCAACTGTGCCTGTGGCCTTCCATTTCCTGATTCCATTCCTTACAGTTGAAACTGACAGTTTAAACCTCTCAGATAGCTTTTTGTAGCCTTCCCCTAAACCATGACACTGAACAATCTTTGTTTTCAGATCTTTTGAGAGTTGCTTTGAGGATCCCATGCTGTCTGTCACTCTTCAGAAGAGAGTCAAAGGGAAGCACAACTTGCACTTGACCACCTTAAATACCTTTTCTCATGATTGGACACATCTGTCTATGAACTTCAAGGCTTAGCAAGCTAATCCAACCAATTTGGTGTTGCAAGTAGTCAGTATTGAGCAGTGACAAGCATTCAAATCAGCAAAATGACAAGGGGACCCACATTTGTGCACAGCTAGTTTTTCACATTTGATTTAAGTTCATACAACTAACTACTGCTTCACTAAAAATCTTTGTTCGTAAAACACCCCAGTACTCAGATGTTCCTAGGACATGAACGACATACCACTGTTATCTTTTTTGTTGAAAGTAGAGTAAATTATTATGCAAGCTGAGAGGGGTTTCCAAACATTTTCATATGCCTGTATTTGCCAATGCACAGCATTTTATTATGTGCTGAACTCTCCATTTATGGAAACACTGCTTCATTTCCTAAGTTGCTAAGTGGTTGTCTTATAAAGCAGAAGGCTGCTACTTCAGACGTCATCATCGATCCAGTGAGAGTCACTGAGTGACTTAGTTAGCGTGCTAATGTTACATCTGGAGAAGTACAGCATAAGGAAAATTTGAAGAACAGCTGTCACAGTTCACTCCACTTCTCGCTGAAGACCAAGTCAGGGGTCCTGGGACAGCAACCAGGAGGGAGATGAGGAATTCAAGATGCCTTAGGCAATGCTCTTCTAACTTTTCAGTAGAGGACCAAAAATTACTAAAGAAAGATGAGCCCAAGGAGATAACAGGAAGTGCCAGGGAATCTTGCCAGGTTAGCGAGGGCAAAACATCAAATCTGAGCACCATCCAGGCCAGTCACTTGGGCAAGGACTGACATAATGGGGGTCCCATTCACCCCAGATCACCAAGAGCAACAGAACCCCATCTGGGTGCGGAATAACAGGTGTTTAGACAATTTAGGGGTGCCCTATCAGAAACTGCCGAACATTTGGTTTGTTTGTATAGAAGTAAGCCAAAACGTGTTGAACTGCAAATCAAACACATGTACCTCTGGTAACTGAACAAGCAAAAACTTCATTTTTAGTGTTCTACAAAAGCCACTTCTTTGATTTATTTTAAATGGCTGAAAAGTTCTGAACTAAAAGTATCCCAACTGTTTGGGTGGGGATTTGTTTTTTGCAAAGAATTTGTGGTTTGGCTACTTGAGTGCCTTTCCTTGGTGAAACATCATGGAATGAATTACTTTATGAAATGCACCATATAAAAACAAATGGGCAACACCTATACTTGTTTTTGGACACAAGGGCGTCTTTGCAGGTGGGTAGTGTTGCCCCTTAGCAGCTATATGTTTATAAAATGAATAGTACTCCTGCTTTAAAATCCATAAATGCCCAGTTGGAGATGCTGGGTAAGCCATTGAACCTGCCAGTATGAGAGCACTGAACTGTATACAATGAAAGAGAAGAGGCACTGAGGAGGCATTATGAAGGGGATAATCCAATCTGTAAATCCTGTTTGTAAAGTGAATGTTCATATAACTAAAACACTTAATTACAATTGTTTAAAAAGAAAACATTTTCAGTGTTCCCTATTTTTCAAATAACATCAAACCATACGAAAATTTACTTAATTATTTTAACAGCAATAACTATTAAAACAAACCCTAATAAGGCATTGCCCTTCATTAAATAATCTGTATATACAATATAAAATGATAAAGCATGTCCATCTGTCACACAAAAGCTTGAAAACTACTGGAGCTTGAACCTTGAACTTGGTCTTAATCAAAAGCTTATGACTTGACACTTCTAGTAATAAAAATAAAAAAAAAAAAGTGGCAGCACACTTACTTGGTTGTGTGTTTATTATGGCAAAGTGACAGCAAAACCAAGTGATATGGCAAAAAGAAAAAGAACGGAAGTGACATCTGCTGAGTGTCAAGCAATTTATAGAAGCTGATTACATGACAAAAACAACTGTAGTTGTTTCACTCTTTTGACATCATGAGCCACTGTCAAATGAGTATAATGAAAAAGCTAAAAATATATAACTCTTATTAAGGTCAAATAGACACAGCAAACTAATTCATAGTTGAGGTCACACAGAATATTTCTGTTTTAAGACAAGTAACCTTGCAAATTTGCCAATTCTTTGCAATGGCAGATTGTGAAATTTCAAAAAGGTGTACAGTGTACTGTATTTCAGATATCTCAGGGAAAACTGAACTGTTCTAGCAAAGTTCCTTGAAAAATAAGTGTGTCAGATTTCAACAAAATCGGACCACAAGGAGCGGAGTTGTTTAACGCTTAACTACTCACACTAATTCTCAGCTCATAATTACTCATGTGGTGTACTTTATGCACCAGTGTTAAAATGGCTATTTATATGTACGGTGTGAGGTTGTAATATAAAATATTGCAATAATTTTAAATTAGACATGTTTTTAATGTAGTTTAATGCCACATTACTGAATAGTATGACACAGTTTAGGACTATCTGAAAATAAACCTGATCTACTTCTCCAGTGCTCATTCGTTACCAGCCACACTGCCATCCACTGCAGGATTTACACATGGATCACATTTCACATCCGTTGTTGAATATTCTTTGCAGAAAAAGTCATTGCAAGAAGAACATTATATCGTTGTCATACATGCTGGTAGGTTCAAGAAAAAGGATGCTGGATCAAAATAACCGAGACTGGTGTACAAAATATACCAGCACCAGTGAGAGTAGGTAAGGGTTAATGCGAACAGACATATCATAGTAGGCGCTTTTCACATTATACACAAAAACACCTAAAAATAGCTGACAAGGTGGGCTGACAGCACTAAGGAGACATCGATTCAAATGACGGGTTTGTTTAGCACCAGGACCTGGCTTCTAATGAGAAGATCGGTTGGAGCAAAAACCTGCGACCACTGTGGCCATCCAAGATTGAGACTGAAGGCCCCTGGTATAGAAGGCATGGTGTCTCCCTGCACTTTAGAAGCCTTTAGGGACCTTAAACCTCAGGGTCTAAATGGCAGCTTCATTGCTACCCATTCCCTTACATGTCGTTATGCAAAAAACTGAAAAGACTCCAAAAGGTTATATTTAGTTAGTTTTATCACAAAAACATTTGATTTCAGTCAGAGTTTAATCGGAGAGAGGGCTTCTTCCAGCCAGGATAAGATTAGGCTCCCCCTGATCCCTATAGACAAATGCTCACATAATAATCCTTTTCCATGTTTTTTCCTCATGTTGCAGAACAGTATTGTTCCAGAATCAGAACCTTGCCTCATGTATACTGCAAATTACTAAGCTTCCATTCATTTCTTTTTTCTGGACATGAACAATTTTCGCTACAAAAGAAATCATCTGTCACCTCACATCAGGCCCAGAGGGACCAGACTTTATATCTTAATGTGTTAAGCCAGTTTCTGCCTTTCCAAGCGGCAAACCACCTCTATTGTCATTTAGACATCTCTGTCATTTTTCTTAAGATGAACACAACCATTTTATGCTCAGTGTACTTCTCATTTAATCCCAAGGAGATACAGTAATTTGAAAAGCATCTCTTACACAGTCTAGAGGTATTAAAATAGGCTATTGTTTTTCTTCCTAAATTTAATAATTGAGACTAGTGATGAGTAAAAGCCATAATGGACTCTATTAATTGCAAATTTGCTATTAAGGTATTCTCTGGTGATTTCCCCCAACTCTTGTACAATATATAACTGCTATAATCTGTTAAGAAGAAAAGAAATTAAATGCACTCTTACGTAATGCCATTATGTAAGATCTGATGGTTACGGATCAATTTGAGGAGTTTGGATACAGCGAGTCGCTTTAACAGAAAAGCAGTGCCTCTCAGCTCAAACCCATTAACATAAGTGTATAAAGCTCAAATGTGGCGCTGCATCAGGAGAGACAGATTCACGGCCAACTCGGCCAAAGCCAAGCAAGCAGGATTCTGGTGTTCCATCTGCTGTACGGTTTACTGTTTTCTGCTTCACTATCCCAAATTGCAGCCTTTCACAGTAAAAAAAATGTTTAGCAAAGGTCTTGGTTATCTCGGTTAGTCACACTTCCATCATAGGTTAGGCCAAGGTGTTTTGTAATGTCCATGACAAATTCTTTATGCATGGCGAGAACAGATTGAACCAGCTTAACGGTTTGCATTTCTTTCAGAGCAGTGCTCAAGAGTGCAGGCTTAATCCAAACTCACAAGTGGTGGAATTAGGAATGGTTTCAATTTTAGTGCACACAATCATCTGTATTTGCATTATTACGCCTTTGGCAGAATTTAGAAGCAGCAAATTAACTGCATTCAGACTGGCATCTGCTTCAGTGTGTTCGGACAACTTCTGAATATCCGGAGCTGCATTAGCACAAAATAACACATCACTGGCATTTTAGCACTATATAGTGCCATGAAATGGATAGCCATTCGAGCGTGATGGAACAACGCCACCTAAGAAAAAATAAATTGAAGGCAAAAATCTAAAAATATGGTATAAGAAAATATATATACAAATATAGACATTTTTTCATATATAGGGGTGGGCAGAAGTAGGATTACAGTTCAGTACAGTATTCTTGCATTATTATTTATTATTGTATTATTTGTCTTTGTCTGCTTAAACCTATTGAGCTAATAAATGTATTGTAATAATCATAACTTGCATGTCTTTTTCCATATCAACAACTGTAAACCTACTTTTGACCACCTATTATTCACCCCTTGGAAGTTTTCACATTTAATAATTCTATAACATTGACACAAAGCAGATTTAATTTTCTTTTTTTGGAACTGATCAACAGGAAAATACTCTTGAATGTCAAAGAGAAAACAGATCTCTACAAAGTAATTTAAATTTGCTAGAAATATAAAGCACAAAATAATTGCTCCTGTAAGTATTCACCCCTAAATCATCTCAGATGCAGCCAAATGGTTTTCAAAATCCCAGAATTAGTTCAACGGAGATCACCAGTCTGGGGTCTCAACTAACTGCAGTCTAAATTCAGCTAATACAGCAGCTGTCTTCTCCTGCTGGTTTAGATAAGTCAACCAGAAAAGTACAAAACAAAAAAAATGGAAGAGGGAAGCAATTATGTAAGCATGTACAAGACTGAATTGATTGAACTAATATCATCTGCAGATTAATATTGTAAAGAACTGATGTTATCAACTTACAGATGAAAGGTGTTTGAAATAATTAAGGTGCAGCACCCCTAAGAGATGTAAATACACACATCACATACAGGCTTACAAATGGCACTACAGTTGACCTGCGGGCAGAAGACAGGAGTTACCGGGCATGCAACAAGGGCCATGTTGGTCACAAATAGCAAGGACAGAGCAGGGTTACAATTTGCACCATACTGAAATAGTTACTTAGCGGCATAAAGTAAAACAGACTGGGGTGCATTATGGCTTACCTGCACCCAAAGAGGCACTTTTCCTTCTGTGAACCTTCAGACCGGAAATAGAATCTTTAACATGACTGCCACCTTTTGTATTCCCATTATACAATTAATTAGTTCCCTTCCAAGTTCCCACTTAGATTACGTAAAATTACTTTAAAAGAATCTCGGTGAGCAGAACGAGACACATGCAACAGGCCTTGAAAAATGCTTATTGCTCATTGAACATGCTGAAACTGACATTTAGGGTATGTCATCCTCTTAGATTAAAAAAAGCATGTAACAT
Source organism: Polypterus senegalus (assembly GCF_016835505.1). NCBI lineage: Eukaryota > Metazoa > Chordata > Cladistia > Polypteriformes > Polypteridae > Polypterus > Polypterus senegalus. The sequence continues at coordinate 33,504,040 of NC_053155.1, forward strand.
TTGCCCATATCTAGCGCTAGAATTACCAAAGCCTACAAAAAAACTTGCAAACCCCGCCCACCTTAAATCCCTTCGCACCATTCTGTCAGCGACTTTTGTCTTGTAAATGTGCTGATCAAGACAAGCAGTCAGCAGCCTACTATTCCATCCCCCCCCCCCGCAGAATGGGCTCAAAGTCCTCCCAGTTTTGGTTATCTGGGAGTCGGGTACCTAGAGTTGTACAGGGAAATAATAGATTGTTATTTGGAACACATGCATTTTATGTGTATGTTCCATTTTTACAACAATCTATGTAAACACCGTTAAAACAGAAATGTTTTCCATATTTTAGTAATAAATGACAAAATGTAGACATTATCTACATATATTATCATATCATATACATTATCATATCTGGCCCCTTAATCATCCCCTAGCTCTAACTAGCCAACTATCTCTGCCACCCGTTTGCCACCTAATAGCTACAGTATGGTGAGTGTACTGACGCAGTAATGGCTGTCGTCGCATCATTTAGGTGGGTGCTACACATTGGTGGTGGCTGAAGTGATTCCTTTCTGTTTATGTAAAGCACTTTGAGTATCAAGAAAAGTGCTACATAAATATTATTAAGTTTAATTTTTATTATAATTGACTATCTGTTGTTATTAATCATAATTTTTTTGATACAAGTGTGATGTGTTATCATTCTGCCATACTTCTTGTAGTGGTAGTGATAGCTAAAACATGAAACTAAGAAGATTTTAATATTAGGAGCTTTGGATTGCCCTCTGGATTAATTTCAATCTCATGTTCTGGTTTGGTAGATAAAAGATGCTATCAAGCAGACCTTAATATTCAGACCTTAAATTTGTGTAACCCATTTCTTCGTTTATTTTCCATGTTTGTTTTCAAACCAGTCTTTTCTCTGTTTCCATTTCCTGGTCACATTTTCTTACTACTCTGCAGTATCTACTCTTCAGTCACAACGCTCATTATTTGATTTTGGAATGGTAAATTTGAAATGCAGAAACAGTAAGAAAGACTTTGGATTTCTGATGGACGGCAGGTCCCTTTTCTACTAAGGGGCAATCAGAAAGTGACATGGCAGCAGGCCATTGCCCAGCCAAACAACATGCCTGGCAGACGCACCATCACAGTGCATATGCACATATTATTATGTGGCTTAGTCACACAAAATATCCGTCTTCCTGACATACTCTTTGAAATCTCTTTTAAATGTTTTATTTAGTTGCCATGCTTTTGTTACTATTATTCTTTACTTTTATTGCTTAGTTCCGACATTGTCTCTGTTGGTCTGATAAACAACCTTGAATTTCCACACAAAAATAATACGCACCCTCTTTTTTTCGTAAAAATATGGGAATTTGTCTCTGGGAGGCATCTTCTTTTCACTGTGGACAAGCTAAAAATATGCATTCAGCTGGAACACAGCTTTTACCTTAAAGCGAGCCATAATACAGCGGCAGTTGCTAAATTGCATTATAGACACAAGATTACTTTGACAGGTACACAGGGATTACATAACATTTATAAATAGTCATTCCTCCCTTTAGACATTGTTTTTCTTCTTTGCTTTTTGTGCCAAACTCCACCTTTCTAGCTCTCAAAGCATAAGTGCTCTTTGCTATTAGCACTCCATTCCTTTGCCATATGTACTGACCCATCCATCCTTTATTATTACCCTGCTTTGCCCAATTCAGTATCACAGGAGATGGAGAAGAACTGGGCAGCATCAAGCATCACTTTACTGCAGGTCATATTTATGAAAATTTACTCCCATTGGGTCCATTTCAAGTCAACATTTAACCTTTACAAACATTTACAAAGTTTATAAACTACCAAGTCATGTAGTGGAAGCAGAAACAAACCTTCACAACCTTTAGAAAGTACCTGGATGAGATATTGGGGCAACTATTGGCTGAGGCAGTGTGTGCTCCATTTACCTGTGAATGAAGGAGGACAAGGACATGTTGACATCTGCAGCTGAAGCTTTGCAAAAACTGTTATATCATCCAGCAGACCTGTCCTGGAAGTCTCTTGCATGTGTCTTGTTACAAGTGGGAAATCTACATATTGACAAGGCCCTTTTTTATTGGACAACAGACAGATGTCAACTGCTGGCCTTTTGCCTTTCTACAGCAGTTTACTCAGGACGTGGACAGTATGTTTTGGGCTTCAAAACACCCAGTCCTCAACCTCAGAGTCCAATCATTACTAATCAACTGAGGAATAATCCAGGTCTGCCATCTAATAGTTAAGGAAAAGTGTTGCTGGTCCAGCACTGAAAATATGGTGGAGGTGTTGAAATTATGCTCACAGATGCAGGCTAATCAACTGCTGTGGAAAATCCATGCCAATCTTCCAGCTGAAGTAAAATCTTTTATTGGAGGCTTCCTTGCTGGCAGAGATGATCCTGTGTCCAATGAAGGATTTCCTGATGTGACCATGGTGCTGACTGGTGTGGAACCAGAAGATACTGAAGTCAAGTAGGCATGCCATCTACAGCACAGAACGACTTCTTTAGATGGTCTACAGAATATACATGGTGGCATATCACTGGGAACCACTGAGCACAACACCAGAGCCATCCTGGAGGAGCAGAATTGGCTGAGACACCGGGCCAGCTTGGCGGAACTTATATACAGTAGACCACCATTGAACAAAAGAACTGCCGATTTGCAATGGTGTCTGCTGCCAGGCATCATTGCTGTTAATATCAGTGTCTCACTGATGGATCCTTCAGTCTCAGACAAATGTCCTTTCTGTGGAATAAAGTAGACGTAGACCTCTTTTAAACATTCTTAGCACTGTTTTTAGTGTTCTTAACTTGCCTTTTAATGATTGTGCATTTATTTATGGTGTTAATGGAAATAAGAATAATCAGGAGGAATGTTGAATTGGGAATTTCCTCACTGGACAGGCCAAGCTGACTGTTTATATGAAAAGAGAAAGTCAAGTCAAATAGGCAATGTGACATGATAAGAATAGTTCAGGGACTTGTGAAAGCCAGAGTGTACTCAGAATATAAATTCCACAAAATCACCACAAATGTAAATTAATTTGTGGAAAGATGGGTTTTTCTTTGTTTGTTTTACTTGCGATGATATAAATGATTTGTTGATTAGTGATTAATAAAGTTCAGTTCAATACAAAACTGTTAGCTAAACAAAGAAGCTTGATGGGCTGAATGGTCTCCTCTTGTTAGTCACATTTCTTATGTTATGTTCTTATGCTGTTAACCTTATACATGTATCTTTAGGAAATGGAAGGAAAACCAGGGTACCAAAAAAATAAGCCACCCACCACCAGAAAGTGACAGCATCCAAACCCTGTCTTCTGAAGCTATGAGACTGCAGCACCACCATATATTTTAAGTAAGTAAGTAAGTAAGTAAGTAAGTAAGTAAGTAAGTAAGTAAGTAAGTAAGTAAGTAAGTAAGTAAGTAAGTAAGTAAGTAAGTAAGTTAGTTAGTTAGTTAGTTAGATAGATAGATAGATAGATAGATAGATAGATAGATAGATAGATAGATAGATAGATAGATAGATAGATAGATAGATAGATAGATAGATAGATAGATAGATAGATAGATAGATAGATAGATCTATCTATCTATCTATCTATCTATCTATCTATCTATCTATCTATCTATCTATCTATCTATCGTGGATTGCAAGGGTTGCTGCAGAGCCCCAACCACCAGTAAATACAGTAAAAGGCAGTCCAACACAATATAATTGAAAGAACAAGCACCTCTGTCTCCTTCCACTACAACCTCTGTGAGCCTTATCGACTTTCTCCCGATTCTGACCCTGAGGTAGCTGAGGTGTCCTCTTTGATTATGGACCCAGGAGTACTTCCAAAGCTATGACGGTGCTTAAAGGAAGCACATCCAGTTCAAACGGAGGTTCCCCATAATAGGGATATTGAGTCTTCACAGTGCCACCCTGTGGCACCCAGAGACCTTGACAGGGTTGTCCTTCCACATTACCAAGCCTGTGGGTGTCCACACTGGGTTCCTATAGCACTGCCAACTTTCACATTGGGGAAAATAACTGCCCATGAAATGCCTTTGCCTCTCATCCATCCATTATTACTTCCTCCCAACTGGGATAGAAATTGGTAATCCTCCTGTCAGGGTTCACCTACCATCTTGCTGACCTTCCCCAATGCCAGTCGGAAGGCCACTTACAATATCAATATATAGTGACCAGTGATGCAACTGATTCACGTCTTTGACGGTGACAGCAGTCGTGCAAAGACAGTGTCACACACGTGCGCACGGGAGGCAGCTAAAAGAACCAAATTATCATGTCACCACCAGGGGGTGGTGGGGTGCACTAACCCTTTCTCTGTTATCCTTGCAGAACAAACACAGGAAATTGTGCCTGATTCTGGCTACGAAGACGTCACTTTTGGTTCTGGTCACCCTGACATCACTTCTGGTTCCTGCCACGAAGATGTTGCTTCCGGTTCCGGCCACAATGATGTCACTTTCAGTTCCCTGCTTTAAAACCTTGACCTCTTCCTATGTTTCCTCATTTCAATGGTGGACTCGAATCTGTACACCTCAGTGCACCTAATTTTTCCTTTTGCAACCAGGGCTCAAGTACATGGGTGCCTGCCCGAAACCTTATTCTGAGTGTCAAGGCTATTTATTTCACAACAGTTCTAAACTGCTCTGTGGTGTTTTCCTCCTGATTTCTGCTGGTGGCTGCTCACTGACACTCTGCTAAACAGTGAACCAATGGCATAGACAGACAACTGCCCTTTGAAAAACTCCCTCTTAAACAGTATTTCAAAGGGAAACACCTTGCCCTCTGTGGGATCAATTACAAGTTTTCAAGCTTACTGTGTAACATGCTTGCTGCATGAAATTTTGAATATTTAAAGCCGAGTGATGTCCATTTGCTCATTCTCCTGTCCTCTCTCTTCCAGACTGTGTCTGCCCCACTGAAGCTGCTCATCGAAGAGGGCTTAATGTTCTTTTTATTTTTCTATTCTTTATTATGTAAAGCACTTTGAGCTACTGTTTGTATGAAAATGTGCTATATAAATAAATGTTGTTGTTGTTGTTCTTTTAATCTGAAGAAGGGAACTATAGCAGGATGAATGCCCACGTCACTGCTTACAAACTGTACGCTTGTGTGCTGAAGAAAAACTCCTATTTTGAATAAAGCCTTGAGACTGTTCCTGCCTACTCAGCAATAAAGTTAACTTTCCTTGGAAATCTGGTCTCATCTTCCTGTCTCTTGTGTAACTCTCCCACCTTAGCTTGACAATATATATAAGTGTCATTATTTATATTAATTGGCCTGATTTGTATGACTGTCACAGTATTGCTAAACTGTTCTGTATCTCTTTTTCTGATAAGTATCTCTTTTTTTGGTTACATGTAGATAGTTACTTTAGTCATGTAATTAGGATGCCTTCTGGGTGTCTCCTTGAGAGATATATAAGGCATTGCCTGCTGGTAAAATAACCAGGGTCATACTCAGGACCCATTCGAAGTAACATATCTTTTGACTGGCCTGAGAATATCTATGAATTTCCTAAGAGGAACTGTAGGAAGTGACTGAGACTGGGGTAGCTTAGGTCAGATTGCTGGCACCAGAACCCTCATCAGGATAAGTGGAATGGAACTGATGAACATAATGATGAACTAAGTGTACCTTAGATCATACGATATGAGAACTAAATTATGTATGTGCATAATAGAGCACTTGAAATGGCTTATATGTGATGAATATGCTAAAAAATCCCACCTTATTATATCTGCATTATCATTGACCCTTGAATGACGAGAGTATAAAATCCTCCTTTTTTAAGACAGGCTTTTAGAAGTGGCACACTAGTTTTAATGAGTAAGAGGCTGCTCTGTCATTTGCAGCCTTTGCGTGGGCATTCACGGCACCACAGAAAAGAGAATGAACCATAACTTTAAAAATATTTATTTAGATCGCTTTCTGAATAACAATTAACTTGGCAGACATCCTGGAATCCCAGCTGATATATAACACCTCTGAAAAATAAGAATGAAGTAAGGAAGAAAAGCACACAAATCTCAGGTGGGAATTACCTGGATTTTATGATGCCTACCTTTTAAGAACAGAACAAAATGTTGTTTCTCTATGACTTGAAAGCTGAGCAGCATCATGGGAAATGTTTAAATGAGCACAAATTTGGTATTCTGAAACAGCATACTCGAACACAAGGCTACTCATAACTGTAGCTGCTGCCTGAGTAGTCTGGATCAAAGGTAAATTGTCGGCCTTGTAGTCATGTCATGCAATTTGAGGCTGCATGTTCTGGACAGGAGGGTAATGAGTGATTCCGAACTGTCAATTGATTGCTTCTTTTTGTAGTGTTATCTCAGATGTGTCTATTGGACCGCAAAGGGGCACTGAAGTTCTGCTGGAAGTCCGGCATTTCTTCTGCAGTTTAGGAGAGACTGGGTATATGGTGGTAGAATGGCCTCTGATTAGGGCCTTAGTAGTGGATGCTGCTACAAAGAAGTATGCGGGCAGTGCAAATCAGCATGTCAGTCCTAGATTCCTATGAATGACATTTCAAGTTAACAAAAACAGGCCTGCTGTTCAGTGTTACTAGAACCATCTTTAGGTCTGACTATGATGTAACAAGAGGCCTAGAAGAAGGCAGCTGCCATGGCCAAAGCGACGGCCAATGCGTAGGAAAACTTTGGTAACTCACAGGGTAATGACTTTCAGGTGGTCTTGAGGAGATGCTGCCCAAATATTCAGTGATTCAACAACATTAATCAGGATGTTACCCAGGAAATTTTCAACAAGGGTGGTGGGGGGAACACTTTCAGGATCACCTTAATCTATAACCACAACCATCTTCAAAAGAGACAGCACTGAAATTACTGGTGTGGATTGGATCCATTACAGTGACTGTGGTGAGTTTTATAGTGGCAAGGTCACAGTGATGTATGAGATTTAGACCAGAGGTTTTCAACCTTATTGATCAGTAGAAGATTGAGAAAATCTTCACGAATAAGAGAGTTGAAAGTTAAAATAAACTTATTCATTCTGTCACTATTAGTCTAACTAATGGCTGAAGTGGAATACAGATCACAGTACACTCTTTTTAAGTCTGATTTCTTAAATGAGCAGAGATTGTACCATCCAAGTTTACTAGAATGAGACTGAAGACACCTCCTTGGAGTTTCTAGCATCTGGATTTACTAATACTAGTTTGAATAACTGGGAGATTTGGATGGTCCAGATGTGAGTGTTAATATAAAGTGCCAGTCTGCAGACAAGGGGGTTGGGAAAAACTGATTTAGCTTTTTAACTTTTTTGATTAACCTACTTACTCTGTGTTGTTTAAAAGGTTGAGGACAATGCAATATAGATGGTCAGACCATCATGAAAAGTATAACATTTCAAAAAGAAGAACGAATGTATGTTCTACTTGTAGAGAGATCACATTTCTCAGCCTCTCTGAGAAAGCCTACGCTGGGGTAATGGAACTGCAACTCAAATCTGGAAGTCCGGTCAAATAAGTCCGCTTAGCCTGAATCTAGGACTCTTTCCAGGGTGTTCCTTATTTCCATTTCCTGATTGTGATTTTCATGAATAAGATATCAAGCTACAGCCGAGGTCTGGAGAATATCCAGCTTAGTAGAATAAGGGCTGCATCTCTGCTGTTCACAAGATATTTTGCCATCTTGGTCTCTCCAGACTGTGATCTCAACAGCACGTTGGGGATGGCACAACTGAGTTTGGTGAATTCTGAATAAGAGTGAACACCGACAAATCTGAGGCTAAAGATCCCTCCTGTTAGTAAAGAAGGCCATCTGCTCCAAGGAGAGGAGCTGAACAACCACAGGCCTTTGTGAATGAAGAACAGATTGTGGAATCATCTAAGAAATCAGTGTGTCATTGGCTCTTTGAGAACTTGCATTGGTGTGTGTTGGTGAAGCAGGTGCTAAGGCCCTAGATGAAGCTTTCAATTGACTAGTTATTCTACATTACCGTCCTCAATTACAGTGATAAGCTCTGGGTGTTGGCTGAAAGAATTAGATTGTAGGTACAAAACAACGAGAGGAGTTGCTGAGCTTGCTCTTCATTTTAATCCAGGAGCAACAATGCTATTTTGAGTTCAAGAGGAACAGTCACATTTGTCTATCTCTTAATAGTAAAAGGTACTCTTTACTGTGTAAAAAAAAATCAAGGTGTGAAATGGTGCAGCTGTTTTCATATAAATCACCAGAAATGAGTAGTCTAGTGACATCACTGGTGTAGTATGGCATCAGGGAAGAACTTCAAAAACCTAAGAATTAATGCTGTCGCCAGGCAACTGTCGCTTTGGGTCACATGTTTTAGGAATGGCACACATCGAGACCTAATTGGGATAAAATCTCCTCTCATCATTTAGGTAGTTTTGGCCACACAACAACACTCTAACAGCAATTCTTGGAGGAACAGCCAATGGAACCACACACAAAGCAAAACAACATTTTGGAAATCATCTAAAACTGAAACTGCGCAAACTTCAAAACAGGTCAAATCTTTTGAAACTGAACACTTGAAATAAAAATGTGATCTTGTTCATGACTTACCCCGACACTCCTAGCTAAACTATGACTACATCCTGTGGCAGACAACCAAGGACCTTGCCCCACCGGGACACCTCGAGAAGGAAAGGACCAGGAGAGGGGCCATAATATCTTCCCTGGCATGCAAGAGGGCAGCACCCTCGAGCCTTGGACTCCAGCACTTCCGCAAACACCAGGAAGTGCTGCTGGAACAGGAACCAGATACGCCCGGAGTGATTCCAGGTGCAAGGGCAGCACTTCCACCACACCAGGAAGTGCTGCCGGAAGATCATCAGGGAGCACCTGCAGCACATTCGGGTGTGCCATAAAAGGGGCCGCCTCACTCCATTCAGGGAGCCGGAGTTGGGTGGCAGTGGACAGAACTTGCAGGAGAGGAGTGGAGGAGGCAGAGGAAAAGAAGGCCTGAGTATTGTGGTGGTTTGTGCACTGTGTTTGTGCCGTGTACGCAAAAGAAGAATAAAAGCATGTGTTTTGGACATTGGCTGTCTTGGTGTCTGTCTGTGTTGAGGCTGATCTTACACAATCCCAAAAAGCTGGAATATCTTTAAAGCATACAAGGTTTTGTTCAAGTGGGCAAAACATTACAGTGGCCTGAAATGGGCAGGAGGGAGGGGAGCAATGTAAAAAAAGGTATTGTCATTTGTACATAGTGTGACCAAAATGTATGCAAATCCCCTTAAATGAAAGCCTGCAATGTGGCCTTTAATCACTTCTGAACTGTTTGATTTATAATTTTAAACTGTAAAAGTAGTGGGGTAAATCAAGGGAAAAATGCTTCTTTGTCCTAAAGGTTATGGAGGGCACTGTACATACAAACAGCAGAATGACAAACAAGAAAGAAAGAAAGAAAGAAAGAAAGAAAGAAAGAAAGAAAGAAAGAAATTGATCGTGTTTAAATGAGAAAAAATGAAAAATGAAGGAGAGAATGTATGACCTTAAGGACTAAACTGCTTTACTTCATCAGCTCTTTTATAATGGAAGCTCCACACAACAGAATATAAGCTTTGTGAAGTGTTTGGTGGCACATTACTTTTCTTTCTCTCAAGTGCACAATCTTCACAAGTCTTTTATCTTCTGTGTATCTGTCTAGTAGTAGCAGGGCCTTATTACCAGCATCATAGGCCCAGAGGAAAAGTAGTGTGGTGCGATACTGACAGCAAAACAGAAACATACATAGGAATCAGAAACCTCCTGGGGCCCCTGGACAGTGTCCATTATGCCCATACGTTAAGACGACCTTGAGTATTAATATTGTCACATGTACATCGTTCAGTGAAATTCGGTCAATATTCATGTTCTTTCAGGTGGCTCTGTTTTCAAGACTATAGTTTTACTCCAGAAAATCTTAGAAAAGAGCAAAACATCAAAATACACATACAGATAAATGGAACATCGAGTAAACATTTCATCCTTATTTGAAAAGGGAGCCATTAGGCTGAGATTTTAGATAAACATACCTAAATTATGTATAAATATACATAAACATATTCATTTACTCAACTTGAAGACCATCCATTCACTTTGTGAGTCTGCATATTCCAATTTTGGGGTCAGACAGATCTGGAGGCTACCCTGGCAGTAATAGGCACAACTGAAGAACCAACTTCGGACAGGGTGTCACTCCAAAGTTATGCTCACACACCCTCATATACCACAAGTTTCAAACTAGAGGTAAGATTTCACCTAAAATGCCCACCTACAGGGTGAGGGAAGAAAAGCCATGCAGATATAGGATGAATGTAAAATCCATACTCGCACTGTCTGGGCCAATATTCAAAAACCTCTGGAGATCTGAGGCAGCAGCATTAGCTGCTATGTTGCCCAGTCTATGAATTTATACAACAGTTACAAGCCAGCTTAATTAAACTGAGGATAGAGAGGGCCTGGAACACACCCTGGTAGAATCAAACAGAAGGCACTACTAGTCCGCATGTGGGAAACTTTGAGGCATTTACCAACTTGCCACAAAGAGTGGGTGAAAACCTGGCAGACTTCACATTGAAGGGCTAAACCAGGAATTGAACCATCATGCAATAATTTCTCAGACTTGCATAATTCAATGCTAGTCTTATGGAGTGGAAAATCATTTTGGAACTGAAGGCGCTATCTTAAAAGCAAACTGCAATCTAATACATTTGCAGATGGACTGCGATGAACTGTAAATGAACTCTCTGGACACAGAGCAGAGCTGAGAAATCCTGTGAAGAGCAATGCTGTGAGTGGCAAAGTAAGAAGGTTTTCAGTTTTAGTTTTCATCCAATATAATTTGTGTATTTCCTTTTTATATCATATACAGTACAGAATGATCAGGCAGCCCATAATTTAACTTTCAGATGGAAGTAAAGACTAAACACATAAGTACCACTAAAAGGATGAAGTATTTTTGTCAGGGGTCACTGTGCTAGTGTATGCCAGTCACTCAGGTATTATGTTGACCCCCAAGTAATCTGTAAACTGAGGGTGGACTCACCATAGAGTGAGAGACATAAAGTAGGTATCTTTGAATAAGGGACAAAAAGGTTATAAAGTTTATTGTGCAAATATACCAAAAGTCGATTAATTAAACACAGGCACAAGAGGCTGAAATGAGCTTACTCTGGAGGTTGGCAGGAGTCTCCCTTAGAAACAGGGTAAGAAGCACAGACATCCGGGACAGGCTTGGAGTACAGCCGCTGACCCACCATATTGAGAGGAGCCAACTGACGTGGTTCAGGCATCTGATATGAATGCCTCCCTGTCAAGGTTTTATGGGCTTGACCAGCAGGGAGGAGACCACAGGGAAGGCCCAGGGCTCACTGGGGGGATTATATCTCCCAGAAGGCCTGGGAATGCCTTGGGATCCCACAGTATGAGTTGGCAAGTGTAGCTGGGGAAAAGGGTCCTATAAGCTTAAATTATAAGACTGTTGCCCGCGTAACCCAGTATTGAATAAGTGGTGGAAAATGAAATGAAATGAAAAGGATGTGAAGTAAAATGCTCCAATCAGTTAAAAATAATAAAATGGGAAAAATCCAGGAAGGAATTAGAAAAAGTTAAAATAAGTCAATTTTTAAAACAAACTCACCCACTCCAGGAGAGTAAAACCTCCTTTACCACCACTGTTTTCACTGACACCAGATGTGGCAACCCACCATGAACATCGTTAGGAATATGTCCATCCATCATTATCAAAGGTATACTTCCTGCTATACTCTAGTCACCGAAGACTCCCACCTGGCACACCCATGGACCCAAGCTACTCCCAGCGGCAGCATCTCTACCTCTTCTCTGTGTCAGCAGAGTCTCTCACCACCTTGCCTCACCACATTGTACCATAAAGAGGTATTCCCAGAATCCGTTCCAGCCACTGGCATTGCATCTCCGTTGCCTGACCCACCTCACATTCCGCCTTTCGTACTCCCAATGGTGCTTTCAACATCCCACCTCACAACCTTTCTGATGTATTCCCAGTGGCCATTTGCTGCCTCACTCCCAGTTCCTCTCCTGCTCATCACATATTAAAGTCTGCAGAAAAAAAAAAAAACTCTTTCCTGATGATTTTCTGGTTGATGCTCTCCTTCTCCTTGACCATGATCACCTTACATTTTCTTCTCAGACTGCTCCCAATATCTGACCTCTCGCCATCCAATCACCTAAAACTGACCTCCTCACTGCATCTACCGATTCACTTAAAAGTGTTTCCACCTTCATTACCCCTACCGTCCAATAATGAACTGCCACCTACTCCCTTCCAATAGTGATTATTCAACTATAACAAAGACATATTTTACATAGATAGATAGATAGATAGATAGATAGATAGATAGATAGATAGATAGATAGATAGATAGATACTTTATTAATCCCAAGGAGAAATTCACACACATACAACTACAAGTAAGTTAAAAGTCATATCACATATCCCATGGCGCACCTTGCCACAGTTTTGTGCAACCTTTAATGATAAAAGCTTTTATAGTTTGCATGTTTGCTGCCCAGTAATAAAATTGAAAGTTAGGTAGAGCCATGCTGCCTTCCGCCTTAGGTCTTTTAAGGTTCGCCCTTTGGATACGTGGATGTTTTGAATTCCAAATAAATGAGGTTATGTTTGAGTCTAGTTTCTTAAAAAATGATCTATTAATGTATATTGGAATGTTATGAAATAAAAACAGAAGCTTAGGAAGGATATTTATCTTAACAACCTTAATTCTTCCAGCTAGAGTGAGATAAAGGGTTGACCAGCTTTGCAAGTCTTGCCTAATTTTTTCCATACAGACGGCAAAATTTTGTTGATAAAAAGCTTAAAATTTACTTGTGATGTGTACAACTAGGTATTTAAACTGATTGTGTGATGATAAAAGGGAAGGTGATATTGAATGCTGGGAAGAATACACTTTTATTCAAATTGATTCTGAGACCAGAAATCCTTTGAAATTCTGTTAGTGCTGTTAGGACTGCAGGCACTGTATTTTGTGGGTCTGATATATACAGTACTATATCATCTGCATATAGAAAAACTTTCTGTTCCAGTCCTACTCTGATAATCCATTTTATCTCATAAGCATTTCAACACTGAACTGCCAGTGGCTCAATGGTGATTGCAAAAAGCAGTGATGACAAGGGGAATCCTTGTCTGGTACCAGGTTCTAGTTTAAAGTAGTCTGAATTGATGTTGTTAATACAAACTGAAGCTTCTGGATTGTTATTGAGTACTACAGTCGTCTACTAGGATTGAACAACTGGCTACAGGGTTTCTGCAAGAAGAAAGATTTCGGTTTCATCAACAATTGGAATCTCTTTTTATAAAGGCTGCATTTCTTCAAGCGTGATGGCCTGCATCTGAACAGTTTCGGCGCCCGGGTCCTCTCCGAAAACGTATCAAAGGTAATTCGTTTATCTTGACTATCTACCTCTGCTCTTAACCCCTTCCGAAATGATACTGTTGTGGTAGGACATGATGAGTGTTTAACAGTATCTTCCATTAAAGTGTACAACATTAATACTGTAATAAGCAATTTCAATGCACGTAGAAAATCTAGGAAATACGGCATAAACTCCAATAATCTAATTAAAATTACTATTTTAGAGGAACAATGTATTAAAACTATAAAAACAAATCACAGATTAAACAAAAAATACACACAGAGCGGCGCTAATAAAAATAATTTAGTTCCTATTCCAAATATCAATAACGCACATAGTATTCATCTCTGCACCTCCGAAACATTAAATATGGCACTATTAAATGTTAGAGCTTTAACTAACAAAATGTTTTTTATCAACAATCTTATTAGTGATAAAAATAAATTGATTTTATTGCACTAAGTGAAACGTGGCTTAACTAAGACGGCGGCGGCTGTTTTAATCGAATCTGCGCCTCCGGATTACAGTTTTACTCGTGCGTACCGCCAGGGGAAAAGGGGAGGCATTTTGGCAAACATTTACTCGAGCCGGTTAAAACGTAAAGATGTCAGTTTTGGTAAGTTCAAGTCCTTTGAGTATCTCGCCGTTGTTATTCATGGAGATTCTCAAGTTCTAGTATTCTCCTAAATTCAACGCGTCTTTTTTTGGTGTTCCACAAGGCTCTATCCTGGGTCCGCTGCTCTTCTCAATCTACATGCTTCCGTTAGGTCAGATTATCTCAGGGCACAACGTGAGCTACCACAGCTATGCTGTACTTATCAATAGCACCTGATGACCCTGATTCTCTTGATTCACTAGCACAATGTCTGACTTGTATCTCAGAATGGATGAATAGTAACTTTCTCAAGTTAAATAAAGAGAAAACTGAAATCTTAGTGATTGGCAATAATGGATACAATGAGGCTATTAGAAATAAACTGGATACATTAGAATTAAAAGTTAAGACGGAAATAAAAAACATAGGGGTAACTATTGACTGTAATCTGAATTTTAAATCGCATATTAATCAGATCACTAGGACAGCATTTTTTCACCTAAGAAACATAGCAAAAGTTAGACCTGTTATATTTTTGAAAGATGCTGAGAAATTAGTTCACGCATTTGTTTTCAGTTGACTAGATTACTGTAACGCACTCCTCTCAGGACTACCCAAAAAAGACATAAATCGTTTGCAACGAGTGCAGAATGCACCTGCTAGAATCCTAACTAGGAAAAGAAAATCCGAACACATTTCTCCAGTTTTAATGTCACTACACTGGTTGCCTGTGTCATTCAGGATTGACTTTAAAATTCTGCTTATGGTTTATAAAGCCTTAAATAATCAAGCCCCATCTTATATATCGGAATGCCCGACACCTTATATTCCAAATCGTAACCTTAGATCATCAAATGAGTGTCTCCTTAGAATTCCAAGAACAAAACTTAAAAGAAGTGGTGAGGCGGCCTTCTGCTGCTATGCACCTAAAATCTGGAATAGCCTGCCAATAGGAATTCGCCAGGCTGATACAGTAGAGCACTTTAAAACACTGCTGAAAACACATTACTTTAACATGGCCTTTTTATAACTTCAATTTAATTTAATCCTGATACTCTGTATGTTCAGTTCTTCATAATAACTATTCATGGTGGCTCTAAAATCCGTACTGACCCCTACTCTCTCTTCTGTTTCTTTTTCCAGTTTCTTTGTGTTGGTGGCCTGCACCACCTACACCTACTCAAAGCTTCATGATGCTCCAACAATGATGGATGGATTAAAAGGCAGAAGTCTACGTGACCATCATCATCAAGTCCTTCCGTGAGAACCCTACATCCAAAGAGGACTGTTTCATTTATGTTACGTAGAATGCCCAGAGGGGACTGGGCAGTCTAATGGTCTGGAATCCCTACAGATTTTATTTTTTTTCTTCAGCCGTCTGGAGTTTTTTTTTTGTTTTTTCTGTCCACCCTGGCCATTGGACCTTACTTATTCTATGTTAATTAATGTTGACTTATTTTGTTTTCTTATTGTGTCTTTTATTTTTCTATTCTTTTTTATGTAAAGCATTTTGAGCTACTGTGTGTATGAAAATGTGCTATATAAATAAATGTTGTTGTTGTTATACAGTAATTTGATCCATGCACAAATGTTTGGGCCAAACCCAAATTTTTCCAATGTAGTGAAAAGGTAAGTTCCATTCAACCATGTCAAATGATTTTTCTGCATCCAATGATGATAATATCTCCGGGGTGTTTGACTTTTTTGGTGAATATATTACATTAAACAGGCATCGAAGATTGGAAGCTAAGTGTCTGCCTTTAATACATTCAGTTTGGCCTTGTGATGTTATCAAAGGCAGAACTTTCTCAGTCCTTCAAACTAGGACTTTATACAGTATCTTAACATCATGAATCAGAAGTGAGATTGGTCTGTACGATGCACATTGTAATACGTCCTTATTTTGTTTAGGAAAGACAGTAATTAATGTTTGGCGAAAAGTTTGAGGTAGAATTTTATTTTCTTTAGCTTCTGTAAATGTTGCTAATAGAAGGGGAATGATAAAAGCTTTTAGGCAGAGCCGTCCATCTTCAGAGTTGCCAGCCCATGACCTATGTGTAACATCACAAGATCTGTAACCTCACGAGGCATAACGATAGGCCTGTCTCAAAGAGGGAGAGAGTGACATCACGGAAAAAGACTCCATTCCATCAGAAAGACTCCATTCACCTGGACATAAAGACACCGTCCATGGCTCAGAGGGAATGCTGAACTTAAACGTCGGTCAACAAGACAACTTCTCCTCTAAAGCTGACATTTCTTTGCCTGCTGACTTCATGGAAAATACTGCTTAAGGTTTCCTTACTCTGAAGCAAAGGTGTAGCTTTACAAGTAGACTTTACTATTATTTACTACTCTCTTATCATTTATTTCATTTGCTATTATTTTGATCTTAAAAAGTCTTTCATTGCTTTTAAATATCTATACTTTTTCAGTACATCTTGAGTGACTGAAGTAGATTTTATTTTTCAGCCAGAGGTGGAACTTCAAGGTCTTGGTTTTAGTTTTTTAATTTTTTTTATTATAAATAAAACTTATTATTATTATTATTGTAATGGTCCAGCCACAGACTGACTCAGAGGGTCATGGGGCTGGACAGCAGCTCAGCACTGTATTGGCAGAAGGTGCAATGTGATATGTTGATGAGATACCTCGGCTTGAGGAGCAGGAGGGGCAGAAGTCAAGCATGTGTAGCGGCACGTGTGGCAATGAGATATAAAAAAGTGGAGTGCTTCAGGGCCGTAACACTAGAGCTGAAGACGAACAGTGTTAGAACTAAAATGAGTCTGGTAGCGAATAAAAAGTGCTGGAACAGTGGGAGTTTACCTGGGTAGCAATAAATAATAGTTCATCGGTTTCAAACCTCTGAAACGTGTATGGGTGTTTACTTCCTTCCTGTCTAACTGTGCTTATTACATTATCATCATTAATTTATTAATGTTACCTTTGTTAATTATTTGCATTATTCCTTCTCTGTGGTTTTGTCTCTAAGCCTTTGTTATGTGGGTGGTTCCCCATCACCACCAGGGAATGTCCATCCATCCATCTTCTAACCCGCTGAATCCGAATACAAGTCAGGGGGGTCTGCTGGAGCCAATCCCAGCCAACACAGGGCACAAGGCAGGAACCAATCCTGGGCAGGGTGCCAACCCACCGCAGGACACACACAAACACCAAGCACACACTAGGGCCAAATTAGAATCGCCAATCCACCTAACATGCATGTCTTTGGATTGTGGGAGGAAACCGGAGTGCCCGGAGGAAACCCACGCAGACACGGGGAGAACATGCAAACTCCATGCAGGGAGGACCTGGGAAGCGAACCCGGGTCTCCTAACTGCGAGGCAGCAGCGCTACCACTGCGCCACCGTGCCGCCCACCAGGGAATGTAAAAAGCAGAATTTCCCACTGTTTTTGAGGATTCATTTGAATGTTAAGGGAGTGGTGAGTGTTTATTGTGTCGTTACTTTTCCTACTGTGATCACTGGATTTTTGACCTTCTGCTCTGTTTTTTTAACTTTCGTATTTGGACTTTGTTAACCTTATATTGCCTTTGCTGGCAACTCCTTAATGCCATTTTGTGCTCCATGGAATGTTATTTAAGAACATTTTTGTATTAATAAATCTTTTATTTATAAAGATTCTACATTACCCTCTATGTTAATGACAGGGTATTTCATGTGTTGTCGTCTAGTTGGATTACATGGATGTTGGCCGGTTGGGGAGAGGGGCTTGCCCCAACAGAGGACAACATGAAGGGAGTAATGTATCACTGGATAGTAAGTGGCTTTACCTAAGGTATATCGGCCTCCATGTGTCCAAGTTATTCTCAGAGAATGTGTGCAAGTCTTTAGTGTCTAGGTTCATATTCTGAGAGATTGTGAAGGTGTGCCTACCTTTATGTGCCTGGGTTATTCTCAGGGACCAAGTGACGTCAGTCTTAGGTCTAGGTTCTAGTCAAGGACATCTGTGTGTTTTGTTCATGCTAAAGCTATGAGCCCCTGTGTGGAGCACTGAGAAGTGACAAGCTGTGTAGGCACCACTCATAATCAGGGCTTATATGGATAGAGGCTATGAGAGTGTGTGTGTGTGTGTTTCTTTCTGTGTGTGTCATAAGCTTAGGGTATTAAAGTTGACCAACCCCATGATATAAACACAAAAGTCAAAAATTAGTTTGCATATGGTGATTATTGGTTTGGAGAAGGCTTATGATGGAGTACGATGTCAAGAGGTCTGGAGGTTCATGAGAGAGAAATGAAGGCCAGAGACGTATGGGAGGAGTACCTAGGATTTGTGTGAGGGAGTGTGGATGCAGGTTAAGAGGAGTGTTGGGATAAAAGACAGGATCCCAGTTAGAGGAGGTCTGCTGATAGATCTTCATTAAGTCCCTACCTCTTTGATCTGGTTATGGATGTGTTGAATCATAGAATAGAAGACCAATGCCCCTGCTGCTGGCTTGTTGCTGATGACAATATGTTGTGTAGCACCAGAAAAGTGGAAGTGAAGAAGACGTTGGAAGAAAGGTGAAGGGCATTGGAAGATAGAGGGTTGAAGATAAACAGGAAGAAGACAGAATATATGAAATATAATCAGGATTCAAAAGTTAGCCTGCAGGGGGAGCTTTTGAAAAGAGTGGATACAATTTAAATATGTAGGATCAGTGGTAGCCAAAGATAGAACATTTGATGAAGAGACAACCCATAGACCACAATGTATTGATGGAACAATTGGAAGATTGTATCAGGAGTATTGTGTGATCGAAAAAATCAAGGCAAAGGTTACAGGTAAGGCTTTAAAGACAGTGGTAAGACCAGCAATGATGTATGGAGCTAAACATGGGCAGTAAAGGGAGCACAGGAGAAGAAGTTAGGCGAGGAGGAAATAAGAGTGTTGAGATGGAAGTGTGGAGTTACAAAAAAGGACATAATAAGAATTGAGACAATCACAGGTACAACAAAATTGGCAGAGATATTGATTAAAGTACAGGAAAGTGGTTTGAAGTGGCATGGACAAGTGATGAGGAGAGGCAATGAATGTGTGGGCAAAAGAGAGATGGGAATGGAAGTACAGGGGAAGAGAAAGCGAGGGATAAAGTAAAAGAAGATCTGAAGGGAAAGGGTTGGTTTGGGGAAGAGGTGCAGGACCAAACTGTTAGTAGAAGGTTGATCAAGAATATTGACTCCATATAGAAGTGGGAAAAATGAAGAGGAAGTGGAAGAATAATTAAAAACTGCAAGTCCCTCATTGGAAGATGAGACCATCAATACATACTGTAACACTAACAAAAGGAAAAAGATAAGTGAGAACTAATGTCTTTTTGAACTGAACAATAAGAGCTATAATCAGAACTTTTCTCTCACCACAACTGTGCACGTCAGTTAAACAAGACTTGAAATTTATTAACTGTAATTCCTTTGGCTTTAGTTCTGTGTTTACTTTACTTGCTAGTGCATAAATAAGTAGGCTCTGGAATATCAATAAATAAAAATGCCTCTCTCTGATGCTGATTTGGTACCAATTCACTGCCTTAGCTGTTACACAACCCACAAGATCACAGATGATATCTGACGGGAAAAACTCGAGAGGCAGCTAGCTTCTTGCCTGAAAACACAGACTGACAGCACAGTGGCTGCTGGAGATAAATATTCACCAGACTTATCTAGCAGCACACAAATCCAAGAGCCTGTAGTGTGGAGGTGATTGACAGTACACCACTTCTTCTTTCCAATAATAATAAAAAAAAAACATTAAATAAGTTAACTGTAGGCAGAAACCAAGATCTTCTTATATAAGTCTTGAAATGAAGGGCGTGACACTGACAACCTGCTCATTTACTTTAGATCTGCAGTCTGCAAAGGAAAAGCATCACCAAAAAATGAACCCAATTCAATAATTAGAAAACTGCTCTCATGAAGAATCACATCGTCATGGCTCCTTAATTCAATTCAAGGTTGCTACACACCACAGTCTGTCTCATCAGCAAGAGATGCATGACAGGAAACAAATGTGAATGGGGCACGAGTCCATCACAGGGCCATCTGATGCACGCATGCAGTCACAGTCACAAAGGGACAATTTAGATTTTAAGATAATATGCGGGTAGGAAATCTAGCATGGCAAGAAGAAAACCCCCAGAAACTGTGCAAACTACACACGATGAACGATTAGGCATGGAATTTAAAATGGGAAGACAGCAGTGTTAACTGATGTGTTACTGCAATGACCAGAAGGATTAATTAATATGATACACAGGAAAATTGCATATACAGTACATATTACACACTAATCCATTGTGGTAAACTACACAATTTCCATAATGCAAATCCATAATTACCATTAATGTAAATGAAAAAAAAATGTTTAAACTTTCCCTGACCTCAAAAATGACCTCCATTTTCACTTAAATAACATCAAAATACTTGACAATTGACAGCATTAGTGTAATAATAACATTAGTCATCAAAACAAACCCTAGTAAGACATTGCCCCTTCATTAAACACCATTTAATAAAACTGTTTACCCACACTTTATCATTTCATCTTTCACATTTTTTGAATTCAACACAGCAAAGATAATTTGAGAAGACAAGTGAGGAACGTACATGATAAGATGACTGGACACAGCATCAGCTGTGAGAATGAATGACTGTGACTATAAATCATCGACATCCAGGCCTGTCCCAAAAATCCAGCCCTTCAGACACATTGTGGTGATAAGCCAGGCACTCACTCCCTTATCACCACAATGTGTCTGAAGGTGCAGCACGCATCCTGGCCAAGTCAGGTGTCAGAATAGCACACAAACCCACGAACAATCTGTGCACGGTCCTCTTTAATGCTAAAAACAAGAAATCGTCAGCAGAAACACGAAATGCATTGCACAGCATTCCATGCAGTTCGTGCTCAGCGGTAAACATTGGACAAACTTCAAAAAGAATCGCAACACGTATACAGGAACACCGCAATGCCGTCAGAAGAAAGGACTCACCATCATTGATCTATACACATTCTAAATCAACAGGACATACATTTAATTGGGATGATGTACAAGTAAAATTTAAAGGCAATACTAAAAGTGCTAGAGAGCTGTCTGAATCCTGATTATCAAATGAGAACGCCATCAGCAGACACTTGGACATAAATCCAGCATATGCAAACTTAAGAAGAACTTACTCATAATTAACAAGACTTTACACCCAATAGCCCCTTTCCCCCCTAGCCACCACTTAACCACCCCCACCCCCCCGTAAGTTATTGCTATATATTGCTTTTGATTCTTGTAAGTCTAAGCATTATCCTCTGATGAAGACCCCTGGTAGGGGTTGAAACCTCAGGAATAAAAACTATTTTATGATACGTGATTCATTTTTTTCCCTTTGTGGATCTCCATCTGCAAATATGCAAACCGTATCGCAGACCTTCTCTCTCTCTCTCTATATATATATATATATATATATATACTGCTCAAAAGAATTAAAGGAACACTTTTTGATGAGAGTATAGCATAAAGTCAATGAAACTTATGGGATATTAATCTGGTCAGTTAAGTAGCAGAGGGGATTGTTAATCAGTTTCAGCTGCTGTGGTGTTAAAGAAATTAACAACAGATGCACTAGAGGGGCAACAATGAGATGACCCCAAAACAGGAATGGTTTAACAGGTGGAGGCCACTGACATTTTTCCCTCCTCATCTTTTCTGACTGTTTCTTCACTAGTTTTGCATTTGGCTACAGTCAGTGTCACTACTGGTACCATGAGGTGATACCTGGACCCTACAGAGGTTGCACAGGTAGTCCAACTTCTCCAGGATGGCACATCAATACGTGTCATTGCCAGAAGGTTTGCTGTGTCTCCCTGCACAGTCTCAAGGGCATGGAGGAGATTCTAGGAGACAAGCAGTTACTCTAGGAGAGCTGGAGAGGGCCATAGAAGGTCCATAACCCATCAGCAGGACCAGTATCTGCTCCTTTGGGCAAGGAGGAACAGGATGAGCACTGCCAGAGCCCTACAAAATGACCTCCAGCAGGCCACTGGTGTGAATGTCTCTGACCAAACAACCAGAAAGACTTCATGAGGGTGACCCCAGGGCCCCATGTCCTCTAATGGGCCCTGAGCTCACTGCCCAGCAGCATGCAGCTCGACTGGCATTCGCCATAGAATACCAGAATTGGCAGATGCACCACTGGTGCCCTGTGCTTTTTACAGATGAGAGCAGGTTCACCCTGAGCACGTGACAGAAGTGAAAGGGTCTGGAGAAGCCATGGAGAACATTATGCTGCCTGTAACATCATTCAGCATGAGCAGTTTGGTGGTGGGTTAATGATTGTCTGGGGAGGCATATCCATGGAGGATCACACAGACCGCTATAGGCTTGACAAAGGCACCTTGGCTGCCATTAGGTATCAGGATGAAATCCTTGGACCCATTGTCAGACCCTATGCTGGTACAGTGGCTCCTGGTACACGACAATTCCTGGCCTCATGTGGTGAGAGTATGCAGGCAGTTCCTGGAGGATGAAGGAATTGATACCATTGACTGGCCACCACACTTTCCTGACCTAAATCCAATAGAACACCTCTGGGACGTTATGTTTTGGTCCATCCAATGCCACCAGGTTGCACCTCAGACTGTCCAGGAGCTCAGTGATGCCCTGGTCCAGATCTGGGAGGAGAACCCCCACAACACCATCTGTCATCTCATTAGAAGCATGCACCGATGTTGTCAGGCATGTATAAAAGAACACAGGGGCCATACAAAGTGCTGCGTGCAATTTTGAGTTGCTGCAATTAAATTTTGGCAAAATGGACTAGCCTGCCACATAATTTTTTCACTCTGATTTTTGGGTCGTCTTTGAATTCAGGGCTCTGTAGGTTGATCATTTTCATTTCCATCAAACGATGTGGCATCCTTTCGTTCCTAACACATTACCCAGTCTATATGTGTATAGATATCCAGGAAGATTTCTTTCTCCCATTGAGATCTGATGTGTTTTCAAAGTGCTCCTTTAATTTTTTTTGAGCAGTTTATATATATATATATATATATATATATATATATACACACACACACATATATATTTAAACAGTACATATACAGCACCCTGACCATCTCATCTTCCTCTCCATAAGCACATTCCTTCACCCGTGAATATTTAGTGGGAGTTTGCTATTGGATTGCCGCTGACGGACGGCCTTATATGGGCAGGCACTAAATTACAAACGCCAGCGGCAGCCTGTCTATGAACTTAATTTAAAGTGTAGGTTTACATCGTACTTTGTTTCCGAAGTAGCAGAACTCATTAATATGGTTGTATATGTCACTCGCTCGCTTCTTATTGTTTCGCTGCCTTCTCAATTATATAATGCATGTTTTCTTAAGCGCTTTTTGGAGCTCTTCCTGGTTTTCTATGTACTGCGTGATTACGTGGGAGGCGTGATGATGTCACACGAAACTCCGCCCCCACGGCGTTGAAGCTCATCTCCATTACAGTAAATGGAGAAAAACTGCTTCCAGTTATGACCATTACGCATAGAATTTCGATATAAAACCTGCCCAACTTTTGTAAGGAAGCTGTAAGGAATGAACCTGCCAAATTTCAGCCTTCCACCCACACGGGAAGTTGGAGAATTAGTGATGAGTCAGTGAGTGAGTGAGTGAGTGAGTGAGGGCTTTAACTTTTATTAGTATAGATATATATTTGTGTAAATTTGGCAAGTGAAAAAGGAAGCGAGGACCAAAGGACAGCAAATTCAGGCAGGTCATGGGAAGTGAATGCCACATGAAGGCATTAATCCAGACAGGAGCCACAATGGCTTCATCGTTTTTATGACTGGGGTTTTATTGATTTACCTAAGGACACTTACCAAATAAACTGTCATAAAGATGAGAAGTTGGCTCAGCATACCATTCTCTGAATCAATAATTCTGAGTTTGGAAAAGTTTGGTCCAAGATTTTGTACTCAAAAGGAGACAGTGATAATTTTTAAAGAAAAGGATCATTCACTCCATTCTCAAATCAAAAGAACACATAGCCTTCTAACACATAGCACAAGAGAGGAGACAGGTTAGCAGCCAGTTTTAAATGTTCCCTTTGTCACCACCGGGTGACAGACGTGTTACGTGGTGAGCCAGTGAACTTGTAGTTGCACTGGCGGCGGACAACCAATCCCTGCCTGCGTTAACAGAGTTTCAGCATTCAGCATACAGCACAGTTTTTGGGGTTGTCAGGCTCATAGAAATCTCACTATATATAATGAAAATGCAGGCAATGGTCAAAACCATGAATATCTAGTGAGAAAATCTGATACTGAAACCAAGATGGCAAAAACAAGTGCAAAAACAGCCAAGTGCAATAAATACAGCCAAAAACTTTCAGGAACTAATCTGACTAGGATTTTTTTTCCCCAACTATAATGACAATTTTAGGTGGTGTCTTTGACCCACCAAGGTGTAATAACAGTGCTGAATGTTGCCATTTTATAATTAAAACCTGGTGACATCATGTGCCATGATGCCAGCTGTCACATAGCAGCAACATGTCTTGCTCAAGAAAACAACATGAATGAGTCCAGGAACAATGGGACCACAACACATAAACATAAAATATTTCAGCATTATTACAGATAAAAATAAAAGCATGACAATAAAAAGTCCTGAAGAATCTCCAGATTATAATGTTAGTTTTAACTTAGCTCCTCCTTAACAACTCCAACACACACCAGCACATGTCAAAACTGTGAATCAACAGCCCCTGTTATTGCAGCCTTGAATAATATAGACAGACGAGGAAGAAGTGCCGTATGCAGCTCTGTCTGGACGTATGTTATCTTCACAGACTGAGCAGTGAATTACATGTAAGAGCGGGTGGAACAAATAAACTGTTTAACTGGCATAAAATGCATCAAAGAAAGAACCTGAAACAGTACCCTAAAGAGGAACCAGGCCACAATCCACTTGCAGAGCTTGGCTGGCCAGGAGATATGTTGGTAAAGGTCAGTGTTCACCACCCCGGGGTCCACCACATTTGCTGTCACATGGCTCCCATCAGTCAGAAGCTGTTGTTGCAGATGATAAGTAAACATGACAAGAACAAGCTTGCTTTGGGCATACGCTCCATAGGGAGAATAACAGCAACTGGAAGAGAAAAAAAGGAAACAATTTAGAATTCAGGCCTGTAATATGAAATCTTTTTAAAAAACCCTGAAAAACAAACAAATTAAGAAAGAATATCTTTTGTTATGTTTTTCATATACTTTTTTTTTTTACAGTATGTCCCCAATATAGAAGGTAGCGGTAAAGGAGGGCTTAACTGGGTAACATTTTAGGACAAACACTTTCTTTAGTGGTCTACTGGCCAGTTAATAAGTAACCGGACCTTAACAGATGAATCTCTGTGTGTGGACTTAATAAGATTTGCAATCACAGTTTAGAATAAGGGCTACTTTCAGTGCATCCGCTAGTTGCTGTTACGACATGCAAATATCAAAGGATATTTGCGAGCATGGAGATGGGACTGTTTAGTACGAGATCATGGTGAAAAAAAGAAAGCCAGGTCAGAGCCAAAGAGATGGAGGATAAGGCAACCAAAACAGATGGGCAATACTGGAATCTGAGTAAAAGATGAAAAAAATAAAATCTGATGCTAGGACTCACCTGTCATATAAGCTAACTACACTTAAAATTGAAGAGCAAGAGTTTAATCCACAACTTGTAAAATGATTAGCAGCATATTTATACTGTGAAGTGTGATCACGTGACACATACTTCGTGTCACACATAAACAAAGAAATGGAACAGTAACAAAATAAAACTTTTTAATTTACATTAAAATAATAAACAAACTTCAAAAAGGAATCTACTATCTTTACATTTAATACGCTACCGTGGCTGTCCGTTTGTCTGTCCAGGATTTTAAATAATAATAATAATAATAAATGTTATTTATATCGCGCTTTATATTTAACAATCTCAAAGTGCTACAAAATAAGATTAAATTAACAAACAAGAAATCTATAGAAATAATTTAACAAAATGCCTTTCTAAAAAGATAAGGTTTTAGGTTTCGTTTGAAGGCATCGGTCGACTGTGGGGCTCTCAAGTAGTCAGCCTCGGTGCCACCGAAGAAAAGGCCCTATCACCCATACTGCTAAGCTTAGTTCTGGGAACTTGAAGAGTGTTGGTATGCACAGAGCGGAGGGTGCATGAGGAAGTATTAGGGATAAGGAGTTCCTGTAAATACAGGGGAGCAGATCCATAGATGCACTGATGGGTAAGGAGGGGAACCTTGTACTCAATTCTAAGTGGTACAGGGAGCCAGTGAAGGGTTTTCAAGATAAGAGTGATGTGGCTATGCTTTTGCACCCTTATCAGGATCCTGGCAGCGATGTTCTGAATGTACTGGAGTCTCTGGATACTCTTGCCAGGAATCCCAATGAGGAGCGCATTACAGTAATCCAGCCTGGACGAGACAAAGGCATGGACAAGCCTCTCTGCATCTGCCAGGGTAAGTGTTGGACTGAGTTTAGCAATGTTCCTGAGATGGTAAAAAGATGACTTACAGAGATGTTTAATGTGGGTGTCAAAAGTGAGTTGAGAAATCACCTGTAGCTCACAAACCGTTTGATCTGAAATATGGTACACATATACTACGTGACGTGTACTGTCTGCTTTCAGGATGATGATTGACCTCCAAGGTTATTCCTCTTTTTTATTTTACTGTAGAATCAACTCTCGGCAGTGGCCGTGCGGAGCATGAGTATGGGCGCCAATCTCTTTCCTTATCACCTTCACCGTCACTTCCTCTACCTCTCCATATCTTAAATCATTCTTGTGGCAGATTGAAGACTTAAGTGCCAACTTAAGTGAAAAATTAAGGAAAAGTATTTGCAACACAAGCACTGACTTAATCAGTTTTAACATGAAAGGATGTAGATGAAAGAAGAGAAGAAGCGGGCCGCTAGGGTGGAGAAAACAAGAGCTGCTCACAAAGCAGCAAGCGCATCAACCTCTGAGCAAACGAATACTAAACGTACAGAGAAAGAAAGAGGATGAAAAATAGGAATGCTCAAGTCAAGTGTGCTCACTGAACGTTATCATGCAGTGCGCCTTTACTGGTGGTAAAATAATATAATGTGAGCCAAAATACACACAAAAAATTAGGTTGTTACTACAGTTGTTTAATGCTATTAACAAGAACTTAACAAAGGCTCTGTTTGCCAGGAAATAATCCAAAAATAACAATCGGCACTAATGCACGGGTTCTTATCCGATGATAGACAATGAGAAGGTCAACTTGCTGAACTTTATAAGGTTGAATTGAAGGCGTCATTCGCCACACAAACCTGGAGAATTCTGGGAATGCTACTATGGAAACTGACAACACAAAGCCAGAAATGGCAACTCCCCGAGAAAAACCAAAACGTCAGAATTTTAAATATAAGAAATGAATGCTGAAATTGGATTCCTCGGTTTGAAAAACCCAGAAAAGAAACATAGATGAACACAAATACTTCAGGAAGAAGCAAAAAAAAAATGTATTGAAAAACAAAGTAGCTGTCTTTTATTTTTCTTAATATGGCCAGAAAGTTAAAGTTACACTCTACCCCTGAAGGACATTTTTGGGTATTCTTAAATTTCTGAACTTTAAAAGCCTGAGAGTTTGGGTCTAAGCTGCCTGGGGTGAGGCCTGTTTGTGAAGCCCAGACTTAGTAAAGTTCTGGTTTGGCTTTTGTTTATTTTCAGACCTGCTAACATGTTTTGCTCTTTTGGTGTTGCTAAATGTAACTCTTGCAATCCAAAAGAGTGGTTTCAAAATACATTTCATCCAGCACTATATAATTAATTAATTTGATGGAAGCAGTTAATGAAACAGAAAACAGAAACATTAATGAGGCCATTTAAAAGTGTGACGCGTCAGACATTTGATAACGGTGCTTCTTATATCAAAGAAATAATAGTAATAATAATACATTTTATTTATACAGGGCGCCTTTCTAAGCACTCAAGGAAACCAAACAAATAATAAATAATGCGATTAATATTACGTAGGTGGAAGTATGCAGACCGGGTGATGTTATTAATGTGAGATTGTAAAGACAGACTACTATCAAGGATGACAAAATCACTTTTGGTTCATGTATTTTGTTAATAGCTAAGGGGTACTATTATCATGCCATGTTCAAAAAGGCAAGTGTGCTTGACTGAAGAAGCATTTATTTAATACTTTTCTGGATTAGAGTTCAACAATCATAAGAGACCCTATGCCTTTCTGTGCCACGGATTTACAGTTATATGTCACTACAAATGACCTGTGAATCATCTCCCCTCTAGTTACACTGACAGTCAATGAACATGACATTAACAAAACATTTACTCCTCAATGAACAGCGTGCCATGAACCTTGACAAGAAAATGCATTAATTAGTCAAGGAATATATTATTTGTTGAATTATCACCATCCTGAGGGTTTTAAATGCTCTATTCGGAAAATTACAAATTTCAGCCTGTGCTAACTGTGCTATTTAGTATGCTGCTCGAACAACAGAAAGTCTGAAAATGTTAAACTTATAGTATGTGACAACATTTAAGTCAACAATTCATGAGGAGATGGTGACTATCCAAGCATCAAGAGACATAAGGCAGGATATATACAAACTTATACTCTGGACACACTGCATCGATGACACATTCGTCATATTAAAAAGTAACCAGCTGAGTGAATCCTACAGCCACATCAACTCAGTGTTCCACGCAATCCAGTTCACAATAGAAAAAGAAATGAACAGATGCATCAGTTTCTTTGACATTTCTCTTGAACGAGGTAACAACACCGGTTCAATTAATTGTGTTTATCACAAGGATTCCTATGCTAAAAAAATATGACACTTTTCCAGCAACCACCCTTCATCGCATAAACAGAGTTGTGTTATTGTTCAAAAGGATTAACACCCATTGTAGCACAATGGACACAAAAAAGAATGAAAGACATGATGTTTTTCGTTTGTTCAAATCAAATAGCTTCCCCAAGACATTCATTAAACAATGGTTACATAGGAGATGCCCCAGTTCTCAGTGAACAGTAGACTCCAGCTTGGTCCCCCACCGCACTTACCACACCCTCCCTTATCCTTGTGGTGTGTCAGAAAGTACAGCACCTGTCCTGGCATCTTGATAGAACACAAACCAGCAGAAACTTTCCAGACCGTCCTTTTTCAATTGCAAAAGCAAAATGTCATCCACAGGGACAAGAAACACAATTTACAGCATTCCATGCAGTATACGTGGAACAAACATCTAAAAGACTCTCAACACGTATATAAGAACATCACAGTGCCATCATAAGGAAAGACCAACGGTCTCTGATTTACACACGTACAAGTTCTACCGGGCACACGTTTAACTGGGGCACTGTGAAAGTAAAATTCAGGGCCAACACTAAGAGTGCCAGAGAGCTGGCTGAATCGTGGGTCTCTAATGAAAATGCCATTGACAGACACTTGGACTTGAACCCCGCATATGCGGGTATTATGGGCACGTAAAGCATGTGAAACAGAAATCAATTTACTGTGCCGCCTTTCTTTGCACTTGTTGTATATCAAGATGTAATTTAAACGTCTGAAATCGGAATATGCTGGTCAACAAAAACTTTACCGTATGGACAGAAAAATCACGAGTGAGAAACATTTCAGTTTATTTCTCAGGTGCCTGTGCTTTGTTGACAGTAATTCACCTGCCACTTCGTACGGAAGAAATCCTTTCTGAAAATAAAACGGCACTGATCGAGAGACTGGACTAGGTCATCATACAAGATCAGAGAAGAACATCTAAATAATAAAAAAAAGATTTTATGACCAACACCTTCTGAAACCCACCTTATTAATCCACCCCCACCGCTTACAACCTCCCCCTCAATGCCCACCATTCACCTGCTATATATTACCTTTGATTCCTGTATGTCTAATTATTTTCCTCTGATGAAGACACCTGGTAGGTTATTGAAAGCTTAGGAATAAAAACTATTTTAATACACGTGACTCATTTTTTCACTCTGGGGATCTTTAGCTACAAATATGTAAACTGTATTACAGACCTTTGCTTAGATAGATAGATAGATAGATAGATAGATAGATAGATAGATAGATAGATAGATAGATAGATAGATAGATAGATAGATAGATAGATAGATAGATAGATAGATAGATAGATTCAGAAGGTATTCAGACCATTTTCTGCACACTTTATTGTGTTTTAGATTTTAATTTTAAATGGATACACTTGCCATTTTTGCCTATCAATCTACACTTAATATCCCATAATGGCAAAGTGAAAACATGTTTTTCGAAAGGTTTGCCAGTTTCATTAAAAATTGAAAACTGAAATCTCTCTTGCATAAGTGTTCAGACCCTTTATTGTGGCACTCCAAATTGTGGTCCGGCATATCCTGTTTGCTTTACTTCTCCTTGAGATGTTTCTAGACCTTGGCTGACGGCCACCGTTGACAAACTGTTTTGATTGGTGCAAATGGTACAAAAAAGTTCTGCGATGCTATATACATATGGAAGGAATAATAACTATTGCACTATTGGGTTATTGCACATAATTTAAATATTGCACAATAATGATGATCATGTGCAGTGAGTAGTGGATGTTGGACCCTGAGAGTAATGAGATTGTACGGTATACAGATATTGCACAGTTATTATCAATATCATTTAGATATTGGATATTACACAGTTGATAGATAGAAGGGGTTGGGGGGTTAGACTGTGTAGTCAGTGCATGTGTGAGTTTAGAATGGGAAAAAAACTGTTCTTGAGTCTGTTTGTCCTTGTTGTGATGCACCTGTAGCGCACCTCCCTGAGGGCAACAGGGCCAACAGATCAGAGCCAGGGTGGGAGCTGTCCTTGATGATGTTTTTTGCATAAAAGCAAATAAATGTAAAAATAAAATGAAAACATGCTTGCCTATGTGACATCAGAATGAAAAGATTAATGGTGATATCATTTGTTAACTACATAAAGTTTAATTATGACTAGTGATAATTCGAAAAAACTTGTATGAATTGAATTCACAGCGAAGCTCGGTGGTTCAATTCACAAGACAATTTGGTGAAATAAAATTGTGTTCCACTTTTAGGGAAATTTACTCAAGGATAAAGGTGTTTAGTTTCTGTCTGGCTATCATTTACTATTTAAATAAGGATCTCTATTGAAGAAAAATTAAAACAGAATCACCTGAAGTGTGCTCATCCTCACTTAGGACACACCATTTACAAGTCAAAGATGTATGTTTAGCTAGGGTGACTTTACATGGAGATTTCCTGTGTGGAAATTACAGTGATGTGCATGATGGGGAATGTTAGTGTGTTTTGGTATGGAAAATATGTAGCATGTCCCTTTAAAAAAAATGTGCCACACTCCTGGATGATGATGTGAATAAGGAGCATAAACAGAACCGACCTTACCAGTGAGGCATGGATTACTTGCTCTGCACGGATTCAGAAAAGAACAGACAAACATGGAAGTGGGAATGAGGTTTGAGTGAGTTTTACGCTTTCCAATTGCTACACTGCCTCCAAAATTAATTTTTGTGTCACAAAACTGTACGTAAATTAAAACCTGTCTGTTTCTGTATTGTTGACAATATGTAGCTGATATGCTTGACATATCTCATTGATGGAGATAATGTTTTAGTTGAATTGATGATATGTGGCCTAACATTATTATTATTAACTGCTTTAGTGATACCACTGCACAGATCTATCCTTTCTGCTGACAATGATTGAAGAAATTGATCATTATTATCAAACCAAAGACATTGAAAAGATTCTATAACAAAATCAATGTTCAAAACACAAAAATAAAGCATCTCAAAAAGAAATA
This sequence comes from Polypterus senegalus, assembly GCF_016835505.1. Lineage (NCBI taxonomy): Eukaryota > Metazoa > Chordata > Cladistia > Polypteriformes > Polypteridae > Polypterus > Polypterus senegalus. The sequence goes on from NC_053155.1 coordinate 33,535,937, forward strand.
GACAGCTTCTGGCATGGAATTCTCAAAAACAACACCATCCATAACTGCCAAGTCACTTAGGCTGAAGGGAGAAAAATGCTTTCCATCATGTCAACTCTGACGTTTACAGAGACTTTACAGTTGGCCAAACTGAAGCAGTTATTAAGCAGGTTCATACATGGAAATACATGTGAAGTAAAAAGCAACAACACGCTGTTATTCAAGCAATTCCTGATTCTTCACAAGATCTGAAAAGAAATTACAATGAGGTAATGAAAGATCTATTGAGCTCTCATGAGCACTGGTGTTCGCTTTGTGGGCCCCTAGAGCCCTAATAATTAGGGCTTAAAAATATAACATCTCCCCCATATAGATAGATAGATAGATAGATAGATAGATAGATAGATAGATAGATAGATAGATAGATAGATAGATAGATAGATAGATAGATAGATAGATCCATGTTCTATTATAACATGACTTTTACAAACTCTTTGTAGTTTTCCAGTTGAAAAAATCTTGCAATTCATCTCACAAGAAAGACGACACCTGCCTGCCAGTGTTACGCGTTGTTAACCTTTTGTTTTGTCTGATGAACTCTGAGTGGGAATATGGCGGTGCAAGCACAATTAGATTACAATGTTTAGTTAGTTATTAATTCACTTTATCGATTTGTTTAAGCAGATCTACAGTACAGGCCAAAAGTTTGGACACACCTCCTCATTCAATGTGTTTTCTTTATTTTCATGACCATTTACATTGGTAGATTCTCACTGAAGGCATCAAAACTATGAATGAACACATGTGGAGTTATGTACTTAACAAAAGAAGGTGAAATAACTGAAAACATGTTTTATATTCTAGTTTCTTCAAAATAGCCACCCTTTGCTCTTATTACTACTTTGCACACTCTTGGCATTCTCTCGATGAGCTTCAACAGGCAGTCACCTGAAATGGTTTTCACTTCACAGGTGTGCCTTATCAGGGTTATTTAGTGGAATTTCTTGCTTTATCAATGGGGTTGGGACTAGTAGTTGTGTTGTGCAGAAGTCAGGTTAGTTGGACAATCATTTATTTTTCAACAGGGCAATGACCCCAAACACACCTCCAGGCTGTGTAAGGGCTATTTGACCAAGAAGGAGAGTGATGGAGTGCTGTAAATGGTCATGAAAATAAAGAAAACACATTGAATGAGGAGGTGTGTCCAAACTTTTGGGCTGTACTGTACTTATTTGATTCTTTCGATTCCTCAACAAGATCCAAGGTGACATGTGCAAATATATAATTAAATAATTAATATACCCACCATGGCAAATGTTAAGTTGTTCATTGAACAGAGGGAGCACGGGTACGATCACATAGTGAAAAATGCATAACTGAAATAAAAAAAATGAGTCAACAATTCGACTTACGTGCATTTAGTCTGATGGTACTGAACAAATCTCTTGACTGATTAACATTGCTCTGGTTTTAGGATTTGTTCGTGCAGTTTGCAAATAAACCGAGAGCAATGAGTTTAATGCAGTTCAGGAATCAGAAGTGAATAAGTATTGCAAGACTTGTTCATGGTGAATAATACCTCATTGAGACAAGTTTAGTATGTGAGCTGTAAAAAGTTTGCGCTAGGGCCCATATGAACTATGTCAAGTTGAGATGAGAAAAATACTTTATAAGGTCATATTTTGTAACTGTAAGTTAATTTGTTCAATGTAGAAAAGAACATAAACCTATTTGTTAAGTGTCATATATTCTATTTAAAAAAAGTCTAATAACAAACTGTACAATAACAATACATTTTATTATAAGCACGCTCAGTGTTGGCTGTTACTGTATTTCACTTGCATGATGAACAAGGGAATCCTAAGCGAGTGAGACCTCTTGCGCCAGTAACGATTCAGTCTGACCTTGAAAGAATTGCAGCAAACTGGAGCAAGTGGCATCAGGAAATTACATCTGCATCAGCAACAAACTGCCGCTTGTCTCTGGGAAAGAAAGAGTTCCTTTCATCTCACAAGAACTGTTTCACTCCAGAGAGAGATGGGCTCTTTTCCTCAAGAACAGAAAGTCTCCCATCAGTGAGTCAAACAGAGAGTCAACCATTTTCATGTCTTGATAGCTCACAGGAACTAATTTGAAGAATTTCTGTGACATGTGAGATAGATGCGTTTGGTCTTAAATGAATGCCACTGTTATGGTGAGTTATTTTCAGAAAGGTATGTTTCTCTCATAGTTTCTCTGATTTTTTTGTTTTTATATTTATATATATTAATGAAGCAGACCCTATGTTAACAGGTGCTTTATGACGCCAAGCGTCAACCTGCTTTCTCTTTCTTTGAGTCCTCGTCAGAAAATAGAACTGAACTCTTCTTTTTTACCCACACATTGTCCCATACATCATTGACAAGCTTTGGCTTCTTAGTGTATATATACAAAAAATATGCTTAGGCATACAAAGAGAAAATAAGTAATTTTGTCATCTGGAATGCATTTTCATGTATTTTTATTATTGTTTATTTTACCATTTTTATGGCTTTATTCATTTTGTTACTATTGTGAACAGGGGGGACTGAACGCACCCCTAGAAGACACGGATGCTCCTCCAAAAGCCCCTCTTAAACACTGATACAATGGGAATAAATACAGTTTACCTCCTCTTTGTTCCCTTACTTGCAGGACTGGTGCTGCTGCTCTGTTGCGTGATATGCTTCTCGCGCGGAGCTTCGCATACTTAAAAGCCTGAACAGCACCTGTCCTGTTTAGCTCTTTGCTTTGTCTCTCTCTCTTCCTCCAGATATCCTCTGCTCCTGACGCACCCCCTTATGATGAGGAAAATGTTTTTGCATTCTTTTAATTGAGAGATGGAACTGTCACCTCTGTCTTCACATGGAGTGCATTTTACTTTCGAAAGAGACATATGTTCGCTTGAAGTGTTCCTGTCTTTATAATCTCCTGTGTTTCTGTGCAAATCTGTGACCCAAGCGTGACACTATGTAGAATTCTGAGTTTTATATTAATAAATTGTTAAATACTGAACTTATTATTTGCCTGCTATCGTTGTAATTAATGCTGAAAAGGCTTAAGCTCTTTTACTGTGGACACATGCTAGAACTCAGTCTCTGCGGTTTGCAGTCTGAATATTCATAACTAGCAAGTATTCTTTAATAGCCAGGCTCTGAATTAACATGTAACACACATTAAGTTAAGCTGTATATCCTCTAAGGTTTTATTGTCAAACATAAGCTAAGAAATGCTGCTCGGCTTCTGAGGTTACATAAAGTATGAAATATTATTTATGTAACACACGCTAAAAAGCTACTTAGCTCCTGAGGTGTTATTATAAAGCAAACACTAGCTAAGTAGCATTTAACCTCTGAGGTAACAGATAAAAATGCAACAATTAGCTATAGTCATATTGTTTTCTAGGGGTAAGATCTTAAAGCTTTGCAAATGATAGTGAGCCAAGCTAACACAAATATTACAGTAGCTTACAACTAATTGGTCTCAAAAAGGCAAAAAAAAGCAATATTTTGGAGTCAAATGATGGCCAATACTTCTATTCAATTGTTGGTTAGGAGATGTGAGGCTATAGTGAATCTTAACATCACTCTAAACTCAAAAGCAGGTAAAATGTCTATAACAAAATGAGAATCATAGGAATCGTGAATCAGATTGGCAGTACACATGCACTTTAAATATCTAACTGCAAAACGAAAAACACTGAAGACATAACACAAGCACCTTAGCACTGGTACTGCATTCTGCTGAATTGAGTCGCTCATATGATTCAATGAAAAGAGTCACTCAGAAACAACAGTTCATTTATGAATCGCTCATCGCTATTAGTTAAGGAGAGTTCACTGCAAGGTGAAAAATAGCAAGGTAAAGAAAATTATAGCATTGATACATTTGTTATATGACAAATTATATTTTCATCAGCACAGGTGTCCATAGAGTTAAACCCAAATAATAATGCAGAAAATGTAAATAATGGAAAAAAAATGATCCAAGAAAGATGCAGCAGGCCAAAGTGTTGGTTACTAGAAAAAGAAAAGAGGCTTGAACATTGAGGAAGAATAATGTAGTAGGTTCTATAAACATGAATGTTACATTTATGTATGATGTCATGAACACGCATCTATAAGTTAATCTTAAACGTTGTCTCTTATGCTCTGGAGTGGTTAATAACTAATACCACATCCCTATTCCTAAAATTCAAAGATCCAAAGCACTCCAATTCGATCAAACTACCGTCCAATAATTTGCCTTCACCAGCTAATGATAAAAGACCAAAAAATCAGACTTGACTGCTGGAATGCCATGATGTTGAAAGGGAAGATTTGATTTATTGCATCACTATAAGTGATGAAAGTTTGATTTGGAAACCAAATGCATGAAGGTGTCACACTCGTAGTCCATTTGCTTTGTGCCAAACTGGGAGACAATTGGATGCTTTGTTTCCATCTCCATTTAGTTCAATTGTGTTTCATAATGCAAACTTTCAAGTGAACCAAAAGTAGCAATGAACACCTCATGGGCATGTCATGGACTTCTTTCATTTGCCAGAAATTATTTTTTTCCCGGAAAAATCATGAAGTGTTGACAAGTGTATCCACGTATTTGCAAGAACTGTACGGTTTGTTTACTAAACATGGCCCTGTTATCATATTATCTGATAACTAGAAGAGTACATGAAAATGGTGCATTACTTTGCATGCAATGGAAACGACACTATCTAGGCAACTGTAAAAATAGATGGTGCGCACTAGTGAGGGCATACAACGAAGTGCTTCAGTTTTGTTCATGCATATTATTTCACTGTATAATGTTGTGTATTGATTCTCCGGTAACCTTTTATATGAACATCCTCTATTTAGTTTACCTTAAATCTAATGTCAACAGTCGTTAAGCCTGTAAATATTTGTTAATAATGTTCACTTGGGAATGTTTAATTAACATTTATCACAATAGTATTAAAGTTAATGTGTCTCCAGTGACTGCATCATGCCTGAAGTGCAATCACATTGAGAGTATGCACACTCTTGTGGTGCAGATTATGGGCTTTAATTGTTGGTCACACCAGGCATTCATCCATCCATCCATCCATCCATTCTCTTCCGCTTATCCGATGTCGGGTCGTGGGGGCAGCAGCTTAAGCAGAGAGGCCCAGACTTCCCTCTCCCGGCCACTTCTTCCAGCTCTTCCGGAGAATCCCCATGCTCCCAGGCCAGCCGGGAGACATAGTCCCTCCAGCGTGTCCTGGGTCTTCCCCGGGCCTCCTCCCGTTGGACGTGCCCGGAACACCTCACCAGGGAGGCGTCCAGGAGGCATCCTGATCAGATGCCCGAGCCACCTCATCTGACTCCTCTCGATGCGGAGGAGCAGCGGCTCTACTCTGAGCCCCTCCCGGATGACTGAGCTTCTCACCCTATCTTTAAGGGAAAGCCCAGACACCCTGCGGAGGAAACTCATTTCAGCCGCTTGTATTCGCGATCTCGTTCTTTCGGTCACTACCCATAGCTCATGACCATAGGTGAGGGTAGGAGGTAGATCGACTGGTAAATTGAGAGCTTTGCCTTACGGCTCAGCTCCTTTTTCACCACGACAGACCGATGCAGAGCCCGCATCACTGCGGATGCCGCACCGATCCGCCTGTCGATCTCACGCTCCATTCTTCCCTCGTGAACAAGACCCCGAGATACTTGAACTCCTCCACTTGGGGCAGGATCTCTCCCCCAACCCTGAGAGGGCACTCCACCCTTTTCCGGCTGAGGACCATGCTCTCGGATTTGGAGGTGCTGATTCTCATCCCAGCCGCTTCACACTCAGCTGCGAACCGATCCAGAGAGCTGAAGATCACGGCCTGATGAAGCAAACAGGACAACATCATCTGCAAAAGCAGTGACCCAATCCTGAGTCCACCAAACCGACCCCTTCAACACCCTGGTTGCGCCTAGAAATTCTGTCCATAAAAGTTATGAACAGAATCGGTGACAAAGGGCAGCCCTGGCGGAGTCCAACTCTCACTGGAAACGGGCTCGACTTACTGCGGCAATGCGGACCAAGCTCTGACACCGGTTGTACAGAGACCAACAGCTCTTATCAGGGGTCCGTACCCCATACTCCCGAGCACCCCCACAGGATTCCCGAGGGACACGGTCGAATGCCTTTTCCAAGTCCACAAAACACATGTAGACCGGTCGGGCAAACTCCCATGCACCCTCCAGGACTCTGCTAAGGGTGAAGAGCTGGTCCACTGTTCCGCGACCAGGACTAAAACCACACTGTTCCTCCTGAATCCGAGGTTCACTATCCGACGGACCCTCCTCTCCAGAACCCCGAATAGACTTTTCCAGGGAGGCTGAGGAGTGTGATCCCTCTATAGTTGGAACACACCCTCCGTCCCCTTTTAAAGAGGGGACCACCACCCCGGTCTGCCAATCCAGAGGCACTGTCCCGATGTCCATGCGATGTTGCAGAGACGTGTCAACCAAGACAGTCCTACAACATCCAGAGCCTTAAGGAACTCGGCGATCTCATCCACCCCGGGCCCTGCCACCAAGGAGTTTTTTGACCACCTCGGTGACTTCAGTCCCAGAGATGGGAGAGCCCACCTCAGAGTCCCCAGGCTCTGCTTCCTCATTGGAAGGCATGTTAGTGGGATTGAGGAGGTCTTCAAGTACTCCTCCCACGACCCACAACGCCCCGAAGTCGAGGTCAGCAGCGCACCATCCCCACTATATACGGTGTTGACACTGCACTGCTTCCCTCCTGAGACGCCGGACGGTGGACCAGAATCTCCTCGAAGCCGTCCAAAGTCGCTCTCCATGGCCTCCAAACTCCTCCCATGCCCGAAGTTTTGCCTCAGCAACAACGAAGCCGTTCGCTTGGCCTGCCGGTACCTATCAGCTGCCTCCAGAGACCCACAGGACAAAAAGTCCTATAGGACTCCTTCTTCAGCTTGACGGCATCCCTCACGCGGTGTCCACCAACGGGTTCGGGATTGCCGCCACGACAGGCACCGACCACCTTGCGGCCACAGCTCGGTCAGCCGCCTCAACAATAGAGGCACGGAACATGGCCCATTCGACTCAATGTCCCCACCTCCCTCGGGACGTGGTTGAAGTTCTGCCGGAGGTGGGAGTTGAAGCTACTTCTGACAGGGGACTCTGCCAGCCGCTCCCAGCAGACCCTCACAACACGCTTGGGCCTACCAGGTCTGACCGCATCTTCCCCACCATCGAAGCCAACTCACCACCAGGTGGTGATCAGTTGACAGCTCGCCCCTCTCTTCACCCGAGTGTCCAAGACATATGGCCGCAAGTCCACGACACACACCACAAAGTCGATCATCGACCTGAGGCCTAGGGTGTCCTGGTGCCAAGTGCACATATGAACACCCTTATGCTTGAACATGGTGTTCGTTATGGACAATCCGTGACGAGCACAGAAGTCCAATAACAAAACACCGCCGGGTTCAGATCGGGGCCATTCCTCCCAATCACGCCCTTCCAAGTCTCACTGTCATTGCCCACGTGAGCATTGAAGTCTCCCAGCAAAACGAGGGAATCCCCAGAAGGTATGCCCTCTAGCAACCCTCCAGAGACTCCAAAAGGGTGGATACTCCAAACTGCTGTTCGGGCGATACGCACAAACAACAGTCAGGACCCTTCCCCACCCGGCGGAGGGAGGCCACCCTCTCGCCCACGGGGTAAACCCCAATGCACAGGCTCCAGTGGGGGCAATAAGTATGCCCACACCTGCTCGGCGCCTCTCACCGGGGGCAACTCCAGAGTGGTAGAGAGTCCAGCCCCTCTCAAGGAGATTGGTTCCAGAGTCCAAGCTGTGCGTCGAGGTGAGTCCGACTATATCTAGCCGGAACCTCTCGACCTCGCGCACTAGCTCAGGCTCCTTCCCTTCAGAGAGGTGACATTCCACGTCCCAAGAGCCAGTTTCTGTAGCCGAGGATCAGACCGCCAAGGTCCCCCTCGCCACCACCCAACTCACACTGCACCCAACCTCCTTGGCCCCTCCCATAGGTGGTGAGCCCATGGGGAGGAGGACCCACGTTACCTCTTCGGCTGTGCCCGCCAGCCCCATGGGTGCAGGCCCGCCACCAGGCGCGCCATCGAGCCCCACCTCCAGGCCTGGCTCCAGAGGGGGCCCGTGACCAGCGTCCGGCAAGGGAAAACGTTGTCCCAGTTTTATTTTCATTGGAGGTTTATTGAACCGCTCTTTGTCTCATCCCTCACCTAGGACCAGTTTGCCTTGGGTGGTTCTACCAGGCATAAAGCCCCGGACAACATAGCTCCTAGGATCATTGGGACACGCAAACCCCTCCACCACGATAAGGTGACGGTTCAAGGAGGAGACCAGGCATTCATTATTCACCAAAGCCTACCTGATCACAAATTAATTTAAGCTTTTTTTTTTTTAAAGTGGTCAACTGCTTTTTCACAGTGAGAGAGATAAAGAGGCTCTGATGCTGAATCAGGTGCGAAGATTGACTTGTGCTTGTGTGAGGTGTTTTTTGTGAACTTGTAGGTGTGTGCATTTATTCTCATACTGAGATTGCCTAAATACTGGCTGAAATATATTCCATAATGCACGCTATTTCCTCTACCTAAATTAGTCTTGCGTCACACCACATTCATACACCACATAAACCGCTCCAGGGTTCACTTGGTACTGTGCCAAGACCACCGTTTCTAAAGGATCTCAGGCCAGTCTGCTTTGATCCATATTAAAGTGTGATTTGTGTGTTCACATCTATCTAAAAGAACCAGAATACACAAGCCGAAGTTTAAAAAAAACACTCTCCAGACAAACTAGGTGTAAAAACACTTTAAAATATGTAGAATGGCAATTTAAAACACGAGAAGCCAGAGCCATGAAACCTGGAAAACTCTCCAGACAGCAAAGCGATGTTGTTTATGCTTGGCTGGAATGAAGACCCTTTGCAAGGAAATCTTCACATTTTTAAATTGTTGTACAAATGCTTTGACCCAGATGACAATTTTGTAGAGAAATAAAAAAGTTAATTAGATATGATTGACTTATAATAATCATTACTAATATCTGCATTGAATCATAAAATGAATCTGCACATTACTTTTCATATTACTGTTACAACTGGGAGTTCAAAAAATAAACACTAGAGGGGGAAACCCATCAAAATCCCCTAGCTAGTTTATGCCTACATTTTGTAACATTAAATGTACTAAAATATGAAAAAGTTTCTGTTTTAACAATGTGTTTACACAGATTACTGTAGAAACGGAACACACATGTGTTCCAAATAACGATCTATTATTTCCACTCTAAAACTCCAGCAGTTCACTCCCAGATAATCAAACAAGGCATGAGCTGGGAGAAGTTTGTGGACGTTCTACGTCAGTGGGGGGATGGAATAGCAGGCTGCTTGCTGCTTGTCTTAATCGACAAATTTACAGAACAAAAGATGGTGACGGAGAGGTGTGAACGGATTTAATGTGGGCCGGATTTACGAGTTTTCTCGTAGGCTCTGGTAATTCTAGTGTTAAATAAAAGATTTATTCTTCACAAAAATCAATGAAGCTCCATGGTCCCCAAAACAATAAAGCCACCCAATGCCACCAGTCCTAATACAGAAAGACAAACCAAAGTCAAAGTCACAATAAATGGAGAAGATCACAGAAACTCATTACTAGCATTTTCAAATGAACCGCCAGGAACGGTGGGAGACCCTCTGGTTTTATAAGGTGGAGGGCAGCTCCTGGCAGAGATTCATAGCACTCTGTTATGAAGGGTGTTATATAAAATAATACTTAAAAAATGGACTTTGTGAATGTTCAGTTTTCCCCAGGCTGTTCTACTTTCTGTTTTTCTTACCTACACAAGTCGAGTGGGCTGTTTGCAACTGCTCCTTTTTATTTGTTTCAAGTGACAAGTTGGGATAAACATGGAGCAACATTGAGCTTTCAGAAATCTCAGAAGATTATGCATCCATTAACTTTGTCAGCAAAGTGCATTATTTAAATGATGTGAGAAATTTGGAAAACATCAGGTGTTATATGATTCTCTGTGTTGGCTTAAACTCTGAAAAAAAGTACCAACTGACCCCAGCTGTGCAGAGACTCCTTTCGTTCTTTGACGACTGAACCAAAAACTACTGCTACAATAGCAAGCACAACATTCTTAATTGAACAAGTAAAAAGGCTTGTTTCTTAAAAATAATAAATAATACATTTTATTTATATAGCGCCTTTTCCATGCTCAAGGCGCTTTACAGAGTTTAAGAAAGAACGGCAGGGTAAACAGTATATAGCATTTTACTAAACCAGAAAAATAAATAAAGAAGAGTAAGATAGTAAATTCAGAGAAAAACCTAACAGACAGCATAACTGATGGTCTAGAACACACACACAGGTTACATGAGCATCTTGACATGGAGGTAGACTGAAAGAAGGGGAATAAAGTCAAATAGATAGATAGATAGATAGATAGATAGATAGATAGATAGATAGATAGATAGATAGATAGATAGATAGATAGATAGATAGATAGATAGATAGATAGATAGATAGATAATTAATCCCAAGCAGAAATTCACATAATCCAGCAGCAGTATACTGATACAAAAAACAATATTAAATTAAATAGTAATAAAAATGCATGTAAAAGCAGACAATAACTTTGAGTAAAAAATTACTTTGAGTTAAAAGCCTTCCTGAACGGATGAGTTTTGAGTTGTTTTTTAAAAGAATTCATGGAGTCAGCTGACCTGATTAATTTCGGTAGGTCATTCCAGGGTCTTGGCGCTATACATAGGTGTCAGGTCATTGCTCATAACGTCAGTACTACAGTATCTCCTTTCTAACAATAATCCTCTGACTTTATGTCTGTCTTAATAGTTAAAAGCTACAGAGGGCCACAATTCAACAGTCCCATTGCTAAGCAGCTCACTGGTCCTTCTATGTGTGTGGGGCTCATTCCCACCAACTAACAAAGCACAATAATGAAAGTCTATGAAAAGTATTCACCCTTGGAAGCTTTCACATGTTACTGTTATACACTACTGAATCACAGTGGGTTTAGTCTGGCTTTTTGGACACTGATCAACAGAAAATGATTTTTTGATGTCAACATGGTCTAAACTAATGCAAGCAACAAATATAAAACACAAAATAATTGTTCTCATAAATATTCACAGATATGCCAGTCAATTCACCTTTGGCAGCCATGACATCCTTGAGTCTGTGCACACAGGTCTCTCTCTGTTTGCTTTGCTATACAAATGAAATGGATTATTATTATGATGATGATTATTATTATTATTACTAGGGGGCTTCACCCCCTGCTGGCTTCACTCGCCAACCCCTTACCCCCCTGCCAGCGCTATGCGCAGTTGTGAAGAGGGGGGCTGAACGCACCAACAGGGTGACATGGTCACTGCTCCAAAACACCCTCTTAAACGGTGATACAATAGGAAACAAATAGTTTGTTTTTTTTTACCTTCTCTTTGCTCGATCAGCTGCTGGCTTGCTGCTGCTGCCGTGCCGCATGATCTGAATTTTGTGCGGCACTTCGAACATTTAAAAGCCTGTACAGTAGCTGTCCTTTTGTCTCACTGCCTTGTCTCTCTTCTCCCCTAGACATCCTCAAACACAATTCGATCTCTTTTCGCTGTTCCATTATTTCACAGAGTAATATTTTCTGTTTGTTTGCGCTAATGCGATCTTTACTATCATTTTTTTTGAGACTTTTGAATTTTCCTACTTCCATTATCTCTAACTTGCTCTGCATGTGAATCGCGCCAACGTTTTTGAATTCTTTACGATGTTCTACTTTGTCTTTTTCTGGCCCCAGGCATGGTTAAATCTCTTTAGAACATTAGAACACTCTAGACGAGAACAGGCCATTCAGCCCAACAAAGCTCGCCTGTCCTATCCACTTATTTCTTACAAAAAAACATCAAGTTGAGTTTTGAAAATCTCTAAAGTCTTACTGTCTACCACACTACTTGGTCTCTTATTCCAAGTGTCTACCGTTCTTTGTTTAAAGTAAAAACTTCCTAATGTTTGTGCGAAATTTACCCTTAACAAGTTTCCAACTGTGTCCCCATGTTCTTGATGAACTCATTTTAAAATAACAGTCTCGATCCACAGGACTAATTCCCTTCATAATTTTAAACACTTCAATCATGTCACCTCTTAATCTTCTTTCGCTTAAACTGTATAGGCTCAGCTCTTTTAATCGTTCCTCATAATTCAACCCCTGTAGCCCTGAAATCAGCCTAGTTGCTCTTCTCTGGACCTTTTCTAGCGCTGTTATGTCCTTATTGTAGTCTGGAGACCAAAACTGCACCCAGTACTCCAGATGAGGAGGCCTCACCAATGTGTTATAAAACGGGAGCAGAACATTCTTGGACTTGTACTCCACACATCAAGGTGCTATATAACCTGACATTCTGTTAGCCTTCTTAATGGCTTCTAAACACTATGACTCCTAAATCCTTCTCATAAGGTGTACTCTCGATTTTCTGACTGCTTATTGTGTATTCAGATCTCACATTTTTATTTCCAATGTGTAATACTTTACATTTACTGACATTAAATTTAATCTGCCACAAATCTGCTCAAGCCTGTATGCTATCCAAGTCCTTCTGTAATGATATAACGGATTCCAAATTATCTGCTGCTCCACCTATCTTGGTATCATCTTGACACAAAGTCTATGCATTCTCTTCTCTCCAACACTTTTGGGTCTCTTTTCGACGCACTGCTCTTTCTTCTTCACTTAGTCATTAATGTGTCATCTAGAACGCATAAAATTTTTAATAGCTGAGAGCACAGGAAGTGTGTCTGCCAAAAGCACTCCAACAACTAATAGGTTAGATGACCATGGTCTTGTTTCAAAATGGTTGTAAGTAGGGTGTGACTTGCAAAAGTCACTGTCGCACGGGACTTGTTTCCAAAGGTTGTAAGTATGACGTGACATGACTGTCTCGCGGGACGTGAAATTGTCTCTCTGTCTCTCTTCAAAAGATCACGTCTCATCGCAGGAAAAAAGTCTTGTCCCAAGATTTTTTTTTTTATAATAGACGGATTCGTACATCTGGACACTGCAGTTTTTTCTCTGTTCTTCTTTGTAAAACAGCTCAAGCTATCAATGGGGATTGTGAGAGAACAGTCTTTGTCAAGCCCAGAAACAAACTCTTAATTAGTTTGAAATGCAGACAATAACTCAACTCCAAAACATCAATACAGAGTGTCCCAAAAAAATGTATACACACTTTCCTCTGATCTCCTAGAAAAGTTATTTGGCAAGTGGCTTGCACGATAGGCATTTTAAAATCAAGTGTCCCTTGCATCTTGAAGCATGCTCATTGTAAAAGGTTTATTCCAACATCAGTCCAAGCCCTCAATGAAGATGATCCTAACAGAAGAATTACATTTTTTGAGTGTATACATTTTTGGGACACCCTGTATTATTGCTTTGAAGCCATTCCAGTCAACTAGACCTCTTAGGCTTTGAATTCAGCTTGCTGTTCAGCTGAGGACTCATTGAGGAATGCAGGCCATGTCAAGGAGTGCGATCTTCCTGATCTTTTTCATGTTGACTCTACATGAGAGTTTGTCCATCTGCTCTTGGAACCCAGTCTTGATGGTTCCCAGCGCATTTACAACTACTGAAGTCACTCTTGTCCTCGTGTTCCACATGTGTCTGACTTCAATCTCTAGGTCTTTATATTTGACAATCTTTTCTGCCTCCTTGCTCAGGATATTGTTGTCATCTGGAAGACACATGACTTGCTCTTCATGTCATAGGGCAAAAAGTCTAGCCCTATTGGCGGTGACAGTATGGTCTGCAGGAATAATTTTATCCTACAAGATGACACAGTCTCTAGCTTCAAGACCGCATCTGGAATATGGTTATATCACTTGTCCGATGTTGGAACACCCAACTGTTGAATAATGCCCAGTGCAGGTATTATTATTATTATTACTGCTATTGCTATTACTATTATGATCTTTGTGGTAAAGCCTTGGCATTAGTATCAAAAAACTGCAAGGCTGATTTACAAGGAAACTACCAAGCACCTACATGAGTCCCAGTTTGTGGCTCTGTTTGATGAACAATTGTGATGTCATTCATTATCAAACATTAAATCCTGATCCTTGCTGAGAATCTGATAAAGATACTTCATAACTACTTTTCTCTGAGGCAGGAAAAATTATATTCTAGTCAGATTTTTAGTACAATTCGCAGGAGTAATTCTGAGATGCTTGATAAATATGGGCTCTGGTGCATTTATTCTACAATCAACTAAAACCAGACGGGTGATCTCCTGAATTAATTATGAGACTTCTAAAACTAATTGGCTGCATCAGTAATGATTTAGAGGAGTCATATTAAAGGGGTTGACTACTATTTTGTGTTTTAAATCTGCAATTAATTTAGACCACTTTGCAGAAATCTGTTTTCACTTTGATATTAAAGAGTTCTGTCTGTTTGATCTGTGTCAAAAAAAGCCAAATTAAACCCACTGTGACTTAATGTTGTATAACAATAAAATGTGAAATCTTCCAAGGGGGTGAATACATTTACATTAAATAAAAATAGATTAGATAAACCTTATTAATCTCAATGGGAAATTCAGATGCATACAGCATTAAAAAAGAAAAAAAAAACAAGGATACAAGCTCACAGGAGAGATAATACAGCCACTCAATAATGGAAGCACTGAATTCCCCAATAGCGTTTGGTATAAAAGACCCTCAGAGGTGTTCCAAGAGAGCACCTCATGGAGGGGATGAATGGGAATTTTCATGATGGCATCCAATTTTGCCACCATCGTCTTCTCCACAACAGGATCCAGTGGGTCCAGGTTTCACCCTGTGATGGAGCAGACTTTCCAGATATGTTTGTTCAGATATTGTGCTTCTTCTGTATTCAGGTTATTTCTCCAGGAAACTGCAGCCCCGGACATCTCACTGGCTACTATGGACTGGTAGAACATTTTCAGCAGCTTGCTGTATACATCAAAAGACCCGAGTCTTCTTAGGAAGTGCAGTCTGCTCTGGCCCTTCTTCTACAGTGCCACTGTGTGGTCAGGCCAGTCCAGTTTGTTATTCATATGTGCTCCCAAGTACTGGTAGCGCTGCACCACTTCCATGTCCTCCCCCTGAATGGTGAATGGTCTCAGAGGCTCCTTGGCATGTCTGAAATCCACCATCAGCTCTTTTGTCTTGCTGATGCTGAGTTTGCTGTCCCTGCACTAAAAGACAAAGTCTTCCACAACCTTCCTGTATTTGACTCGTCTCCATTATCAATGCAGTCTATGATAGACAAGTCATCTGAAACTTTCTATAGATGGTAAGCGTTGGTATTGTGCTGGAAGTCTGTTGTGTGGAGAGTAAACAGGAAGAGAGACAGGAAAGTTCTTTGAGACACTCCAGTTCTGCACACCACAATGTATGACATGCAGTCTCTCTGCCTGACAAATTGCTGCTGCCTGTTGGTCAGGTAGTCCATGATCTAGGAGAATGTGGGGGCATCAAATTCAAAGCCTTGAACTTTTCCCCAGTCGATGAGGCAAAATGGTGTTAAAAGCACTGGAAAAGTCAAAGAACACTATCCTGACTGTGGTACCAGCTTTGTCTACGTGGAAGTAAGCTCTGTGGAGCATGCAGATGAGAGCTTCCTAAACACCTATCTGTATCTGATACCAGGACTGCAGTGGATCCAGATGTTCTGAATTAAGGGAGAGTAGCTGTTTTAGGACCAGCCCTAAAAAGGTCTTCATGATGTATGAAATAAGAGCAACTGGTATGATGTCCATAGGACTGGGATGTGCATTCTTTGACAATGGAACCAGACAGGATGGTTTGCAAAGCTGGGGAACCTTCTGCAAATTCAGAGAAAGGGGAAACAGATGCTGAAGGACCCTGCAGAGCTGGCTGATACATCTGGCTTTCATCACCCTGGGGCTGATTGCATGTGGCCATGAAGCCTTGTTTAATGGTCACCATAGATTCAGGTATATCCCTTGAACCTGTTTCTCAGTGGAAAGGCATCGGCTTCAACAACACCATACCATAAACTGGAAAGGCAGGTGTCACTGCTATTTCCACCTTGGAGTAGTGTGAATAATTAACCAACTTTAACTCTACGCTTGGTACCTGCCATACACAAGATGTTATCCGGCTTTATCA
The DNA here is from genome assembly GCF_016835505.1 of Polypterus senegalus. Taxonomy (NCBI): domain Eukaryota; kingdom Metazoa; phylum Chordata; class Cladistia; order Polypteriformes; family Polypteridae; genus Polypterus; species Polypterus senegalus. Next base: position 33,552,109 of record NC_053155.1, read on the forward strand.
GAAGGTTTTACTTTCATCTCTAACATGACCAAGTGTGTTTGAGCGTGCCCTATAATTTGCTGACATCCTATCCAGGGCTGGGTCTTGAATCTGACCCTGCTGGGATCATCTTTCGGTCCAGATGACACCATAACAATTAACAAAATGGGCACAGAAAAGAGATTGCCACATACATGAAAAGTATGCCAAGCCTAAGTTAGGCGCACTGATGATTCTCAATTGGCCCTGTGTGTATGTGAGGCACCACGGTGTGCCCAGTATTGCTCATGGGGGTCATGAAATAGAATTAGTGATTTTGAGAAAGTCATGTATCATTACCAGCACTCACAAGGGGCTTTACAGCATAAGAAATGAGGCTGCACTGCCAATTTGGGTGACTTCTTTCTGCCACTGAACTAAGCAACAAATTCAGTGAAGAAGCTGTCCTTTGGAAAAAAAAAAAAACAAAACAGATGAGCGTGTTTGTGTGTCGAAAATAAGGCATTGGTGAGCAAGCCTTTCCTTAACAAATGTATCATCATCTGCTAGGACAGCACGGCGAGCTCGTGACTCTGCACGTCTGCAGTGATAACGCTGCGTGAATGCTGATGCGTGCCCACACCCTCCCCCACTGCAGCAGCCCCCTTCTGCAGGGACGCCATCCAGCCGCCTGTAACAGGTGCTACTTGGCTCCAAATAACGGCGGTCGTTAGCACGGTACTACTAGTGGGCACGTAATTACTACTAATTACCTTACAGACGCATCTCCTGGGTCGGCAGGAGCCACTAGTTCTGATCTAATTTGTAGTTTCAGGATAAATCACATTGTTAACCAGTTCATTGAACTGACAATTGTAAATAAGAAATTCTTCTTCATTAACCGTGAGCGATTGCAACTGACTGCAAAAAAATAAAACGAAAGGAAAAGAAAAATATACAGTGCAAGAGAGAGAAACTCTAATTCTCACTTTTTTTTCTGCCTGAAGGAATATTGCTTTTTTGTTTTACTTTGGTACATCCAATTTAGCTTTTCAAATGAGCAATCTCCTCTGTCGCCAGTGGAAAGGGAAATGCCTGAATGTGTCATTTATCATGGGTCCCTTGGCACGGCCCAGGCTGCCAGAGGATATATTAAGATGGCCAATCGCTAATTTAGAAATGTAGCCAATCCCTGCTTCTAATAGAAAGTTCATTAAGACGAGGATCAATTTTTGTTCTATATAGCGCCTTTCAATGAGAAGCGACACAGTGCTTAGTGGTACTGCCATACAGAACCAAATTTGGGGCACATTCACTTCTTCACTGTGTGTTCATGTGAGTTTAACTAGCCTATTTTCTAGCAGTATCAGGGGGCAAGACAGGAGTGTGAGTGAGTGTGAGTGTGTGTGACTATGCCCTGCAATGAGTTTATGTCCTGCTTTGGTCAACAAACAGGCTATAGTCCTTGAAACTATGAACTGAAATAAGCAGATTTGATCATGAATGAGTAGACCTTAAACTAGATACTGAATTTACAAACATAATCTGGATTAAGGGGATTCCATGATAGATAGATAGATAGATAGATAGATAGATAGATAGATAGATAGATAGATAGATAGATAGATAGATAGATAGATAGATAGATAGATAGATAGATAGATAGATAGATAGATAGAGAAGGTATTCAGACCACTTTCTGCGCACTTTGTGTTTTAGATTTTAATTTTAAATGGATAAATTTGCTATTTTTGCTTATCTACACTTAACATCTGATAATGACAAAGTGAAAACATGTTTTTCAGAAGGTTTGCCAGTTTCATAAAAATTGAAAACTGAAATCTCTCTTGCCTGTAAGTGTTCAGACCCTTTATTGTGGAACTCCAAATTGTGGTCTGGCATATCCTGTTTGCTTTAATTCTCCTTGATATGTTTCTAGGCCTTGGCTGACGTCCATCATTGACAAACTGATTTGATTGGACGCTTCAGAAAGGCACACGTGTACCTGTTTATGTGAGGTCCACAATTTACAGGGCATGTCAGGACAAAAGTCAAACCATGTTGTCCTAGAAACTCCCTGTAGACCTCCAAAATTAAGATGTGGTGAGGTAAGGTTAAGGGTATGAAACCATTTCTCAAGCTGTGTGTGCACTCAGGAGCACAGTGACCTCCATACTTGTAACAAGGAAGAAGTTTGGAACCACTAGGACTCTTCCTAGAGTTGGCTGTCCAGCCATACCAAGTAACCAGGCAAGAAGGGCCTTGGTCAGGGTTCTGACCAATAACCCAATGGTCACTCTAACAGATCTTCAGAAGTCCTTCAGAAGAACTTTTAGGAAAAATGATCATTTCAGCTGCTCTCTGTCAATCAGGTATTTATCATAGTGTGGCTAGATGACAGCCACTTTTGAGTAAAAGCCATATGACAGCCCATTTGGAATTTGACAAAAAGCATTTAAAGTAGTAATGATTGGTGAAATTCAACAAAGCATTTATCTCAGCGATTATGCTTTATTGACCATTGACGTTTTTTGACAAATATATTTCTGGAAGTTCACTGGGCGGCCAGCTTAGACAAGACATTTTTTTACCTCATCCCATGATGCTTTGTGAGGCCAAAGAGCTGTAAGAGCTATGCAAAGAACTTTCATAGATGTGTACTGTACCACTGTTGCCGATCTGCTTTGAACATGCGTGATGCCACGACTTGACCAGTACTCCTTACTTCCACTCTGCAAATGATAAATAAAAATAAAAAAAAATTCAAGTATTTTAATTTGCGGGCTACATTAGCTGACCAAAATGACAATATTATGAATATTTCCACCAGATATATAACACTGATTATTTTGTATTCACAGCCCAGCACTGCATGGATATTTTGCACGTGATGCAGTGGTAAAGCTGCTGCTTCAAAGTAAGCGTCTCGGGTCCTCCCTGTGTGGAAGCACTTTCAGTAGTGAGAAATTTGCTCTATAAATTTAAAGAAGAATAATGATGATGATTATCATTATTATTTTTATTATTATTATTAGCTATGTGATGCAACTCTGAGTCAAAGCAAACCTTAAAGAAGCCCTCCCCCTCCCGTCAGAAAACAAAGGAGACTCTGTAGAATAATAACAAAAGATTTATTACTGTGTACAAGGTGTTTCTTTCTTCTTGATTGAAGAAAAAAGTGCAAAGCATCTGTATAGATACATGGGAAACAGAAAAGACTCCAAACAATAGAATGAGCCAGTCCCATACTGCCACTTCATGACACGGCCAATGTGTACCCCAAGACTGAGACTCTCTGAGTGCAATAATTGATATATTTTTATTTATCGCTGAGTTGGTAGCCATTTTTTGTATTCTGTTTGTGTTTATCTTTCCATCTGCATCTTTCCAATGGGTATGTGATAACTACATTTTGTTGTACCAGTACAATGACAATAAAATTGAATCACTTCATTTTTTGTGGCATGGTGGCACAGTGGTTGGCATTACAGCCTCACACCTCAGGTCATATTTTTATCAACAACGATCGGTCAGGCATAGCTGGCAGACACTACTTTAACCCACAGGGACACTATATAGTCCACTGCACTATTATAATCCACTCAAAATTAATTCCTCTTCTCCTTCGCCATTTACTTTTGTGGATTTTGCCAAATTGCCAAACATTTCTGTGATTATGTCAAGTGCACAGTGTAATGAACTCCATGGGGTTTGCTCATTACAGATTACTTTATTAATCCCAAGGGGAAATTAACATACTCCAGCAGCAGCATACTGATAAAGAACAATATTAAATTAAAGAGTGATAACAATGAAGGTATAACAGACAGACAACAACTTTGTATAATGTTACCGTTTACTCCCCCAGGGTGGAACTGAAGCGTTGCATAGTGTGGGGTAGGAATGATCTCCTCAGTCTGTCACTGAAGCTACTCCTCTGTCTGGAGATGACACTGTTTAGTAGGTGCAGTGGATTCTCCATGATTGACAGGAGCCTGATCAGCGCCCGTCGCTCTGCCACGGATATCAAACTGTCCAACTCTGTGCCTACAATAGAGCCTGCCTTCCTCACCAGTTTGTCCAGGCGTGGGGCTGAGACTGCACTTTTTACCTTTGACCAAGTCAGAAGTTTTCCTTTCTTCTCAGTAATTCTGGTGTGAATTTGAGGGGGTCTGTAGTTCTTTGTTATATTGCTTTTTTATTTATTAAGCTTCTGTGTAAAACTAAATTTTCCTGTTGTGATAAATAAAATGGTATCTATCTATCTATCTATCTATCTATCTATCTATCTATCTATCTATCTATCTATCTATCTATCTATCGTTTTATGCATAAGCAAGCCCCAATAGCGTTTCAGGACACACTTATGCAGAATAATTCATCGTGTGAATGTCCTTAATGTTACTGTGTCATAGAAAGGCTTTTGTTAATTTTCAAGTGCAGAAAAATAATTGGGATAACAAGAATCATAAGATATTATGATATTAATCGGGATTTGAAGGCAAAATGAAAGCCCGGAACCAGAAAACATCCTAATGCTAAGACCTATTTGGGAAATAAAATAACCTCAACTAAAGAGAAACCTGTATCCTTGATTTATCCCTCTGATCCACAGTTTAAAATTACAAATCAAACAATTCAGATGTGACTAAAGTGCACATTGCCGACTTTCATTTAAGGGGATTTGCATACATTTTGGTCACACCTTGTAGAAATGACAACACTTTTTCTACATGGTCCCTCCTTTTCAGGGCCCCAGAATATTTAGGACAATTGGCACCACAGGTATTTGTGATTACTCAGGTGGGTTTCACAGCTTCATTAGTGCTGGCATAAGATACCTTGGCTTGCTTCTACCCTATGGAGTCTGCAATTGCCATTGGTCAACATGAGGGCAAGAGCTGTGCCAATGAAAGTCAAAGAAGCCATTATGAGGCTGAAAAATAAAAAATAACACCATTTTGAGATATCTTAGGATTACCTAAATCAACTGTGTAGAAATATCATGGGACTGGTAGGCCAAAGAAGACCTCCTTTGCTGATGACAGAAAAATCCTCACTATGGTCAAGAAAAAGTTCCAAATACATCTGACAGATCATAAACAGTCTTCAGCAGGCCAATATGGATGTGTCAGAGACGACTATCAGCATGTATGGCTGCCACAGGGACTGGCACACTTCTTTTCACTGATGAGAGAACTACTGACGGCAGTCTCATAATGAATTCTGAGGTCTGTAGAAACATCTCATCTGCTCAAGTTCCTATAAATGCCTCTAAACACATTGGATGGCACTTCATCCTACAACAAGATAATGATTCAACATACTGCTAAGGCAACACAGAAGTTAAACAAAGCTAAAACAATACAGGCTTCCTTGAATTGCCAAGTTCATCATCCAATTTAAATTAAATTGAGCAGACCTTCAATATACTGAAGAGAAAATATATGGGGACAATCCCCCAAAACAAGCAGGTGTTAAGGATGGCTACATTAGAGGCTTGACCTTGGCAGAGCATCACCAGGGAAGATCCTCAGCACCTCATAATGTCCATGAACTGCAGACTTCAAACAGCCATTGCATACAAGGGATATACAGTTAAACAAAGTCCTAAATATGACTGATTTAATAGACCTGGCATTGTGGTGCCATGAATTGTCAGTGAGACGTTTTTTTACTTGCTTAGTCCTAGACAGGATTGTGGGATCCTGCGGAAGCCTATCACAGGAAGCACAGGGCACAAGGCAGGAAGAAACCCTAGACAGGGTGTCAGTCCATTGCACACATGTACACCCTAATCATACACAATGGACAATTTAGGATTGCCAGTTCACCTAACCTGCATGTCTTTGTTCTGTGGGACAAAGCCGGAGCACCTGGAGGAAACCATCACAGACACTGGGAGAACATACAAACTCCACCCAAGGAGGTCCCAGGATGCAAACCCTGATCTCTTTACTCTGTGGCAGCAGTGCTACCAACATGCTGCTCTACCATGAAATGAAGGGGACCACAATTCTGTGACTGAAATGTATGCAAATACCCTTAAATGAAAGTTGGCAAGTGGCACTTGAATCAAGCCTGAATTGTTTGATTTATAATTTTAAACAGAGGGGTAAATCAGGGAAAAATGGTCTTTGTCCCAAACATTATGGAGTGCACTGTAGGAGTAGTTTATTAAGAGATGGATAATACATTGTAAAGCTGTCATGTATTGATAATGAAATTTCTGAGATGCTGCAAACCGCCTGAATAAGATCACACTTCCAGGTTCTGTACTGCCTCTGCCTCTTCATATTTTTGAATGGTTATCTTGTAATGTCATTAGTAAAATAGACAGCATATTGCTTCTTAACCACATCCTCTTTGCAATGCATTTTCGGATAGACTTTTCTACCACTGCTATTCTCTTGGCTCTATATTAGCACTAAAACAGATTTTTATCACTTCTTCTATTCTAGTTTACTTTTAAACCTGAAATACCTCCCAAAAGTTGTTTTATGCTAGAATAATTAGGCATCTATTAGGGCTTGCAAATTCTGCATTTCTTTCTCATTAAAAGCAATGGAATAGAGCTATTTTAAAGTGCTGTTTCACTGTGCAGTAATCCCTCACTATATCGCGCTTCGACTTTCGCGGCTTCACTCTATTGCGGATTTTATATGTAAGCATATCTAAATATAACAGCGGATTTTTCGCTGCTTCGCGGGTTTCTGCGGACAATGAGTCTTTTTACTTCCTGTACATGCTTCCTCAGTTGATTTGCCCACTTGATTTCATATAAGGAACGCTATTGGCAGATGGCTGAGAAGCTACCCAATCAGAGCGCGCAGTTAAGTTCCTGTGTGCTGATTGGCTCAGCGACAGAGCACCAAATTCGATTCCGCTGCATTAACCAGGAAGACTCGTCTCGCTCATTCAGCATCAACGTGTTTTGCTGTGTAAAGAGTTCACTTTTGTGCTCTTTTATGTTTATCTTTGTGTATAGTCAAGCCCTTCATTATGGCTCCAAAACGATCTGCTCCTGTTACTGCTTGTGGAATGGAATTTAAAATCTATTGCTAGCTTCTGTATGAAAATCTGCATGTTCTCTGTGTGGCTAGGTATTATTATTAACAGAAGTGTGCTTCCAGCTGTGGAATGCAGCTCTCAGCCACTCCCCGGCTTGTCTCAAGCAGTGTCTGGTTATTGTCCAAGTAAGATGCCAAACATATGACAGGTTTTCTGATAAGCTTCTTTCCAAATATAAGACTAGAATTTACGCTTTCCTCTGTAATCAGCAAATTTTGTAAAGAATGTCCTAATGGCCTTGGATGGGACTGCTCTATTTTTTTTCTAACCATTCTCTTTGAAGATTTTGTTATAAATGCAGCTGAACCCCCTTGTCGGGGGCCTTCCTTGCATTTTCTCTCTGTAAGGAAAAGCCACTCTGCTCACCAAGATGTCAGAAATAAAAGATTCTGCTTATTAGAATTGGTGTCTGCCTGCTATTTGTTTGAACCTTCGTCCACAGTTTTCTGGCGCCCGAACGGGGCGGAGACGGACAGGTGACTCCTCGAGCGGGATCGTCCAGAGGACCGGTAAAAAAACCGACTCCGGCCGGGTCGGAAGGACCAGCTCCGGCAAAAGTTAGGACTGGCCTGCCTCGGGCGTATCCTGTGTGAGAAGTCCCTGGCCTCCTCTGACCGAATACGAAGGTCGAACCAACTGGGATTTCCCTAGCAGGTCACGAATTTCTTGGTGAGTAGACCGAGGAGTCCGATTGAGTGAATGAAGTAGCTCAGGGATTTGACCGGTTTACGGAAGTTAAGGAAAATAAATACTGTATCACTAACGTAGTGGATGGTAACTGGAAAATAGGGAATAATACTTGGGTCCCTCGGGGGACAGTGTAAGATACTACAAGTACGTTAGTAAGTTACTCCCTGGAAGCGGGATAGAAAGGGGTGAGTGGCACACTCCTATTAAATAGGGGAATGGGAGTAAGAAAAGCATAGTATATGAATTGAGTGTCTGGGAATAACACTGAGTGGGTGGACGAGTTTTCTGTTCCTAACGCCTGGTCATAATCCTGCTTCTACGGGTTGCTCTGTGGTGGAGACATGCACTAGCAGTTTGGCACATAGGAGGCGTCTGACGAAGGAATTGGTGTTAAGCACATCTTGTATTCCGGACTCCACGCTGAATATTGTACGATTCTGCTAAACAACGGACAAGAAACCACTTGAGTACTAATCCGGGAGTGGGACAGGACTGGGAGCAGAAAGCAGCGGGGGCTGAATTGTTCTACTGTGGTCCAATGCCATTCATTATGGGAAAGCAAAATAGTAAACCGGTCAAAGAGACTTCCTTGGGAAATCAAAAGTCTCTGTTAGAAGGATTATTTATGGAAAGTGTCTCGGACACGAGCTTTCACTCGGGTCCGAAAGGGGGTTCACCTAGGAAATTAATAGAAAAGAAAACCGGATTAGACTTTAAGAAAGCATGTAAAAAATGGAATAAACAGAGTGGTGGCAGATGGCCGATAGACGGGATTGGGGGCATATCAGAAATACAAGAAATAAGAAAAATATTATGTAGAAATGCACGAGGATGTTGTATGTAGAAATGTACGAGGATGTTGTAACAAAGGTCCGTATCGAATAGACATGTTTGATAGATGGGAATTGGTGATAAAGGATAGGACCTTGCAAGCGGCGCAGAAGCGTAACGAGCTGCTGGCTGCTGAGGTCTAAACACAGAAAGAAAAGGAAAAGTTATTGCTAGCGTTGCAGAAAATGAAGGTAGAGACAGAGCCCAAGCCTGAAAGTAAAAGAAAGAAGAACGAAAAGAAAGACCCCCTATACCCCGTAATCTGTCCACCCCCTCCTTACCAAACTCCCCCGATTCAACCTCCTGCACCCCCTCCTCCAACTGCACCCCAGTTAACATACGAACCGTCTGGAGCAAGTTTTTACCATGAACAATATCATTATGACTGTTCCTCACATATTGACCCTGAGGAAGATGATTCAGATCATTCACAAGGTGCTACTGGGTTGCAATGGCAGAACCCAGAAGAGTCATCTGTCTCCCAGCGCACGAGAAGTCAGACCCTCCGCTCTAAACCTATGGGCGGTTTTACTTCCCCCTTCGGCTCCCCTAAACCTTCTGGCCCGACATTCTCTTGCCCCCTCATTGAAGTTCCCAACCCCCGACATGATCCCGCACAACCCCCAGGCAATAATAATCCCACTACCGTAATGATTCACTGAAATTGCGACATTCAAGAATTAAAGGATGTGGTGTCTGAACTGCCCGACCCCAAAACGGTCGGTGGACTGAAATTTGTGCAACAGTTACAGCAGCTTGATGACATGTATAAACCAAATGCTGCAGAGTGGACACAGGTGCTCCGCCGAAAGCTGGGCACCACATGGGCAACTGTAAATCACGGTGATCTTAACGGTACCCCTTGGCGTTGTAATGAAACTCTTTCCCGAGGCCCCGGGAATGAAGGTCCTTTCCTCGGCCAGTGGGAGCCTTTGAAAGAAGCCCTGGCAGAAAAATATAAAAAGGGCACAGACTGGTCACTAATTTCAGCCGCTAAACAGAAAAAAAAAGACGAGACAGTGGATGAATGGGCTCACCGGATGCAAGATCTGATGGCTAATCACTCTGGTTTAGACAATGAAAACGATAGAATTCATGCTGCAGTGCCTCTGTTTGTCTCTGGACTGAGAAGTAACATTCAAGGCTAAGTTTGCTTGTCTTGCATTAGGTTGGGAAAGCGCTACGAGGAAGTCAAGCGTCATGCAGAGCATGCTGAGAGACAGACTAAATTAAAAGAGTCAGACACACAGACCAAACTGTTGGCTGCACAAATAAATTACTATACTGGTAGAACTGATCCGGCTAGGGGGAGAGGACGCAGAAATTTCTTTGGAAGGCAAATGTGCGGGAGAGGACGAGGGTTCCAATTATCAAGCCCTAATAATCCTATCGCTCAGATGCCTGACCCTTCGGAGCAGACGCCAGTGTCATATGCCTGTTACGGCTGCGGTGAACTTGGACATTTCAGACGCAACTGCCCACACAAGCGCCCTCTGCCACCCCCTCTCCCTGAGCCCAATGACATTCCTAGGTCCTAGGAATTAGCAGGGACCACCAGCCACTTTTTCCAGTTTCCTTTGCTTACTCGTCATGCCGATACTGATCCTTTATTGACTTTAATAGTAAACGGCAAAGAAACTGTCTTTCTTGTGGACACAGGAGCCACGCACTCGACTTTATCGCTGTTGGGGGTACCTGCCTTGAAAGACACTGTGAAGGTTCTCACTGCTTCAGGACAACAACACACGCTACTAGTTTCAAAGCCTCTGCAAGTGCAACTCAGCACCGACAGCTCTCCATTAACTCATCGTTTCCTGTTAAATCATTTGTGCCCTGTGAACTTGCTGGGAAGGGATCTTATGACTAAATTGTCAGTCTCAATTTCTTTTAACTAAACAAGGATTTTACTGCTCCATTCCTAAGCTCCTTTTGCTGCATGGACCCTTGACATCTCACCACACACCCTCCTCTTAAAAGCCCTTCATTCTTTCCCCTCATGCCTATTTCCCAACTTACAAGTCCCGGACACCCTGCATTTTACTGCCCAATATTTCCCGGCTGAAGTAGACACTCCTTGGTTAGAATCTTTTCTTTCCTCCAGCACATGCCCTGAAACATTGTACATTCCATGTATTTTTGTTTCATCTACTAAAGCTGCTGCGTCAGTTCACCTCACATGTTCACAAAGTATTTTCTATCTAGGTGGTTCAGTGCCCCATGTCTCTCTATCTAAATCTGACACCGTTCACTGGGTTGAAATTGGGGACTGGGTTGAAAAATGTCTAAATAGAACTGATTGGCTGTACGTTGCGCCAGGTATTTTTGACACCTCAGACCATCTAGTTACTAAAGTAGTAATTCAGATTGATCTGCCAGTCGTTCGTTCCCTGTGTTTTTTCACATGCAGTGCGCATCTTAGGTGGGGTCTGGCTCGACACTCAAAGATTAAAACAAAGGTATAATGGGAAAAAAAAATACCTGTGTTACATTTTGGTATAGCTATAAAGAGAAAAGAGAGAACCTGAATTTAGTTTGGACCCAAATGGTATTCTTTGACTGGCTGCTCATGTCTGCTGGACTTTAACTAGCAGAGTATTGCAACAACTGTGGAGGCTGACAGATGTGAGAGGATTGGATTAGCACTCAGACAACACTGTAGGTAGCTAGCCCTTAACTGGACTGTTTGTTATTCTGCAAGTTTCCAAACTTGTCCACAATTCCATGCCTCTGCTCCATCTTACACTGCTCCATCCATGAGACTCTGCTCCTCAGTCTAACCCAGCCTTACTCTCCTCTGACAAGTCCACTGCCCATCCCGTTTCAGAGATTCCCTCTGCTTCATTAGGGCACAAGGCACCATTACTGCCATATCTCAACTTTGCTGGCTGATCCAAGCCAGGATCATTCTGGATGTTTTGCCAGTCAAAAGTATCCAAAGAAAGAGTATCTGCTGGACCTCAGAATAGGTAGAGTGCAGATGCTTTTTTAAGTTGCACCTGAACTCCATGAATTGCATGCTGGAGTAATCAAAGACAGCAACTCAGAGAAATTCATTAACCAGGCCATAAAATGTAAAGGAATCAAGAACTATAATTAAACTCAATGTCTTAAAACTGCCAAAAACAGAACAGATAAAGTGTAAGCATACTCAGAACAAGAAGTGCTAGGAGTTATAAACCAGAAGATGTTTAGTCATCACCATAGAGATGATAAAACCTTAAATAAAGTGAGTGGTGAAGTAAAATGCACAAAACACAACAAGAGACAAGACTGAAGTTGCTTGATGGAGGAATCTGTAAATCAAAGAAGCCATAACCTAAACAGAAGTGAAAAACTGTCAGGAGTGGAACAACCAGAATGTGACCCGTCACCAGAATCTCAACTCAAAACTGTACTATAAGTGACGTGATACCAACATCTACTGTATATGCAAAACCATAGTATAACCTCAAGACAATAGTCATCAAAATCAGGAGTCAAAAATGCTAATAAAACCTGAAGGCGAGCTGTGGACAAAATCTAGACACAAGAATCTTGCTGAAGGAGAATTGAAAACTGCTATGAATCAAAAATCAAAAGGCATTTGCGCTGAAGTGCTTACAATGAAGTTTTTGAATGCTGAATTTCAGATGTTGCATTGAATGCAGCATGGGGTTATAAAACAAAGGAACAATGATGTAGCGCAAAATGTCTTTGGGTAAGTAGACCCTAGCAAAAGGGAAGAACATCTGGGAACACATTTATAAAATGCTAATTTAATGCATCTAAAATTAAATATTAAATGAATTTCACTGGGTTCATAACTATAGTACATCATAAACATAAAGAACTCATACATTAATATTCCCATAGGTTAAAGCCTTTCAAAGACCCACAATAAAGCTGCAGGGAAAAAATCCACAGAAACAAAAATAAATTTAATAAACTGGCCCAAATCCTAACATGTGAAACTGCTCAAAAACCTAATGTCAAGGCAAGGCAAATGGATGTTAAAGTGACGATGAAGTATCTTGGTCTGACAAGTAAGTGGTCTTTATTCACCCTTCCTTTCCTTTCTGTACTGGCTCCTTTAATGGCTCTGTGGTTGAGTCTATAGGATATTATGCTGTGCCCACTCTTTGCACACTCATGCCAGAGAATAACATCAAGTTCTTCCACTAGGCCATTTGAAGGGCACAAATTAAAGCTTGTAGAATTGATTCTTTTCAAATCTTCCTGTCTGGTCAGCACAGTTTGAAGTGAGCACTCGTGAGTGTGGTAAATGGATAACCAGCTCACTTCAATAACAGCCAACATTAGTGTAGGGCCCAATATTGTTATAAATAAAAACTGGGTGTTTAGTTTGAATGCATGATTACCATATGGTGTCCTGGGTCCAAATTCTGCTTGGCGTGGATTTCATATCTCCTCTGCTCATCTGTCTTTATACATAAGGCTGATACTGCACATATTCTGTTATATGAAGTAATTTGTAATGCAGGTAAAATTCCATTATAACGAACTCCCAGGGACCTAAAAAATATTCAGTAGTAGTGAGATTCTGTATTTGTCACTATAGTGCTTTCTTTGACTTGCAACCAGGTGTTTGCAATCATTTCAATAATTTCTTTCGTGTTCCTTTTAATCTCCTTCCTGCCTATAAGTTATGCTGAGGAGAATTTTTCTTAGCATTTCCTTGCAATAATACACTTTTAAGGTGCGAATGATGCCCAAATCCAAAGGATGAAGCATTGCGGTGCAATTGGGTGGGAGGAATTCAATGAAAACATTATCTAAATGCGGAAGCATGTTGTGGGCAGCACAGTTATCAATCAGGAGTCGAATCATCCTTTTCTTTTTCATATTGTGAGATTTCTGAACTCTTTTGAGACACCCCCAAATGTGAATGACACACTGAAGCGTGTAGCGTTATCTGCCACTCTGCTATACACAGACACAGCAATCAGGTCAGTGACCAAGTGATCCTGTTACCTACATTTAACAATGTAACTTGCACCACCCATCAAGATCTTTTCTGTTTGCTTTGCTGGAGAGACGCAGCATAGCTAAGAGATGCAGCATAGCTTTGAGCCTGCTGTTGCCCTGGCAACAGGTAAACAGTCTTCCATAGACGCGGACTTCGGAATGCTCTTCGGCGTGCTGTCTAGTTGGGTGAGGACCCAAGAGAGTTTACAAACCTCACATTTTCTTGAATAAGTGCCACATTAATAGAATTTTTTCTTGAACGAGCATCACTGAACCACATAAAAACTGCTTTTTTAACATCTTCAAATGCAGCAGTTCACATACGTTTGCAACCAGAGATTTTTCTTCTTTTTTGGCTTGGTCTTTCAAGAAAGTTCACAGTAACGATGGCAAAATTCCGAATTCACTGGCAATGTCTTTTTTCTTTTTGACAAAGGTTTTTTTTCTAATATGAACTGTTATCGTTATTTCAGGTCTGCCATTTTTATAGTTGGGTGACAATGAGATAAATTCCAATGGATGTTTTTCAAATGTTGAAGAGCAATAAGCAAAAGGTATCACTAAAAAACCGCAGGAAACAAAAAAGGCAAAAAATAAAAAAAAAAAACAGTACGAGGAGAGTTCTAAGAAAGAAAAAAAAATTACAATGTTTCTGTTCGGGGATCGTTGTGCACAACTGAGCGGTAGCCACAGAACTAACTGCTCTGTGGATAATTCATTCAGGCATTTCAAGGTCTTTTAGGCACTTTGTTGTAATCAAAGTATCTGTTGAATGTACTTCATAGTAACAAGATTTCTATAGACTCGTGTCATATGGTGAAAATTGTCAGGACCATAAAAATACCTCGTTGTAATGAAAATTTCTTTGTAAAGATATTCGTTGTAATGGAATTTTACCTGTATTGTATTAGGTATACTGACAAAATTGATCCTAATTGGCCCTAATATGAGAAAGTGTGTGTATATAAGAATGCCCTATAATGGACTGATACCCTATACAATTTCTTGCATTTTGACCAGTAATTATTGGGATAGACTCTGAATTATATTTTATAATATAATAGTAATAATGGTAGGATAAGAAATGCTTATATTTTCCTGCTCATGATAATGATCCAATAGAAAACACGCTGCAATTCCATGAATCAACAACTGATGGTGTTGTACAGATCCCTACATGGATGCATGCTTACATAATTATGATCACGCTCAGCTAATCTTGCCTGAGTGACATGCTTGCTAGGGAGAATTTTGTAGTGCGTGCACAGGACAAAAGCAGTTTAGAGAGAGAAGGGAATCAGAAGATGGTCAAATGATTGAAATATTGACCAAAAATCAGAATCGAGAAGACAAAATGTTAGTTATTAAAACCCCATTCATGTAACCCGAATCAGAATCAAAACACAAAGCAAAGTAGTGAGATGCCAAAAAGGTAAACATAACCAGGGCGAAAATTCAAGGCATAGCAACCAATTATAAAAAATGGCAGCGCCCACAAGAAAAAGTTGGGTTTTATTGTCATACCACCTATATGCATGCATTGGTATATTATACAATGGCAACGGTACAACACCCTAGTACTATACACAATGGCAAGAAATAATTATGTTTCCCAGGGTCATAGTGCAACATTTAGACAAAAATTACAATATGACAATACAAATGGGTGGGTAATGTTACACAAGGGAATGCAGAATAACAAACAAAGTCAGTATAAATCAAAATCATATTTCCAAAGAGCAGTTAGTTATGGTAGGAGATGAACAATGGATAAGCAATGCAGAGCAGAACAGCAATTAGATAACAGCATATTATTAGGGGGCACACGCAAGGACAGGAGGGTAACATTGTGTTCAGGAGCCTGACTGCCTGGGTGAAAAAGCTATTGTTCAGTCTGACAGTGTTGGTCTGCAACCTATGATACCTTCTGCTGGATGGAGGCAGGCAAAAGAGATTGTTCCCCCCACAATACTGGAGGATGCAGAACTTTGTGAACGTGTCTATGATGGAAGGAAGAGAAGACCTGATGATGATCTCTGCTGATGATCTATCCGATGTATTTAATTGTGATCAGACACATCATAGTTTCCATACCAGACAGTGATGCTGCAGGTTAGGAAACAGTCAGTGGTGCCCGATAGGCCATAGTGAGGATATGGTGTGGAAGGCCTGCTCCCTTCATCTAGTGCAGAAATTGGAGTCACTGCAGTGCTTTCTTGGTCAACGAGGAGGTATTGTTAGACCACATGAGGCCCTTGTCAGAGGCACACCAAGGGATTTGGTGCTTTCCACTCTCCCTACCACAGAACTGTTGATGTAAAGTGGCGTGTGAGCAGGGTGGTTCTTTCTGAAGTCCACGATCATTTGTTTATTTTTATTAACATTGAGAGACAGATTGTTACACTGGTACCAGTCTACCAGCTGCTCCTCTTCCATTCTGTACTTTGTCACATCATCACTGCTAATGGGACCCACACCTGTCATGTTATCAGTGCCTAGTGATGGGGTAGCAACTGTCAACAAAGGTTCCCCAAATGGTGTGAAAAAATGGTGCAAAAAGGATGCATAATATTTTTAGATAGATAGATAGATAGATAGATAGATAGATAGATAGATAGATAGATAGATAGATAGATAGATAGACAGACAGACAGACAGACAGATAGATAGATAGATAGATAGATAGATAGATAGATAGATAGATAGATAGATAGATAGACACTTTATTAATCCCAAGGGGAAATTCACATACTCCATCAGCTGAGTACTGATAAAGAACAATATTAAGTTAAAGAGTAATAAAAATGCAGGTAAAACAGACAATATTATTTTATAATGTTAACGTTTAACCCCCCGGGTGGAATTGAAGAGTCACATAGTGTAGGGGAGGAACGATCTCCTCAGTCTGTCAGTGGAGCAGGACGGTGACAGCAGTCTGTCGCTGAAGCTGCTCCTCTGTCTGGAGATGATCCTGTTCAGTGGATGCAGTGGATTCTCCATGATTGACAGGAGCCTGCTCAGTGCTCGTCGCTCTGCTACAGATGTTAAACTGTCCAGCTTCATTCCTAGAGGCTTCATAGAGCCTGCCTTCCTAAAAAGTTTGTCCAGGCGTGAGACGTCCCTCTTCTTTATGCTGCCTCCCCAGCACACCACCGCGTAGAAGAGGGCACTCGCCACAACCGTCTGGTAGGACATCTGCAGCATCTTATTGCAGATGTTGAAGAACGCCAACCTACTAAGGAAGTATAGTCAGCTCTGACCTCTCTTACACAGAGCATCAGTATTGGCAGTCCAGTCCAATTTATCATCCAGCTACACTCCCAGGTATTTATAGGTCTGCACCCTCTGCACACAGTCACCTCTGATGATCACAGGGTCCATGAGGGGCCTAGGCCTCCTAAAATCCACCACCAGCTCCTTGGTCTTGCTGGTGTTAAGGTGTAAGTGCTTTGAGTTGCACCATTTAACAAAGTCTTTGATTAACTTTCTGTACTCCTCCTCCTGCCCACTCCTGATGCAGCCCATGAAAGCAGTGTCATCAGCGAAGTTTTACATGTGGCAGGACTCCGAAACATATTGGAAGTCCAATGTATATAGGCTGAACAGAACCGGAGAAAGTACAGTCCCCTGCGGGGCTCCTGTGTTGCTGACCACAATGTCAGACCAGCAGTTCCCGAGACGCACATACTGAGGTCTGTCTGTAAGATAGTCCACGATCCATACCACCAGGTGTGAATCTACTGCCATCTCTGTCAGCTTGTCCCTAAGGAGCAGAGTTTGGATGGTGTTGAAGTACTGACGGAATTCAAATGAAAATATTTCTGGACTCCTCATAATAAAAATCCAAAAACAACCAAAATATACAAAAAATAAGTAAAAAATGAGTGAAAATTAAATATTTAACTGAATAATAACAAGATCATAAAGAAATGCTACTTACATATCAAGTCTCAGTGAAACAATTTTCCATATATACTTGCCTTGTGCCCTATGCTAGCTGGGAGAGGCTTCAGCTGACCCCCACAAACATGTTCAGGACTAAGTTGGTTGAAAACTGATTGAATGATAAGTATTGCCAAGAAAAAAAAAATAAACCACCATTACAGCTGTCTCTGGCATCATACTTTGGGTGAGAATTATAAATAACCTTGAGATTTACTCTTCTTTAGATAATCAAAAATCATCTGATTGCACAGGGGAATGATTTTAATCAAGTACAAAAATGAAGCTACAATAATAAAGCTTAATTTTCACTAAAACTGTAAGGAAAAAAGTAATGCTGTAGAAATAGGCAAGTATGGAAGCTACACCACCATTCAGAACCCGGAATATGCCTGTAAACACCTTGCCGAGGTGGGTGGGCACACGCAAATCAGCCAAGATGTTCCGTGATCAGCAGTTACGCTGATGATTGATGTCCATTGGTTTGCACCTAATTGTTGTAATTTGTCTTCTTGCTGCTTGTACTGTTCCAGTTTTTATTAGATTCATAACATACAGGTATTTGGATTACAACAAAGCACTAGTGCGACTCAAGTCAAAATGTATTTATAGAGCACATTTAAGGCCACAGAAGTTGTTTCCAAAGTGCTTAACATTAAAGTAGGAAAATAAAGTCAATGTTTATTACATAAAAAGGGAGAGAAAGACAGCAAGCTATCTTTAATCTATCCTTTTAATCCTTAAAATGGTAAGTGCCAACATAACAATAGACTTCATGGCAATAACTACTGGGAAAATTGAAAATTAAGGTCAAAGCTGTTTTGTTTTCAATTAAGACTACAAAATGACAACAAAAGTTCAGATGCAATGTCTCTAAGACTGGACAGTTGACTTTGTGAGCTGGAATGTTAAAGGCCTGAATCATGAATTAAAGAGAAAGAAAGTATTCTCTCACCTAACAGGTCTAAACGCTAAAATATAATTTTTTTTTTTACAGGAGACCCACTTATTAAGTAAGAGTCATTCTCAGCTGCACAGAGACTAGACTGGCCAAATGTTCCATTCCAGCTTTACAAATAAAACTAGAGGTGTGGGAATTCTTATACATAGAACAGTCTCTTTTGTAGTATCAGACATAGTATATGATCCTAAAGGGAGATATGTGATTGTCATGGGTAATTTAATTAGAAAGAATACACTTTAAAAAGAAAATAAAAGCAATAAAAATGGACAAATAATAATATGCAACATATAAAAACACATCATGAGTGACTAAAAACCAGAGAGAAGAATGGCGTTTTAAGCAAAGATTTACAAGTGCAGGGTTGGAGCTGCTCTTACCTGTAGTAGTGGTAGGCTGATCCATAATCGAGGAGCACACACTGCAAAAGCTCAGTCCCCCATTTCTTTCACCTTGATTGTGGTAAGGCCAGTAGTAACTGGTCAAACAATCTCAAGGATAGAGAAGGGGCATAAGAGACAAGGAGGCTAGACAGATGAGCCAATTTAAACATTTAAAAGCGTATAACAAAATTTTGAAATCAATTCTAAGACTGGCAAGAAGCAAATGGAGTGAAGCCAAAATCTGAGTGATGTGCTCACGCTTACGTGACCCAGTTAAGAGCCTCACAGCAGAGTTTTGGACCAACTGCAGGCGAGAGAGAACAGTTTGGCTGACACCACTGTCCACTATAATGAATTGAACTGAACAATGGGAGTCAAAGGCTTAGTCTAAAACTCCGAGACTATCTACGTTGAGGTTACTTTGAAATCGCAGACTTATTGATGCTGTGATTACAATGCCAAAGAGAAGTCATTCAACTAATCCTATGGACTTCATACGAGTTGCTCTTAGTTAATACATCACAAAGTCCTTTGAATGGCTAGTCCTAAAACATCTTTGACATCAGGTTTCAGATCATCTGGATCCTCTGCAGTGTGCCTATCAGACACAAATAGGTGTTTAGGATGCTCTCATCTCCATACTCCACAGAGCCTACTCCCCCTTAGACAAAACTGTTACCACAGTTAGAATAATGTTCTTTGATTGTCCAGTGCCTTTAACACCATTCTGCCTTAATAACTGGGGACTGGGGTAAAAGCTCAATGCTTTGAATCTTAATGCACCCAAATCTCCTGGATCATGGACTACCTGACCAACAACAACAGTTTGTGAAGCTGAGAGACTGTTTGTCAGAAATGGTGGTGTGTAATACTGAAGGACCTCAGTAAACTGTCCCGTTTCTCTTTCTGGTTACCTTCTACACAACAGACTTCCAGCACAATACTAGCACTTGCCATCTACAGAAATTTTTAGATGACTCGTCCATCAAAGGCTGCATTAATCAAAGTATAAGAATTGTGTTTATGCATCAGACTATTTGATTACCACCATAACGGCAGAAAGAAAAAGAAGAGCAGCGGCATTTGCTGAGCATCAGGCCAGAAGGTGATTAAGTGATGAAGAACAAGAAAGAATAAGACGACAAGGCACTGAAGCATATGGACATGGAATGTAGCCTGATATGTTAAAAAAAATGTACGTAGCAGCAACTTGGTAGCTACTTTACTGGAAGCCAGAAAAGTTTAGTGTAGGTAAAGCACAGACCCTATCAACTAATCTACTGATAACCCCCAGGGCATGATATATACATATTTAGAATCACTTTTTATCAATCTCTAAACATCAAACTTTATTAAACCTACATAAAGGATGGCAGAGTTACCTGTGGTGATGTGTTTATGACCAACTGATTGAACATCCAAGTGATAATCACCATAATGGCAGTAAGAAGTGACATCTGCTAAGCATCAAGCCAATTGCAGAAGGTGATTAAGTGATGAAGAACGAGAAGGAATAAGAAGAAAAGGCGCTGAAGCAGATAGACAATCAAGCAGTACTCCTGAATGTAGCCTGTTATATTCTAGCAATTCGAAAAAAATTAGGTAATAGCAACCTGGTGGCTAGGTTACTGGTAACCAGAAAAATTTATAGTAGTTAAAGCAAGGACAACACAATTGATAATCTCCACAAGGCATGGTATATACATGATTAGAATTCATAATCAAGGGCAAGTATTGTGTTCAATGATCACTGAACACCAAACTTTATTAAACCTAAATAATAAAGGATGGCAAATAGGCCTGTGGTCATATGTTCATGAAAAAGTGATTAAAAAGCCAAGTGATATCCACAATAATGGCAGAAAGAAAAAGAACAGCAGCGACATCTGCTAAAATTACAGCAAATTGCAGAAGGCAATTAACTGATGAAGAACAGGGAAGAACAAGAATACAGGATGCTGAAGCACATAGACAAGCAAAAAGTAATTCTGAATATAAAGCAACTAGAGCAACAGGCAAAATTCAATGACTCATAGGAATGCAAGACAAAGTCCAGGATACAGAATGCAAGAACGAGAGAAAGACAAAAATGAATGGCAACAGTCGAGAAGATCATCAAATAGTGGAAATGTCTGATCATATGAAACTGTTTTTTTACATTGTTACATTGATGTTTTTTGAACACCATTTATCAAAGTTATATCAGCAATGTAAACAACATCAAAATGTGTTTTTATTGGTGAAAACAAAAAGAACGAGAAAGTATTTAGAAAATATAAAAACTATCAACAGTTCTATTCATCTTGTCATGTGCGTACACATGGGAAATAGCTCGAAGGCCTGGGTGGTGGTAATTCTTTGCCAAGACAGGAGGTGGCACTGTGTACTAATAACCTCACTTCTTTCCCTTCTGCAGAAAGGAGAAATGACTGACACCATTCCATTTGACGTCACCTCCGGGGTTCATCCAGATGCACCTGCCTCTTCCTCGCAGGATTCCTTAAATTCAGAGGAGCAGCCATCCTAGTCAGTTTACCTAAGACGGAAGTTCGAACAACTTGCTTTTTGTGTCATAACACACATTTTCTTTCAATTTATTCCATAAAATTATATGGGGTTGGCCACAAGGTGCCCCAAAACTCTAACCTTGCTCTGTTATTTCCTTTCACAGTCTTTAACTTGGTTTTTATTTGCATTTTGTTTTAGGACAGTAGGTCCTAAATTCCATAATTACATATGTTCATCTGTTTCATAACTGGGAAGCATGGCTGTGCAGTGGTTAGTTTTACTGCCTTGCGGCTTTAATAATACAGAATAAAGTTTAATGATACAATCCAGGAGGAGTTTGCAAACTCTGTTTTTGAGTAGGTTCTGGATACCCCAAATCATCTACTATGCAGACCCCCAAAGATGTGCTGGTTAGGTTATTTTACAATCACATATTGGCCCTGTGTGAGCGTAAGCCCTGCAATAGACTGGCACTGTCCAGGGCTGCTTCTTCCTATACTCTCAGTGCTGCCAGGATTGGCTCAGGAGCCCTGCAAATCTGATTTAAAGCAAGTGTGTTTGGAAATAAGATACAACTAAAAATAAAATGTATGTCTATTAATATTTTCTGCTTATTTTTGACGAAAAATATACACACTGAAACTCCCCAACATATTCTGTAAATTGCATTACGCATTACATTTCTCATGATGATCATGTAATAAGGCTAATTAAGCGAGAGAGAAATGAGAACAATGTGAGCCTGCAGGAATTAAATTTGACAACCATAATTTGGATTGCATTTCACACAGGCCAATATTCACACTGATAATTACCCTTAATGAAACTGAAATGACTTCTTTAATCAACAGTTTAACCTTAGGTTAAAGCTCGGCAAGCATTTCAAAATCAGAAATAAATATAGCTTTAAGAGAAAAATATTCTAGGATAAACAATGTGACCTTCATTTTACAAGCCTGAATGCTTTGGCATCCTACTACATGACTGTAAATGATACTGTAATATAACGTAACACAGCTTTGTCAGATCCATTTAACCTTCAGGGTTGTAGGGGCTGGGGCCTCTCCCAGCAGCATCAGGTGCAATGCAGGAACCTGCCCTGGACTGGACTATAGTGGACCAGAGGTCACATACAGTAAGAAACTCACAGATTTATGTACCCCGATGAACTTGACACGCACAACTTTGAGAAGTGCGAGGCACGCATAGAATAACCCACACTGAGACAGGGAGCACATACAGACTCCACAATGATGATATTCAAACTCAGAACTCTGTAGTGGGAGGGCAGGGAGTTTAGGACAGGCCAGATTTAGATCTATACATGGAAGAACAAACAATGGTGTAGAAAAAAAAATGCATAGTAATGTAAATTTTAAGCAAACACGTAAAGGTAGAAGGATTAACACATTAAAAATAGCTTGCCTTAATGCTAGAAGTATCAAAAATAAGGTAAGTGAGTTGGAGTTGTATGTAGCAGAGCATAATTATGATATTATAGCAATAACGGAAACCTGGCTAAATAACAAAGATGGGGATGAGTGTAACATAGAGGGATACACATTTTTTAGGAAGGATAGACAGAACAGAAAAGGAGGTGGGGTTGCTGTTTATGCCAAACAGGATTTAAATGTAAGTCATCTTCAGTTGGATGATGAGCCCCATCTTAGTGAGGACATGTGAGTTCGCCTGGAAAATATTAGGGAAAAAAGTCTTATTTTAGGAGTGTGTTATAGACCACCCAATTCAGACAGTAATTTCAACACACATCTTTTTAGTAATATCAAAAAGGCAAGTTTACAAGGGGATATTATAGTCATGGGGACTTTAATTATCCAAATATTAACTGGGATAACCTTACAGATGGAGGAGCACAAGAGCAGGAGTTTTAGAAGTAATCAGCGACTGTTTTTAACACAGCATGTTAAAGCACCAACAGGGGTGAAGCCTGTCTGGATTTAGTATTCTGTAATAATCAGGATAGAATTGAGGGTGTAGAGGTGATTGAACCACTAGGGTCAAGTGACCATAATGTAATACAATTTCAGTCAGATGCAAAGACTAAAATTGTTAAGTTGAACTTTAGTAGGGCTAATTTTGAGCAGATGCGACAAAGTCTAAGTAGGATAGACTGGGATAAGCTTTTAAATGTGGAGACAGTCGAGGAGCAGTGGAACAGGTTTAAAAATGTTTTACATGTAATGCAGGACAGATACATACCTAAATTTGGAAGTAATAGGAAACTAAAAAATCTCCACGATGGATTAATAAAGATTTAAAAAGAAGTTGCAAAGGAAAAACTGCTGTATAAGGCATATAAGACTAATGACTGCAAAGAGAATCGTAGCGTATGAGAAAATGAGGGCAACCATTAAGAAGGATATCAGAGAGGCTAAAAGACAGTTGGAGAGGAATATAGCAGATAAGGCGAAAGAAGACCCCAAGAGATTCTTTCAGTATTTTAGTAGTAAAAGAACAGTTAAGGAGGAGGTCAAGTTCATCAGGAATAGTAAAGGGAATTAAAAGATACAGACAATGAAATAGCAGATGCCCTAAACTTACATTTTTCTGAGGTGTTTACAAGTGAGCAAGTGGATAACCTGCCAGAGGTAAACACAACTACTAAGGAGGTACTGAGGGATTTGGAAATTGTAGAGGGAGAAGTGC
The DNA here is from genome assembly GCF_016835505.1 of Polypterus senegalus. Classification (NCBI taxonomy): domain Eukaryota; kingdom Metazoa; phylum Chordata; class Cladistia; order Polypteriformes; family Polypteridae; genus Polypterus; species Polypterus senegalus. Next base: position 33,576,085 of record NC_053155.1, read on the forward strand.
TGCTCAGATTAAATAAGATGAAATCAAACAAATCACCAGGCCCAGATAATATTTATCCTCGTGTTCTTAAGGAGGCTAGTGAGTACATATATAAACCCTTGACACATATTTTTAGGAAGTCACTGTGCACTGGAGAGATTCCAAAGGACTGGAAAATGGCAAATATCATCCCATTATATAAAAAGGGTGACAGGGCAGATCCAAGCAACTATAGGCCAGTAAGCTTAACAAGCATCACAGGAAAATTAATGGAAGGAATTATTAAGGATAAGATTGAGCAACACATGACAAGGACAGGAGTTATTCTGAACAGTCAGCATGGGTTCAGAAGAGGGAGGTCGTGTTTTACTAACATGTTGGAATTCTATGAGGAGGCAACAAAAGGATACGATCAAAGTGGAGCTTATGATATTATTTATCTGGACTTTCAGAAAGCATTTGATAAGGTGCCACATGAGAGGTTGGGCATCAAGTTAAAAGAAGTGGGAGTTCAGGGTGATGTTTTTAGATGGGTGCAGAATTGGCTCAGACACAGGAAGCAGAGGGTGATGGTGCGAGGAACCTCATCAGAACTGGCTGATGTTAAGAGTGGTGTTCCACAGGGGTCAGTGCTAGGGCCGCTGCTATTTTAATATATATAAATGATTTAGATAGGAATATAAGTAACAAGCTGGTTAAGTTTGCAGATGATACCAAGATAGGTGGATTAGCAGATAATTTGGAATCCGTTATATCATTACAGAAGGACTTGGATAGCATACAGGCTTGGGCAGATTTGTGGCAGATGAAATTTAATGTCAGTAAATGTAAAGTATTACACATAGGAAGTAAAAATATTAGGTTTGAATACACAATGGGCGGTCGGAAAATCGAGAGTACACCTTATGAGAAGGATTTAGGAGTCATAGTGGACTCCAAGCTATCAACTTCCAAACAGTGTTCAGAAGCCATTAAGAAGGCTAACAGAATGTTAGGTTATATAGCACGATCTGTGGAGTACAAGTCCAAGGAGGTTATGCTCAACCTTTATAATGCACTGGTGAGGCCTCATCTTGAGTACTGTGTGCAGTTTTGGTCTCCAGGCTACAAAAAGGACATAGCAGCACTAGAAAAGGTCCAGAGAAGAGCGACTAGGCTGATTCCAGGTCTACAGGGGTTGAATTATGAGGAAAGATTAAAAGAGCTGAGCCTTTACAGTTTAAGCAAAAGAAGATTAAGAGGTGACATGATTGAAGTGTTTAAAATTATGAAGGGAATTAGTACAGTGGATCGAGACTTGTATTTTAAAATGAGCTCATCAAGAACACGGGGACACAGTTGGAAACTTGTTAAGGGTAAATTTCGCACAAACATTAGGAAGTTTTTCTTTACACAAAGAACGATAGACACTTGGAATAAGAGACCAAGTAGTGTGGTAGACAGTAAGACGTTAGGGACTTTCAAAACTCGAATTGATGTTTTCTTGGAGGAAACAAGTGGATAGGACTGGCGAGCTTTGTTGGGCTGAATGGCCTGTTCTCGTCTAGATTGTTCTAATATTCTAATTAGTACTAACCACTGTGCCACCATACTGCCCAATTGGGGTTGTCTAAGGCTAACTGCATTTTACACATTTCAAGAATCAGAAAAAGGCTATTGTGTTCTAGCCAGGGTTTTTTCCCCTTGACCTGACTTTATTTCCTGTTTTATGATGTTTTTGTTTTTCTTGAATTATTATTTTTAATGATTTTATATTATTTGTGTTGGTTATCTTTATTAGTGCTTAATAATGTGCTGTTTCGTTAAATATGCTGCCATTTTATGTGCTTTGTGGAGACCACCTTGACATCACACCTGCTTGGTCCTCCTTCTGAATTTCGTTTTTTTGTCGTGTGCTGAGTTTGGATTAGGACTATGTGAGTATTTTCTTTGTGGATTTTTTTTTTCTGTTCTTGGATTTTTGATTTTGGATTATGCATTAGTCTTGGATGGCCTTTTAGGCACATACATTTGCCTCTTTTTTGGTCTTATGTGTTTTTTGTCCTACCCCCCCATAACCTATCGACTATGGAGGAGAAGTGAAATCTTTAGATTCTTGAAAAAAATTTCAATCTCTGGTTTTCGACAGATTTCAGCACAGTTTTAGGGTCCCCTGATACCAAAAACATTGATATCTTGATGATGGGTGTGTGTCTGTGTTTCAGTTTCTTGAGGACGGGCTAGAGCTAAAACAGCTAGACAGAAAAATACCAAACTTGAAATTTAGGCCTGTTATGAAATGATGATGTGCTAATAAGTTTTGGAGCCAAATCAAGCAAGAGAAAAGGGGCACTCTAGAGGAACCCTTGAATACCATAATTCTGCAATTAATTATGAATTCTTCTCATCAATTGCTATCGTAATGACCTTTTTTAAGATCAGGAAGTAGTATGTAATTACTGAAATGTTATAAAATAGTTTGGGTAATTTGATTCCTAGGGCGCAAACACTACTGACGCTCACGTCCAAATTGTTTTCTCTTATTTAACATATATCTTTATTTATAAAGATTCTTCAAATGGATTATTTTCACAAGCCAGATTTTGAAAATTTATGTCCCTTGTCAGACATTTTTGTGTTATATTTTCAGGCTCTCTTTGTTTTTTGAACTTTCAAGGCAAGCTCCCGATTTTTAGGACTGTACAGGTGGCTGTCCGCAGGTAGCAGTCTCAGAACTTGCCTCCTTGGGGTGAGCTTCTTCTGGGCAGTTTAGCGTACCTCCTGGTTTTTCTGATGGTCTTTTTGGAAGCCTCTTTTGTCTTGTTTCTGTATAGACTGGGTGTATCAGTTTGAAGATTTAGACTGCAATGAACTGCCAGTGGTGAATCTCAAACCAACAACGTCAAGCTCAGAAGTGAGCTCTTTGCAGCGTGAGTTAAATGGAGAGCTTTTTTAGTTAGCCATACAGAGACACCTCAGAGCAATGTAAATGGTGTGCTTTCTGGGTACATCAGCTGATCTCTCCCTGTGTTAGCCCACACCTTTTCTGTGTAGTGTCACCACTACACTCCACCCTTTCACAATGCAAATCTCATCCTCGTTGCCAATTGTGTCTATTTTCACTACTATACTCCAACCATCCACAATGCAAATCCCATCGTTGTCTCCAATTGAGTCAGTTCAAATAATTGCACTGTACTGAACTGCCAGTGGTGAGTTTCAAACCAAACATTTTAGGGGGTAAGTTCTTTGCAGTGTGACCTAAATGGAGACATCCTTTAGTCAGCCAAACAGAGACCATCTCTGGACACTGTGAATGGTGTGCTTCCTGGGGACATCAGATGATCTCTCTCTGTGTCAGCCCCCACCTTTTCTGTGTCACCACCTGCCAACAATGTAAACCCCATCCTCATTATCAATTGTGTCAATTGTCACCACTACACTCTACCCACTCACAATGCAAATTCCACCCTTGTCTCCAATTATGTCAGTTCAGTGATTTGCACTGTGGTGAACTGCCGATGGTGGGTCTCAGACCCACAACATCACGCTTAGATGCAAACTTTTGCAGTGTGAGCTAGTCAGAGACCTCCTTTAGTCAGCCACGCAGACACCATCTCTGAACCCTGTGAATGGTGTGCTTCCTGGAGACATCAGCTGATCTCTTCCTGTGTCAGCCTCCACCTTTTCTGTGCAGTGCTGCCATTACACTTGGTTTCTGGGAATAATTTTCATGTATTTATTTTCAACAATTTGTATGTTTGTCCACTTATTTTGAGGGTCATAGATTTAATTTCTGATGTTAATTTTTCATTGTATTGATTCCTTTACAAATTGTTTAATTTTTTGTTGTATTTTGGTTGCCATTCTCTATTTTAAAGATGTCTGATATTTTGAACACCCATTGTGTTTCCAATTGAAGCAACAGGTTGAAAGGTTGTCAGAAAGTAACTTCCTCATTCTAGTTATGGATTCAAAATCATTTTCTATGTACTTTGCTTAAAACTTTTCTTGTTTGTTTTTTTGTGGTTCTGACCTTTTTGCAAACGTGAATATTCGCAGAATTTCTTTGCAGCATTTGTCGATTTTCGTAAACCGTTCGACTCAGTTGATTGAGCTGCCCTGTGGGACATCCTGAGGGTTCACAGAATCCTCTCAGGGTTGCTGGATATCATGGCTGCCCTGTACAGTGGTACTGTAAGTGCTGTGCAGAGTGGAGGCAGGACCTCTGTGTTTTTCCTAGTTGATTCTGGGGTTCGTCAGGGGTGTGTTGTTGCTCCTACTTTGTTTAATGCATGTATGGACTGGGTGTTGGGCAAGGTCATGGGGTCAAGCGGCTGTGGGGCATCTGTTGGTGAAGAAAGATTCACTGATCTTGACTTTGCTGACAAGGCTGTGATCTTCATGGAGTCAATAGAGGCTCTGATCGGGGCGCTCAAGAGACTGAGTGAGGAGTCTGAGTGTCTGGGCTTGCAAGTGTCCTGGATAAAAAACAAGATCCAGGCCTTTAATGACCTCCTAGGGCACGGCCATAAGCAGTGTGTCTGCTTCTCAAGAGGTTTACTTACCTTGACAGTGACATTCATGTCTCTGGTGACTCTTCCTATGAAGTCAGTAGACGGATTGGGAAAGCATGGGGAGTCATGAGGTTGCTGGAAAGGAGTCTGTGGCGCTCCCAATATCTATGCAAAAGAACGAAGGTCCACGTCTTTAGAGTACTGGTGCTTCCTGTCTTGCTATATGGTTGCAAGACATGAACGCTATCCAGTAACCTGAGACGAAGACTGGACTCCTTCAGTACTGTGTCTCTCCAGAAAATCTTTGGGTACCGCTGGTTTGACTTTGTGTCGAATGAGCGGTTACTTATGGAGTCCCAAATAAGGTACATTACCTGCATTGTGAGGGACTGTCAGTCACGGCACTATGGCCATGTGGTGCAATTCCCCGAATGGGTGATCCAGGTCATAGGATCTTCATTGTTGGGGACCTCATTGGCTGGACCAGGCCAAGGGGTCGCCCACGTAACACCTGGCTGCAGCAGATAGAGGGTCATTTCCAGAGGGTGAGACTGGACCGTGTGTCTGCTTGAGGGGTTTCCAACTGGGATCCTGAGCTGTTTCGTCGTGTGGTGGGTGCGGCAAAGCACTGTACCAGTGCATGCCCCCCAACTTGACTTGACCTTTTTGCTAATGCTTTATGTAACTACAATTTTTGTCTCTTATGCACATAAAAATTACTTGTCAGCTTCCTGACATAACAGTTTCTGTCTCCTCTTTACAACAGAGGTAACCCATATTATGGAATCAGAAATGAAGCATAGAGTATATCATAAGTCAATTCATAAGACACCTACATTACACAGAAAATGTTTGATAATGACACCAGTAAGGATGAATATGAACATGAAAGCTTTTACACCATGAAAAAAAAACCTTTTGCTTATTTAGAAAAGAATTCCCATTTGACTGAAAGGATAGGACCGAGCATCACATTCACATGAAAGTGCATTGACAGTGAAAATCAGAAGCTCTACAAAATGCTCATTTGGAGCCAGGCTTTAGTTATTATCACTTCAAAAGAAAGCAATCCAGAAAAATTAAATGTGTTACATCTGTCGGGTGCAGTGCAACAAAAAAATCAGCAATTATTTAGAATTTTGGCTTTCCAATGTGAATAAAAATTTAACAGCATCCTGCATCTAGGCTATGCAAAAAAAAACAGACATGAGTATTTTATATCTGCAGCTGTTGGCATTTTCTGAGACACAGCGACACAGCCTTTCGTGCTTCCCACTTAAAACTCTAAAGTCCTCACTAGGAATCCCAGCCTGCTTACCATCTTTTTGTAGTCTACATATTCTCCCCATGTCTGTCTAGGTAGATTCCCCTGTTGTTTTAAAGACTTACAGGTTAGCTGATTGGAGACTGTGACTCAATGTGAGTGAATATGCCCCGAATCTGGGCTGGGATCTTATTCAGTTTTACCTTCTCGTCTTGCACCCAATTCTGCCAGGATACATCCTGCTCTCCCCTGGAACCATAAATTGGAATACTGATGTGTGGTTTTATAAGTTAGCTGTTAAATTGCTGCTTAGAGCTGAGGACCAGTTCTTAGAGCCTTGCCACATAGCTCTGTAGTCCCAGATTTGAGTGATCTAGTCACTGTCTGTATAATAATTGTATGTGCCCCTTTTGTCTGCATGTGCTTTCCTTCCATTTCACAAAGATGTGTCTGTTAAGGTACTTGGTGCCTCTAAATTGGCTTTATTAGTGTGCATGAGTTGGGAACTCCAGCTGGTTTATGCTTGGTGTCTGATGATGCCAAGATGCTCCCTGCAGCTGTGAATTGGACCGAATTTTTAATAAAGTAATCAAATAAGTAATGGTGTAATGAATTTGAGCAGGGTGTCGCCCCCATCTCTAGCTAATGGCAGTGGTGGGGACTGAACATTGGTGAATTACAATCATTAAGTTCTAAATTTGGATCTCGGTCAGCCAGTGGCTAATCAGGCTGCTAGTTGAGAAGGGGCACTTTATGCAAAACTAACACCCCCCGTCTCAGCTTTGTCTGCCACCTCTCCAATTCAACACACCATTTGTCTCTTAGTCAGAGTGGCAGTGGAGATCTCCTTTAGCGCACAGGTAGAATCCAATGTTTGTAATCCAGCAACTTGTGTTCATTCTCAGGAAGGATGTGTGGCTTATATGGTGGATTCAGAAAGTATTCAGACCCCTTGGCTTTTTTCCACATTTTGCTAAGTTGCAGCCTTGCCCTAAAATCGTTTAAATAATTTTTTGAGGCAATACTCAATAATCCAAAATGACAAAGCGAAAACATGATTTTTGAATTTTTTTGCAAATTTATTAAAAAACTGAACTATTCCATTGATAGAAGTATTAAGGCCCATTTGAGCTGTATCCTATTATCTCTTTGACCATCCCTGAGACATTTCTAAGCTTATCTGGAGAGTATGTCAAACTGGTGTCAGGCTAACAGTCTTCTACTGAATGTCAGCAAGACAAAGGAGCAGAGTGTGCACTTTGGGAGGTAACAGCAGAGGCACAAACACCCTCTCAGTATTAACAGCACTAAGGTAGAGAGGAGGAGCAGTTTCAGATACCTCACTGAGGATATGACATGGTCCAAGCGCAACAACACCTTAATGAAGACGTCACTGTGACCTTTGTGCCATATCAGACATCACAGATATTTCAGGCTGTCTTCAGAATGTCTATACATCTACCATCGATATTATTCTGACAGGAAGTATCTCCTCTTGGTGTGAGAACCACAAGGCTCTAAAGAGAGTGGTGCGGTCAGCTGGACGCAACACAAGGTGTGCACTTACTAACTTCCAGCACATTTACACCAAGTGATATCAAACCAGTGCAAAGAAAATTACTCATTACACCAGCCATCCCAACTGCTATGGTCAGGTAAACAGTATGGCTGCCTAAAGTCCAGTTCACACAGACTGAGGAGGAGCTTCTGTCCATAATCCATACGCAAGTCAAATAAAGCATCTAGAAATACATGTTGTTAACTCTCACACTAAGTTCATTAATATAATTAATCTATTTAGTTATTATTATTATTTATATACTTATGGCACTATGGACGAAAACCAGAGGACCTGTATGGAGATGACAGAAACTTCCAGAAGGACAACTATCACCAGGCTTTATGACAGAGTGGTCAGACAGAAGCCTCTCCTCAGTGAAAGACACAAGGAAACCTGCTTGGAGTTTGCAAGAAGGCACCTAAAGGACTCTCGAACTTTGAAAAACAAAATTGTCTGGTCTGATGAAACCAAGATAAGTAGTATGTCTGGACGAAACAAGACACTGATCAACACCTGTGCAATACCATTCCAGCAGTGAAGCATCATGGTGGTAGGATCATGCCGTGGTGTTGTTTTCATTAGCAGGGACTGGGAGAATAGACGAGGTTGAGGAAAATCTGAATGGAGCAAAGTACAGAGATATCCTGTATTGTTCTCTAGATTGTAGTAGTGACACACTCAGAATAACGTTTCAAATGTTGTTTATTGTTAACCCTGTTTTACCAACTCACCATACAGCGTGCCTTTTAAACCACACCCCTCCCTCCGGCAGTCATACGTCTCAAAAGACACAGACCATAGCAATCAATACCCGAACATAAAGCAATGGACAAAAGCATCATTAAACAATCATATGCAACATATCCTTAATGAAAACCTGCTCTAGAGTGCCCCGAACATCAGACTGTGCTAAATGTTCACCATCCTAAAGGAAGTACAAAGCAACAACAACACAGGTTTGGCTTATGGACAGCTCTGGGAAGGTTCTTGGTTGGTGCAGTCAGAGCCTAGACTTGAACTCCATCGAACATCCCTGGAGAGGTCTGAAAATAGCTGCTAACTGATTGTCTCCATTCCAACGTGACAGCACTTGAGAGGATCCTATCTTCTCATGAAGATCATATCTTCTCATGAAAATCATGTATTCACTCTTTAATATTGTTTTTTATCAGTATGCAGCTGCTGGAGTATGTGAATTTCTCCTTGGGACTAATAAAGTATCTATCTATCTATCTATTATATAGTGCCTCTATCTATCTATCTATCTATCTATCTATCTATCTATCTATCTATCTATCTATCTATCTATCTATCTATCTATCTATCTATCTATCTATCTATCTATCTATCTATCTATCTATCTATCTATCTATCTAAGATCATCATAGAAGAATGGTAGAAAAGCCCCAAATGTACATGTACGTCAGACCTAAGTAGGTGGGAATCGCTACCAAAGGGGCTTCAACTAAGGTGCTGAGTAAAGAGTCCGAATACTTTACATTTGAGTTTTTTTGTTTTTTTTTAATAAATGTTCACAAATTCCTAAAATTACATTTTCGCTTTGTCATCCTGGGTTATTGAGTGTTGCTTGATTTGGGGAGAAAAATAATTGAAACATTTTTAATACAAGGCTGGTATGAGAACATTTACAATTTGACTCATCGTAAATTTTTTTGGGGTTCCCCTCTCAAAGTCAACCTCATGTAGCTTGGCTTCTCTACCTTAAGAACTTCAAAAACAGCAAGGGATCCAGGGATTCACATTTTAACCAGAGACATCTCACACTTGCAGTGCAGTGGATTGGTGCAGCATGAAGGTCTGCCTCCTACTTTGTGCCTAATACCTCTATGATGGGATTTGGTTTAAGCAGGGTTTTTAATGGATTCCCTGAAAACTTTCTCCAAACGGGACACCCCTTTGCAGGTGTATCTCCTTAATTTCATCCAAGTTTGGTATTCTATAATGCATAGTTTCCTAATTTTGTCACATTCATAATTTAGGAAACCCTGCATATATTTAACTGTGAAAAGACATGATACACATTTTTAGGGAGGTTACTTAATGTGTAAGATAATAAGTTTTAAAATCGTACACTGTACGCTAATCAAGCAACCTATGAATCAATTTTCTCTAAATTTAGCAGGCGTGTGTTGCTGTTCGTCCATCTTAAATTACCAGCTATACAACATATCGAGGAATGAGGCAGCAATGGAAAGGGGCAACTCAAAAACCAGTGCTGAGGTGGGGACTACTGTACAATTACTATCAGGCAGCAGGAGTACACTCAGGCGAAGGAAGGACACCATTATCTGCACAGCCAAGGTGGGATCTTATATAAGATGGAGGCTCAGTGTTTTCTTCTCAACTAATCCGGATAGCAATTTTGTATCACCATGGGTTGTGTTTAGCTATGCTAAATTTTCAAAAGACAATTGTCCATTTATTTTAATATAGACTATTCTGTGAGAAATACACGGGTCTAAAAGGGGTGTAGATATGACCAAACTCTTAGGGGACAATGTTCCTTTTGTTCAGAATCAAATTACATTCATATCAAATACATATAAACATTCTGAAAGTACGCTTTTTTTTCTTTTCATCTGGGGCCTCCTGGTTTACCAGTATGAGAAAAGCCCCACATATGATATACCATTCGACTCATTTTAATCCCTTGCGATGCAAGACCTTTAATTTTTTTGGGTTCCCCTCTATTTTTGGCCTTCTAGACCTGAAAAAACTCCTTATTTTCAGGCCATTGTTGGGCCATATTTTTGTGTAGGAAATGCACCCTTTTGATAAAGAGAAAAGCAATAGGTGCCTTTAACAAATATGTTCAGAAGGACTTGAAGTTGTCCATGCCACATCCACCGACCCAGGGGGTTCACCTCTAAAGGGATACAAGGGGTCAAAGTTACTCCGTTTAACGAAAGATCATGGAAATGGGGGTTGGTAGTATAGGGACGTGAAGTGTTGTTTTATGCTCTTTTGAGGTTGCTGACCATGACTATAATAATATTTTGTTGTCCCAGCCCTCTAGATATGGCTGCTAGTAGGTTACAAATGCCAAACATAAGCTTTTCAAAGTCAGTGATAGCAAATGTGGTGCTAATTTTGATTTGTAATCCTTTACTAACGATCTAGCCCTCTGGTGGAAAATGACAAATCTTTACTACAATTGAGAATATTTAGACTTTAAACATTTAAACCAAAGCAAATATTTTAATATTTCAAATATGTGACACAACTATTCTTGTTTATTATATACTTCTACCTCATGAAGTAATTTTTAACATTTCTTATAAACACACCAATTAGGGTGGCTTAAGCTAATTCAGACGTTTCTGAATTTGAATCATCTTTGTAACATTATTGAATACCGCCATTAGTGCTGTTTGCTTGCTGTAATAATACGAAGACCCCACAGTGACATCTTTGAACTCCTAATCCCACTGTTCCCCAATATTGTTGTTGCTTACCATGGTTCATAGATTCAACAATCCACCCAATCTGTTAAAGTGAGATCAAGTATCTATTGGTGAAACCACAGTAAACCAGAAAACAAAAAGAAGCAGCATTCATGGTTCCAACCCAACAAGATGTTACTACAGTCATGGAATCCAATCCAACACAAAAATACAGCAAATTCTTGACTCATGAGAGCAGACAAATTGATAGAACAAAAGGGTAGATGAGTCAGCCATAACAAAAGGATCCACATTTAAAAAACACAGAAATATTTGCTATCTTACCTGATCTGTTATACAAATATAGCCTGGCAATGCTTTACTTTGGCTAGTTTAATATACTGTTTTATAAAAATGATATATTTATCTTACAACCTTAAAGTTCTATCTTATAATAAGCAAACATCAGAATAATGAGATAACAGAAGATATTAAGTCGTATAAAGGAGATACAATTTCATGGACACACCAGATGTTTATCACAAAAAACAATTCTCAACCAATTATGTTAAGAAGTGAAATTGAAATAACCTGAATTTAGGTGAAAGAAAATAGCTTCCATAACAATCCAATTAAACTCATTTCAGTTCCAGATAATTAGCTATGCCTCTTTTCTGTTATTTGTCAACTACACACTTTCAATATGAAGCACATAACTCAATCGCTGTACTGGAAAAGAAAGATTTACAAAATCCATGGATGCATGGATGGTTTCAAGACAGAACATTCTTTTCCACAGAAGTGCATTTGCAGACACCACATTTATCTGAAAAAAGCTCTGTGCAACCAACTGGCATAATCCTTAACTTGCGGAAATATAAAAAAGGCATTTATTTTAAGTAGTGCAGAATAGAATATGCCATATTATAATACAAATTTTCACAGTATAATATCAAATTATCTATCTGCAGTATCCATCCGTTGGCCCATGAAGCCAATACTTGCAACTACTGTACGAAGTAGGAATCAATCCTGGAGTAGCTAATGCCATCCTTATCACTCATGTGCACAGGACAATTTTATGATGGGGGTGCTCTCAAGCAGACCCTGGACGTAACCCTGGAAACCAAAAATATCTAAAAGGAATTTAATAAAAAAAATATAATAAACAGAAGATGAGGATACAAAAATGATATGACTAAAATATAATGTAACAGGCCTGGGCCTAATTAAACAAAGATCACTCCCTACCTGCCCCACTTCTCCTTCTAGCTTTCTTGCTGTTCTGGCCTCTATTGCTCCTGCCAGGTGAACACTTGCCAATTCTACTCCTGACAGAACTCTGGAATCCTGGTTTTCTGTTATAGGGCCAGACAATACCTCAGAAAGCTGAGTATCATAATGGCTAGCAGACATCTCACTGCTTTCTTCAGGGTGTTTACAACAATGCATTACGGAAGTCTTGCAATAACTGTTAATTGTAACACCTGTCAACCTAAACTGGAGGTTGCTGAAATGCAGGAGGGAACTAGATAATTCATTGGCTTCTATAACCCTAAAGGATGTGCCAATATGGGGCACACACTCCCACAATGGTGCAATTTAATGCAATGACATGCATGTCATCAGGATGTTACATGAGAACTGGTGTACCTGGAGGTAACCCCAGATGGATGGGGTAAGATCATGAAAACACCACGTGTGCAAACCGTATATACTCACGGATAAGTTCTCCAGCAGATAGTTGGGATTTGATTTTACTGTATAATCTCTGGTATTGCATGCTGGTCGTATAAGTCGAATGTGGAAAACTCACACTATTGATCCTAGAGATTATGATATGCTAACACCCACCTGAGAGAGTAACCATGGAGCACTTGCCTTTTCTTTTCTATGTGGGTGCAGCAATGCACTGTATCAGTGTGTGTTCCTAACCACTCTCTCTCTATTGTGGCTGCGTGACCACACGGTAATACCCAAACTACTCCGAAGCGATGTTTGCACTGATTTGTGTTTTTTGTAACTCACACCCTCATACACGTTTATCGTAAGAGCATCCCTTATCTACGATGGAGCGTTCGATCAGAAGAAAATAAGTAGCTGGTTTTAAATTAAAAGTCATTGAAGTGGCAAAAGAAATTGGTAACTGCGCTGCTGCAACAAAAAAAGATGCGTCTGAGAAACTGGTGCGAGATTGGAGGAAGCAAGAAGATTAAGTGTTGCATTTTTGAACGGGTATATAAGTCGGGGTCTGATTTTATGATCAATTTTTCGGGTTTCAAGACCCGACTTATACGTGAGTATATACGATAATTGAACATCCAATCTTTGCAGATATTGTCTGTAGGATGGGAATTGATCTCTAGACCTTGGAGATGTTAGTAACTAGTGCTGATCATTGTGCTCCCATCCTGCCCAGTACTACACACAGAAATGTGAACTGCAAAGATTCTTCGGGAATGGTTTGAGGAACACGAAGAAGAGCTTCCATACTCCTCAAATCTCAATCCATCTTGTGGGATGTGTTAGAGTAACAAGTCTGACCTGCAGAGGCACCACCTCACAACTTACAGGAGTTAGAGGATATAATGCTAATGTTCTGATGCCAGGTACTGCAGGACACCTCCAGAGGTCTTGTAAGGTCCATGCCTTGGCAGGTTTGAGCTGTGTTGATAGCACACGGAAGAGCAGCAAAATATTAGGCTGGTGGCCATAATTGCATTGACTCTGTAGTAAAGCATGTTACACTACCTGGGGTATAAAATTCTAACATCCAAATTATTTAGAGGGAAATTCACCCGAATACGAGAGTCTCCAAATGCTTCCCAAAATACATTGAGGGAGAAAGTGAGAAATTTAAATATAGGTAGGCAGCTTGTTCCAGCAGCTAGGACTAAGATTTGATGCCTCGCAGAGGTGGCATCACTAAATGCAGTTCATCAGCAGACTTGAGTAGGTGAGAAGGAGCATAGGACCTCATGAGTGTCTCCACCTATATAGGTGATTATTAATTTGACAGTGATCTGTGTTAGAGTAGCCCTTCTGTTGGTTCTTAACTGACCAAATAGAGTTCTTTCACCTCTCACATCAATAAGTCTTGGCCACTTTGGCATTTGTTTGTGTTTTTTTTTTCCCTCTTTATAATACTGTTGGTAGATGAATGCCCCACAAGCCTTGTGACCCAGTCATCAGGCCGTAATTATTTGGACCTTATCAAAGACACTTAGGCCTTTAAACATGCCCATATCTTCTACATTTAACACGTCAATTACAAGCACCTAATGTCATCTTACCGTCTAATACAGTACATCCCTGACCTTGACATGCATCTTTATTATGAGACAGTTGATGCCAATTGCTTGACATTTGAGTGGTAACAAAGTTTTGGCTGAAAACCTCTGAATTAACCAGTGCTACCACAAACACCAGAAGGAAGGCATCAGGAACAAATGTAGCACTGGAGAGCGACCGTTTGCTTTGGTACACCTCAATGATAGATCAGATAGATTTGTAGATCAGTAAAGTCAAAAGTACAGCTAGTAACCATGGAACAACATCTAGAAAATTAGCACGTCGTGTAACATACGGGAGAGTCCAGGAATGTAGATAACTGTTTTGTTTTTGTTGTTAAAATTTTTTTTACAATGAGACATATCCAAAAATAACAGTGACAATTGAATTAGTGGAGTATACACTCACCTAAAGGATTATTAGGAACACCATACTAATACGGTGTTTGACCCCCTTTCGCCTTCAGAACTGCCTTAATTCTATGTGGCATTGATTCAACAAGGTGCTGAAAGCATTCTTTAGAAACGTTGGCACATATTGATAGGATAGCATCTTGCAGTTGATGGAGATTTGTGGGATGCACATCCAGGGCATGAAGCTCCCATTCCACCACATCCCAAAGATGCTCTATTGGGTTGAGATCTGGTGACTGTGGGGGCCATTTTAGTACAGTGAACTCATTGTCATGTTCAAGAAACCAATTTGAAATGATTCGAGCTTTGTGACATGGTGCATTATCCTGCTGGAAGTAGCCATCAGAGGATGGGTACATGGTGGTCATGAAGGGATGGACATGGTCAGAAACAATGCTCAGGTAGCCCGTGGCATTTAAACGATGCCCAATTGGCACTAAGGGGCCTAAAGTGTGCCAAGAAAACATCCCCCACACCATTACACCACCACCACCAGCCTGCACAGTGGTAACAAGGCATGATGGATCCATGTTCTCATTCTGTTTACGCCAAATTCTGACTCTACCATTTGAATGTCTCAACAGAAATCGAGACTCATCAGACCAGGCAACATTTTTCCAGTCTTCAACTGTCCAATTTTGGTGAGCTCATGCAAATTGTAGCCTCTTTTTCCTATTTGTAGTGGAGATAAGTGGTACCCGGTGGGGTCTTCTGCTGTTGTAGCCCCTCCGCCTCAAGGTTGTGCGTGTTGTGGCTTCACAAATGCTTTGCTGCATACCCCGGTTGTAACGAGTGGTTATTTCAGTCAAAGTTGCTCTTCTATCAGCTAGAATCAGTCGGCCCATTCTCCTCTGACCTCTAGCATCAACAAGGCATTTTCACCCACAGGACTGCTGCATGCTGGATGTTTTTCCCTTTTCACACCATTCTTTGTAAACCCTAGAAATGGTTGTGCGTGAAAATCCCAGTAACTGAGCAGATTGTGAAATACTCAGACCGGCCCGTCTGGCACCAACAACCATGCCACGCTCAGAATTGCTTAAATCACCTTTCTTTCCCATTCTGACATTCAGTTTGGAGTTCAGGAGATTGTCTTGACCAGGACCACACCCCTAAATGCATTGAAGCAACTGCTATGTGATTGGTTAATTAGATAATTGCATTAATGAGAAATTGAACAGGTGTTCCTAATAATCCTTTAGGTGAGTGTATACTGTAAATGTCATGTTTTGTTTTGTTTTTTATAGTGTGGCTTGAAAGGGGCATCTCAGAGGCCCAAACCCCAGACATTATCACACAGACGCAAGTCCCACGTTTAAACAAAACTTCATTTTAATGAACTTCGTTACACAGGCTCTCTTCTATTATAAACAGTAGTCCCTTTTTCTTCCTCCTTCTCCTCTACTCCTCCCCAGGTGAGTGTTGTCCTTCTACTCTTCTAACGCACAACTTGCCTGGGTAAGTTACCTGGAATGGTCAGCACTCTTCAGATCAGGGGAGCTTCCTCCCAACAGCACACCATTGCTGCCCCTATGGACCCCACGAGGGCTGCCCTCCAGAACTACAACTCCCATGCAGCCCTGGCGGTGTCCACATAGGAGCTATGCCTGAGGGATGGCAATCACTGCTTGTTCTTCCATTATATTTTCCCAACTGAGAAGGTGTACAACAGCAATCGTACGTCCATTATGAAGACTAGCTAGCCAGGTAACCGATCATCCACACCAGATAGGATGCCAGCATCTTTGCCTTCCATCACAAAAGCATTTTACAATGTCAAGTAGCTAAAAGCACAGCCAGGATTGTAGTGGCAGAGACAGTTTTCCTAGATAACAGATTCCAACTCAAGTGATGTTAAAATTGCGCCACCAATATGCTGATGTTAGTTCTTCGTTGTGGAAGATCTATGATTAATGTAGTGTAAACTTCCTAAAAATAAACTATTTGAAAGAAGTACCCAATGGATAAGTGTACTACTGTGTCCTGTATCATGTCTGAGACAAAGACACATTTTTCCTTGATTTACCACTCTTTGCAACAGTTTAAAATTACAAAGCAAACAATTCAGACATGATTAAAGTGCATATTATAGACTTTCATTTTCAGAATTGCCATTCATTTTGGTTATTATTATTTATTATTAAGTAATTCAAACATGTTGTTAAAACAGATATGGGTAAGAAAAGTAGTGTGGAGATATAAAAAGCAAATCAACAGTCATTGGCAGCCATGGATATTACAGATGCATAGGTATAAAGCAGTGTAACAAATGTCTGTAACTAGTGGCATGGCAGTTTTTGTGGCATACTCCATACGTATGTCAAACTATTACAAAGTATACATATATACCAAAGGAAAAAAGAATATATCAAGCTATCTGATAAATAAATGCAAGACTATAAAGTCTTAGCCAGCCATTTAATGTCAATGAATGATAGCTGATGAAGATCTTGAAGTACCAGCCTTATCTAGCACCCAGAATGCTCATGAATATTCACTTGATTACCACATGACCTGAATTTGACCAAGACAGGCTATCAATCATATTGAACTGAGAGGCCAACCATATATTTCAGACGGCAGGCCTCTAGCACTAACACTTGATGCCTCCCATGAGCTACCTTCTAATTCATCACAGTTCCCCTTTTTCCCTATTCTCCAGTTTATGGAGGAAGATTAAGTGCAGCCACTCTGTGGGTTCACCTGTGCAAGGGTGAGACTCCACTTTCTGCATCCATAACCCAGACTGCTTACTGGGCCTCATCTCCTGAACTCTGCTTTAACCGGCAATAGTTGTTAAAAATGCCTTCCTGGGCAAGTCTTCAAAAGTTTTGCACACTTGGATTTGGGCAATTTATTCTGTTTATCCTGGCAGATCTTCTCAAGCTTCATTAGACTGGATTGCAAGTGTCTGTAAACTGCCATCTTCAGGTCCCTCCACAGATGATCTATGGGGTTTAAGTCTGGACCACTCAATCAGTGACTTGCCCTAAAGCCTCTGCAATTTGTCAAAAGTGGACATCATTCAAGGTCTAAAAACATCTCAGGGAGATTAAAAGCAAACAGGATGCGCTTGACCAAAATTTGGAGTGCCACAGTAAAGGGTATGAACACTTAAATGCAAGAGAGATTTCAGTACAGTAATCCCTCCTCGATGAAAATCCGCGAAGTAGAAACCATATGTTTGTATGGTTATTTTTATATATTTTAAGCCCTTATAAACTCTCCCACCATGTTAACATTATTAGAGACCTCTAGACATGAAATAACACCCTTTAGTCAAAAGTTTAAACTGTGCTCCATGACAAGACAGAGATGGCAGTTCTTTCTCACAATTAAAAGAATGCAAACGTATCTTCTCTTCAAACAAGCACCGTCAGGAGCAGAGAATGTCCGAGAGATAGAGAGAGCGTGACAGAAAAACCAACAATCAAAAAATCAATACGTGCTGTTGGGCTTTTAAGTATGCGCACCGCGATAAAGCAGCCGCAAAGAAGGGAGCAATGTGAAGTTAAGTCTTTCAGCATTTTTTAGAGTAGCCTCCGTATCTTCTAAACAAACAGCCTCTGTGCAAACAGCACCTCTGCTCACACCCCCTCCGTCAGGAGCAGAGAACGTCAGAGAGAGAGAGGACGAGATTAAAGCAAACAATCAAAAAATCAATACGTGCTTTTGGGCCACCACGATAAAGCGGCATTTCTTAGAGTAGCGTCCATATCTTCTAGGCAAACAGCCCCTCTGCTCACACCCCCTCCGTCAGGCGCAGAGAATGTCAGAGAAAGACAGAGAAAAGCAAACAATCCGCTCGGGGAAGCACATCGTATATCATTGAGGAGTTTTAGTTAATATGTAATACATGCTCTGATTGGGTAGCTTCTAAGCCATCCGCCAATAGCATCCCTTGTATGAAAACAACTGGGCAAACAAACTGAGGAAGCACATACTTTAAATTAAAAGACCCAGTGTCCGCAGAAATCCGCGAACCAACGAAAAATCCGTGATATATATTTAGATATGCTTACATTTAAAATCCAGCGATAGAGTGAAGCCGCGAAAGTCGAAGCGCGATATAGCGAGGGATTACTGTATTTATTTTTTAATAAATTAGCAAACCTATCGAAAAACATGTTTTCACTTTGTCATTATGGGTTACTAAGTGCAGATTGATGGGCAAAAATGGCGAATGAACCCATTTAAAATGAAATCTACAACATAGTAAAATGTGTCGAAAGTGAATGGGTTTGCATAGCTTCTGAATCTATCTATCTATCTATCTTTCTATTCTCCAACCCGCTGAACCCGAACACAGGGTCACGGGGGTCTGCTGGAGCCAATCCCAGCCAACACAGGGCACAAGGCAGGAACCAATCCTGGGCAGGGTGCCAACCCACCGCAGTCAGTCTATCTATCTATCTATCTATTATATAGTGCCTTATCTATCTATCTATCTATCTATCTATCTATCTATCTATCTATCTATCTATCTAATATGTAGTGCCTTATCTATCTATCTATCTATCTATCTATCTATCTATCTATCTATCTATCTATCTATCTATCCATTACAGAAAATGTTGCAGTGAGCCTGCAATATGCGTGACAGATTGGATAGAAGCTACCAGAAGAAGTATGTTAATTACTTTGCATTTCCAGAAAAGATGAATATATTTTTGAAAGCTGGAGACGCGTCGTGAAGGATTTACTTTATGAATATTTCACTTGCCTCCATTAAAATAACCAAAACATTTCTATGTTGCACTTTCAAGCTTTAACAATTTGGGTTACCATCAAACCTCTTATGAACAATGACACTGACTAAGAAATACTAATTTTTACGTTTGTCTCTAAGTAAAACCAATCCAGAGTCACTGAATACACTATTATACGTACAATGAGGTCTGTTGTGTGCTTCATGTTCGACTTATGAGGGCATTTTTCTTTCGATTTAGCACTAATGAAGTAGCATGTAAGAATGCATTAACTTTACAAACAGTTAGATGGACATATTCTAAGACAGATCACATGAAATAACAAAAAGACAGAAGTAGCAGATGTGAGGCAGACTCCTTAAACAGAGCGTTGGAAGTCCTGGAAGATAGAAAGTGGAAAGACAGCTATTCTGGATGATGGGCAGAATGAGAGAGAGAAGAACTATTTGAGATGCAGATGGAGAGACAGACTGACAGACAGATTTATCATTAGACAGATGAATACTGGATACAATAAGAAAGACTGGACAGACAGAAATAAAATACTAAACTAATGAACAGAAATCCTGAATAAGAGACAGATGTACTGAATGAGAGTCAGAGAGACATCTGTGGAAAAACAGGCAGACAAAAATGCTGAATAACAAGCTGACATTTTTGCCTGAGGGCAGATTCTCCTGCCCACGGGTGATTCGAAGTGTCAGGCAGACAGACAGACGGAAACATTTCCAGGTTCTCTTTTACAAAGTAACACAATGCCCTCTGTCCTCAAATGATACCCGGCACTCTGGATTACATTTGTGTAGAAATACCGACTAGGTAAAGCATTCTTTACAGTAAGCAACAGGGACAGACTAGGAGCTGTGAACAAATCTAATTAAATGGACTGTCAGAGCTTGTTTTAAGACAACAGCCCAGAGCAGCATTACAGCAGAAAGCACCAGGCATGGCAGAGGCCTAACTATCTGTCTTTAGGATGGCTGCAAGTCACCTCCTCAGTGCTTGGCTTTCCCAGCCTGCCAGAACCCCAGAGCAATGTCTCGTCTGTGGTGTGCACCTCTCTGGGTCGAGTCAGCTGGAACCAAACCTGACTGGCATCTCTTTGCAAGCACAGTGTCTGCACTGGCTCTTCAATTTCTAAGAGGTGACAAGAGCTGACAGAATGGGTTAGGGCTGTCATTGACGGTAAAGATGAAACCTTATAGTTTGGCTCAAACTGCAGGCATCAGTTCATGTTTTTTTGCACAAGATGATTGCAGCCTTCAGAACACTTTAATTGTACCATTACAGGCTGCCTGACATCTCAAGTTTCTTATCAGGTGCCACTGCACTGAGACAGACATCATTCTGAACTGGTCACTACCCACCCCTTCACAAGATGGCTTCTCTCGTTTTAAAGTTGACAGTTCTAAAAGTTACCTGAAATGGCAGGAGGGAGGGAGACAAACAAGAAATAATTCTTGTTTATGATCGACCTTTTGCCATAAGGAGTTCAGCCATTTTGAAGCTCTTCTGCTGAACCTGCCTTCTGGAAGACTACAAAAATACCATTATTAAGAAGGATACTGACTAGACAAAACATAGGAGAGCACATTATGGCTATAGTGGTACACATACTAATTAGTTATACCTTAAAAAAGTTAGTTTGGCATGTTATTTGTTGACACTTTTTCTATAGTGTCGTTTCTTGTGACTGAAGACAGAGAGATATAATTAAAGTTAGTAAAAAAACATTTATTAATACACACCAGGCAAGGGTAAGATGACAGAGAAGCGCAGTCCTAGGACACCTGCCCTTCATCTGCCTCGAGGGGTCAGTGTCCAAAACTTTTATAGGGCCTTTGTCTTATGACTTTAGTTGCACAAGAATTTCAAACCGTTACATCTTACATTTTGCTTGGATCAGCATTTACCACATCCTTTAAGTTCATCAGTTGGTCACTTGTGGTTTTTTTGTTCGTTAGGAGAAACAAGAAGTTGCACTTGTCATGTGCACTATAGACAAGACAGGGTCTGCGTGGCTTTGTCATGTACACTAGATTGATCAAACTGATCAAACTGTTTATTATTTTTCCACATAATGCCACTGTGAAAGGCCACGATTAAATGAATGTGGCACTACTGCCCCTGCCCTGTCAGTGACTGTGCTTAATTTGCTTGTACTCTTGGTATCCATGTGTTTTCTTCTCCCAATATTCTTGTTTCTTATAACATCATCAAGACGTGCTGGTTAAGCTGATCGGCAGCACTAAAGTAGCCTGGTATAAATAAAAGACTGGCATTAGAACAAGCTGCCCTTACAAAAATTACATTTACTGTAAAACAACCAAAAACATACGTGGATCTACAGTGGATTCTGAAAGTATTCAGACTCCTTCACTTTCTGCTATTTGCCATCTCTCATTCATATAAACATTCAGTTCCTTAATTCAGTATTTTCTAGAAGCCCCTTTGCAAACAAATCCACCTTGCAGTCTTCTAGGTAAGTCTTCATAAGCTTAGTACACAAGGATTTGATCAGTTTATTCGGTTTCTCCTGGCAGATCCTGTCTGTAAACTGCCATCTCCAGGTGTCTTCAATGATGTTCTATGGGTTTTAATTCTGGACTTTGGCTGGGCCACTCAAGGACACTCGGAGACTTGTCCTGAAGCCACTCCAGTGTTGCCTTGATTGATTGCCACAACAGATCATCTTTTTCCATGTTACTCTCACTGCACCACTTGGAGCAGCTGATCAGAAAGAGAATTATCGATATACAGCATCGAGCACACGCTGCCTCAGCCATGCTTTCTATTTGAACTGCTTCTCACATGGCAAACGCTTCAAAACCTTTCCTGTAAGAGCAAGAGCTCTAAATGCAATCAATCAGTCCATCAACTGCTCCTTGTAGAACTGTTTGTACTTATAAGAACAATTACCTCACTGTAAACGTGCACTACAGTTATAATATTGAACAACCTGAGCCACTTTATAAAGCGCGTATTTACATATGACGATATCATTTTTAAGATGAAATGCGGCAAAATATGTTTATTATATTATACAGATAAAAGCACCGTATGCTTTACTGGGACTGGCGTGAAGGATAGAATAATTAAACATGTACTACAAAGATATTTCAATGTTCCTTAAAAGTTTTGAAGAATCGACGTTATAAGCTTACAGATGGCTTAACGTCAATTACAGAGCTGATTGTGTGAAGATTGGTTACTTGGAGAAAGAAAAGGAAGGACAGGAACTGGAGGTTAGTATGTTTGAAAGAGACAGTATTGCAGGGGCGGCTTTAGGCATGTGCAAACTCTGCACCTGCACAGGGCAGCCAAATCCCAGGGGCCGCCACGCCGATATATATTGAATATGAATAGGAAAGAGAAAACAACGACACATCTAAAAAGGCAGCGGCAAATTTCTGCAAAAGTTAAACGCTTGTGTCATGAGCACAAGGCGGCTATGCGTGTTCGCAACGGACGTGGCCATCCGCCGTGCATAAGATACCATACTGATATTGGTGGGCGAAGGGGCCACCGAACCTTTCTCTGCCCAGGACCACCATGAGCCTACAGCCACCCCTGAGTACTGCTGCAATAAATTATTTCATCGAAGGTCGCGCACAATCACTGTGCTACCGTGTTCCCATGTTTAATAACGTGCTTTAACTCCTATCATCATGAGAATGATATCACGTATACATCTCAGTATTTTAGTTATTCAGAGAGCTGTAATATTAATGAATGTAATGGACTCTGTGTCCAGTTGAAGGAAGAGAATCGGTTTAAGAAGTACGTAGTGATTCACACACATAGAGCACAAAGAAGATCAAATACAAAACAAAGCATTTAACGTGCTACTTTCATTACGATGTGATTTGAGAAACTGGTTAATTAAACGGTTTTAAGATGAAGATTATGATGTTCTACTTTAATGACAAAATAAAGTATGTAATTAAAGTGGAAATTTTGAGACTTTGTGTGTGACTTTGTGATCTTGAGCTTTCGAGTTTCTCTGACACGCTATGTCAGTCGATCAGCTTCCTTTTGTTTTTTATACCACTGTTTAAACCAAGAAATAGTATGTTTTTCCTTTGCTTCCACTTGGTATTCGCTGAAATTCTTCCATTTTCCCTCTTGCTTTTTCCATTGTCTTTTCACACAACACTGAGCTTAAGGGCTATTTATATTGATTTGCATATTCAAAGTGGCGTAATTCTGGAAGGAGGTGGGGCAGGACAGCAGGCGCGTGCACGTGCATTACTTTTCACGCTGGCCGGGATTTATGTAGTGGAAGAACGCTTAAGTTGACGAACGCACAGATTTATGCATCTGGGTTTTTCTGTGCGTAAGCACATTTCGGCTTTTGTGCTAACGTCGTGTTATAGTGCGAATTCTACGCACGACATTATGCATGAGGCCCCAGAACTGCTTATTCCTCATCACTGCATTATATGCATTGTTCTTCAAGGTGAGCAATGATTGGCTGTCAATCCTTATGCCCACAGAATCCTCCTCTATAACTAAAGACAAAATCAAATCTGCTCTATTTTACATATCACATTGAGCTTTGGACTAGTTGGACCGAGTCATTGGATATGTCACATTAGGTGACTGCCCCTGACTCGCTAAGATTTTGTAAATTAATTAAGGCTATGACAGAAAATCACGGGGAAAGTTGGGTAATGTGATCTGACCTTTAGGCGGGCATCACACTATATGACTTTGAGTTGGACAGCGCGTCACTTTTAAAGACCGCATTTGATGGATCTCATTGTCTTGAATTAGGAATGGCAGGGGATGACGGATTATATGATTCACTTATGTCTTCTCAGCAGTTTCAAATTTCTAATTGCATCATGCAAATATCACAAGGTAAACATATTTTGGCATCCAATCATTGTGAAGCATTTTATTTATTTCTCCCAGCTTTTAGTATGACAAAGACAATGCATCCAACTGACATCTGTGCTGACTCCAAAGTTGGCCATGCCAATCCTCTGTTTGTGCAGTTCACAACACCCATTCTGAGTCATTTCTTAAGGTGGCCATTACTCTTCTCTGTTCTTCTTTTTCTTGCAATTTTCTCTTCTGAAATGGAGTTGGTTCACATTTCACATTACACAACTGCAGTCATGAGTGTACATTGTGACTATCCACACCCTACCACGAAAATGTGAATGACGGCCATGACTGAAAATTACAGAAAAAGTAACGTACTGTAAGTGTGCCTCATTACTTAAAAAATGAAATTCATGTTTAGTATTTTTATAATCGTATCATTCAAATTTTTAACACACTGGTAACCCCCATCTGGAGTACTGAGTGCAGTTTTGGTCTCCATGTTACAAAAAAAAGACATAACAGCACTAGAGGAAGATCAGAGAGGAGCGAATTGGCTGATTCTGAGACAGAGAGATATGAACTATAAGGAGAGATTGAAGGATTTGCGCCTTTTCAGTTTAAGCAAGCAGAAACTAAGAGGTGATGTGATTGAAGTGTTTAAAATTATGAAAAGCAATAGTACAGTTGTACTTTAAAAAGTTTAACAAGAACAGGGGGGCACAGTTGGAAACTTGTTAAGGGTAAATTTCACACAGAGCACTACAGACACATGGAATAAGTTGCTCAATAGTGTGGAAGACAGTAGGACTTTTGGAACCTTTAAAAACTAGACTTGACGTTATTTTTACAGTAATTAGGTGGATAAGACTAGTGTGCTTTGTTGAGCTAAAATAACAAGTGGGTTTTTTATTTGTTCTTAGTAGCACCTTTTCAGACTATTGATCAGTCTATGTTTATAAAAGACATTAGGTTATTGTCATCTCTAAAATGGTCAGTATAGGCTCTGGCTCATCACACCCTACATTTGGAGCAAGTAAATACAGTAAATCGATGGAAGCTTTGACCGCAAAATCCACCCATTGATTTACTGTGAGAAATGTATGGCTACTGGATTTTAGAAATAAATCTTACAGTGCTATTAAAGTGGTAAAGGCGTCACACATAAAAAGTAAGCCCTCTGTTCTGAACTCCTGTGAGTAGATAGGAGCTTTATGAAACATTAAGCGATGTAAACAGGAAGCAGCATCTGGTGATGCCACCTCTGTGTGGTACCAAGTCTCCATCCAGACTCTTTTCCTGTGTAGTTCCTAGCTGCCCACCTCCATCTGTACTGCTGACTCCTTCAATGCATTTAAGAAGCAACTGGAAACCCATCTGTTCTGTGAATATTTGTCTAATTGATTGAGAAGAAAAGAAAAATTCCTCTGTGATCTTTTATATTGTTATATTAATTTGTTGTTTAAGTTTACTTGCTTTATCAAGTGTAACCTCCGATTAGTTATAACATCTTTTCACGTATGGCAATCAACTTTTGTTACCTGTCCTACTACATTTGCTCAACAAACAGGCCCAAGCCTAATGTTACTCAATTATGTTTACCTCTTTTGTAAGCAGTCATTTTGCACCCTAGGTCAAGCTTATTAGTACACCAACAAAATGTCCGGTAGCTAATCCATGAGTTTGGGTTTTACTCCCCTTATGACCTTGCCCTATACAAATGCCTAATTCGCCTTAATGGTGGCACCAGCCCTGCTTGCATTGGATAAAAGCATCAGCCACGCAAATAAATAGAAATGTAAATAAATGTAAATGTACACAAATTTGAAAGCAAATAAGGGTATGGGAATTTGGACTCTGAAAAATGTCTCTCTATTATAAAAAAAAAATCCTGGGGGGGAGACGAGACGTGATCTTCTCGGAAGACAATTTGATGTCCCGCGAGGGACACTGTAACGTCACACAAAGACAATTTGACATCCGCAAGAGACACTTTAATGTCACGCGAGACAAGGCCGTGAGACATTTAAAACAAGATCACAGACTTCTAACCAAGCAGTTGTTGGAATGCTTTTGGCAAACAGACATCATGTGCTCCCAGCTCTTAAAACAATGACAAGCGACAAGCAGAACACACAGCTTGAAAGCAGCAGCAGCAGGAAGCCAGCAGATGATCCGACCACTTCTCCTTAGTGTGCGTTCAGCTCCACCCCCATTTTCACAACATTAGCGGCAGAGACACGAAGTGGCAGAAGGACAGCTGCTGTACATGCTTTGAAATGATCGACGCAAAGCGCGACAGAAAGAACATGCAGCTTGCCAGCAGCAGAAAGACAGCAGATGATCCGACGGCATCACCTTGGCGTGTGATCAGCCGCCCCTCTTCACAACACAAGCAGCGTTATACGTCCTGCGAGAAAGATTTAACCACACCCGGGGCCGGAAATAAAGGACAAGTATTGTTTTTACAAAAGTTTTAAAGTAAAAGTGAAAATAATGCATATGTAACAATTCCCATGAAAATAACAATCTCTATAAATGGTATATTCATTAAACCAAACTCGGGGGGTCGAGTGAAGCAAGCAGGGGGCAGAGCCCCCTAGTTTTTATTATTATTCTTACAGGTGAGATGATTTTTTTCATCAAGATAGGTATGAGTTCCCATTCATTCTCATAACATAATATAGGGCAGCATGGTGGCACAGTAGTAAGTGCTGCCATCTTTCAAACTCAGTATCTAGGATCACAGTCCTGCTCCTGATCATTGCCTGTGCTGTCTGCATGTTCTTCCTATGTATGAATGGTCTCCTCCCACATCTCTAAAGACATACTGGTTGGCATGATTAGCAAAGCCACATTGGTGCTATGTGGGTGTGTGCATGAGGGAGCCCTGTGATAAACTGCCATGCAGTGCTGACTGACCCCGAAACCTTGCATTGGATTTTGCGGGTTTGAGAATGTTGTGTTTTATGTCATTACACATTCAAACACATTAGAAAATATGGAGACAACATCAAAATGTAAGAAAATGTGAAATTCATTTGGCTTGCGGGGGAAATCCTTAGCATTCATTTTCTAAATGACAATATAAAGAAAAATAGTAACTCACTGGAACAGGCTATGTGATGTTTATGAGTGGAATGTGAAATGATTTTTAAATCATTTTAATCAGCTTGTGCAGAAAACTGGCTATTACTCACTTGGATGGCAAATTACATCCGCTTGAGCAGAGGCCAGCGCCTTGCCTGATGAAAACATCCCCTGCTGCACTATTTCATCTCTATTCCTGTATTTTTGAAAAGAGAGAACTGAGAAATTCCAGCTGCCTGGAGTTAGAGAAGCACACACTGGGCAATGCTGGTGTAGATGGCCAGAACAGGCCATCATTTTCAAATTCCACATACTGTCACTATATGTGCACATAGCAGAGCCGCTCTGCATGAATGTTCCATCATATCACTCTGTACATCTGTCTTTGGCTCAAATTGTTTATGAATTCTACTGGTTTGCATGCATACTGTGTTGTTATGTGTAACTGCATTACTGCTTTGCACACAGATGATATGGATTTGGGTTGAATGAAAGCATTAATGGTTTGTGCATGTGTATGACTGATTGGCGTGCACCTACATATTCACAGCATTGGTTTGAATTCTTATAGTTTGGTTTGTGGACTTGAATTATTGATGTCAACATTTCAATCAATCAATCAACATTTATTTATATAGCACATATTCATACAAAAAAATGTAGCTCAAAGTGCTTTACAAAATGAATAGAGAAATAGAAGACACAATAAAAGATAAACATAAGTCAACATTAATTAACATAGAATAAGAGTAAGGTCCGATGGCCAGGGTGGACAAAAAAACTCCAAAGGCTGGAGAAAAAAATAAAATCCGTAGGGGTTCCAGACCAAGAGACCGCCCAGTCCCCTCTGGGCAATCTACCTAACATAAGTCAAACAGTCCTCTTTGTATTTAGGGTTTTCATGGAAGGACCTGATGATGATGGTCACGTAGACTTCTGGCTTTCAGTCCATCAATGTTGGTGCATCATGATGCTTTGAGTAGGTGGTGGTGTGCATGAATACTGGTGTGTGTACTAGTATGGTATTGACTTGGATCATCATAGTACTGGTGTGGGCACCAGAACTACTGATCTGCAGGCATAAGGTATTAGTTTGTGTACATACATTAATAATTTGCATGCAAATAGTATTGGTTTCTGCACCATTATTAAATATTTGCATGGCTGTAATACAGGACTGTTTAGTTACATTATAGATGTGCAAACATAAGGCACGGGTTTGTGTGCCTGAATGATTAATTTGCATGTAAAGGGAATTAATGTATGCATTATTGACTACTGATTTGTGTACTTGCATTATTGATTGGCATGCCATCAGGATGGGTTTCAGCACTTTTCTACTGATTTTCACATGTGGCCTTAGTTTGTAATAATACATTAATCATCTAAATGCATACAGTGCTGGTTTGTATACAAATATTTAACCAGCATTGGATTGTGAGCCTTTATTATTGACTTGCATGCAGACAATATCGGCTTGTGTAGCCATGTTATAAAATTTGCGTGCTTATGGTACTGGTTTCTGCGCCACAATTATTAATTTGCAACCAAGCTATATTGGTCTGTGCAATAAGAACCACATTTTTATTATTTTCATCCAACATGTGCTGAACAACCGATATTATAAAAAAGTATATTAGTATTAGAAGAAAAAATATATATGCACTTTTTCAAGATGTCATCCTATGATTTCAAAGATTAACAAAATAACAGTGTGAACTCGAACTTTCAAAGATTAACAAAATAATAGTGTGAGCTCGAACTTTTATTTATACAGCCTTGAAGCTGTGGAATGGCCTGTCTGCTATTATAAGAGATGCCCCATTAGTTTCAGATTTTAAATTCCAGCTGAAGACTGCCTACTTCAGTTTAGTCTACCCTGACTAGAGCTGCAGATTAACTGTGTACTGTATATTGCATCTCTATTGATAGTCAATAGTAAAATATAAGTAATATGATATTTATAAACTGCTACTAACATTCCCCTATTCTGTTTCTCTTCTCAGTACTCACGCTGCTTTACTGCCAAGTTGTTTGCCTGTCTATAGAAAAGTCAACTCAGATAAAGGAGCACCAGATTCATTGGGAAGTAGGGTCCTTTCATCGGATTGGCTAGCCCAGCTCTGACTCAGATGTAGAATGACCAATAGGACTGAGGTGGCTTGTTGGCAGACGTCTCCAGTACTCTGATTGTGTCTGGCTTGTCTCTGAGTCCTCTTCTACAATTTGGCAGTGCTCCAAACTTTAGTTGATGGACAGATGTTGTTGTTTTTCTTTTATGTTAATTAGTTTCTAAATTATTTTTGATAAATTTTAACAAATCTATTTCCTTATATGTAATATTTCTGTGTGTAGTGAGTGGTATAATCTATTCTTGCATTATGCTGCAAGAGTTGTCACAGAATTGAACACAATCCCTCTATGTCTCCCTTGGGCAATCCGTACTTTATTTCAATAGATGATGTGGGATCCCTAACTCTATGATGTCAAATATCATGATTTGAGTGCACTCCGAATAGAGAAAAGCGTGTCATGAATCAAGTGCACTCCAAGCAGAGAAAAGGGTATAAGGCCCTAACGATCAGGCTAGAAATTTCTGACCCCAGGTAGTCAGGCTGAACATTTTATAGATAACTGATTGAGAACATGTTCTAAAGGCTTCGGTCATGAAAATATGTGCAAGCATCTATACTGTTGAGACAGATATGTTCCCCCTGAACGCAATTCAGAAATCATTTATGAGTCATAAATTGACTAGTCATTCTTAATTAAAATAATATACAATCAGATAAATTAAAAGAAAATGTGTATAGACTTAGATACAGAGAAGTATAATCCAAAATATAAAACATCTCACAGCGCAGCTCACAGGGTCTCACGGAGATCCTCTGTATGAAATATTGGTGCGTAAAGTTCCAGAGTTCAATTACAGTTCATCACAGTTTGTCTGAACAAAACTTACAGCAAAAAGAAAACAGTCCATTGTGGCCTTCCAATCAAAATGTCTGCAGGCGCAAAATGGCAATTTTGTCTCTCAAGGATGCACTCAGAGACAGAGGCGTCATGGCATTAATACTAATAATGCACTCAATCTGTAAATCCACCAGAAACTTAAAATCAAATCTTAAACTCCTTTTAATACTTTCTCTTCTATTACATATAGTTTTACACAATTTCTCTCAGCCGCTTTTAGATTAATCAAGGAAAACTGGTAGACAGGCCTGAAACAAATGCATAAAATCCAGTTGATAGGATCATCTTAAAGTGTCTTTGCTCCTTTATAGCACTCCAAGGTCTCAAATTAAATGATACAAGTTAGCAGCCCACATAAATATTACAGTCATTCAATAAGGTAAAACTCTTAATCCATGTTAATGCCTAATCCCTGCAGACTAAGACTGGTACCTCTTGTGGCTGCAGGTTTTTATTCCAACTAACTTCTGTTGTCAATTAGACTCCAAGCCTAATTTCTGTGTGGTGGGGTCAGTATGGAAATTATAAAAATAAATTGGGTAAATGTTTATTAGAACGTACCAACCATTTATAAATGTTACATGGGAATAAGTTAGCGTTTTGTTCATTCTGCTTTTTCAAATGTTCTGGTTATTCAATCCATAATTTACTAATAAACATGTTAGTTGATCTGGCGCTGAAGTAACCTGCAGTCTATCAGCATTCAGTTTCATTTGCCTGGATGTCTGCATCACCCAATGTTAATTGTCATGATTAGGATATGATTAAGGGAGCAAACTATGAAGAATAAAGGGAAATGAATAGGAAAACAATAAAAGAGAGTTAAGCATTTAAAGATACGGCAAGCATACCAATACTTCAAAGTGTCTTATAAATATAAAATCACAGTTCTTTTCTTTGCTGAATGCAGAATAAGAAACAAAAATACACTAATTAAATCTAACCAATCAGAGTGAGGATGGCTCACTGATTGTGAAACTGGTTGGAACAAAAACCTGCAGTTACAAGGGGTCCCTAGAACAGAGTTAAGAACCAGTGGGCTATGCAAATATCATGATTAGACAAATTCGGATACTTTTTATGATACTGTGGCGGATGCCCGGGACCCACGCACAGCCGGGACACCCCTTTGGCACTGAATCCGAGGGAGAAGCTATGGGAGGCTTATTTCTTTCCCCGGAGCTCTTGGTGGCAGCCCCCCTGGGTTGCATTGGGGCCACAATTCTGGAACACCGGAGCTCATCCCTGTTGGGCTCCGTGGTCACCACCAGGGGGCGCTGCACAGTTTGTGGGCTGTAATGCAGCCATAGCTGGAAGTGCAGCCTGAATGAATTAGGTTAATTATCACCTGAAGCACTTCTGGGTGGGCTATAAGAGGAGCCAGCAGGCACTACTCAAGGCGCCAGAGTCGGAAGAAGAAAAGTGTATGCTGGTGTTTTGTTTTGTGTATTTTGGGGACTGTGTAGGGCCTGTGGGACATAGGGAAGACGAGCCCCACAGCTGAAGAAAATAAAACCTTTTTGTTTCATTTTTATGCGCCTCCGCTGTCATTCTGTGTCAGGTCAACGCCAACAGAGCACTTTTGCTACAATACACATGAGGGTATAAGATCACTTTGATGATTTGGTGAGAACACAGTTGTGATAAGGTGATTGGTGGAATAAATTCAGTTCAGTTCAATATTAAGTAAACTCAAATCTGAAAATGAATACAATACAAACATAATAAGTTTGACAAATAAGAAGAGACCATTCAGGCCAGCATAGTGTTTGTGAACAATTGGGATGATTTTTGGGAAAGGCATGGATTTTTCAAAAGAGATGGTCTTTATCCTAACTGGTGGGGATCTTATGTATTATCCCAGAATATAGCAGCAAAACTGCCTGGTTGACCTATTAGAGCACCATCCAAGCCGCAGTTATGTGATCTTAAATCACAGGCTGTTGTTTATCCCACCTGTTACTATCCTGAAGCTGTTACCCATAATCCCTCTTGTGAGGCATCCAGTAAATTTAGTCTTGATGCAAACCTTAAATTACCTGATAACCAAAAAATTAGGTGTATAATTAGAGCAAGGGATAAAACCAGACCCTTCACCAGGGGCATCTGTAATAGAAATTTACTTCAAATTAAAACAAAAATATATCACCAGTTCAGAAAGAAACATGCAGTTTTAAATGCTGCTTATTGAACATTCGCTCTCTTGGCAGTAAAGCTGTTTTGGTAAATGATATTATATTAAGTACAAAATCTGATCTGTGTCTTCTCACTGAAACCTGGCTTAGTAAATGTGACACTGTTCCCCTAGCTGAGGCGTCACCAGATGGATACTCGTTCCTTCATAAGTCTAGAGATTCTGGTCGAGGAGGAGGACTTGGAATAATTCATTGTAACAAAATGCAAATCACGTCTAAAAATTTAGGCGACTTTACATCCTTTGAGGCATTCATTTTAAATATTAAAACAGATTCCAACACAATTATAGTGCTAGTCTACAGACCACCAGGGCCATATTCATTGTTCATGACTGAATTTAGAAACCTTTTATCTGATTTGGCTATAAATTATGATCACGTAGTACTGACGGGGGATTTTAATGTACACATTGATGTGGAAACTGACACTTTACTTATTTGTTAAATTCAGTAGGATTTTGTCAGAATGTCAAAGGTCCAACTCATAATCATAACCACACATTAGATTTAATTATAACTTACAAAGTTGAAATTCAAAATTTAAATATTACTCCATTAAATGAAGTTATTTCCGATCACTACTTAATTACATTTGATTTAGTCCTGCCCTTGCCAACGCACTCACAGATTAAAACAAAGACAGTGCGACATCTAGATTGTAATTCTGTTTCAAAATTTATAGATACTTTGAGTAAGTCGAGAGTAATTGTGGAAAACCATTTAGATCAGCTAACAACACATTATAATATGACCTTGAGAGATGCTCTGGACAAAGTGGGTCCCCTTAAAACAAAAGTGATCAAAGCACATAGAAACTCTCCCTGGTTTAATGAAAATACTCGAGCTCTTAAATTAGAGTGTCGAAAACTGAAGCGCAGAAGGAGAACAACAAAGCTACATGTCTTTCAAGTTGCATGGACAGAGAGTGTTAAAAAATTTAAAAAGCTCTCTTTAAAGCTCGCTCAGAATACTATTCTACAATAATAGATAGAAATAAAAAAATCCTCGGGTACTGTGTAGAACAATGGCTAAATTAATAAATGGAAATTCAGATCTACAGTGCAAAATACCAACAGATATTAGCAGTACAGACTTTATGAACTTCTTCAATGAGAAAATTAAAAATATAAGATCCCAGATCTCAGCATCACAGTACAAACCAAATACTAGCTTAGCAGACACTGTCCCACATTATATTCAGCACTTTAGTAATTTTAATCCTGTAACTGAGCAGGAAGTCTTAACTTTAATTTCTAAAATGAAGCCCACTACTTGT
The DNA here is from genome assembly GCF_016835505.1 of Polypterus senegalus. Classification (NCBI taxonomy): domain Eukaryota; kingdom Metazoa; phylum Chordata; class Cladistia; order Polypteriformes; family Polypteridae; genus Polypterus; species Polypterus senegalus. The sequence continues at coordinate 33,609,566 of NC_053155.1, forward strand.
TCCCTAGATCCAATGCCAAAAAAAACTAGTAAAAAGTTCAATGGATGTTCTGGCTGCCCCTATTCTAAACATTATCAATAGTTCATTATTGCATGGCACAGTACCTGGTACACTAAAAGTGTCAGTCATTAAACCATTACTTAAAAAGTTGAACCTAGACCCACACATACTAAATAATTATAGGCCTATTTCAAATTTACCCTTTCTCTCTAAAATACTAGAAAAAGTAATCGCCAATCAGCTTCAGTCACACTTTACGCATTACAATTTATTTGAGAAATTCCAGTCTGGTTTCTGCACTGGTCATAGTACAGAAATGCGGGTTGTAAATGAAATTCTGATATCCTCTGATGAAGGAAACTCCACTTTAATTATGTTGTTAGACTTAAGTGCAGCATTTGACACTATTGCCCATTCTATTTTAATGCACAGACTAGAAAATGATGTTGGCTTTACAGGCACTGTGCTCGCTTGGCTTAGTTCTTATTTATCAAATCGATTCCAATATGTGAAGAAATGTGCTGACTATACACAGAAGTGAGATATGGTGCCCCACAGGGCTCAGTACTGGGACCTTTACTTCCACTTGGATCTATCATTAGGAAACATAATGTTAATTTTCACTCGTATGAAGATGACACCCAGTTATAACTTTCAATTGATGGTTTCCATCAATTCACTCTTGAATTTAAAGAAGTCAATACCATTGAAAATTCTGAAGACACAGATTGCAGCATTTCCAAAAACAGTACACAAAACTAACAATAATGCACAATTAACTGGAGTGTCTGGCTATTTTGGAATTAAAGAGACTTGAAAATGACAGATGTCATGCAAAGACTGAACATGATAAGCTTTTAGAAAAGAAAATCATAATTACAACTATTGCTACCTCCTCCTGATTTAAGTTTGTAATGCATATAGAAGCCATAGGGTTAAGTTGTGATTGAGTGGTAGTATTTGCCTGCAAATCAATCTTGTGTTTAAATACATTTTCTCACTATCAATCATTATTACTCTGTGAATAGCATAACTTTACTGAGAATATCACTTCACCTGTCAGTGATCCAATTGTTGAAAAAGATGGAAACAATTGTTCCATGCTTGCATGAATGAAAGTCATGTCACTTACGAAAATAAATGGAATGTATATATGGTGTCAGCTCAACCTTTGAGTTTCCTTATCAGAATTCTCTAATGCTGCCATGCAAAGCTGACTCTTGACATAAAAAGATTTATGAGAGCATGAGCTAAACAAGAGGTGCATTTGGACTGGCTAAAGTTTGCTTTGTGCTTGTATTATTCCTGGTGGGTGGGGGCAGTACCCCAGGCCCAAAACTATTCCAGCCAATCAGAGACTGCCTCTAAAGGGCTCTCATTGTCAGTATTATTAAGAATTGCTTTACAATGCAAATTACAACATCTGATGGCCATCGAGAGGTATTTAAATATAAAACAAAAAGTTTAAAAAAAACATAAATATGTTGTTCATTCTTGACATATATTTTTCTGTTTCTTAAAGGCGAAAAGTAGAATGAAGTTTCAAGCATTCTGTGGTGTGGCTCAGATGAACAGCAGACCTTACCTGCTTTGCAGGTCCTCCAGGTTCAGGCTTCCAACATAGTGAGTAGCAGAGGACACAGTGACAACACGGCTGCAGGAGTCTGCTGATCCCGAAGTCTTGAGTGTGTCCAAAAGAAGGCTGGTCAACAGGAAGTGTCCCAAATAGTTTAAGCCAATGTGCTCTTCAAAACCATCCTTGGTTTGTCTTTGTGGAACCAGCATTACCGCAGCTGAAACGGACAGAAAAAGGTTACCGTGAAGTGAGGGACTGCTTTTTTTTTAAATTTATTAAATTATCATTGCAAGGAATTAATCTGACAATTAATGACACAATTTTATCTAAGAGAGAGTGGCAGGTGTTACTGAGCAGAAAGTCAGAAAGAGGTGCATAACACTTTGAGCTATCTGGTTTACTCTATGATCGGACCATTTTAAACAAAATGACACAGTTGGTGCTGTCTCATCATGCTGAACTCTCAAGTGTACAAAGAGTGAATTACCATAAAAGAATGGAGGACATTCGGGTTCCTCCGTGTCTCTACTTCTACCTTTGTAGGACAGAACTAGAAGCTCAAATGCGGAAAGGGAGACTGGGAGAGCACCAAGGTGAGAACAGCTTGATAAGATGAGAAAGGAAACGAGGAGCACCAGTTACATCCCCTTAGGCGGTTATAAATGGAGCAGGAGAGGAAAAAGAAGGCCATTCATTATAACTCTTCAAGAAACTAGGACTTCTGGCTGACAGGCTTTGACCCTGGGTCTGTTAGTAAGGAGTATTAGGGTTGATAGATAGATAGAAAGATAGATAGATAGATAGATAGATAGATAGATAGATAGATAGATAGATAGATAGATAGATAGATAGATAGATAGATAGATAGATAGATACTTTATTAATCTCTATTTATTATTTATTAATTTATTAATTTCTATTTTGGAGAAATTCGGTGGGCATAACTATCAATCCTTGTTAGGCTGAATATCCTGTTCTTGTCAAACATTTTCTAATATTCTCCTGCTCTAAAAACAAAACCAGTCAGAATCCATGCACATATTATATTATATTATATTATATTATATTATATTATATTATATTATATTATATTATATTATATTATAAGGTAGTATGAAATGTTCCTATTTTTCAAAATATGTAGTAGCCTTGGACAGGGTTGCTGGTCCATTAAAAAAGTACTTGGGAGTCATAGTGGGCTCATCACATTCTACATCCAGTGTACAGAAGTGATTAAGAAAGCTAATAAGATGTTGGGTTATATAGCACAATACGTGGAGTACAAGACAAGGCGGTAATGCTTACATTATATAAAGTATTAGTGAGGGCAACCTGGAATACCATGTTTAGTTTTGATCTCCATATCACAAAAAAGACATAGCAGAACAAGAGAAAGTACCACAGAAGAACGACTAGTCTGATTACAGGAGTAACGGGTATGAGGCAGGAAGAGATTAAACATTTTCAGTTTAACAAACAGAGATTAAGAGGTGATGTGATTGAGATGTTTAACTTTATGAAAGGATTTAGTACCGTGGATCCCAGTTGTTACTTTAAAATACATTTTTCAACAAGAACACAAGGACACGGAAACTTGCTAAGGATACATTCACGTAAACGTTAGAAAGTTACGGAGTAAATTAGCAAGTAGTGTGGCAGACAGTAGGACTTTGGGAACACTGAAATCTCAACTTGATGTTATTTCGGACAATGTGAGTGAATAGGATGGATAAGCTTGTTGGGCTGAATGGCATATTCTTGCCACAACTTTTTGAATGTTTTAAAAAGATTCATTTGCACAATCCAGACTAGTTAACATTCATCCCTTTGGAATAAGCAAGGTAAACTAAGCAAGTAAGTGGAGAAAAAGCCACAGAGACATTGGAATGACATGCATATTCCACACAGAGCTTTTCAAATGACTGGACTGTCTTCCAGGCCATTTTTTTATTTCAAAGCTCTTAGGCAATAGTAACCATTGGATCAGCATTGTGACAAAGAGCTCAGTTAGTTTAATGTGGGTGCCAGCTTCCTACTCTGTGGCTTGATAGCTGCGCCTAATCCATGGTTTGAGAAAGACTCATTCTTTTCCGTTTTTTTTTTGTAAAGTTCACCTCAGGCTAGCGTTGAAGCAGTAAAACAAAGCACATGTAATGGCTTTAAATGAAATAATAAGTGACACTTGAAAAGGCATTTGCATAGCACTCTCCGTTGTCAGCCTAAGCGCAGAGATACTTGACTAAACTGAAAAGCACATTCTTCAGACAGAGTCAAAGCAAACATTTGGAGCCAAAATAAAAAGCGCCAGCTTTACAATTATGTCAAATCAGGTCCAGTGCATATGAGTTCACCATTTGAAAGGCAGAGAGAAGAGACCAGGCAGTGATTGTGTTTCCTCTTCTAACAAATTCATTATTTAAATCTGTCTCTACTGGCTTGGAAAGTCTGCTTTTCCTTTTTTATCTGATAACTCAGTAAAATGAAATAAGAAAATCTTTTATTCCTTTGCTTTTTTTTTAGCTATGACTATAAGAGAAACTACTAAGATGTCTGTAAGAGCCATTTTCTTAGTTCTATAAAATTCATGAACATTTTACTAGATGATAATGCATAATATAGGAGGTTCCTATAACCCCCGCGAATAGAATTGAGTTGGTATTTTCCTGTCATTTTCTAACAGCTTTGAGTGAACAATGTTCTCCAGTTAGTGTCTAGCCTTGCCTTGTGTAAGATACAGAGGCATACGGTTTTTAACCATGTTCGTATTTGTGCTTGTGTTCGTGCTTGCGCACATGACCGTGCCTGGGCATATGTCTATGTGCCAACGGCCTACGGGCCTTTTGAGCATGAAGTAACTCGTAAAATAAAAGATTTAAGTGTTGAACCGTATGTTTAAGGCATACAGAAGAAGAAATTAAGAACCTTTAAGTATAGAAAGAAATAAAGAATGTTTAAGTATGGAAATAACCAAAGCTTCTCAAGAAAAGCTAAGCTTATAGAAGATACATTTTTGCCTTTATTCTACGTGTGTAACTATTTTCTTTTTATTCTTGTATGGATTATTTGCATTTAACGTTAACTAAATATCTTAAAACGAACTTTTGGACTGTGAGATTTCTTTGACACGCGTCTTACCCGTGCCTGACTTCGCCTTATACACTGGCGGCTATGATGTCAACTCAACCATTCCATCCATCCTCTTCCGCTTATCCAAGGTCGGGTCGCGGGGGCAACAGCTTGAGCAGAGATGCCCAGACTTTCCTCTCCCCGGCCACTTCTTCTAGCTCTTTCAGGGGAATCCTAAGACGTTCCCAGGCCAGCCGAGAGACATAGTCCCTCTAGCGTGACCTGGGTCTTCCCTGGAGCCTCCTACCGGTTTGACATGCCCGGAACACCTCACCAGGGAGGCGTTCAGGGGGCATCCTGATCAGATGCCCGAGCCACCTCATCTGACTCTCGATGCGGAGGAGCAGCGGCTCTACTCTGAGCCCCTCCGGGATGACTGAGCTTCTCTCCCTATCTTTAAGGGAAAGCCCAGACACCCTGCAGGAGGAAACTGATTTCAGCCGCTTGTATTCGCGATCTCATTCTTTCGGTCATTACCCATAGCTCAGGACCATAGGTGAGGGTAGGAGCATAGACCGACTGGTAAATTGAGAGCTTTGCCTTATGGCTCAGCTCTTTTTTCACCACGACAGACCGATGCAGAGCCCGCATCACGGCCAACGCCGCACCGATCCACCTGGCAATCTCACACTCCATTCTTCCCTCACTCGTGAACAAGACCCTGAGATACTTGAACTCCTTCACTTGGGGCAGGATCTCACCCCCAACCCTGAGAGGGCACTCCACCCTTTTCCGGCTGAGGACCATGGTCTCGGATTTGGAGGTGCTGATTCTCATCCTAGCCGCTTCACACTCAGCTGCGAACTGATCCAGAGAGAGCTGAAGATCACGGCCTGATGAAGCAAACAGGACAACATTATCTGCAAAAAGCAGTGACCCAATCCTGAGTCCACCAAACTGGACCCCCTCAACACCCTGGCTGCGCCTAGAAATTCTGTCCATAAAAGTTATGAACAGAATCGGTGACAAAGGGCAGCCCTGGCAAAGTCCAACTCTCACTGGAAACGGGTTCGACTTACTGCCGGCAATGCGGAACAGGCTCTGACAACGGTTGTACAGGGACCGAACAGCCCTTATCAGGGGGTCCGGTACCCCATACTTCTGGAGCACCCCCCACAGGATTCTCCGAGGGACACGGTCAAACTCTTTTCCCAAGTCCACAAAGCACATGTAGACTGGTTGGGTAAACTCCCATGCACACTCCAGGACCCTGCTAAGGGTGTAGAGCTGGTCCATTGTTCCGCGACCAGGACGAAAACCACACTGTTCCTCCTGAATCCGAGGTTCGACTATCCGACGGACCCTCCTCTCCAGAACCCCACAAATAGACTTTTCCAGGGAGGCTGAGGAGTGTGATCCCTCTGTAGTTGGAACACACCCTCCGGTCCCCCTTCTTAAAGAGGGGGACCACCACCCTAGTCTGCCAATCCAGAGGCACTGTCCCTGATGTCCATGCGATGTTGTAATGTTTGTTTTAAATTGTGCAAATGGATTTCAAGCATTTCAGCTGTCTCCACACCAAGAATGAAACCATTCATTGACAGAACAGAACATAACAAACACATTGGTACTGTGAGAGGAGAAATGGCATCTTGGGTGGGAAGGAGGAGGATTTATTACTGGAACAGGAGGCCAGAGTGGAATGTCAAACAAACTGGCCGGCGGAACAGAGAAATAAATTTGTGCCCGGCTGGTATCATTAAGCGGATGGAGTAACAGAAGCCCAGAATCGGGAGATGTTCCATCCCCCATACGTTAAGTGGCAGTGGTCCTCATACAGCAACACATTCAGTACATCTGCAGGGGTGCTTGGGAATTGGAGTCTGAAAGTACAGCACTGTTGGTGTCCCTGGGTGCCAATTGAGGGTGCTGTCGGGGGAGGACCACCCTACTTCATTTATGGCAGTGCTTCCTGGAGGACATGGCGTGGCACCAGAAGCAGCCTTGGGTCCGGCTTAAAAGAGAGCCCACTGCCTCACATTAACACTCAGCGGAGGACGGAAGGAGGATGATTTGTTAGTTTTTTGTATTATTGTAGACTGTGGAAATCGCTAACTGGAAGTGCTTTGATATCTTTTGTAAGTAAATAAGTGGGGACAAAATAAAGTGTTGGGGACCACCCTGGAACACCGTTTAAAAGCCAAATAATGGAAGGACTCAATGCATCAAGACAGTGCTTCTCAGATATAAAGAGCATCTGCTAGGGGAGCTTTGTCCTTTTCAGGCATAAATTCAAGATTATCCCCAAAAGTGACATCAGAGATCCTCTAATGCTTTGGGAGATAGCAACCTTGCAACCCTTCTTACCTCATATGAGACTTAAATGTACTTCCAATGCACTCATGTGTGATTTTTTTTATGGCACCTTCTCCCGCTTTGTAGACATCAATTAGTTTAATTTTCAGATCCTCATTCAGTTGCTTAGAAGAGCCCAAGTTATTTAAGGGTGGCACTGTGTTCGAGGAGTCAAAGAATTTATTAGGCTCTGGAAATGTTATTAGCTGACAATTCCAAATGACAATTCTTGACCACACCAACACTTAACAAACTAAGCCACATAAGACTAACAACCTTTGAGATCTGAGACCTTACGACTGAAAGAGCAACCAAATGTTTGCAAATGCAACACTTACTCTTCTTTTTTTTTCCATTTTTTAAGTTCATCAAATAAATTATAATTGCATATTAAGTTTTTTTTATTAAAATCATATTATTTGATTTGCTGTCAAACTTGTGCTTTTTACTTCAAACATCAACAAAGTATGCAGTTTGCTCAGAGGTGTCCAAACTTTTACATGGAACTGTAAATACATGTACAGTATACTGAGAGTAAATTAAATTCTTGTTTATCATGGAAGAAAGAAGTTCACTGTATTCTATACATGTGACTATATTTATACTACAAGGCAGCTGACTTGCTGCCCCATGTTTCCTTTTCTCCTACATATGCTGAAAGCATTTGTTTTTTGGATAGCAGTGGATCCTCATTGCAGGCCACTAAGCTACAAGATGGTCCAAGGACGTAAAACATAAATATGAAAGAAAGAATAAGTGGAGCTTATATTAAATAAGTACAGTACTTGGATGGGAAACTACTTGGGTTGCTGCTGGAAGAGGTGTTGGTGAGGCCACTAGGGGGTGCTTACTCTATGATCTGAATGTGGATCCCAATGCCCCAGTGCAGTGATGGGGACACTGTGCTGTAAAAATGGCAGTGCCCTTCAGATGAAATGTAAAACCATGGTCCTGACTCTCTGTGGTCATAAAAGATCATTGGGCATCCATCGTAAAGAGTAGGGTGTATCCCGATGTCCAAGCTAAATTGCCCACCCCGGCCTTCTCATTCTGGCCACCTTATCATCCCCTGCCTCTAATTGGCTAACTGTCTCTCACCACTTCATCACCTAATAGTTAATGTGTGGTAAGTGTACTGGTGCAAAAATGGCTGCCGTCGCATTAGCTAGGTTAATGCTACACATTAATGATGGTTGAAGTTGCTCCTCACTCACTTTGAAAAGTGCTTTGAGTAGTGAGAACAGAGCTATATAAATAGAAGGAATAATTATTAGTATTATTATTAAATAAATAAACATGGCAAAGAATGATTACATGGGAGCACAAAGCATCTTGTGACATGGTATCACTGTATAACTCAAGAGTTGGGTTGGTTTTAAGTTTAGCTGTTAATAGAATAGTTTACATACTGTAAGAATATAAGAAATTTGACAAACAAGAGGAGACTATTCAGTCCATCAGGCTCATGTATTTGGCTAATAGCTGTTCCAATATCTCATCCATATGCTTCATAATGGTTCTCAAAGTTTCTGCTTCAGCTATAAGCCTCAGAACTTTGTTACAGAATCCAAAAACTCTTTGCTTAAAGAAGTGCTTCCTGGCTTCATTCCTAAATGCACCCCCCATTACTTTCCACTGGTGTGCTTGAGTACAAGATTCTCCCTTAAGCTAAAAGAATGTTGCTGGACCTACTTCATCAATGGCTTTGAGGATTTTGAAGACCTGGAGTAGGTCCCCACACGGTTTCCTAAATGGGTTTCATTCTCTGCGTCTGTCACTGTAGGCCATGTCCTTAAGTCCTGGGAGGCCCCTTGTTACTCTCCTCTGCACATCTTCAAGTGCTGCTATGTCCTTCTTGAAGTACGGTGACCAGAACTGCACACGATAAACTCCAGACACAGCCTCTCTGATGCATTATATAGTCTGAGCATAACGTCCCCAGATTTATTTTCAAGTTTTACAAACAAAGTGGGTGGCAGAGTGGCGCGGTGGGTAGCGTGGAGTTTGCATGTTCTCCACATGTCTGCGTGGGTTTCCTCCGACAGTCCAAAGACATGCAGGTTATGTGCATTGGTGATTCAAAATTGTCCCTAGTGTGTGCTTGGTGTGTGGGTGTGTGTGTGTGCACCCACTGCAGTGGGCTGGCGCCCTGCCCGGGGTTTGTTTCCTGCTTTGCGCCCTGTGTTGCAGACCCCCTTGACCCTGTAGTTAGGATATAGCAGGTTGGATAATGGATGGACAAACAAAGCACAAGATGTCTAATAAGGCAATTAGGGAACACAGTATTAGGGGCAAACACACCCTGTACACCAAATCTCCTTGTAAATTTACAGTAAATGTACGTGTTTATGGGGTCGTTATGTGTGCAGTGTACAATTAAATTCTTAATTTGTATATTTAATGGCAAAACAGAAAATCCAAATCTTAATTTCTAAAACAAAAACAGATATTTGAAACACTCACCTAGAGCGCTCCAAGGAGCCATGTTGGATATAATTAATAAATCATTTACTGGATGGACATGTTCCCAAGCTGTTGTCAGATTTTTATTAAAGTAATCAAATTTGAAGCCGAATGTTCTAAAGAATTATGGACCAATTTCAACTATCCACTTTTCTCTCTAGAGTGTTAGAGAAAATTAAAAAAACGTCCAATGTTATTGAATTTTTGTTTTTTCAGTCTGTCTTTGGACTTGGTTACAGCCTCAGCTCAGGTAGTTAATGTTCTTCATATGTTCATAATTGCTGGAACTGCAACAATTATTATGCTCTTGGGCATAAAGGTGACATGAGTGATAACAATACCATACAACACCTAATTAAAACTATTGTTGGTTTGCCAAGCATTGGTTTATATCTTAGTTATTATTTTTGCTTTCAATACCTGTTGAAGTTTGATAACAATTGTCACTTGCATTGTCTTACATTTTATTTGATATCCAACACATCCAAAGGTAGAGCAAGAACTTCATTGTGCAGCTGGATTTTTAACTTCCTGACAGGCAGATCCCAGGTGGTTTGAGTGGGAAGTCATACCTCCTCATCCCTCGCTCTCCATACAGGGGCCCCACAGGGTTATGTGCTGAGTCCACTGCTCTACTCCCTTTATGCATATGACTGCACAACTCTACGTGACTCTAACATCACTGTCAAGTTTGCTGATGAGACAGCTGTAGTAGGTCTGATATCCAATAACAATAAGCAGCCTTACCTGGATGAAGTGTAGAGTCTATCACAATGATGCCAGGCCAACAGTCTTCTCCTGAAAGTGATCAAGACAAAGGAGCCAATTTTGTCTTTTCGGAGAAGACAACAGAAGCACAACCACCCTTTCAGTGTTAGCACCACTCAGATACAGAGGATGGACAGTTTCAGATATCTCTGTGATTTGACTTGTTCCAAGCCCATCAAAACCTTAGCAAAGAAGGCACGACAACGTCTTTACCATCTCAGGTGTCTCAAGGATTTCAGGCTGCCCTTCCAGATGTTATAGAACTTCCGCACATTCACCACTGGAAGTATTCTGACAGGAAGTATCACCACTTGTTTTGGGTAACAACACGCAACAGGACTACAAGTTTCTGCAGAGAGTGTGGTTCGGTCAGGGTATCCACTCATTAACGACCAAGACATCTATACTAAGTGATGTTAAATCAGGGCAAGGAAAGCAATCTGTGACACCAGCCATCCCAACAATGCCCCCTTTTTTATGCTGATGGCAGGTAAATGCTACCACTGCCTAAGGTGACATTCAGACAGACAGACAGATGAAGGCTTCTGTCCACATTCCATTTGCATGTTAAATAAGAAAACTGTCTAGAAATATGTGATGCTCTATTGTTAACCCTCTCACATGGAGCTATTTAACTGATCTATTTAGCTATTATTATTAATTAGATATTTATAATTCAATTAATGACTTTTGAATCTATAGAGTTCTGTACTGTTATTGTTACTTTATATATGTCTCAAGGCACAGTCATTGGAACATATACATATTTCACTGCATATTGTACAGTATGTATAATTTTTATGTGACAAATAAAAGATTTGATTTGAAACTGGTCATAATCCATTAATCGCAACATCCCTCCTACCCTGGATGCACTACACTTTGCATACTGGCATGATAGATATGTGGATCTCTCTTATTCTCCCTCAAAGAATTATTATTATTATTATTATTATTACAGTATTACAGTTACCATTCCATCTAAGGGCCATGCCAGACAATGTCTGACCAGAGATCAATCAACATATAAAGACAGAGAGCCACCTGGTAGCCTATTTTCTAGGTTGTATTAATATTTTGCCAACACTCAAATTTGTACTTTGGGTATATTATTTATAATGCATGAATAAATGTGCAACCTTTTCCTCCTGCCTGTTCCGATACTCTCTCTAATTGCTTTATGGTTATAGATGTAAAAGAAAAGGTGGAGTGTTGAACTACAGTTATAGTTAACCCTGACAGTGACCAGGCTGGTAAGAGTAAACATACAACGGCTATTGATGGGATTTGGGGTATTCCTATCAGATTTATGAAGCATAATCATATATATTGAAAACAAAAGAAAGTGTGCATAAAGAATAAACTTAAGCCAGGACAATAACCCTAGCTGATGTATAACAAGAATAATTGCTCTAAAACTGAACTGCCAGCAAGTGCTCTCTCCTCAAAAATGAACTGTTAAAAGTACATAAATGAGCACACTGACACTACTGAATATGTATTATCAGAATATAGAGGAAAGGAATTTTGATTTGCATCAGACAACTTAAGTATAGATACCAAACCTAGTGGTGCTTAAATATTAGTGTGTGTGGCTGAGTGACAGAGATAGCAAGAGCCTGCATTGGCAAATTAGTCACACGAAAGACAACAGAGAGGTGAAGGCACAGCAAAGTTAGACTCGAGGCACAATGACATCACTTGACAAGAGCAAATTAAAAATGAACGCTTTATATTTATAGGATCTTTTTATAGAGCATTGCAAAATAAAGATCAGTTTATTCAGCCCACACAAAACAAAAGATCTCATCTCCTCTCATTCTGAAACACACTTAATCCACTTCAGGGTTACTGAGGACCTGAGCCTATCTTGCCAGCACTGGGTAACAGGCGATAAAATAGCCCGTGATGGGACTCACGGACATACCCACACTCACATGGGGACACATTTGAAAATGGTAGTCAACCTAATATGCACTTCTTTGGTGATTTGGACAGAAAACCCAAGCAGACACGTTAAAAACATGAAAAGTGTGCACTTGGTGTGTATGTGTGCCCTGCGGTGGGCTGGTGCACTGCCCGGGGTTTGTTTCCTGCCTTGCACTCTGTGTTGGCTGGGATTGGCTCCAACAGACCCCCGTGACCCTCTAGTTAGAGTATAGTGGGTTGGATAATGGATGGATGTTGCAATGAGTGCTTATCTTGAGGTTTTTGAAGGTGGTGCCAATTAAACTCTGGGGAAAGAAACACCAAGGCAACTACACTGGTGTGCATGTGTTTGAGTTTGGGGCCAAATTGTGGAGAGTTATGCCAGTGCAAGTTAAAAGGCCTACAAGAGACAGAAAAGACATTACTCACAAGGGAGTAATGTGGCCAAACACACTCGTGCATGCGAGTGTGGGTTGTGGATTTAAAGAGCTCCTTCCAGACTACGGCACTTAGAATAAACTGTGTGAAGGTGTGCAAGATAATCAGAGAGATGTCCATCGGAATTGGAGGACAAAATCCCGCAGGCATATAAAATGGGATTATGGACATTAGAGGTCGCCTTCGGTTTTTCTGAAATGAAGTCTCTCATTAGCGGAGTATGCATTGGAGTCATCCTGAGCAGCCTGGGAAAGGTTACAATGGAGTATATGTTACTCTTGATTATGTCCTAGAGCTTGAGAAGTGGGGATAATGTTGTGAACCTGGGCTTTATGTTAAATTGATTCATTTTTCTTTTTGGAGGAAATCCTTGGTTCCCATCAATCAGCCAGAAAAAGGAAGAAGGGAACAGGACTGGTATAATTGATGTGTATTTTTTCATTTGAATGATTTTTTCCTTCATTGCATCATTTTAATTCACGCAGCTGTCAGTTTTGAATTGACAGACTTGCTTGTGAGATTTTTCACTTTCTTCTTCCTTTTTCCGCAGTCACTCCACTCTTGACAGTATATCTCGTTTCTAAGAATTTATATTGGGTCCTCTGAAAAGTTTGGTTACGTTGAGATAGGTATTTAGATCTTTATATTTTGATTTCATCCATCTAATGAATCCACTTAATCCAGTTTAGAGTGGTGGAAAAAGGCAGCACTCGGGTCAAAAATAGAAAGGCACAGCAGCACAACATCACATAACTTCTACAACCTACTTTATCCAATTCAGAATCACAAGGGCTCATGGCTTTTTCTTCATGGGCTTATATGGACATTATTGTTATATTTATAAGAGTGCAATGAAATTCAATCAACATGCAACATGCCACCACTCTCTGGCCCCATGATTAACGAGTATTACTACCTTACCCCAAAGCTTCTGTTTTCATTATCTGAAATAACTGTTGTACTGGGACCCCATAAATCTCTTGTGACATGTGTTATACAGGGTGTGCCACAAGGCTCAGTTCTGGGGGCTTTACTATGTACTATCAGTTTGTTTCCTGTATGTTGTATTATTTGTGCACATGGCATGGACTACAAATGCTATGCTGATGATACTTGATATAAGTAAAAACATTTAAATTCCTATCAACTTCTGCTCTTTGTTCCTGCTTGTATGATGTCAACTTATGGCTTACAATTTTTTCTTTAACTTAAAAAGTGGGAAAACGGAAATACTTTTCATTGCAAATAAGTCTAAGTTGGCTAAGATGGATCGTTTTACATTAATAGTTGATCGTGCCTCTGTCCAAGCTTCAGCTGTAGTTTGACATCCTGGTATTAAATGTAATTCTTCTTTGTCATTTGTTCCAAACATTCATAAATTAATGAAACCTTTCTTTTATCATCTATGGAATTTAACCCAACTTTGACCATCTTCTACCTTAGCAGATGCTGAACGTTTTAGCCCATGCTTTTATTACACGCTCTTCCAAAGTCTGTTCCAAACAAACTGCAGTATGTTCAGAACTCTGCTACTAGGGTTCTCATATACACCAAGTCCTAGGAACATACAGTATGACGGCAACTTTGAGGGAACTACATTGGCACCCAATTTAATCTCATATCCACTATGAAATAATTTTGTTAAAGCCTTAAAAGACCAAGCTCCATCTTACTCCTAACTACCAACTCCAGTAATCTGAAGTTAGCCCTCTACTTGCCATTCATAGGACTAGCAGGAAAAATGCTATGGGTGACAAGGCCTTCTAGGTCTCAGTTCCAACCTTGTGGAATGTTCTTCCTTACAAGTTCCATACAGTTTGTAAAAATAGACAAAAAAGCTTTTCTGGATGATAAATCTTTTCTATAACCTGGCCTGTTATTCATTTCTGCTACCCTTTTATGTACTTATGTTAGGCTTTGTACCAGGGGTCACCAAGTCCAGTCGTGGAGGATTTTCATTCTAACCCTTTTTTTTTAATGAGTGCCCTGTTTGTGCAGCTAATTAACTTCTCGTGAATTCATTTTAATTGAATTGCTTTTTTAAGGTTTGTTCCCCTGAATTAATGCATCGTTCCTCTGAAGTGCTTTGTTTCTTTCCTAAAATAGCACCCAAACAGAAATAAAATGTGAAGACCAACTAAGTCAGGGCTTCAAACTCCAACCAGTTTCACACCAACGAGCTGCTTAATGAGGTGCTGATTCTTTTCCTTAATTAAACCAGTCCTTTAATTCTGTGGCTTGTTGCTGCTCTTGTAGTGCATTAGCAGACATTTCAGAGATTGTTGATTTTCTGAGAGCTCAGTTAAAATGTTTTGGAGACCTGAGTACATCAACATTCCTGAGACCTTCATCTTTTTTTATTTTCAGATATTGTACTTTGGACACCAGTTGTTTTGTTTCATATTAAGGAAAACAAAATAATTAATGAGTCTGAGTCTTCAAGAACAAGTCAATTAAAATTAGCTCAAAAGAAGATAATTAGCAGCTAAAACAGGTCAATCATCAAGAAAAGGGTTAGAATGAAAACCTGCAGCCATGGTGGTCCTCCAGGACTGGAGTTGACGACCCCTGCTTTGGGATGTGAAAGGAGCACTATAAATAAAATGTATTCCTATTACAGTAATCCCTCCTCGATCGCGGGGGTTGCGTTCCAGACCCCCCCGCAATAGGTGAAAATCCACGAAGTAGAAACCATATCTTTGTATGGTTATTTTTATATATTTTAAGCCCTTATAAACTCTACCACACTGTTTATAAATATTCCCCGCACAGTTATACAGCATAATAATCCCTTTGTATTCTCTTAGATATTAAGTAAGATTCATTGAAATTATGTATGTAAACACACTGTTTATATACAGTAAAACGTAAATATTATTTTAAAGATATTGAGTGTCTCAGATATCACATATGTTACAGCCATTATGATAGACAGGCCACCAGCAATAAATACATACAATGCAAGAAAAATAGTATACAGTAAATGTGTGTACAGTGACACTAAACGTACGTACATGTACTAAGTACTGTAACTAGAAAATTAATTATGGTTACTCACCAACAATGACACGATGACTTGTCCGATAACAATGAGTTTTATTTTACTGCACAACAAAGGAGAGTGTTACAGCCCTTAAAGGAGCCACTTCAGGCGATTGTGTAGCACTGCCGTTGTTCTTCTTCTGACAGTCTTCAATCAAAATCCCTAAAGCAGATTCTATCCAGACTACTGCCTTATTACATCCACTTACAACTTGTTTTGCACCCTGGTTAAAAGGACACTGCGGTCGTAGATCTTGTATTCCTTTCCTACTTTTTAAATAAAAAGAATTGTAGCCTCATTGATGCTGTAATAGCGTCCTACAGTGGTGTAGCTTTTCCCTTCCTTCAGCATATCCAAAACGTTTACCTTTTCAGCAATCGTTAACATCTTCCGTTGGCACTTGAGCACGGCCCCTGAAGCAGTAGCAGGAGCAGATCGTTTTGGAGCCATAATGAAGGGCTTGACTATGCACAAAGGTAAACACAAAAGAGCACAAAAGTTAACTCTTTACACAGCGAAACACGTTGATGCTGAATGAGCGAGACGAGTCTTCCTGAGTAACACTGCATTCAGCACACAGGAACTTAACTGCGTGCTCCGATTGGTTAGCTTCTCAGTCATCCACCAATAGCGTCCCTTGTATGAAATCAACTGGGCAAACCAACTGAGGAAGCATGTACAGGAAGTAAAAAGACACAATGTCCACAGAACCCGCAAAGCAGCGAAAAATCTGTGTTATATATTTAGTTATGCTTACATATAAAATCCACGATAAAGTGAAGCCGCGAAAGTCGAAGCGCGATATAGTGAGGGATTACTGTATTATCTTTTTTACTTTCTCGTATATGAAGTATAGGGAAAGCATTGTAATCGTCAAAAGATTCGATTTTGATGAATATCAAAATTTTAGATATCCCTGAGTCCGAAAATACCATTTTTGAAATTATGTCTGTGTGTGTGTGTAAACACAATAACTTAACTTAACACTTTTACTTAGGTCAACCAAATTTTGCATACAAGTATTAGGTACAAAACATTGATTTCTACCAACTTTTGGGTTATTTCTGCTAACCGGAAGTGGTACTTTACAATTTATTCATTCAGCTGCAGAGTCCGGTTTATTCAACTTTACTTTTATAATAATAGTTCAATATATTATTAATTTGATTTGATTTGTTGTTAATGGTTCTTTAATGTACATAATGTAAAAATATAATCATTGTCTTGCGGTTTACTCCTCAAATATCAATCCCCATATCTGAGTATATGGGGAAAGTCTAGGGAAAACCACTCCCGATTTTTTTTGGCTGCTTTTTACAGAAATCCACCAGATTCTTTACATCTTACTGTCTGATGGTCAGGAGTTTACAAAGTGTGTAGGCAGTTCTGACGAGAGTGATCTTCTGCACCTGGACAGCACTTGCTTTACCTGCCATATGTCAATTTTGGAGACATAGTTGGGCAGTTCTGATTACGATTGGAATCACACAAGAGTTTACCTTCCATACACGCTAAACATCCATCTTGATGTCTTTGTATTTGCTGAATTCTTCCACTTTTTTGATTGAGATGTTTGCATCATGTGAAATGGCTACATCGATGAGTAGACATTGCATCTAACTAATGATGTCCTGTCGGTTGGCTTCAGTAGTACAATTGGTGCTCAAACCCGTATCATATGTAACGGTTGTGTTCTCCATCTCAACAGCCTTTACAGACCAGTGATCAATGATTAGGTTCTGAGATATCAATCTCTTAGAGTATTGGCCAATATAGGTAGCTAGCTACACTGTAAAAAGCAATTCAAGGGACCTCTAACCATCACTTAATCAAATGCATGCTATCAGGTTAAAAATTCAAGTTTGATGATTTTATTAAATATTTTAATTTGAAAAGATTATTTAATGAGTTGACACGAAAGAATTATATTAGTACATACTTTATCTTAGACTTTCAAGTAATCTAAACTCAAATTTCTTTTGCCATTTATTGAAAAACAAAATTTAGGTTTGTTTAACCTAATCTAACGCTATGTCTACTTAATTTCTCTGCTTCATGAGTGTGAAACTGCTCCAACTTAACATGCTGTGACAAGATCAGAACGCCTTACCGCAAGTGAAAAAAGAACTACGGTGAGTGATAGAACGGATATTTTAGTGATAGAGGAGCAATTTCAAGGTAGTAATTATTTACATTGCTCTAATATAGTAAACATCATTATTTATTTTGCATAACAGGTTGAATAGCTCTAGTGAAATTTAGTGCCGTCCATCTTACCATATTTTCTGAAAATTACTTTTTGTTCCAGCCGCTAATGATTTCTCACGTGCGTTTGTATGTTGGTTAAGGATTTTGACGCAATATTGCTTTACTGGATGTAAGCCTGATAGCATATTGAGAAGATACTTCATTAACTGTAATAATCTTTCTTTGACTTTACTTATTTTCCAGTTGTAACGTTTAGAGTATACTCCGAAGCTGTAATGTAAAATTTTTTTGCATCTTGCAATAAAAGTCAGGTTTGACATATTTGGCAATTGAATATTACATTGAGGCCTATATTTTTGCTGCTGTAGTATGGCTATTTGTTAGACAAAGATTTTGAAAGATGTTGAAAAGTTGTAAAAATGTAAGTAAAAAAAGGTAAATTTTGCAACACTTTCATTCTTTAAGTGACTGTAGTTTTAATAATTTAATAAATAATTAAACTTGATGAAGCTTAAAATTATAGGCAGAAAACACTAATTACACCAACTTCACTTTTTACATCATCACAACTTTAAAATATATTAATAATTAAGTATTTAGAACTTAAAGGTGTCTTTAAAAAAACTTAATTTTTATGTGCAGTGAATTTAAAAAGTTGTCCTATATTTTTTTAAGTAGATGGTACTTAAAAGTAATTTAAGATCTGAAGGAGAAACCTTTTCCAATTACTCAATGTTGTAAGTTGGTTCTACGTAATTTTAACCAGAAGTTGGAGTAACTCAAAAAGCTTGATGCAGAGCGTTGCGTTAATTTCTTTTGTTGGCCCAAAACAATTTTTAGTTTTAGAGTGTATGTGATTGTGTTGGTCAAAGTATTCATTTGGTGCTAAGAGAATCCAGTTGTAATATGGCTGATGTTCACTTCTTGTTGCTGGCATATCCTGCACTTGTTATCAACATTCATCTTGAGAATTCTCTTCTGAAAATAACACCTGCTAAGTGCCTGATCCTGAGCTGCCACAGGGAGACTGTTTGATCCTCCAGCCGAGAACCTTGCAACCATCCAAACGTCAGTTTCTTATCAACATAGCTGTTCAATATCTGTGTGTAGAACTGACCAAGGTGTGGTTTCGATGAGAGGTTGTTCATTTTTTCGTGAATTAACACTTAGGCAAACGAAAAGACTTGGACAGTCTGGAATCAACAATTAAAGTAGCACACACATTTTTTGTGGATATCAGAGGAAAACTGGAGTACCTGGGAAAAAAGCCATATGGAGCACATGAAAACTCCATGCAGAAAATGAGCAGGTGTGGGAGCTGAACTCAGTAGTTGGATGTGTTTTTGTTGTGGCACTCATCGCTGCACTACAGTACCATTCCATTGCTGCATACATGTGGAATAGTATGTGAGACAAGTCCACAGTGATGCAAGCTTTAAATAAAATCGTTGCAGCTCGGGCTCCAAGGGGGTGTATGCCACAAAATGTTTAAGTCGGGCTGATCACACTTGCATGTGAGGGCGCTGTTGGTTCCAATTTCCTCATTGACTCTTCACAGGTCACAATTAGGACATTTGCACCTTACAGAGGTATATAGATGAGAGAAGGGAGGAAGGGAAGGAGAAAAAGGAAAGCAGAATAGGAGATGATGATTTCGGAAAGCTTGCAGTACTGGTTTGGTTGAAGTCTGCCTTCTGGAGTGACTGCCAGATTAGAGCAGTCAAGAAGAAGATGGAGTGCCAGAGAGCGAGAGATGGAATGCTAAGAGTGCAGACGGAGGTAAGTGCGGGGACGCTGGATTGCCGGCTGAAGCATGTGTCCATGGCCATGAGAGAAGGTGTCCAGGAGCCCAACAAGCTTTCGCAAGTGTGGTGTCTCTGGATCATGTATTAAGACAACCATCCATTGGCCACAGAAGGGAAAGGGACTTGGAGACTCACAGAAAAAAAAGGTCTTCAAGTGTTTTTTAAGGCCAAATTTTTAAAGAAACTGTTTATTTATTGATTGATTTTATCCCTCATGATGGACACTTGTTTTTATTGGGATTATTTATTTATTACGGATGGAGCACTGCACAATTTTCACTTTGTTGTTTCAAGAATAAAAGCACTATTTGCATTTTGCACCCCACAATTTCTGTAATGTGTGTCCTCGTTGCCCTGGCTCTTCTCGGTTATGGCTCCAAGAGGGTTATGGAAACTGCAGCCTACTGTTAACTGATTGATTTAACTTTTAAGATTTAAGAATATGAAAAGAAAAACTGCCTAAGGGGAATCTAAAGCCGAACCAACTGTAGAATGTATTCAGCATACATACTGAACCAAGGAGCAGGTCTGCCATTTAAACTTTTAACAGGGATGCCTTATTTACAAAGTGATGACTGCCCAAGTAAATGTCAGAGTGGCACTTTAGTTAGCAATGCAGGAATTCCACATGTGCATGAGAAGCAGACTGACCTCAGCGGCCCAAAGTGTCCATAATGCTCTACACAGCCTAACACAGACCTGCTTAATCTAATTTTGTTTTGCAAGGAAAGAGCTTATCCTGGCTGCAATAAACGTAAGGCAGGAACACAAGCCTGGAAGAGATACCAGTCCATTGCAGAGACCACTCATGCATACTGTGAACAAGTATTCGTCCCCTTTCAATAATCCTTTGTGTTTGCATATTTTATACAGAGAATGCCCTCCGATCATTAGTCAAAAAGGAATATTAGCAAAAGGGAACCTGAGTGAACACAGAATAAAGATTTTAAGTCGTTACTTTAAACAAGGAAGAAAGTTATTCTACTGCTGTTTAATACCCATGTGAAAAAGTACTTGCCCCCTTAGTTTCAATACTCAGCTGCAGCACCTTTAGCAGCAATAATCAAAACCAAATGCTTCCTATAAATTGATATCAGTCTTTCTAATAACTTGAGAAGAATTGTATCCCACTCATCTTTGCAGTACTGCTTTAATGCACACACGCTGGAAAGTTTGCAAGTAGAAATGCTCATTTCAGGTCCTACCACAGCATGGATTCAAGACAGAACTTTGAGTAGGCTACTCCAAAAATGTTAATTTTTATCATCTAAACCATTCAGCTGTTGACTGGCTGTTGTATTTTGGACCATTGTCCTGCTACATAACCCAATTTCTCTTTAGCATTAAGTTACAGACAGATGACCAGACATTCTCAATAAGCATATTCTGGTAACATGGAGAATTCATGGTTCCTCCAGTCATGACAAGTCATCAAGTGCCTGAAAAAGCATAGCATCCCCACACCATTGCACTTCACCCCCATGCTTTATTGTAAGAACGATCCTGACACTGGGGCATGTGTCATCCAAAGTGTTATACTTTTAATTAATATTAATTAATTACATTTATATGGCACTTTTCTCATTACTCAAAGTGCTTTACATAAACTGTTGGGAACCACTTTACTGACCACCAATGTGCAGCGCCCACCTGGATGTATGACAGCAACCATTACTGTACTGTACCAATATATTCACCACTCATTAACTATTAGGTGATGAAGGGGTGAGAGAGACAGTTAGCCAATTAGAGACAAGGGATGATTAGGGGGCCAGAATGGATGAGGCCGCAAATGGCAATTTATCTAGAACAAAAGATGCCCAGGGACCTTTAATGGCCACAAAAAGTCAGGATCTCGATTTTACATCTCATCCAAAGGACCACGTAACATTCAGAGTACAGTGTCCCCATCATTGTACTGGAGTATTGGGGTCCAAAAACAGCAGGTCATGTTGGCCTCACAAACACCTCTTCCAGCAGCAACCTTAGCTGTTCCTAGATGGTCTCCCATCAAAGTACTAGCCAGGCTCAAACATGCTTAGCTTCAGGTGGATGACTAGATCTGAAACGCAGGTGAACTGGATGTTGTCTCACCTGTCTATAGGACATTATTACAAAAGGCCTGAGGATCCCCTAAGTGTTTCTTTTCAAATGCAAGATGGCAACTGATAGCTTGCTACTCTCCTATGAATCCCATTTTTTATTCAGTCTCTGTCTTATCGTCAAGTCATGAACATTTAATGTAGTTGAAGTTAGCGATACCTGTAAATCTTAAAATGTTCTTCTGGGATCCTCTATAACTTCTTAAATAAGTTATCACCTTGCCCTTGGAGTGACTTTGGCAGATCGGTCATGTCTGGAAAGATTCAGCACTGATATGAGATAATGGCTGTCACAGTGGTTCGGTGGAGGCCCAGAGCCTTAGAGATGGCTTTGTAATGCATGCCTGACTGGTACATTTCAACAGCTTTTTAGCTTTCTTTTGATCAAGGCATCATGTTCTTTTGGAAACTTTGTGATGACAACTTCAGTGTCATAATATGAGTCAATATGTGACAAGGTGTGCAGTCAACAGGTCTGGCTGTGTTCAGTCGGCTGATTAAATGAGTAATGTGGAAATTATGTTTAATGTCTACTCTGACCTTTTGCTTAAAGATCTGAGGCCATTCATTGTGACAAATATAAAAAAACAAAGGATTTGAAGAAAGCGGTGAACACCTTTTAACCAACACTGTGTATCCATAAGTGAACATTGCCCCAGACACAGACAGGCAGACATGCTCATGTCACCCAGCACACGTTTATTTTATTTGTCACAATTCAGTACTCACAAGCCCCCCAATACCCCTCAGTCCAGGCCAATCCAATGCCTTCTCTCTCTCTCTTCTCTTCTTCAGGCCGCCTCTTGCCTCCTCCAGAGACCATTGTCCAATTTTCCACCTGACTCTTGTCCCTCTCTGAAGGTAGGGGGCACCTTTAAATAAGCACCCTGATGTGCTCCAGGTGTGTTCCCGGCAATCTCCCACCGACACGCCCCAGTGTGGCGGAAGTGCCGGGTGTCTCCTCAGAAGCACTCCGGGTGTCCCTGTTCCTCTTTCCCCGAGCACTTCCTGGTGTGGCGGAAGTGCTGAGGTCCAGGGTCTTCCAGGTATCGGGATTCCCCTGGTGGTAATCCCGGGTCCCTACAGGGTCGAGCTTCCCAGCTCTTTACTCGTGGCCTCCAGGGTGGTCGTCCTCTCGAGGTCTGGAGGAGGCACAAGCCCTCCTCTGGTCTTTTTGGGCATCCCGGCTGGGTACCACCTCCATCCGGGTACCACACCATATAATAAGTGTCAATGAAAGTCAAAATATATAATAATATTGTGCTATAAAACCTTCACCCCAAAGCCACCATTGCTTAACTTTAGTGACTTAACTTACTGGTTGAATTTGACCAACTTGCTTTACCTGCTCTTACTCAGTTGTAAAATTAATTAAGAATCAAATCAAAGTAAATAGACTACAGCTTACTATCTGTGCAGCAGCGCCTTGGGGCTGTGTGCACCTTATGTTAGCAATAAATAAAATAAAGGTAAAGGGCTTTGTGTGTACTGCTTCAAAAACAAAGAAAAACAAACACACACTGGCAGACTGACACTTTTAAGCCTTTCTGCTCAAATTTAAACCTCGTAGCTTTATCACAGGTGTCATTTTATCTGTTCCTTATTGTGCAACACACACAGGAAGCTGAAGGTACTTACCGTTATTAACTAACACATGAAGTGGAAGGCCTCGGTTTTTAAATCTCTTCACAAACTGACAGACATTGTTGAGGGAAGTCAGGTCAAGATGTTCAAACTCCACTAGAATAATAAAAAAAAGAAAAGAATACAAATGTAAGATTTTCAATAGCCTAAGTTATTATTCATCAGATTGCTCTTAGACACCAAAAACCATTTGCATAACAACTTTAATATTTACCATTTAATCAAAACTGCTTAATTAAATTCAGAAACACAAGCATAGCCCATCAGCTTTGGTCTCACTTATGCACTCGCTCATGCACACGCCCTTTTGGGGCCAATTTATAATCACCAACAATATGCAGCGGCACAACTTTGGGAAGTAAAGAAACCAACAGAACAATGAAAATCCAAATAGACAGAGAGTGTTAACCACTGTGCACTCCACATGACGACATACATTCTCAAAGCAGCTTAATCAAATTGAAGGCCTTGGAATGGTTCAGGCATTGCAACCCTGGGCCCAAGACAGCAATCAAGAGCGTCACAAACATCTACAAAGGGCTCATTTGGAATCTTCACTTCTCCTAATGGGCGTACCTTTGGGGATGTGGGAGGAAAACCAAAGGACCTGAAGAAGAACCAAACAAACATTGGGATGAACAAGCAAAATGCATATAAAGTGCTTGGGCAGTCAATCCTGAACTAAAGAGGATTGATCCATAAGGCAGCACCACTGTGCCACCATTTATATTATATTATATTATATTATATTATATTATATTATATTATATTATATTATATTATAACAGCTCTGCTACCCATCTAAGATGTGTTGAAATCTAAATAATTAACACAGACCTCAGTGTTATTGTTTGTAGTCTATTGGAATGTATGTAGTAATAAAATGCACTGTGTTTGTCATTCCAACCGATGACGCATGACAAATATTTTTAGTAATAAAATGTATAATGCATATATTCTGTTGTTTACCATTTGGTATGGGAATCATAAAAGCAGTGTTAATTTTTTTGCGATTCACCATCTGTTGGAATGACTAATGCTATGCATTTTACTGCTACAAATGTATGTGATGCACTTGTCTTTTGGAATGACAGAAGCGTAGCAACCAGACAGGCACACAGATACACAGACGCTTATTCCTTTATTAAGGTGTGTTATATTATATTATACTATATTAAACGCCATGTTTTAATTGTTTAGATAGAACTTTATTTGCATATATCTGCACTTTTTTATACTAATTATCTATCTATCTATCTATCTATCTATCTATCTATCTAATTAAGCTGATTTATGAAATTAGATTTGATGTAATTTTATTTGTATATGTCTGCACTTTTAATACTAATTATTTTGTTTATTAGATAGGATAAAACTTTATTTCTACTTAACTGCACCTTTTTATACTAATTATGTTGCTACATTAGATTAGATATAACTTTATTTGTATTTATCTTCACTTTTTATAGTATGCTGCATTATTAAATTAGATGAATTTATATACAGTAGAACTTTATTTGTATATATCCATAGTTTTTATACTAATTATGTTGTTAGTTTAGATTAAATTAGATTAGATAGAACTTTATTTTTATATATCTTCACGTATACATAATATAGAGAAAGTATAGGAATCATGAAAAAATTCAGCCTCAAGATTTTGATGAATCTTGATGTTTTAGACCTTCCTAGGACCCAAAAATGCCATTTTTGAAATGAAGTCTGTCTGTGTATCTGTCTGTGGGCAAACACAATAACTTGAAGACGCTTTGCCCTCAGTCGACGAGATTTTGTACACCTGCTTTACATCAAAAATAAGGAATCCTATCAACTTTTGGGCCACTTCCGGCAAGTAGAAGTGGTACTTTAACTGAATATTTTCACAGATTTTCAAGTAAACTATGGTTATAATTACAGATAGATAATTCAGATTTTGTACAGATTTTTACAATGATAAAAAGCAAATATATGAAATTTGAGAAAAATGACTCAACTGGAATTAGTATTTTATTTAAACAATCATCCAAATTTTTTCTATCATGGAAATATAAATGTGTCGTGATATTAAAAACTGTATTCAATATAATGCATATTCTTTCAAAACTATTATTAATTTTATTTTTAATTTATACATCATCAGTTTGACAATAACATTTAAACATTCAACATGCCATGTAAATATAAGGATGTGATGGGAACAATTATTATTTTTAGGAAATCATTGCGGACTAGAGAGATTCTGAAGGACTGGAAAATGGCAAATATCATCCCATTATATAAAAAGGGTGACAGGGAAGATCCAAGCAACTATAGGCCAGTAAGCTTAATACGCATCACAGGAAAACTAATGAAAACAATTATTAACGATAAAATTGGGCAAGTACAGGAGTTATTCTGAACAGTCAGCATGGGTTCAGAAGAGGGAGGTCGTGTTTTACTAACATGTTGGAATTCTATGAGGAGGCAACAAAAGGATACGATCAGAATGGAGCTTATGATATTACAACCCAAAATCAGAAAACGTTGGGACAGTGTGGAAAATGTGAATAAAAAAATAAAGCAGTAATTTACAAATTTCCCTTAACTTTTATTTCATTGCAGACAGTATGAACACAAGATAATTCATGTTTTTTTTGGTCAACATCATTTGATTTGTAAATAAACATCCATTCTTGCCATTCAGGCTTGCAACACATTCCAAAAAAAGTTAGGATGGGGGCAATTCAGGGGTAGTAATGAGGTATAATAACTAAATAATGAAGTGATTTGAAACTGGTGATGTTAACAGGTGATTGCAATCATGATTCGGTACAAAAGCAGCATCGAGGAAAGGCCTACTCCTTTAGGAGCAAAGATGGGCAGAGGATCGCCAGTTTGCCACCAAGTGCGGGCAAAAATCTTTGCAATGATGAAGTAAAATGTTTCTCAAAGACAGATAGGAAGAGATTTGGGCATTTCTCCCTCTACAGTGCAAAACATAGTGAAAAGAATCAGGGTATCTGGAGAAATTACTGTGCACAAAGGCCAAGGGCGCAAGCCTAAACTGAATGGCC
Organism: Polypterus senegalus; assembly: GCF_016835505.1. Lineage (NCBI taxonomy): Eukaryota > Metazoa > Chordata > Cladistia > Polypteriformes > Polypteridae > Polypterus > Polypterus senegalus. Next base: position 33,636,016 of record NC_053155.1, read on the forward strand.
GTGATCTCCGAGCCCTCAGACGGCACTGCATTAAAAACTGTCATTCATCAATAAATGATATAACTGCGTGGGCTCAGGATTACTTCAGAAAGTCACTCTCAAGCACTACAGTACGTAGTTACATTAGGAAATGCCAGCTAAAACTGTACTGTGCCAAAAGGAAGCCCTACATAAATAGTGTCCAGAAGCGCCGTCGACTTCTCTGGGCTCGGAGGCGTCTGGGATGGTCCATTGTGCAGTGGAAACGTGTATTGTGGTCAGACAAATCGGTTTTTAACATATTTTTTGGAAGAAATGGACGCGTGTGCTGCGGACCAAAGAGGAAAAGAACCATCCAGACTGTTACCAGATACAAGTTCAAAAGCCAGGGTCTGTCATAGTATGGGGTTGTGACAGTGCCTTCGGCAAAGGTAACTTGCACTTCTGCGATGGCATCATCAATGCTGAGAAGTGTATCTCAGTTTTGGAGGAACAAATGCTGCCTTCAAGACGACGTCTTTTCCAGGGACGTCCATGCTTATTTCAGCAAGACAATGCCAAACCACATACTGCGCGCATAACAAAGGCATGGCTGCGTAAGAAGAGGGTGCGGATGCTTGACTGGCCTGACTGCAGCCCTAATTTGTCTCCTATAGAGAATGTTTGGCACATTTTGAAACGAAAAATGCGTCAACGAAGACCCCATACTGTTGTGCACCTAAAACGTAATTTGCAGGAAGAATGGGACAAACTAACACCTGAAACACTTAGTCACTTGATTTCTTCAAAGCCTAAACGTCTTTTAAGTGTTGTTAAAAAACAGGGGAACTGTACAAAGTGGTAAATGCTGTACTGTCCCAACTTTTTTTGAAATGTGTTGCAAGCCTGAATGGCAAGAATGGATATTTATTTACAAATCAAATGATGTTGACAAAAAAAAAAAACATGAATTATCTTGTGTTCATACTGTCTACAATGAAATAAAATTTGAGGAGAATTTATAATTTGCTTTTTTCTTTTTTTATTCACATTTTCCACACTGTCCCAACTTTTTCTGATTTGGGGTTGTATTTATCTGGACTTTCAGAAAGCATTTGATAAGGTGCCACATGAGAGGTTGGGCATCAAACTAAAAGAGTGGGAGTTCAGGGTGATGTTTTTAGATGGGTGCAGAATTGGCTAAGACACAGGAAGCAGAGGGTGATGGTGCGAGGAACCTCATCAGAACTGGCCGATGTTAAGAGTGGCGTCCAGCAGGGGTCAGTGCTGGGGCCGCTGATATTTTTAATATATATAAATGATTTAGATAGGAATATAAGTAACAAGCTGGTTAAGTGTGCAGATGATACCAAGGTAGGTGGATTAGCAGATAATTTGGAATCCGTTATATCATTACAGAAGGACTTGGATAGCATACAGGCTTGGGCAGATATGTGGCAGATTGAATTTAATGTCAGTAAATGTAAAGTACTACACATAAGAAGTACAAATGTGAGGTTTGAATACAGTAAGGGGGGTCAGTAAATCAAGAGTACACCTTATGAGGAGAATATAGGAGTCATAGTGGACTGTAAGCTATCGACTTCCTGAAAGTGTTCAGAAGCCATGAAGAAGGCTAACAGAATGTCAGGTTATATAGCGCCTTGATGTGTGGAGTACAAGTCACAGAAGGTTCTGCTCAAGCTTTATAACACACTGGTGAGGCCTCATCTTGAGTACTGTGTGCAGTTTTGGTCTCCAAGCTACAAGAAGGACATAGCAGTGCGAGAAAAGGTCCAGAGAAGAGCGACTAGGCTGATTCCAGGACTACAGGGGATGAATTATAAGGAAAGATTAAAAGAGCTGAGCCTTTACAGTTTAAACAAAAGACGGTTAAGAGGTGACCTGACTGAAGTGTTTAACATTATGAAGGCAATTAGTACAGTGGATCGAGACTGTTATTTTGAAATGAGTTCATCAAGGACACCGGGACACCAGGACACCATTGGAAACTTGTTAAGGGTAAATTTTGCACAAACATTAGGAAGTTTTTCTTTACAAAAAGAACGATAGACACTTGGAATAAGAGACAAGTAGTGTGGTAGACAGTAAGACGTTAGGGACTTTCAAAACACCAAAAAATGTTTTGGAAGAAATAAGTGGATAGGACTGGCGAGCTTTTTTGGGCTGAATGGCCTGTTCTTGTCTAGATTGTTCTAATGTTCAATAAGCTGCTACGTCTCCATCATGTTCCTGGTAATACATTTAATTTTATGATTTTTTTTTATTTCCGCCATCATTATCATAATTAAGTGTAGCTAAACGCAGTTTTACCTATGGCAATTTATTGCAACAAATATTATGTAATATTAACACTTTTTCTATGTTTTTAGGTAATTATAACTCTTTTTACTTTGCATGCCATCTAGGTAATGCATATGTAATTATGAAAAAAATCCACCACCACTTTCAACCTCCCTAAGTGAGAAAATAGTTTTAATAAAAAGTTTTATTATAAATATAGATAAATGATTGATGTTATCAATTAGTTGTGATGAGACACAAAGAATATGATATTGGAGAAATATTGTGCAACTGGAAGTGGTTCTGATGACCTTTTCCTCTAACTCAGTAAACAAGAAAGTCGAGGTCGTGCGCACTCTCGATTTTTTTATATACCATTTAGGTTGTTAGAGCTTCCACAGTGATTACAGTAGTGAAAAGGCAGAGGCAGGCAGTTCACATTCTAGTTTTGCCAATATGAGCATGCTTTCAATGAAAGCAGATCTCACTGTCCACCTTCATCTTCAGGATGAGTATCTGGAGATAAAAGATATCACCTTCTGAAACCAAATTACTATTTGAATTATTATTATTCTCATCATCAAACGGACATTTAATATAAATAGTAATAATAAAAATGATAATGGTTGATAGTCAGAGAAAGCCACTGTTGGACCCTGATGTATAGGTTGCCATCATTTCCGTGTTCAGTTTTTAACTTGGCGAATGTCAATTTCACTTCCATCTACTGTTTATTTTGACAAGACTTAAGAGATTTTGGTTGGAGCAGGAGTGCTGAAGCAGTCAAGCGAATTAATAACCCCGAGCATCTAACCTGTGAATAATCAGATGGGAACAGACAACTCTTTAAAAAAAGTTTAAAGCAATGATGGATATGAGCAAGAAGTTCAACAGCGAGAGAAAAGAAAGATGAAAGGGAGATGGGAAAGAAAATCAATGGAACTCCAGGGACAGAGTCAATTACCTTTTAAAGAAAAATCGTCAGCATCTCAGAGCTGGATAAGCAACTTTAAACACTTGCTGCTTTGCCTTTCCTTTGCGCACATCAAGAGAGCCCCTAAGGCCGCCAGTCAGATACAATTCATCTTAGCCCTCTGTGTCAGAAGTGTGAGAATTGCACTGTAATTACAACTTAAAATAAACCAAAATACAGTCATTAATTCCAATTTTAACCTTCTAATTATTCCCATCGATTATTTTACTATAACTCCTTTAGATGCAGTAGTAACTATGATTGCCTTACATTTCCATTATTGTTTTCTACTGCTCATACAGTACGTTCTCTGCACACATTTTGCATGTATTCCCCATGCCTCGGTGGATAGTCTGGTGCTCTTCCCAAAGCCCTAAAGGTGTCAATTTCAAATTGGCAATCGGGTTGTATGTACGAATGGGCCTTCTGTGGTGCCCCATTCAAGGCCATTTCCAGTTTTGTGCGCAGTGCTGCCAGGACTGACCCCCAGTTCCCAGAGCCCCTGTATTAAATGAGTTTCAAAATGCCATGTTATGGTTTCAAAGTGGCACAGTAGTCAGGGCTAGGGACATCTGGATGTTGAATGCTCTTCCCTTATCTCTGGGGGTTTTCGTCCAGGTGTTATAGATTTCCTCCTCACCCCAAAGAGAGGCAGGTTAGGCTAATTGTCCAGCTACATGCAAGTGTGAAGATCTAAAGAAGTATGCTTTGTGATGGACTGTCACCATATTCAAAGTGTCTGGTGATGTCTGGATTTGTTTCATCTCTCCTCTACCCTGAACCAGGTAAGCCGGCTCAGAAAATTGATAGGTGATATAAACTGTAAAGTGGCAGCATGGTTAGCTTTAAACACCTGTGTCCAAGCACAGTCACTTGTTGTCAGTGCAGTGTGCAAGTCCTCCCTTTGAGTCCTCTGTTTTTTTCCCACATCCTAATGTCATGAGACTGCAGTAACCCTGTATGAATGAGTGGGCAAGGGTTAATAGGATGCGAGATGGACTAGCATTTCTCCAGTGTTGACGCCTGCTTATCTGATCACTGATTCCCTAGACGTGGAATTTAGTGACATCCTTTGCAACAGGATTGTGGACTGGACTGGTAGGTCTCAAGACTGAGAGGACTAGCAGCATCACCTTAGCACAAGTACCCAGCAGCGTAGTGTGATGAGCCTGCTATTCCTGTGAGGTCAAACTCAGCTCTGATCACATCATTAGATTTGCTGATGATAACGACCACCTTAGGCTTTATCACCAACCATGATGAGACATCGTGTTTTGTAAGGGAATCGCACCACAATCTATCCCAGGTAGCACATTTTGCACTGTGGTAACTGTTGGTTACTTAGCAGAGGAAGTGTGTGCTTCATTTTTTAAAGTGCTTTACCCATTGGCTGACACTGCTAACCCACGTTAGGTTAAAGTCACTAATAAATTTTACATACTTGGGTGTCCTCCTTCAGCGGACATTCTAATAAACACTCTTTCCTACTGAATTATATAGTTTTGTGAAAAAGTATTTGCCCCCTTCCTGATTTTACTTTTTAAGTATAATACAAAAGAAAACCTGAGTACACATCATAAACTGTTTAATTACATCAACTTCTATATGGACATTGTAGCTCCAGTAAGAACAGTACACTGTTATGCTAACAACAAGCCATGGATTACAAGTGATATCAAGGGCCTTTTGAACCAGAAGAAAAGGGCTTTTAAAGGCGGTGATCAGCATGAGCTCAGCACATGCAGAAGGAACTCCGAGTCAAGCTCAGGGCGGTCAAGGAGAAGTACAGGAGAAAGCTGGAGCACAAGTTGCAGAATAACAGCATGAAGGAAGTGTGGGATGGGGTGAAGATCATCACTGGCTGCAGCTCAAAGCGGGGTACCATCATCGAGAGAGATGTGGAGAGAGCAAACCGGATGAACAACTTCTTTAACAGGATTGACCACCCTAACCCACTCTCACCTCGGAGTACTGCATCCTCCACCCAGCCTTCTGCTGATACCAGCATAGCTGAGACATCCCCACCCACAATTACAGCAGCCCAGGTGAGCATAGAGCTGAAGAGACTTCGTGCCAGCAAAGCAGCGGGTCCAGATGGAGTATCGCCATGACTACTGAAGGCCTGTGCACTGGAGCTGGGGAGTCCTCTACAGCGCATCTTCAACCTGAGCCTGGAACAGGGGAGAGTCCCAAGGCTTTGGAAAACATCTTGTGTCACCCCAGTCCCAAAAGTATCATGTCCTAGTAAGCTGAATGACTTCAGGCCTGTCGCTTTGACGTCACATGTGATGAAGACCATGGAGCGGCTGCTGCTTCACCACCTGAGGCCACAGCTCCGCCACGCCCTCGACGCTCTGCAGTTCGCATACCAGGAGAATGTGGGAGCGGAGGATTCCATCATCTATATGCTACATTGGTCCCTCTCCCACCTGGACAGAGGCAGTGGTGTTGTAAGAATTATCTTTCGGGACTTCTCTAGCGCCTTCAACACAATCCAACCTCTGCTCCTTAGGGACAAGCTGACTGAGATGGGAGTAGACTCACACCTGATGGCATGGATTGTGGACTATCTTACAGACAGACCTCAGTATGTACGTCTCAGGAACTGCAGATCTGACATTGTGGTCAGCAGCACAGAAGCGCTGCAGGGGACTGTACTTTCTCAGGTCCTGTTCAGCCTATATACATCAGTCTTCCAATACAACTTGGAGTCCTACCACGTGCAAAAGTTCACTGATGACACTGCTATTGTGGGTTGCATCAGGAGTGGGCAGGAAGAGGAGTATAGGAAGCTAATCAAAGACTTTGTTAAATGGTGCGACTCAAACCACTTACACCTGAACACCAGCAAAACCAAGGAACTGGTATTGGATTTTAGGAGGCCCAGGCCCCTCATGGACCCCGTGATCATCAGAGGTGACTGTGTGCAGAGGGTGCAGACCTATAAATACCTGGGAGTGCAGCTGGATGATAAACTGGACTGATCTGCCAATACTGATGCTCTGTGCAAGAGAGGTCAGAGCCAACTATAGTTCCTTAGAAGGTTGTCGTCCTTCAACATCTGCAATAAGGTGCTGCAGATGTTCTATCAGACGGTTGTGGTGAGCACCCTCTTCTACGCGGTGGTGTGCTGGGTAGGCAGCATAAACAAGAGGGATGCCTCACGCCTGGACAAACTGCTGAGGAAGTCAGGCTCTATTGTAGGTACAGAACTGGACAGTTTGACATCCGTGGCAGAGTGACGGGCGCTGAGCAGGCTCCTGTCAATCATGGAGAATCCACTGCATCCACTGAAAAGGATCATCTCCAGGCAGAGGAGTAGCTTCAGTGACAGACTGCTGTCACCGTCCTGCTCCACTGACAGACTGAGGAGATCGTTCTACCCCCACACTATGCGTCTCTTCAAATCCACTGGGGGGGTAAACTTTAACATTATACAAAGTTATTGTCTGTTATACCTTCATTTTTATCACTCTTTAATTTAATATTGTTCTTTATCAGTATGCTGCTGCTGGAGTATGTGAATTTCTATCTATCTATCTATCTATCTATCTATCTATCTAAAGGATGATTTGATTTACTGAAGGAAAAAAAAATTCACCAACAACTATATCACCGATGTGAAAAAGCAACTGCCCTCAAAATTTAATACCTGGTTGAGCCACCATTAGCAGCAACAACAGCAGTGAAATGCTCCAACTAACAGGAGTTCAGTCTTTGACATCGTTGTGGAGACATTTTGGTCCATTCTAGTCCACAGAATTGCTTTCATTCAGCCACACTGGAAGGATTTTGACTATGAATTGCTAGAACATCTCAATGTCAGAACTTTGGCTAAGTCACTCCAAAGCTTTTCTTTCTTTACTTTTTTATTTACTTTTTTTCAGCCATTCAGAGATGGACTTACTCTTGTGCTTCAGATTGTTGTCCTGCTGCATAACTCTGATTACTTTTGAGCTTTAAATCACAGACTAATGACCAGACATTCCTCTTCAGTACCTTCTGTCAGAGAGCTGGATTCATGCTTCCCTCAGTTATGGCAAGTCACCAAGGCTCCCACATCATCACACTACCACCTCCATGTTTGATTGTGGGCATGATGTACTTATTGCTGAAAGCTGTGTGAGCTTTAAGGCAGATATAATGGGATCTATGTCTTCTAAAAAGTTCCACTTTTGACTAAACTTTCCAAAGAATATTGTCCCAAAAGATTTGGGGGTAATCGAGGTGTTTTTAGCAGATGTCAGAGGAGCCTTTATGTTTCTCTTGTTTAGCAATGGTTGTTGCCTTGCAGCTCCCCTATGGATATCATTTTTTCTCAGTGTCTTTCTGATGGTGGAAAATCATGAATGCTGGCATTAACTGAGCTGGAAGAGGCCTTCCTTAGATGTTCTTTGAATTTTCTATGCACCCAGAGTGTAAGTTTGCTGGGCTGTTCAACTCCTGAGCAGATTTACCACTGTTTCAAGTTTTTGTCATTTTGAGATGATGGCTCACATGGTGATTTTTCAGGAGTCTCAGAATTTTATAGATTTCTTTGTAGCCTTTTTCTGACTGATAATAACTTTCGTTCTCAGGCCTTCTGGATTTTTTTTTTTTTGATTGAGGAATGGTGTGCTGCTTGTTGAGACCTAATAGCCAACTTCACATTGCTGGAAAAGTTTTCTTCAAGTGATGCTCAGATTCGATAAGGCTGGGATCAGTCCTGCTTGGGTGTCTCTAGTCTAACTGAACCCGTTATCACTTAAATTTGGTTCATTGGTTGATTGATTTCCCAGTAATTTATTCACGTGGGTGACATGGGTGTTGGTGAACTTTTGTCCTTCGATGGTTCAAGTGGCCATTTAAAAACTGTGCACTCAGGTTGTCTTTTTGTATTATACTACATTTGTTTGGAGATCAGAGACAATGAACTTATATGAATACACCAAAAATAGAGGAAATTAGGAAAGAGCATGGCATTGTAAGTGTATGACTGATGCAGATGAAATAATTTATCATTCAGATAGCTGGAATTACTACTTATGTTAACAGCTTTTTTGATTCCAAAATGCTCACTACTTGAATAAGCACCCTTATTATGTTCAAGGAAAAATGTAATGAATGTCCAATTGGACAGATTTTATTTATCAAGTGGCAGAAAAAACATGGTTTTCTTAAAGGGTGAAATTAATAATAGTTTACTGCTTAAAGAAAAGTTTATTCGACATAGAGTCATCAGTTTGTTTTTCAAAACATTTAGGGACATTTTTTGGTCCCTGTTTTTCATTTGCTGGGACAGAGTTGGCATGGTAAGTGGTCACCTTATGTGTCACATGCCTATCTACCATGTGCATCACAGTAACCTGACACACAAAATGGTGGTGCTTATGAAAAAAAAAAAAAAAAACAAATACACAAAATGAGAAGCAGCCATTTCACCAAAATACGAAATTGAAAAAATGTAAAAATAATATTAACAAATTCCTAACACTCAAAAATATGGGGCAGAAACACCATAGACGCTTTAATTATTCATTATTCTTCAAAATTGACTCTTTCGTTTTTATCTTTTTTTGATTTCCATGTTTTTAGATCTCCTGCCTATTTCACTCTCTTTTTCAAGGTTCAGGTTAGCCTGACTTATTTTTACTGTTTGTTAGTATCAGCATACTGACTTTTAATCCCATTTTGACAAGATTGCCAAGTCCTCTAGCTGTCAAGTCTGATTTAGACAACTCCATTGATTAAGAACATCGCTGGCTGCTCTGGACATTAAAGCAGCCAAATCCTCACTGCCACCCAACTGGCCTGCTTTCAAAAGGTGGTGAACTCCGACAGAAGTAGACAAGGTGACAATCCATTCTGGGTAGGCTGAGTGACAATGTGACAACAGTAATTAATAATTCTGAAGCACTTGACACAAATGATGCATAAAAGTTCGATAAGACAGACGAAATGGTAGATATTTGCACTGCTGACTTTAATCCTGTTAAAAATTTAACTGTCACATGACTGCCTCTGGTGGTAAGCTTATCTAACACATTAAGGTCAATAGACTAATGTAAAATATGCAAAAAAAAAAAAAAATGGGATCTTCATGTTTATAATCTGGCTTTATGGTGAACATAAAGAGGATTAATCTACGTATCCATTACAGCTGATATCGCTTTTTATTAATCTGTTAATTATACTCTTTGATGTAACAACAGAATTAAATGACATGATTGTAGCCACATTATTCTTCATTAGGTGGCTTTGTACAAGATTATATAACAATACCCACAGGGAAGGGATTTATGACTTAGAAAGAAAACATCTGATATGTCCACCACTTGACTTTCACTACATAATTATTATAGCAGTAAAACTTTGCCAATCTGCACAAAAAAACATCTCACTAGAGCAAAATTGACTGGTTTGGTTTTGAAAAAAACTGATAGGTTTCTAGCGCTTTACAGTCCTAATAACTGTGTTAAGTTTCATTTGCATTGACTTATTTTTGAGTTACTATGTAGTATATATATATACTAGGTAGCTCTGCCCCCTGCTCCCTTCGCTTGCCAACCCCTGGGTTTGGTTAACTGGACATACAATTTAAAGAGATTGTTATTTTCATTTCATTCATTTTTTATTTCTTGATATTTGCCAGTAATAAAGCTGTAGTGAATGAGTTATTCCACCCAAGGGCTAGTAGTGCCGTGCTGCATGATCTGCATGTTGCGCTGCACGTCAATCATTTTGTCTCATGGAACATTAAAGTTCAGAGGAGAGTCAAAGGGAAGCACAACTTGCACTTGACCACCTTAAATACCTTTTATCACTCATGATTGGCCACACCGGTCTATGAAGTTCAAGGCTTAACGAGCTAATCCAACCAATTTGGTGTTGCAAGTAGTCAGTATTGAGCAGTGACATGCATTCAAATCAGCAAAATGACAAGGGGACCCACATTTGTGCACAGCCAGTTTTTTACATTTGATTTAATTTCATACAACTAAATACTGCTTCACTAAAAATCTTTGTTCGTAAAACACCCCAGTACTCAGATGTACCTAGCAAAATGAAAGACTGTTATCTTTTTTTGTTGAAAGTAAATTATTATGCAGGCTGAGAGGGGTTCTCAAACTTTTTCATATGACTGTATATATACAGTACAGGCCAAAAGTTTGGACACACCTCCTCATTCAATGTGTTTTCCTTATTTTCATGACCATTTACATTGGTAGATTCTCACTGAAGGCATCAAAACTATGAATGAACACATGTGGAGTTATGTACTTAACAAAAAAAGGTGAAATAACTGAAAACATGTTTTATATTCTAGTTTCTTCAAAATAGCCATCCTTTGCTCTGATTACTACTTTGCACACTCTTGGCATTCTCTCGATGAGCTTCAACAGGTAGTCACCTGAAATGGTTTTCACTTCACAGGTGTGCCTTATCAGGGTTATTTAGTGGAATTTCTTGCTTTATCAATGGGGTTGGGACAGCAGTTGTGTTGTGCAGAAGTCAGATTAGTTGGACGATCATTTAATTTATCAACAGGACAATGACCCCAAACACACCTCCAGGCTGTGTAAGGGCTATTTGACCAAGAAGGAGAGTGATGGAGTGCTGTAAATGGTCATGAAAATAAAGAAAACACATTGAATGAGGAGGTGTGTCCAAACTTTTGGCCTGTACTGTATATATACTGTATATACTGTGTGTATATATATATATATATATATATAAATCCTGGAATGGAAAAGTCAGGTGACGAGATGTGATCTTCTCGGAAGTTCTCGAAAGACATTTTAAAGACCCGCGAGACAAAAAAGACTGGCCATGGAGCGTCTTGCGGGGACCGTAAACATGAGACTTGGTGCCAAAAGATTGTCCCAGGGCCATCTCGTGGGAACGTGGAACATAACATTCTTGCAAGACACACCCTTCTTATCAAATAAGAGTTCGGACAGCCAGCAAAACATTCAGTCATGTAAAGTCACGTGGCACACACAGATCCTGTGCTCTCAGCAAAGAAGAAAGAGCAGCGCGGAGAAAAGACACCCAAGGCGCGATACATATGCACAGAAAGGTACAGAATATGAAAGCAGTAATAGTCGAAAGTATTGTAGCGTCCCAGCGAAGCTGAAGAATTTTTTGTTTTAAGTGACTGTCAGGTCCGATCGAGGGATGGCAGAGTACAGCACGGCAGACTGATAGCTGGGAGCTGATTGATGAGTTAAGGGGCAGACGAGAGCCGTGCGAGGAGGGGTTGTGTTTTTGGTTACGCAGTTGGCGATTGTTAAAGTAGAACTTTCGTGACACTTTATTACGTCAGTCGCTACAGTATCAATAAAAAGATAGCACAGATCGCACTGACAAAAAACAAAAGGAAATTAGTTTAAGCCAGAGAATTTCAAAAACAGGGTTTAACTCACATGCATTTATTGGTTACTTTGCAAAAAAATTATTAATTGCTGATGACGTGGATCGCTTTGTCTGTGCTAAAATTCCAAACAGAGAAACCTATCCTGAATTATGGTACAAAGTCATTAAACACAAGTCTCACAGACCTCATTTAAAAGATTCAGCATATTGGGACATGAAAGATTCCAAATATTGTTTTCACAGAAGTTCTGAAATAAAAGTGAAACTAATGAAATAGCAACAATTCAAAGAAAAAAAAATCTTACAAGTGTGTATCCGGAAAACCAAACATGGGGGTGGGCGAGCAAAGCGAGTGGTGGAGTGTATTATTGATTATTAATTGTGTATTGTCAAGAGTTTATGAGTATCGTGGAGAGGAGGGTGCTTGTGCACTGTACAATTTTCAGAATAAAGAGTTATTGGACTTTTACCTGGTGTCTGACGTATTGTCCAAGGGTTCAAGAGGGCGATAGTGCCCTCTTTCTTTCACATGGTCTATACTTCAGTCATATCTTGTTTGCTTTGTTTGGAATACATTATGGTGGTGTGCAGAGCCAGGATTCTGAAAACTGTCACTGTCGAAATACTTATGCATACTTATTACACATACACGCACATACTTACATATATATATATAATAAATATATAAGACTCACACTGGTAACTATATACTGTATATATATATATATATATAGTGAGATAATAACTCCACAAAATCCAATATTAAGTGTTGGGGAATTGCCCCATATAATCTCTTTGAGATTTGATGGTCAAGATGATGAATAATTATCAGACATTCGACAATTACAGATGGAAAGTGGATGGCTTTTCTACAGAGCAAAAAATGGCTGCAGGAAATGAGTAATCGGAAGTGACGTCATCAGTAAGGGACCAGAAGTGGCATCATCGGGAAAGGATTGGAAGTGATGTCATCTCGAGGAGCCGGAAGTGATGCTGTTGATGAGGAAGTGGATGATGAACCCTCTTCTAGATTATTGTTTGTGGGTGGTAGGATTGATTCATTTTTCTTCTTTAGTTCTGAAGAGTCAGAAAGAGAGGCATTACTACCATACATTAACCCTCCATCTGTTATGTATTCGCTCACCTTTGGGCTTGTTGACTGTCTCCAAAGCGCGTGTGTGACTATATATATATATATATATATATTGTCAGAGGTGCCAGGGGAGACGACCCGGCCGGGACACCATAAAGGACCGGAAGAGGGCGTGCTCCCGCCTTGGATCACATGGGGGCCGCCACCCTGGTTGCTTTGGGGGCCACGGGTTGACAGCATGGAAGCCCAACCCTGTAGGGGCTGTAGGGGGAAGAGAAGCAGGGACACCCGGAATGCTTCCGGGAGTACAGCCGGCACTTCCGCCACACAGGGGCGTGTCGGCAGGTGATTGCCGGGGAGCACCTGGAGCATATCCGGTTGAGGATAAAAGGGGCCGCCTCCATTCATTCGGGGCTGGAGTCGGGTGGAAGAAGGACTAAGCAGAGGAGAGTGGAGGTGGCCTGAAGAGTAGAGGCATTGTGTGTTGGCCAGGACTTGGGGTTTGTGTGCACTTGGACGTTGTAAATAATAGTATTGTAAATAAACGTATGGTGGGTGAAAAACAACATGTCTGCCTGTCTGTGCCCGGGTAACGTTCACAATTTATGTGAATATATATATATATATATATATATATATATATATTGTGACGGACAGCAGGGTCCCATGCCCGGTCGGGACGCCCCTGCTGCATATGTTCCGGGGAAGCCATCATGGACAGCTCATTACCTCCCCCGGGACGCTAGGTGGCAGCCTCCCTGGCCAATGTTCATTTCCCACTCTCCCACATGGCTCCATGGGACATGGAGTCCTCTACAGCCTGGTTGGGAGAGGGGTGGCGCTAGGGCGCTGCCACGACTCAAGAGCCTGGCTGGACGAATCTTCAGCCACACCCGGAGGTGCAATTAGGACCAGGTGGTCAAGCACCTGGAACACTTCCGGGTGGGGTATAAAACGAGCCAGCCTTCACCACTCAGTGGCCAGAATCGGGAGGAAGAAGACGAGGTTGCCTGGGAGGAGTGGTGGTGCCAGGAAGGGTTGTTTAGACAATGTTTTTTGCTTTTGGGACTGTGTTGGGCCTGTGGGACACAGAGAAGACGTGCGCCCACAGCCGAAGAAAAAATAAAAAGCCTGTTTATTTTACACGTGCCTCTGCTTAAGTCTGTGCCGGGTCGGGCGCTATATAGTGCCTTTACTATATATATATATATATATATATATATATATATATATATATATATATATATATATATATATATATATATATATATACACTGTGTGCACAATTATTAGGCAAGTGAGTATTTTGACCATATCATCATTTTAATGCGTATATTCCAACTCCAAGCTGTATTAACTTGAATGCTTATTGGATTTAAGCACGTCAGGTGATGTGTATTTGTGTAATGAGGGAGGGTGTGGCCTAAGGAGATCAACACCCTATATCAAGGTGTGCAGAATTATTAGGCAGCTAGTTTTCCTCAGGCAAAATGGGCCAAAAAGAGATTTAACTGACTCTGAAAAGTCAAAAATTGTAAAAGTCTTTCAGAGGGATGCAGCACTTTTGGAATTGCTAAGATATTGGTGTGTGATCACAGAACCATCAAACATTTTTTGCAAATAGTCAACAGGGTCGCAAGAAAGCGTGTTGAGAACAAAAGACGCAAATTAGCTGCCAAAGATTTGAGAAGAATCAAGCGTGAAGCTACCAGGAACCCATTATCCTCCAGTACTTTCATATTCCAGAGCTGCAACCTACCTGGAGTGCCCAGAAGTACAAGGTGTTCAGTGCTCAAAGACATGGCCAAGGTAAGGAGGGCTGAAACCCAACCACCACTGAACAAGAAACATAAGTTGAAACGTCAAAACTGGGCCAAGAAATATCTGAAGACAGATTTTTTCAAAGGTTTTATGGACCGATGAGATGAGAGTGACTCTTGATGGACCAGATGGATGGACCTGTGGATCAGTAATGGGCACAGAGCTCCACTCCAACGTGGAGGTGGGGTACTGGTATGAGCTGGTATTTTTAAAGATGAGCTAGTTGGACCTTTTGCATTGAAGATGAACTCAAAATCAACTCCCAAACCTACTGCCAGTTTTTCGAAGACACTTTCTTCAAACAGTGATACAGGAAAAAGACCATGATTTTTATGCAGGCCAATGCTCCGTCACTTGCATCGAAGTTCTCCACTGCGTGGCCAGCCAGTAAAGGCCTTAAAGATGAAGGAATAATGACATGGCCCCCTTCCTCATCTGACCTAAACCCTATCGAGAACTTGTGGGCACTTCTTAAACGCTAGATTTACAGGGGAGAAAAACAATACACCTCTCTGAAGAGTGTCTGGGAGGCTGTAGTCACTGCTCCACAAAAAGCTGATCGTCAACAGATCAAGAAACTGACAGACTACATGAATGGAAAGGCTTATGACTGTTATTGGAAAGAAGGGTGGCTATATTGGTCATTGATTGATTGATTTATTTTTTTTGAAATGTCAGAGATGTTTATTTGTAAATTTTGAGGTGTTTGTTTATTATTCTCACTATAACAGATGAAAATAAACAAGTGAGATGGGAAAATTTTCATTTTTCCTTTAGTTGCATAATAAATCTGCACACTAATAGTTGCCTAATAATTGTGCGCACATATGTATTCCCCTGATGATGTTCACACTCACATTTCCGTTGTGAAACATTCAGGTTTCAGGTTTATTAACATTTTGGATTGACTGATAGCACTGTGTTTGTTCCATATTAAAATTAATCCTCAAAAATACAACTTGCCTAATAATTGTGCACACAGTGTATATGTATATACACAGTAGCAAAATACCCGCGCTTCGCAGTGGAGAAGTAGTGTGTTAAAGAAGTTATGAAAAAAACTGTAACATTTTAAAAATAACGTAACGTGATTGTTAATGTAATTGTCGTAGGCTTATTTTAGTATTGAGAATGATGAGTATGATTGTAAATGTTGTGCATGAAAAATACACATTTTTAGGATGTAAGGATCTCTTTGTCAACAACGCTTGCAGTTCTGCCCTCAGGCTGTAAAATGTCTGCTGAACTTACTCTTGAGCATGCAACGTACAGTTGGCCATGTGAGAAGCAATCTTGTGTCAAGTCAATGCCGACCTTTTTTAGAGTCTGGCCCTGTGACTTATTTATTGTCATAACGAAGCAGACCCTTACTGGAAATTGGTGGCGTTTGAATTGGAATGGGAGGTCAAAGGGTATGAGAGGGATGCGAGGAATAAATACAGTCTTCGCTGAGCCAGTTTCAGTGAAGACAGTTGCCTCAATGAGGTTCTTGTGCAGAGATTTGATCTAAAGCCTGGTGCCATTACAAAGTTTTGGTGGTTGTAAGTTTCATAGTAAAACGGTGGAGTAAACAAAAAGGCAGGAGTCACCAGCAGGAAGACGTGAAGGAAGGCAAACAATAACAGGCTTGAAGCAGTGGAGTAAAGGAGAAGGGAGCAGTGAGCACGACGAACAGCTGAGGAAAGTAAGGAAGCGAGTGAGGAGCCACATGAGCGCGGGGTGTCATTAATGTATATAGGCAGGGAGCCAACCACGTGGTAGGTGTGTGGACAGTGGCCGTGTGGAAAAGGAAGGGGGACTGGGGGTGGTCCTTGTGTGTGAAATAAATCTCTTTCAATGAAAATAAGGAATGAAACCGCTAAAAGGAGAGCTCAGTTCCTAAACTTCCTTATGGCGTAATGGTGAGAGCCGCCAAAAAAAAGATGTTATTTTCAAAAGTTCATTACGGGGCACAACACGAAATGAAACATACTTAATGTTTGTACGTACAGTGTAAAGGGTGAGCATGGGAAAATTGTAAGTAGCAGAAATAGTAAGGAGGGGTTTCCCCTATCTGTATATGCAGTTTAGGGGTACACCCATTTCCCCCCCTTGGGTATTGTAATAGGACATGAAACATACCTAACTTTTATAAGTACACTGCAAGGAATGACCACGCAAAATTTCAGCTTCCCACATATATGGAAAGTGGGAGAATTAGTGATGAGTCAGTGAGGGCTTTGCCTTTTATATGTGTAGATAGCAAAATACCTGTGCTTTGCAGTGGAGAAGTAGTGTGTTAAAGAAGTTATGAAAAAGAAAAGGAAACATTTGAAAAATAACATAACCAGCAGTAAAGCAAGGAAGACTCCTTAATAAGGATGGTTGGGTGCACGTAGAAGGGGTGCCTGCTAACCTAAAAGGGATAATCGGAGCTGACGGCTCTACATGTCTGTTGTGGAGCGGGCATCGGCAATGGATGAACGCTAACGCCGAGTCACCCGGGTGAGACGGACATCATTCTTCAATAAAGGAACTGTCGCCGAGCCGGTGAGACCGCTTCTTTACAGGCACACATCAGGATTGGTCGCTGGATTCACTGCAGACTTCCCTTACCGTGTGATTATAAACTTTTAAAAGAAAGTTCAGATAAAGGACTGGGTAACGTGTGGGGATTGTGTGTGTCTGGGTGTCTAATTTATATATGTATATAGTTGTAATATAGGTTAAGTACATGTGAATATATTTGCGCCGTTTATAAATAAGATATTCTTTATGTTTCTTTACCTTGCTTTCTTTCTTTCCTGCTTTCTTGCATTGTTTCATTTTCGGCAGCGTCTCTATGAAGTTGTGGATTTTCCTGCGAGTATGTAGTGACAGCGTGACAAATTAGTTTCCATCTAGCTGCGTCAGAAAATGTACCACGACATCTGACACGCCTCCTTTTTATTGTTTCCTCACAGCTTGCAGTGCTGCTGACGGATGGCCTTATATGGGCCGGCACTCAATTACGTGGGAGGCGTGGGGATGGAGGACACAATATAGGCAGGCAGCCAACTACGCCTCACACGGCGACCGAGCTGCAGGCTATGGCCATATATATGTACGCAAGTAGTATTCAGTTATGACTGTTACGTGTAGAATTTCTAAATGAAACCTGCTTAACTTTAGTAAGTTAGCTGTGTGGAATGAGCCTGCCAAATTTCAGCCTTCTACCAACACGGGAAGTTGGAGAATTAGTGATGAGTGAGTGAGGGCTTTGCCTTTTATTAGTATATATATATATATATATAGTTACAAATCTAAGTTCCCCATTGACCACAGGACAGAGCTCCGTTCTATTCAAGAGACCAACTGAAACAATTGCTCTACTTTGCCCACCAAGCTAAGTAATGATCTTTTAGTTGAATTTTCTACTTTATTAACTTCGCAGTGTACACTTTCTCCTAATATTATTGTGCTGGGTGGATAATATTAACTACCCATTTACGTCTTACCTTGATAGGTTTGGTATACAACAATTTGTTCATTTCCCAGCTCACTCCAAGGTCCACACTCGTGATCTTGCATGCTGCTCTGGCATTGCACATGTAGTGACTGTAATGTCTTTGCTTTCTTCATATCTGGCCATAAATTACTTTCATTTAGTATTAATCTGCCATTATTCAAACTTAAACAACAATGTTACATGATTTATTGTAACATTAAAAAATATTAATGTCTCTGCTTTGACTACATCAACTGAAAGATTTACCTAGTTCAGATGAATTGATTTCTTACTATAATGACAGACTTCATAGTCTTTACACATTTGCACCTCTAAAAACATGGACTGTTTTCTTTACGCACTCTGCTTCCTGGTTCACTCGTGAGCTTCGGCAGTTTAAAGCAAATGTCCGCCTCTATAAAAAAAAAACTGGACTCAATGTGTACATAGAAATGTATTGTGAGCACATATGTCTGTACAAAGATCCATTAATCTGTGGCTAAAACTGCTTATTACTCTAAACAAATCATGTCCGATGGTAACAAAAGAGTCTTATTTTCCACCATTAACAGAATTCTTGCACTTCCTGATAAATTTCCATCTCATATGTGCTGCACTGCTACATGCGCTGCATTCTTGATCTTTTTTTAAACCAAAATTGATACTATTCATCAACAGCTAGTGTCTTCAATATGTACGCCATACAATTCCTATTTAAATATTTCAACTGAGCTTCCTTACTTATCTATCTACTTTTGAATTACCCTCTAAAAACTGAAATTTCTCCTCTTACTGAAAAATCTACATATGCCACTTCTCCACTTGATCCCATGCCTACTTGACTGGTAAAAGCCTGCTTGCCTTCACTTTCTTCACTTATAACTGATATTATTCAGCCCTCTGTAAGATCTGGTTTTGTTCCTTTATCTCTTAAATCATAACTCCAATTTTAAAGAAACCAGGTGCTGACCTCAATAACTTCAATAATTATCGTCCTATATCAAATCTACCATTTATTTCAAAAATTCTTGAAAAAGCAGTTGCAGTACAGGTTAATTCTCATCTCACAGAAAACAATCTGCTTGTTTCACTCTGGTTTTCGTCCAAAACATAGTAGGGAAACACCCTCGGTAAAGGTTACTAATAACCTATCAATGGCTGCAGATGCTGGGCTTTTAACAATCCTTGTCCTTCTCAATCTATCCTTTGAGCCTTTGATACTGTATCACATAATATTTCGTTGAATCAGTTAGCTACCAAATCAAAAAACAAATATTGCATACAAAAGGTACTTAGTTGATCACATTGTATTTCTGAGACATCAGATTACCTGATGCACTATAACTGAGGTCCACTGTCTTCGAAAATTTCCCAGGCAAATCTGAGTAACAGAGCTAGTGTGTATGTATATACATACAATATATACACATAAATATAGTACAGTAATCCCTCCTCGATCGCGGGGGTTGCGTTCCAGACCCCCCCCGCGATAGGTGAAAATCCGCAAAGTAGAAACCATATGTTTCTATGGTTATTTTTATATATTTTAAGCCTTTATAAACTCTCCCACACTGTTTATAAATATTCCCCGCAGAGTTATACAGCATAATCTCTTTGTATTCTCTTAGATATTAGGTAAGATTCATTGAAATGATGTATATAAACACACTGTTTATATACAGTAAAACCTAAATATTATTTTAAAGATATTGAGTGTCTCCGATATCACATGTTACAGCCATTACGATAGACAGGCCACCAGCAATAAATACGTACAATGCAACAAAAATAGTATACAGTAAATGTGTGTGTACAGTGACACTAAACGTACGTACATGTACTAAGTACTGTAACTAGAAAATTAATTATGGTTACTCACCAACAATGACACGATGACTTGTCCGATAACAATGAGTTTTATTTTACTGCACAACAAAGGAGAGTGTTACAGCCCTTAAAGGAGCCACTTCAGGCGATTGTGTAGCACTGCCGTTGTTCTTCTTCTGGCAGTCTTCAATCAAAATCCCTAAAGCAGATTCTATCCAGACTACTGCCTTATTACATCCACTTACAACTTGATTTGCACCCTGGTTAAAAGGACACTGCGGCCGCAGATCTTATATTCCTTTCCTACTTTTTAAATAAAAAGAATCGTAGCCTTCAACAAATCCAAAAGCGTTTACCTTTTCGCAATCATTAACATCTTCCGTTTGCGCTTGGGCACAGCCCCTGAAGCAGTAGCAGATCGTTTTGGAGCCATAATGAAGGGCTTGACTATGCACAAAGATAAACACAAAAGAGCACAACTCTTTACACAGGGAAACACGTTGATGCTGAATGAGCGAGACAAGACTTCCTGGTTAACACTGCATTCAGCAAGCAGGAACTTAACTGCATGCTCTGATTGGTTAGCTTCTCATTCAGGAGAACGTAACTGCGTGCTCTGATTGGTTAGCTTCTCAGTCATCCGCCAATAGCGGCCCTTGTATGAAATCAACTGGGCAAACCAACTGAGGAAGCATGTAAAGAAAGTAAAAAGGCACATTGTCCGCAGAACCGCGAAGCAGCGAAAAATCCGCGTTATATATTTAGTTATGCTTTCATATAAAATCTGCGATAGAGCGAAACCGCGAAAGTCAAAGCGCGATATAGCGAGGGATTACTGTAATTCAAATCAAGGGTGTAGAGCCACAGGCCCCCTTTGTAAGTGAAAATCCTTAATCTATTAATACATTTTGTGCCCATGACTGCTGTATATTCTAAGTTTATTGTACTAAATAAGATGCAAAAAGTTGCAAGAAACGTGAGATCAGTGTGCAATAAAATCACATTATGTAAGACTGGCTACAGAGACAAAGATGTGTGGCATCCCCCAGACAAAGTGCATAAATAGGCAGTTTTCTTAATAAACTTTTCATAAAATTTTAAATAAAATTAAATTGTGTATATTTATGATAGCAAATAACAAAAATGATTAATATTACAGATATAAAAGAAATCCAACCAAACACCAAGCACAACACAATAAACACTCACAACAAAGTGCACTTTTGAAGATGATGGTGGTGTAGTTATGAAATGAAATTAGCTGTGAGTATCCTACAGAAACTTATGTAACGTTTTGATCTACCATGATGCCGATGTAAGTGAAGATTTGTAAAAGTTGGGAAGAAGATGCTTTTCAACCGAGACAAAAATCACAAGAACAAGCAAGCGCAGGACAAGAATATATACCCAGAGAAAACAAATCCAATGGGCGTAATTATAATCCAATTGTGCAGTGAAGCACTGAAATGAAAAGACACCACTGACTGCGATCCTGATGGCTTGTTACAGTTCACTTTTAGAGCCAGCGCCTTCATTTTTCACCCAGTAGCCCATGCGGCAACCGCTGAAGCTGCCCAATGACGCAGTACTCCCAGGGCTGCTGAAAACTTGCAGTTCATTTAAGTAGCAGGGCTACAGCATTGAGTGCAGTTTTACGCAACATGTCACAAAAACCTGCAAAATAATTTCCAATAAATTATTGATGACAAAACACCAAATACGTGTATCCGAGAATCGTAAAAATAGCGATTGGTGAACAACTGACAGGTTTAGTTGATGACAATTTTACCCTGGCCCACCTGAGGGAGCTAAGCAGTAACAGCATCTCTTCTTCTTTTCCCTCTGTAGAAAGAAAAACTGACATGCCACCATCTATGACATCACTTCTGGAAACAAACCAGCTGTGCCCGCCTCTTCCTCCCAGGAAACATCATAACCAGAGACGCCGCCATCTTGAGGCAGACTCGGTCACCACAATGGGACTTGTCTCTGTTTACGCACCTACCACACATTTTCTTTTTTGTGCCTTTTGTGCCCTTTCAATATACAGGGCTTGCCTACAGGTGCCCCAGACCCTTTATATTCTGCAACAAGAACTCAGGAATACAGTTGGAAACTTGTCAAATACAGATGCTGATTGGTTATTTGATTATTTTCATGTCTGGCAAGACAAATGCATGGTCTGGAATCAAAATGCAATACAAATAAAGCAGCTGCAAAGCAAAATGCAATATATCTATTTTGCTATTAGTTATTACACACAATATTTGGACAAAAATTCAAATGTAACACACTTTTGTATTGTCTTTCAGACTAATAAAAATTGCATAGTGAAGTAAAAAACAATTGATTATCTGGGTTGATTTGTTTTAACTGTGACACAATAAAAATGTGATGAAGTTAAATGCACCACGTGAACTCTGTATTGGATTGCCATGTAGTTAACATGTTGGATTGCATTTAAATTTGGCGAGAAAAATCTTCAATAGTGACCAGGCTGAGCTTTGGAGCTGTGAATAAGCAGCACTAACAACTGCATTATGAACCCACTCAGATACATTATGCTTATAAAGTGTGTGTGTGTTTTTTTTTTAATCCTAGTATCATAAGTAGTTAAATTTCTCCACACAATTTAATTGAAAATTGCCTGAAAGCTAATGAGTGCTTTCCAAAATCAAGGCAGCCAATTAGTTTTGAATTTAATTTAGCTTTGCAAATTTGAAGCCACTGTTGCAAATCATGATCAGCCGTTTCCTACTTGCTTCTTGTAAGGAATCAAATGAATAAATTACTTGAAAGATTAAATTGTGTGTGCTAGTAGGTCAAACCAGTTCTGTGCAAGTCTATAAATGGAAGGCAGTTTAATAAGCTCGGTTATGTCCAGCATTGTTAACCTGATTTTTCCAGTTTAGGGTGACATGGAGTCCATAGAAATAGTGTCAGGCATAACATAGGGACTAACTGGGCAGAGCGCCAGTTCATAATAGAACATGATAGTCACACAGACACAGACATACACCCTGAGATGCAGTCAAGATGACGGTGGAAAAAAATCAGTGTTGGATGCCATGAATACACTGAAAATTCCACCTAGGCTCCCTAAAGCTTTTTAGTAACAACCACGATCAATGATCAAAACATAATCTTTCACAATAAAGATTATTTTATATCATGTTAGTTCTACAGGGTCCAAGTCAAAGTTTTATGTGCAAAATTTGTAATTTATATTTTCAGACAGACAGGTTAGATAGATAGATAGATAGATAGATAGATAGATAGATAGATAGATAGATAGATAGATAGATAGATAGATAGATAGAACTGCTTAGAATCTTCTATATTTCTGCATAAATATGACCTAAAACATCATCAGATTTTCACTCAAGTACTAAAAGTAGATAAACAGAAACCAGCTAAACAAATGAGACAAAAATATTATACTTGGTCATTTATTTATTGAGGAAAATGATCGAATATTACATATTTGTGAGTGGCAAAAGTATGTGAACCTTTGCTTTCAGTATCTGGTGTGACCCCCCTTTGCAGCAATAACTGCAACTAAACGTTTCCGGTAACTTTTGATCATTTCTGCACACCGGCTTGGACAAATTTTAGCCGATTCCTCCGTACAGAACAGCTTCAACTTTGGGATGTTGGTGGGTTTCCTCACATGAACTGCTTGCTTCAGGTCCTTCCACAACATTTCGATTAGATTAAGGTCAGGACTTTGACTTGGCCATTCCAGAACATTAACTTTATTCTTCTTTAACCATTCTTTGGTAGAACGACTTGTGTGCTTAGGGTCGTTGTCTTGCTGCATGACCCACCTTCTCTTGAGATTCAGTTCATGGACAGATGTCCTGACATTTTCCTTTAGAATTCTCTGATATAATTCAGAATTCATTGTTCCATCAATGAAGGCAAGCCGTCCTGGCCCAGATGCAGCAAAACAGGCCCAAACCATGATACTCCCACCACCATGTTTCACAGATGGGATAAGGTTCTTATGCTGGAATGCAGTGTTTTCCTTTCTCCAAACAGAACACTTTTCATTTAAACCAAAAAGTTCTATTTTGGTCTCATCCGTCCACAAAACATTCTTCCAATAGCCTTCTGGTTTGTCCATGTGATCTTTAGCAAACTGCAGACGAGTAGCAATGTTTTTTTGGAGAGCAGTGGCTTTCTCCTTGCAACCCTGCCATGCACACCATTGTTGTTCAGTGTTCTCCTGATGGTGGACTCATGAACATTAGCCAATGTGAGAGAGGCCTTCAGTTACTTAGAAGTTACCCTGTGGTCCGTTGTGACCTCGCTGACTATTACACGCCTTGCTCTTGGAGTGATCTTTGTTGGTCGACCACTCCTGGGGAGGGTAACAATGGTCTTGAATTTCCTACATTTGTACACAATCTGTCTGACTGTGGATTGGTGAAGTCCAAACTCTTTAGAGATGGTTTTGTAACCTTTTCCAGTCTGATGAGCATCAACAACTCTTTATCTGAGGTCCTCAGACATCTCCTTTGTTCGTGCCATGATACACTTCCACAAACATGTGTTGTGAAGAGCAGACTTTGATAGATCCCTGTTCTTTAAATAACACAGGGTGCCCACTCACACCTGATTGGCATCCCATTGATTGAAAACACCTGACTCGAATTTCACCTTCAAACTTTCAAACTAACTGCTAATCCGTGAGGTTCACATACTTTTGCCACTCAGAAATATGTAATATTCGATCATTTTCCTTAGTAAATAATTGACCAAGCAAAATATTTTTGTCTCATTTGTTTAACTGGTTTCTCTTTATCTACTTTTAGGACTTGAGTGAAAATCTGATGATGTTTTAGGTCATATTTATGTAGAAATATAAATTTTAAAGGGTTCAGAAACTTTCAAGCACCACTATAGACAGACAGATAGATAGATAGATAGATAGATAGATAGATAGATAGATAGATAGATAGATAGATAGATAGATAGATAGATAGATAGATAGATAGATAGATAGATAGATTTCCAATTGACTAAAATGTATTACATTAGCGTAGTAAGTGAGATAGTTGTTGAGACTGCTGCCTCCCAGATCAAGCATTCCTGCCCATTGCATGACTCTTTACAGTTTGCTTCCTTCCTCCCTCTACATTGGGTTTCCTTCAGGTACTCTAGTTTAGATACTCTATAACAGACAGAATGGCAAATGTCATGTGAATTGAAGAGGTAGAGCTCTAGCAAGGCAAGGAAGATACCAGGAAACCTTCTTATTTGACACAGTAACATGCCAAAACATAACGTTCACAGACCAGCATAACTCACACACAAAGAGAAAGCAGGAGCCAGTCCTCGATGGTGTTCTGACAGTTGAAAACTAAGCAGACTTAAAACAGCAAATGGACCATAAAATGAACTGCAAGTCTTAATAGCCAGAAAAGAGTCAAAACCAGGAGATCTGAACACTATACTAAAGGGAAATTCTAATGTTTTCAGAAGCAAAGATACCGTTTACTAACACACTAACACTCTTAGACCGGGGTTATACTTCACACGACGCAACGCATGCTGCAGTGGACGCTCCTGCGATACAACCGTTGTACTGTTTATACTTGTGCGCGTACTTTGCGTAAATCTGGAGGAATCCACCAGGTGGCAGTGTGAGCTATTATCACGGTGAGAACAGGTTCGGCTTCACTGTGTTTTGAATTGCCTGGAACACACATTAAATTCTGATGACACCTTACCGCAATATCTGTGAAAAGGATGTGTAATGATTAAATCCATCAGTCCAGGGATTTGTCCATTTCAGCTAGCATTGGGCACGAGGCAGAAACAATCCCTGGACGAGCCATCAGCTCATCCAAGGTGAATACAAGCACACACATACACAATGGCATCATTTTAGTGTCACCAAATCTGCATATCTTTGGAAGGAAACCAGAGCAAACTGTGGAAACCCAGCAGGAAAACATGTACACCCCAGGCAGGAAATATCAGCGATGTGACTCCCTGCAAGACAGCAGCACTAACGCTCCGCCACCGTGTCAACCCCATGTGTGTAATTATTAACAGTATTCATTATTTAAACAAAATTACCGATTTATCTGTAAAATGTAACATACATACTTCAATGCATTTCATCATTAAAGTGATATCAAGTATAAATCTAAGCATTCTAAATGTGCAGACAGTTGGAATATCATACATTTAATGTACTCAGTGTGGTGATCTATTGCTGTTAGCCACTGCTGTCAGTACCGGAGGAAGCCCTAGAAAAAAAAGATGGCACAGAAGACGGTATGTGAGCCTTTTAAAATGCATCGTGTCATTACGATCGGGAATATGCGACGCTTGAACATAAAAGCACCACGAATGTATCTGTATGTCGCCATTTTGCTTCACCACATCGAACCATTCATTAAACATCGAAGCGCGCACACCGATCTCGTAGGATCCGCAAAGCTGCTTTCTGTCACATGTAGATAGTAACCAGAGACTCTGACGTCACATTCCAACTTTTAGCACACTGCGCCCCCAAACTTTTTGCTGGTACTGTAACTCGCGCACACGTCACGTTAATTTCTGAGGACCTGCTCAGAGGACGCATCAAATGAACGCTGGAAAGGTGTGGCAGCCATGATGCGGGCACATAGGCGTTCTGAGCGTGAAGTATAAGCAAGCCCTTAGAATATCCACAAATGTGTCAGATAATAGCCATCCTTTCATACCATCTTGTTCATGACACCATCGCTGTGCATGTTCTGATGGCAAGTCCCTAACAACAAACCATTGCGTCTTGACAATGGTTCCACAAATTGTCAGTGCTAACCAGAAAAAAAAAATAATAAAAAGAAAATAATAATCAACATTGATTAAAAACAATAATCATCATCAGACAGACCAAAAAACTACCTTGATAAATAAGCTGGGAGTAAAATTTCCCTACACAGGAATAATTTTTTAGCCTTCATAAATCATAACAATAATTATTACTTATATGACTGCTTGTTACAGCTACTTATGATGCTGCCAATGATGAAAGACACTTCATAATTTAAAGGTTGACTGACTAGAGCTATATCCCATAGCCTTTCTATTGAACATGTTTTAATGTTAATTACTTTCTAATTCAATCATGATACAGATTAAATTATACTAGCCAACCCGCGGCGTAGCATATGCCGCATAATCAGGCCGCTTTTTAAATGATTTTTAAGCACAGAGGAAAAAATAAACATTTGAAAAATCCGTAATTTAATAAACCACCAAGAAAAGTAACATTGCAACAATGCACGCTACGAACCAACATACAATTGTCCGTGACTGAAAACCGGAGGTGCACCTTCTCCTTCCAAAGCGAAGGACGGGGTTGAACGGCGCTCGTTCAGTACGCACTGCCCGCTTATGTGCCCGCCCCCAACTCCCTACCTGAGTCGCTTTTGTCTGTGTACAGTCCACACGCGCCTGTGAGTCACGTTGACAATTTTCCAAACACCGCCTCAGTCGGTTTCCACGTTGATTTTTCATTGTTCTTTGCGGTTCTGGGTGCTTTTTTATATATAATCCACCAAGTCACCCGACCGGGGGGGGGGGGGGGTTACAAAAGGCAGGAACGTAATCAGTGCGAGCGCATGGACCCGCACGTACTGGGAATTTCTCGTTCGTGGGGAACAATTGGAAGCCTCGGTCTCCATCACGAATGGGGTTCAACGGCTTACCCACGCCGGGTAGACACGTTGATCCATTCAGTGTAGCGCGTGCAGTACCGGACATACAAGTGCATCACAGACCTGTTAATGCTCAATCTCACGTGGCTGAAAGCCACTTGTCCCTCTAAGAATTTGGACGCCGACCGCTGTTGGGTCGTGTAACTATTTAGCAGGCGGAGTCTCGTTCGTTTTCGGAAATAAGCATCCAAATCGCTCCACTAAGTAAGAACTGGCATGCACCACCACCCACAGAATCGAGAAAGAGCTATCAATCCTCTCCTTGTCCGGGCCGGGTGAGGTTTCCTGTGTTGAGTCAAATGAAGCGAAAGGCTCCACATCTGGTGGTGCACTTCCGTCAATTCCTTTAAGTTTCAGCTTTGTAACCATACTCCCCCCGAACCCAAAGACTTTGGTTACCCGGTTGGCTGCCCGGCGGGTCATGGGAATGATGCCGCCGTATCGCCTGTAGCTGGGCCTGCATTGGTGAATCAGGTGAGACGGTAATGAAACAGAGGCACAGGGCTTATTGGTTTTTAAAGACTGCTTTCTTCATTGGGTTTTAACCAATGCACGGAACGAACCAACACACAATCGTCTATCGGCGCACAGGCGGAGGGTGGAACGGGAGGAGAGGAGGACGACATCCACTCCGCTCCCTCCGTCATGCTAGTCTGCTGATTTCTCGTTCAGTATTCACCGCCAGCTCAAGTGCCCACCTCCAACTTGTCATTCGAGACGTTGTCGTCTTTGTACAGTGCAGATGCACCTGTGAGGCTAGGGTTGCCACCCGTCATTTAAAATACGGAATCGTCCCGTATTTGAGAATGAAATTGCGCATTCCATGGTCTTTGCCCCCAAGGGATGTGGCCCCCGCTGCAGTATGCGTCCCTTATTTGTTTGTATTAAAAGTGGTAACCCTACCTGTGACTCACGAAGACTTTTCATTGCTCTGTGCGGTTTTGGCTGCCTTTCTATATATAATCCACCAAGACACCCGACCACGGGGGGGTGTTTGTACAAAGTGCAGGAGCATCTAAGAAGATGCATGTTTGTCGCGGATGCGAATTGCTGTATGTAGCGTGTAAAACAGTTTGCTTTGAGCAACAGTTTCGTCAATGTCATTTCTCCAAAAAAACCCGACTGACACAAACAAACAGTTACCTGAAGCAGGAATTTCTATAACATCGAAAGAAGTGTTGTTTCCATGAAATACATTTGAAGCGGCAGCCATGGAGGGCAAAAGAATAGTCAACGTGGCTCACAGCTGGGTTTGGACCGCAGCACAGACCAAAGCGAGTGAGTATGTGTTTGATGAGCTGTTTGATTTGGCGGGCAGTGGTCTGAGGTGCGTTCCTGAGCACGTGGGAGGAGCGGTAGAGTTTGTGGGCGGGGCTTCGTTGTTCCTTTCGCATGGTTTTTCATGGTGGACGCGGTTGGTGTCAAAACCGAAAAGAATAATGAAAAGTCAACGTGGCTTAGACGTGCATGTGGACTCCTTGCACAGACGAAAGGGGCTAACTGGGTGGTCGGTGAGTTTTTGCGTCAGGGCACATGGGTAGGCAGTGTGAATGCGTAGAGAGCGAGGGTAGACGCGGGCCAGTGAAAAAGGAGTGTTGGTGGGCAGGAAAACGTCTTCCATGTTCCTGCAGGAGCATCTAAGAAGACGCATGTTTGTCGCGGATGCGAATTGCTGTATGTAGCGTGTAAAACAGTTTGCTATGGTGCAAGCGGTCATGCGTTGTAACCGAAAACTCATAGACTGCTTACTTCATTGTGTTTTAACCTCAGTTGTAAAGGAATGTTTTAAGGATCCCATGAGATACCCCTCGCAAACCGTTTCATACGCTGCATATGGCGATTCACCTCCGCGAGAAACATGCCTCTATGAACAGTCAACGTAGCTCGGAGGTGCATGACATGAACATGGCATTAACCTGACCTGCACCGCATGTGGCCTCCACGACAGATGAATATAAATGACGCCACTTTTTCTGTGTCCTCGCGTCCGATTTGGTGGGCGTGGCCCTGCGAGTTGTCGTCGTATCCAATGGTCTTGGAGTTGGTGGGCGTGGCTCCTTCCTGCGTGCGCCATAGGTGTCTCACTTGTCGGGCTTAGTGAATCCACGCCCCTTCCGGCGTGCTTTTCATGGTTGTCTTGCCTTAGTGAATTATATATATAGATATTGATTATACAAAATGAATATAAGTTAATTCTTTTGCCCAGTCCTAGACAGGAATGACTAATGGCACTATATAAAATCAGAATGATCGACTGGCTGGTCGTATGAGCAGCTTTTAACTGACAGTAACTTAATAACTTTTTCCAAGCCTTGTGAATCCACTCTACATGTTAGATGTTTAATGCAGAAGTAGGTCGCTGCCTTGACTCTTCCCAATCTTAGTAATGTGATGTTAAAATGGGAGCAGAGCCGTGGCATAGCTAAATAATTTATCAGCCTATCTTCTAAATTGGCTCTTCTTATCCTCCATGACTTAAGGACATTGAAAGTGATTGCGGGCTGGCGAGGCCAAATGCCTTTCCTTCATCTAAAGGCTTTCTGTTCATATGATCTTAAATCTGAAAGAACATCACAACTCCAGAGGAATATTATGAGATTTTTCAAAAAATAACTTGATCTTTTCACCCTGACAAGCTGACTCGTCTTCAGAAGCCTGCATTCTGCTAATGTCTCCGTCCTTCATATTGTAGTAAGAAAACGCCACGCTGCCATAAATGGATAGCTTGGCTCGGTACAGCAGCCTCTGCTTATCTCTGCTGAATGGCTGCTATCCTGATATCACCTCATAATCACACCAAACACCTGTGCAGATAAATATATGCACTGATGTGGAAATTTAAAAATGCTGAGGAACCGTAAAAATATTTGCTTATTTATGCTTTCATTTTATTCAATTCCATTCAAGCAGGTCTGTGTGGAGTTTGTATGTTCTTCCCATGCCTCTGAGAGTTCTGCTTCCACATCCCAAAGATGTTTGCCCATTCTAAACTGGCCCTGTGCTAAAGTGGGTGTGCATATGAGTGGGCACTCCGATGGACTGGCACCCTGTCTACAGGGTTGCTTCTTGCCTTGCGTCTGATGCTGATATGATTGATGTTGTGAACCTGAAGCTCTAAACTGGATTAAGCAGTTTGTGAATGCTGTGCTATGATGCAACAGTTAGATCAATTGTGTCTCTAGACTGGCCCAGTATGAGCGGCAATGCGTGTGCAAAAAATGGGTACCCACCTAGGGCTGACTTCAAAACCCTGAGTTTGTGGGTTTAGACCCTGCTACTGACACTGTCTTCATGAGCAAGTCACTTTACCTGCCTGAGCTTAAACTGGAAAGACAAAAGAAATGGAACCAATTGTATCTCAAATGTTGTAAATGCCTTTGCATAAAAGCATCAGCTAAATAATCTCTCTATTATATTGAAATAGTTTTCCGTCGTGTCCGTGTTACTCAGCCTTGACCACTCCCGTTTACACCGCTCGTCCAATCATTACTACTACTGTGCACATCCCCTCTCCATACCACCCCGTGACACTCTCAGTGCTAACTCACATTCAATGCAATCGGTTAATATGGCAAGGCAGAAAAGCAGATCATCTATTCAAGAATGTCGAATTTTACATCACGATGGAAGAAGGGCAGCAAGAGCTGATGATGAACGTTGAAAAAAGAAAACGAACAAAAAAGAGGTGCATATAATAAAATTCAAGAACAAAGAGAATTGTCCAATAAACGAAAAAGAGAAAAATATCCCGAACAATATTTGAACAGAGGTGCAAAAAAAGCAACATTTATAGAATGTAAGTCAGAGGATAAAGTAATTCATAATACAGTCAAACCTCGGGTCACTGTTCACGACCACACACTCCGTATACAAAGTCTCTCCCTGTGCATTCCCTGTGCAGTGAGAGACAGAGAGAGTGCGAGCGATGTAAGGCCGAGAAGGCAGTTAAAGAATGCACCGTGCTTGTTTTCAAAGAGACCGCTTCAAGCATTCAATTGGATTTGAACCTCCACTTCACTTCTGTTTTTATGGGATCATTTATTTATTGAAGGATTCTGAAAGTACTGCACTTTATTTAAATTGGACTTTGTTTTAGATTGTTGTTTGGTTGATTTTAATAAAAGCACTTGGCATTTTTTGCACCATTCGATCTCTCCATTGTACAGTAGTGCTTCACTGTCATGCTCATCGGTAACATTACCGACGGTGACGGGTTTAAGTGCTCCTGGAATCGAGATGGGAGCATGCAGCGAACCCGCATGGTCACAGACTTTACCTCTCCACCCAGTTCCTCCTCACTTCCTTCATGCCAGAACTCGACTCATGCAAGGTTAGTTTTCTTGGTTGTTTATGGTTAGTTTTTGTAGAAATTACGGATTTTTCAAATGTTCATTTTTTCCCTGTGCTTAAAACTCATTAAAAAAAAGGTGTTTACAGAGAGCGGTTCGCAAGGTTGTAGCGTGAATTGTTGCAATGTTTGTTTTCTCTGTTCAAGGTTTTCTCAGTGTTATTCAATGTTTTTACAGTTAGTTTACTATTACGCTGTGCATTCTATGGTATAATTAACTATTTTTGTGCTTAAAAATCTTTAAAAAAAATATATTAACATACAGCTTGTGCGGTCCAGAACGGATTAATTGTATTTCAATGGGGAAAATTACTTCGGGTCACGACCAAATTGAGTTGCGACCAGAGTTTTGGAACAAATTACGGTCATTACCCGAGGTTCCACTATATTGTTTTTGACAGAGATGTTAATGTAATTTAATTTTTTATTAACTTTAAATTATGTTTTATCACATTTTACTTTTTAGTACGTGTTATTATTCATTTGTTTTTAAAATAGACAGTTGTAGTGAAATACTTAAGTAACTAATTTCCTGTCTATAATAACTAAGGACCAAACCGTCTTCCTCTCGCGCCCCACATACTCTTCTACTGTATATAACATCTCTTTAAATACAATTGTTTTTTATAACGGAGGAGCGGCCTGACGCCCTTCAAGCCACTCAGCTTCAAGATAGCGGGCACCTACCACCCCCAGATGTTGGTGAGCGAAGCCCCCTAGTTAATAATAATAACAATAACATCACTTGCTCTTGATCCTAGGTAGTGAAGTGTAGTAACTCACTATATAAAACCAGTATAGTTCTGTCATATTGAGTCACAGTGTGCAGTAACTGAAACTCTAGGAGTGTCAACTATATATCCAATATTAATGGGCCTGCACATTGACTCCTCATGACTCGTTGTTATTTTCTTATTATAATATAAATAAAGGCTATAACAGAAAATCATAAAAATTGTGCAGTGTTGTAAATTCTTAAAGAAATACTCCCCCTAAAAATGATACTTTTTCAATATTTGACTTATCCCATGTGGTGTGTTGTGATGGTTCAGCAAAATCTTTAATGTCATATTTTCATAGAGTACAAAGTGTAAAGGATGAACCGGCGCCCCAGCCAGTATGGACACCGCTTGCTTACCTGGCCAAGGGGACCTTGACAACAGAAGGCCAAGGCAGGACCAATATCTGCTTTCTATGTAAGGACGCGGAGGTGGAAGGATGTCACAACAGCTACATTGGGAGTGGCGTCCTAATAGCTACGTAGTCGCATCCGGGATGGAATTGGGAATGCAGAAGTTCATCAGAGTGGCAGACTGCCTGCTGAGGGCAGAGCATCCCCCGGTACACTGGGTGGCAGTATCCTACCCAGCCTGCCCTGTTGGGTTCTGTGGGGGCCACCAAGGGAGCTCTTCGATACTAATGTTAGAAGGACTTTGGTGGTCCTGCCTGACCCAGAATAGGGGGCAATAGGTTAAACACTAGAAGTACTTCCAGGTCCAGAGCTAAAAGAGAGCCCTCCACTCGAGGTGGGTATGGAAGAGAGAGTGGAGGTGGAAAAAAAGAAAAGGAAGAAAATGAAGGGAAAGAGTTGCACTGTATTGTGAACAAAAGAAGCCTGTTTGAAGGTACTGTTTAAATTAAAATCACTTTAATTGAACTGGAACTGTTGGGGTGCAATATGTGTCTAGTGGTTTGGGGTTCCGTGGTGCCCCCCACAGGCTAAACATGATAACAAACATTCTCATAGAATGGACATCTATGGTGACCAACATTGGACCAAAGCAAACTATATAAAAAAAAAAAAACTCCATGGAAAAAAAATGTCGAATATCTCACATAATCAACGTGTCAAGTCATACACATGTATCCTTACAACAGGCAAAACACATGCATTTTTTGGATAAATAAATACTTCCAGAAACTACAGCAGCGTATTCAGAGGACACGTGTTCACTTAGGAATACACTTCTGAATTATAGACCATTCTCTTGCACTCATTTGTAGGTCAAGAGCCTCGCGATTAATGTCGAAAGAAGAATTACAAGAAGTTGATTCAACAAACAAAATTCCAGACTTTAAATCATAACATAACCTGAAGGTGAACTGCATCAAAACTCTAGAGTTGAAACTGTACAAGAATCAGAAGGCATAAATCCACTAAAATCTAGTCATAAGACTGTCACAGAGGTCCCTGAAGGCTCACACTGAAGCTGATTTAGTGTTGTATCTGGAATCTAAGACACTGCACTTAATGTGGTATGGGATACAAAATAAATAAATAAATAAAACAATGGGAGAAAACTGGAAATAAACAATAACAAAATTGTACTTGTGAAATGCCTGGCCCTAATATCCTGAAATAAAACCCTGCAAAAGACTAGATATAGATAACATTAACTCTCCTTCCATTGCTTACAAACATTAAGGACTTGCCCTAAATTGACCGTGCTTTGTGAATTTCCCCTTGGGATTAATAAAGTATCTATCTATCTATCTATCTATCTATCTATTATATAGTGCCTTTCATATCTATCTATCTATCTATCTATCTATCTATCTATCTTTAATTACAATACTGTAAATATCCATTTCTGTCTCTGGGGCATTCTTGCAATGTGTATCTCAGACTTTGTTTTGTGTTTGTCATCTGCTTAGTTGCTCTGTAGTTACGATTACTTGTCTATGTGCTTCAGTGTCTTGTTTGCTTGTTTCTTTTCGTTCTTCATCACTTAACTGCCTTCAGTGATGTGCTTGATGCTCAGCAGATGTCACAGCTCCTCTTTTTTTTTCCTGCCGTTAGGGTGGTAATTACTTGGTTTCTCAATCTCCTTGCTTTAACCACGTGCCCATAGGTTACTTTGCCATCCTTTGTGACCACCAGGTTTCCACTACTAAGATTTTATATTAAGGATTACTTCTCACTTGTCTATGTGTTTCAGCATCTTGTCTTCTTATTCGTTCTTGTTCTTTGTCAATTAATTGCTTTATGCAATGTGGTTAACACTCAGCAGGTATCACTATTCTTTTTTCTCTTTTTGGTATTATAGTGGTTATCAATTGGTTTCTCAATCACTATGCCATAAACTAGGGGGTGCCCAATGCATCGATCGCAATTGACCGGTAGATCATGTTGCATTCCAAAAAAATTTTTTTAAACGTTAGTCTATCATATATCCTCCCTATGGCATTTGCCAATTGATTGACATACAGGTCGGCCAGTCTGAGATCTCTTCCCTTCTAACACACTGGTCATCCCGCACGCACGATCAAACGCGTAAGCTAGTGCAAAATTCCGTCTGTGATCTAGATAGCCTTCCAATTTATATCGACTAAAGAAGGGATTTTTAAAAAAAAATTGTTTGGGGAGGGTATGGGCTGGATGTGGAATTGAAAGAGGATTTTTTTTCTCACAATGTCACTATCGAAGTGCTTTTGTCTGATCTATCAATCTATCATTGCTAT
The DNA here is from genome assembly GCF_016835505.1 of Polypterus senegalus. Taxonomy (NCBI): domain Eukaryota; kingdom Metazoa; phylum Chordata; class Cladistia; order Polypteriformes; family Polypteridae; genus Polypterus; species Polypterus senegalus. Next base: position 33,671,341 of record NC_053155.1, read on the forward strand.
TTCAAAGAAGGAAAATGTGGAAAGGCACTTTTGAACTGTTCATAAAAACTACGAAACTGACTTCCTTCCGAAAAGCGATCTGAGAAGGAGAAAGGAGAGGGAACTAAAATCGCGTTTAATCGGACAGCCGTCATTTTTCACTCGGCTGAATTCAAAAGCTCCTTGATTGCATTATTCGGCTCTACTTATTTATGCAAGTCAGCCTTTTCACACATGAAGATAATTAAATCCAAATACTGTAGTGACCATAAATGTATTGAATTGTTATTGTGCCATAAAGGTTATTCAGTTATGCAAGTTACAACAACATATATTTTATGTATAAAGTATACTCAGTGTATATATGAATGTGTATCGTTTTTAATGTAGGTAGATCATTTCGATCTGGTCATTTTAAAAGTAGCTTGCAAGCCGAAAAAGTGTGGGCACCCCTCCCGTAAACAAACTAGTAGGCTGTCGCTACATAAAATATTTCAGTTCACTGTCATTCTTGCATTCTGTATCCCACACTTGACACTCAGTATATGCCACTTCTCTTCTTTTTTTTCCAATTTCTATTATTATTCTTCCTGTTATGGAAAAAGATGATCTGCTGTGGCAACCCCTAATGGGAGCAGCCGAAAGATGAAGATTCTTCCGGTAATGAGCTTCTGCAGTTTACTTGATGCTCAGCAACTTTCTCTTTCCACCATGTCACTTGGTTTTGTGTTCACTTTGTCGTAATAAACACAGGACCAGCAGTTTACTTTGCAGATGTTGTCACTACCTACAATTTGTTTAATTTTCTGAAAGCATATCAGGTCATAAGCTTTCAATTAAGACAAAGATGAATGTCCTAGCTCCATTAGTTCACAAGTAATCACGTGGCAGATTGCATGTTATACATATATTTTAACTTCTTGTTAAATAATGAACACGAAATGCAAGTGTGTTAATATTCCCTGTCACATGAAGTCTCCAAGAAACCACAACAAAGTAGGAGAAAAAATGTACAAAAAGCAAAAAAAGAAAAAAAAAATACTAAACTGGTTCAAATCATGCCAATCACCTCCAACTCAGTCATTTCTTAGTAAAGCGGAAAATAATGCCAAAGTGTACGTTTTGTTATATGTTACCTTTTCATGGTGAACACAGACAGGTTTCCGCTCACTGTTCACACGTACAAAGTTCAGTGGACAGTGAATACAATGGACATGAATACATCCTAGTATTAACAGCTTTCCCCTCTGATGCCTGTTCCTGCTGACCCCTCTTTAAAAAGGGAAGAAAATGGAGTCTTCACATCATTACGCTCAGGTGTTGCAAGATTTGCGACTTCCCCAGTTTCAAATATTAAATCAGTGAGAGAGTTTAGGTCATCAATGTGAGATTTTTTGCATTGTGCATCTTGCATCTCTATTTTGTTAGTTGATTTGTATAAAAGTATATAAGTAATACAATAACTGCAGACCATTACTGGCCCTCCTCTATTCAGCTTCTCTTCTTGGTATCTTGCTGTTGTCCTTAGTGTCACTGCTATCCTTTCAAGCTGTTCTCCTGCCATTCAGGAATATTTGGAATGCAAGTCTGAAGGGAGTTTGCCATTTTACTAGGCTGCCCAGCATAATCCTATATTGTGCAATTCCCAGGAGGAGGTGGGAAGCCATTTGGCCAAGATATCAAGGACACTAACTGTCTGACTTCGTCTTTTATAGTTGACTGTGTACCCCCAGAGGTTTAATTTCTCGAAGGACGCTGCTGGCAGGAGATTTGTTTTTTCCATTTTCTGCTGTTAGATGGCCATATTTCAACAAAAATATTAACAAAAATTTCTTGTTAGAATCCATTTATGGTTATCAGTTTGAAACTGCATTGTTTTTCTGCGTCTTTAAACAAATTGGTACTTTTATAGAGGTACTTTATACTTACACGTTATCTGTATTTTATTTGTAAACTTGTTACAATGCTATTATGATTAAATTGAACTGAACTGGATTTTTAAGTCAAAGTCATTATTTAGTCTGCGAGGGATGCCCTCAAGATGGAGAGAGAGTCAGAGAGCTGGATGAGACAGATTGGCTTATTGGTGACGAGACGATGTCCAGACTGCCCAGCTTCCCACCAAACTGCAACTGTCAAGGTGAAAACGGTGTATACAATACGGGGTCTCTCTTTATCTCATGGAGAGACCCAGACTGTTGCCACACCCCAGAGGAAGTAGGAGATGCATTGGACTGGGTCTCACATAAGGGAGACACAAGCTGCCCTCAGCTGAGCAGGAGGGGAGGCATGGATTTCTGTCCCGTTTCCAGACTCCGTCAAGAGGACGACAGTGGTGCTAAGAGTGCTGTCAGACACAACATGGCTGGAAACGCTGTCCCTTTGCAGCAGACATAGGCGCCATGAGGCAGCAATGGTGCAGCATCTCTCCATCATAATGTTGTCAGTTTATTCCAGGACAGAGCAATGGACTGGCCAACCCCGACAGCCCCCTTGGAGAGGAGCAGCCCACGCAGGACCAGACACCTCACTCTATAAGGCTCAGCTGAGGGTGGGGCACTGTGAGTGAAGACCAGCGTTTTTACTCAGCCAGGACACCCTCAAGAAGGAAGGACGCAGGGAGAGAGCATGCGCAGGGAATCATCTCCCCTGGATCACTAGACGGCAGACCCCTGGGTTGCAGCGGTGCTTAGGATTTCTACAGGGCATACTGGGAATTGGAGCTCTCGACTCAACCCTGTTGGGTTTTGTGGGTAATGCTACGAGGCGCTGCAAGGACTGGGGAGACGCAGAAGTGCTTTCGGGCCTCATGTTCGGAATACTGAAATTACTTCTGGGTGGTAGATAAAAGGAGTGGCCTACCTAATTTTCTGAGAGCCAGAGTCATGAAGTCGAGAACAAAGCTTGCCAGAAAAAGTGGAAGAGGCAGTGACCAGAGGCAGAGAGAGGAAGAAGTGAAAGAATTGTTCTTGTGCTTAATCGTACTTGAGGCTGTAGTGAGAAATGCTTGCCCAAGAAGAGTTTCCCACAAATAAAAACTTTTTATTCATTTTATAGTTGTGTCCAAGTATGTTTGTATCGGGTCTGGGGATCTGGAGCACCCCCTGGAGGCAACAAGTTAATCTTCTCATCCACTATCCTGAATGTGATATGGAATTTAGGACGCAGATGGAAATTTCTCTAATCTTTGTAATTCGGATTTAGGCAATGGAGAATACTGGCCATTTCACTACTTGGACTGGATCCCCAGCTTCTTCAGGTCAACACATTTAGAGCTGTTGGAGTTTTACAGGCAGTTTAGTCCACTATTAGCTAAGGAGCACAACTGTGGACCACAAAGCTACAGGTGTAGCTCAGCAGCAGCAGTGACCCAGCATGCCTAAATATGTTCTGCAACACACTGGCTACCTGCTCACACTCTTCAAAATAAAGGAGCCAAATTGTTCCTTTAGAGTGTTGCCACTTTTTATTCATCTACATGAAAGTTCCAGAAAAAATATTATTTAGTTAGATCTATAACAGGTTCCATGAATAGTCAATAAGAGATGATAACAGATTTAGAACATAACAATAATCTAGATGAGAACAGGCCGATCAATGCTCGTCTGTCCTATTCACTTAATTCTTCCAAAATAACATCAAGTTGACTTCTGAAGGTCTCTAGAGTCCTACTGTCTACTGCACTACTTGGTACTTTATTCCATGAGTCTATGGTCCTGTGTGTGAAGAAAAACTTCTTAAAATTTTTAAAAAGACTCCTATTGCATACAATAATAAAGGCTAATTCCAGGCTATCTCGTCAGTATTCTAGTACTTGTAGGTAGTGAGGTCTTGTGAGGTATGACATGGGACCCAAAACCAATGTCGGGGTGCCAACCAGGTTGCGCTGCTTAATTAGCAAAAGAGAGCATAACAAAAATATTGATATTGATGGTGCATACATAACAAAATACAGGATTGCTAAGCCTTCGTAAGGTTCTCAGATCTGGAGTAGAGCTTCATCTTCGTTAAGTGTTAGTCTACAATGAGATGCCACCTTTCAGGAGCACCTCAAATCTATAGTCCTCAGAGAGGAAGGGGCAGGGTCAGTTACCTTCACTGGGTGTTTTCTCTGTGCTGTGGGAAAAGAAACAAATAATAACACTAGCAACAGCTCCCCCTATTGCCCCAGAGGTGGTATTACTCACCAAGGATAAGCCAAGATAGTTATTCTCAGACATGACAGCATGACAGTAGCCATTAAATTAGTAGTAGTACATTAAAGACTTCTGTTTTGTCCACATATTAGGAACCTTTTTAAAGAATCACACAACCCAGTAAAGTGCCATTTCAGAACTATTATTTTTAAGATCAAGTACAGGGTTACTTTCTGCCTTGCTTCTGATGTTGCTCAGAACAGTCACAACTCCTATGAGATGTGAGAAGAAACCCATGGATACAGGGGGAATGTGCAGCTTCCATGCAGAGAATGAGGAGGCAGAGGTTTGAAACTATGTCTCCCGAGCTCTAAGGAGTCACTTTATGTCACTACTAAGAATATTGAAGAAAATTGTAAAATTGCTTGGCATGATGGTTTCCATAAAATGTGCTAAATAAAATCACAAACTTGCTCAATGAGTTTCCACCAGTGACCCCATGTACAGCTTAATTGCCTCATCTGTTCATGGTTGACAGAAGATAAACATTTATTTAAACCTTTATTTACTTCACCAGTAAAATGCCCTGGAAATCTTTTCTCTATAAAAGACGCTACAGTGCATATAAAAAGTATTCTACCCTTGGCAATTTTCATTTTACTGTTATACAACATTGAATCACAGGGATTTCATTTGTCTTTTTTGACATTTATCAGCCGAAAAAGACTCTTTAATCTCAAATTGAAAACAGATCTACACAAAGTGCTCCACATTAATTACAAATATAAAGTACAAAATAACTGATCACACAAGTAGTTACCCCTTTTAACATGACACATTCAAATCCTCACTGGTGCAGCCAGTCCCACCATTAGTTCAATGGAGATCACCTATGTGGGGTTCTAGATGATTGCGATGTAAATGCACCTTATCTGGAAGGGTCAACCTGTGAGGAGCTGTCATGGTGAATTAACCGTATGCAATGAAGGCAAAAGAACACTCCGAGCAACTCCGGGAAGAAGGTAAATGAAAAGCACTAGACAAGTGATGAAGACAAAAAACAGGCAAGTCACTGAATATCCAGTTAAATCAATCAGGAAGAAATGGAAAGAGTATGGTACAGCTGTAAATCTGCTAGAGCAGGCTGTCCACAAACACTGAGTGATTGTGCAAGAAGAAGACTAGTGAGAGAAAGACCGCCAAGAAGCCTCCGAGAACTCAGACACCAACTGTTACCCAGGTGCGTCATCAGTCTTGGCCTTATGGGAAAATGGCAAAGAGAGAAAATGCATATGATATCTCAGCTAGAGTTTCCCAAAAGGCCTGTGGTAGTCTCTGATATCAGCTGGAAGAGTTCAATGTTCAGATTAAGCTTTTTCGACATCACACTGAAGAACATACAGTATTTGAATATGCACATTATCAAAAACACTCCATCCCCACCGTGAAGCATGACGGTGACAGAACCATACTGGGCAGATGCTTCTTTTTAGCAGGACCAGGAAGGCTTGTGAGGGAAAAAATGAATGCAGATAAATCTTGTAGGAAAAACTGAATTGGTCTGCAAGATGTCTGCACCATGGGAGAAGATTTGTTTTCCAGCAAGACAACGACACCCCCACGTAAAGTGAAAGCTACACAGAAATCACTGAAAAAGCAACAATTCTAATGCCCTGGAGTGGCGGAGTCAGAGTCCAGATCTTAAAAAAAAAATTAAGAAATTGTGGCTGGACATGTGAAATGCTGTTCACTTACGATCCTCATCACACCTGACAGAGCTTTGAGCAGATTTGCAAAGAAGAAGAATGGGAAGAAATGTCAGTGCGTAGATGTGAAACGCTGATTGCGAAAGAGAAAGACAACTGAGCACAGAGTCTCAAGGCTGTCATGGCTGCCAAATGTGCACATACTAAATACTGATTTGAAAGGAGTGAATACTCATGTGATCAATTATTTTGAGTTTTACTATTAATCTAGGCTACTTTGCGGAGATCTGTTTTTTCTTTGACATTAAAGAGTCAATTTCTGTTGACAGATGTCAGAAAAGTCAATGAAATCCACTGAGATTCATTATTGTATAAAAAATAAAATGTGAAAACTTTAAAGGGAGTGATTACTTTTTAACGCCACTGTACCTATAAACATACATTTGTGAGATGAGTCATCACCCATGACTCAGCATGTGTCCTACAGCAATTCATTTCACTTGCCGTGCACCATAATAGAGACATATGATAGCCCTTTAGTTCATCTGAAAAGAGAATTTTGATGAGAATCTCTGCAAAAGGTGCTATATAAAACCATAACCTGCAGGTAAAGGTACTGTTGTGACTCTGAGTTGCTTGCTTCACCTTTTCACTTGTGACTGACATTACAAACATATGGAAACAACTCTTTTCCTATAATGTAACTGGTTTACCGTGTGGCTCTACACAAAAGGTCTTATATAAGACAACAAATGTATAGGTGGAGCCTTCACCAGTGACTCACTGTATACGACTGAAGAGCTCCTCCCGCCTTTTAGACTCTGAAAATATGGAAATAGCTTGATGGACATGTGTAAAATGGCTTAGCATTATAGTGCCTGTAAAAGACGCTATAAAAACAAAGCAGGGTTCTGACCCATGGCTCCCTGTATGGCATTAAGTGAGTTACTGCACTTCTCTCTAATGATACCGTAGCGGACTGGAAACATTCATTCAATACTGTATGTGTAAAGTGACTCGAGTTGAGGTGTGTAAGCAAAAGCGCTTTAAAAAAAAAACAAAAAAAAAACAGATATGCTGCAACAGTTTCTACCCATGACCAATTAGTTTTACACACCAGGGCTCACACTGTAAAAGTAAGGCAATATTTGCTCCATACTAACCTTATAGAGTGCTTCAGGATGAAGTTGCCTTTAAGACATGCCATGAAATTACCCACCAAGTGCCTCACTGTGTGGTCTTTGGTGCCTTACTTCACTTGCTAAGTACTGATATTAAGGACTATTTTAACTTTGCTCTATTATAAAATTCTTGAAATCACAACCGACACTAAACACTACAGAAATATGTTCTCAACTTGAAAGTAATACCTCCCCGAACAGAGAGGAGACACTCACGTTAACACCTTCTCCTTTTCTATCTGCAGTTTAGGCACCCAAAAGCTGGGAGACGAGTGATCCAGCTTCCTCTTTCTCCATAAAGCTCCATCACTTCCAGGTCAGCAATTTAAAAACCCCACAACCACTGGAAGTTGCCGTTCATTCGCTAGAAGCAGACGGATCAAAATTCTCTCTCTCTAGTGTTAATTTGTGTGGCTTTAAGCCAAAGAAGTTTGCACCTTCATGTGCTATTAATTTTGACTTTCTTCCCTAATAATTAAACAGGGTTACCTTCTTATATATAATCATCTATGCATGGAAGTATGTGTGTCTGTCTGTCCAGCCCAGAGGTGAGAGGTGGAGTTGTGGTAAGGGCTCCACCTCTGAGGATACACATGCGAGGCCAGCACGTCGGCAAAATAAAACCTCCGAAGAAAGAGTCACTCGCTTAGCCGCTAATACAGAAGTGAGGCGAGCACATCGGCAAAACGGTATTCTTTTACTTTTCCTCCCGCTGTTAATACACAAGCAAGGCGAGCAGTTCGGCAACACGAAACCACTTGGGAAAGAGATACCCAGAGTAGTTCCTTTAAATTACCTGACATCTTCAATAGTTTCAAGGACCCCAGGCTTTTTACAGCACAGGATTACGCAGCTAGTGTATATATATATATATATATATATATATATATATATATATATATATATATATATATATATATATATATATATATATATATATATATATATATATATATATATATATATACTGCTCAAAGAATTAAAGGAACACTTTTAATCAGAGTATAGCATAAAGTCAATGAAACTTATGGGATATTAATCTAGTCAGTTAAGTAGCAGAGGGGGTTGTTAATGAAATTAACAACAGATGCACTAGAGGGGCAACAATGAGATGAACCCCAAAACAGGAATGGTTTAACAGGTGGAGGCCACTGACATTTTTCCCTCCACATCTTTCCTGACTGTTTCTTCACTAGTTTTGCATTTGGCTACAGTCAGTGTCACTACTGGTAGCATGAGGCGATACCTGGACCCTACAGAGGTTGCACAGGTAGTCCAACTTCTCCAGGATGGCACATCAATACGTGTCATTGCCAGAAGGTTTGCTGTGTCTCCCTGCACAGTCTCAAGGGCATGGAGGAGATTCTAGGAGACAAGCAGTTACTCTAGGAGAGCTAGAGAGGGCCATAGAAGGTCCATAACCCATCAGCAGGACCAGTATCTGCTCCTTTGGGCAAGGAGGAACAGGATGAGCACTGCCAGAGCCCTACAAAATGACCTCCAGCAGGCCAGAAGTGAAAGGGTCTGGAGAAGCCATGGAGAACATTGTGCTGCCTGTAACATCATTCAGCATGAGCAGTTTGGTGGTGGGTTAATGATTGTCTGGGGAGGCATATCCATGGAGGGTCACACAGACCGCTACAGGCTTGACAAAGGCACCTTGGCTGCCATTAGGTATCAGGATGAAATCCTTGGACCCATTGTCAGACCCTATGCTGGTACAGTGGCTCCTGGTGCACGACAATTCCTGGCCTCATGTGGTGAGAGTATGCAGGCAGTTCCTGGAGGATGAAGGAATTGATACCATTGACTGGCCACCACACTTTCCTGACCTAAATCCAATAGAACACCTCTGGGACATTATGTTTTGGTCCATCCAATGCCACCAGGTTGCACCTCAGACTGTCCAGGAGCTCAGTGATGCCCTGGTCCAGATCTGGGAGGAGATCCCCCACAACACCATCTATCATCTCATTAGAAGCATGCACCGATGTTGTCAGGCATGTATACAAGAACACAGGGGCCATACAAAGTGCTGCCTACAATTTTGAGTTGCTGCAATTAAATTTTGGCAAAATGGACTAGCCTGCCACATAATTTTTTCACTCTGATTTTTGGGGCGTCTTTGAATTCAGGGCTCTGTAGGTTGACCATTTTCATTTCCATCAAACGATGTGGCATCCTTTCGTTCCTAACACATTACCCAGTCTATATCAGTATAGATATCCAGGAGGATTTCTTTTTCCCATTGAGATCTGATGTGTTTTCAAAGTGTTCCTTTAATTTTTTGAGCAGTTTTATATATATATATATATATATATATATATATATATATATATATATATATATATATATATATATATATATATATATATAGACAAAGGAAGCAGAAGGTGATGGTGCGCTGATATTAGGAGTGGTGTTCCACAAAGGTCAGTGTTGGGACCGCTGCTATTTTTAATATATATATATATAAAAGATTTTCATAGGGATATAAGTAACAAGCTATTTAAGTATGCATGATGATACTAAGCTAGGTGGATTGGCAGATAATCAAAAATCTGTTGAATCTTTTCAGAGGGATCTGGACAGCATACAGGCTTGGGCAGATTTGTGGCAGATGTTAGGCTTGAATGGCCGGTCTGAAAATCGAGAGTACACCTTATGAGAAGGACTTAGGAGTCATAGTGGACTCTAAGCTATCAACTACCAAACAGTGTTCAGAAGCCATTAACAGGGCAAACATAAGTCCAAGGAGGTTCTGTTCCAGCTTTATAACACACTAGTGAGGCCTCATCTGGAGTGCTGGGTGCAGTTTGGGTCTCCAGGCTACAAAAAGGACACAGCAGGGCTGGAAAAATTCCAGAAATGAGCAACTAGGCTGATTCCAAGGCCACAGGGGATGAATTATGAAGAAAGATTAAAAGAGCTGAGCCTTTCCAGTTTAAGCAAAAGAAGAATAAGAGGTGACATGATTGAAGTGTTTAAAATTATGAAGGGTACAGTGTTAGCACAGTGAATTGAGACTGTAAAATGAGTTCATCAAGAACACGGGAACACAGTTGGAATCTTGTTAAAGGTAAATTTCACACAAACATTAGGAGATTTTTCTTCACACACAGGACCATAGACACATCGAATAAAGTACCAAGTAGTGCGGTAGACAGTAGGACTCTAGAAACCTTCAGAACTCAACTTGATGTTATTTTGGAAGAATTAAGTGAATAGGATAGACAAGCAATGATTGGCCTGTTCTCATCTAGATTATTGTTATGTTCTAATTGAGGCCATTGGTTTTTCACAAATCTGTTATCATCTCTTATTGACTATTTATGGAACCTGTTATAGATCTAACTAAATAATATTTTTTCTGGAACTTTCATGTAGATGAATAAAAAGTGGCTACACTCTAAAGGAACAATTTGGCTCCTTTATTTTGAAGAGTGTGAGCAGGTAGCCAGTGTGTTGCAGAACATATTTAGGCATACTGGGTCACTGCTGCTGCTGAGCTACACCTGTAGCTTTGTGGTCCACAGTTGTGCTCCTTAGCTAATAGTGGACTAAACTGCCTGTACAACGCCAACAGGTCTGAATGTGTTGACCCGAAGAAGCTGGGGATCCAGTCCAAGTAGTGCAATGGCCAGTATTCTCTATTGGCTAAATCAGAATTACAAAGATTAGAGAAATTTCCATCTGCGTCCTAAATTCCATATCACATTCGGGATAGTGGATGAGAAGATTGACTTGTGGCCTCCAAGGGATGCTCCAGATCCCCAAACCAGATACAAACAGGCTTGGACACAACTATAAAATGAATAAAAAAAACTCTTCTTGGGCAAGCATTTCTCACTACAGCCTCAAGTACGGTTAAGCACAAGAACAATTCTTTCGCTTCTTCCTCTGGTCACTGCCTCTTCCACTCTTTCAAAACTCAACTTGATCGTTTTGAAGAAAAATTAAGTGGGTAGGACTGGTGAGCTTTGTTAGGCTGAATGGCCTCTTCTTGTCTAGATTGTTCTAATGTTCTAATGTATACACGTGTGTGTGTGTGAATTGCATTAGGATGATGTTATTTGTAAAAGGAACTATATATATAACACTGTAAGTCTGTATGGGAGTTCCCAACTAGTGCTCTGTTATTTCTTCTGTAAAAGCTCACACTGTACTCATTGAATTATCTGCTTATTTACAAGCCAATGGATAAAAAGGTCAGCTAAACATAAACCTCCTGCACCACCTTACAGGTAAGACCACCAGTGGTGATGGCAATGCTCTGCCACTCAGTCAGGTGGCTTGGCTAATTTTCACGTAGGGCTTTCCAAAGCCTCACTACTGTCAGTTGAGCAGAATACAGATGTTAATGCCAGCTCTAAATCCCTAACATTCAGAAGGCTAATACTTCCTGTCAGATTTGCAGTGACAGATTATCCAGGGCCTGCAAAGCTGCTCTCATCGATGGCTCACTGAGCACCCAGCAAATAAGCATCCATATTTTGAAGATTTTTTTTTTTTTTTTCCTGCTGCTCTATTATGTCCTCGAGGATAATCAACAGGGCAGGCAGCTTCCAAATCAAAACCTCAGGTGAGGTAATTGCCTGGCCCTGAACAAGCCACTTATCCTCTTGCTGTATGTCTGCTATTTCTCCTGAGTACAGTGAAAAAGCAAGAGGGCATTGCCGGTGCACATACAGTGAATGGAACATATGCCCCAGAAGGAATATTAGATGTCAGAGGGACCACACTGATACCTTGGACATGTGGACATAGCGTGCTGAGTGGCCTAGGTTAGCAGAAAATAAATGAAGCACCTTACAAATGCAGACAAAAGGCCAACCAAGTACAGATTGTTTCAGTTTAGAGGAGCACAGGAGGCCACAGCTGTTTTCAGGTACCATTAAGAAAGAGACATTACAGGAGCACATGATGGATCACCAAATGGGTGTGCGCTTCATTTCAGAATTGTAGCCAACTGCCCACAGGCTAAAACTGCAGGTCAGATTGAAGCTGCAGTAAGTGAGACAATTTCTCCCGTGTCAGACTCACCACCCACACTGATATCATGCAGCCATCTTATCTAGTGCAGAGAGGTCATGCTCAGTGCTTAATACAAAAAAAAGTGAAATGCTCAAAGTTTCAATAAGCAGCACTTGAAGGACATATAAATATCTCTCTAGCATCCGCAAAGTAGACACTGGTCTTTAATGTCTGACTGTCTCTTAATGTACAGGTACATAAGCGTTAGAGCCCGACTCAATGCTATGATCACCAAATGCATGTGTCTATTAATATCAATAAATATTTGGTGATATACAGTATTCCCTCCTCGATCAAGGGGGTTGCGTTCCAGATCCCCCCGTGATAGATGAAAATCCACGAAGTAGAAACCATATGTTTGTATGGTTATTTTTATATATTTTAAGCCATTATAAACTCTCCCACACTGTTAACATTATTAGAGCCCTCTAGACATGAAATAACACCCTTTAGTCAAACGTTTAAACTGTGTTTCATTACAAGACAGAGATGGCAGTTCTTTCTCACAATTAAAAGAATGCAAACATATCTTCTCTTCAAATGAGCGCCGTCAGGAGCAGAGAATGTCAGAGACAGAGCGAGAGAGAAAAGCAAACAATCAAAAAATCAATACATGCTTTTGGGCTTTTAAGTATGCCGAAGCACCGCGACAAAGCGTCATTTTTTAGAGGAGCGTCCGTATCTTCTAAGCAAACAGCCTCTGTGTAAACAGCCCCTCTGCTCACACCCCCTCCATCAGGCAGAGAGAATGTCAGAGAGAGTGAGAGAGACATAGAAAAGCAAACAATCAAGCACCGCGCGGGAAGCATATCTTATATCATTGACGAGTTTTAGTTAATACGTAATACATGCTCTGATTGGGTAGCTTCTAAGCCATCCGCCAATAGCGTCCCTTATAAGAAATCAACTGGGCAAACAAACTGAGGAAGCATGTACCATAAATTAAAAGACCCAATATCCGCAGAAATCCGCGAACCAGCAAAAAATCTGTGATATATATTTAAATATGTTTACATTTAAAATCCGCGATGGAGTGAAGCCGTGAAAGTCGAAGCGCGATATAGCAAGGGATCACTGTACAACTCGATCGGCACAAGTATTTAAGAAGCAACTCTAAATGTTGTACAGTCAGTGTTGTAACGCACATGTGACCTTCTCTGGGGCTCCGTCAAGCTATGTGATGACCCACCAAGATGAGAGGGGGTACTGTGACTAACTGTCTTCTCTCCTTTTCTCCCAGCGGCAATGAGAAACCCGCCAGTGAGGGCACCTAACTCCACCCTTTCCATTTCGACGACTATAAGGACCCCAGGATCCCGGGAGGCAACGTCATTTGGCTGACCGACTACCCATGAAATGGAGCTCCTGAAAGCTCTGACTATACCGACCTTTATGAATTTTTTCCGTTTATTTTGGCCTGGGCAATGATGCCAGGATGGGCATAACTTTTATTTAATTTTACTATAGGTTAAACAGGATGACCCGTTTGGTGCACTAACAATTGGTTAAGGAGTCTGTTATTCCTGCACCTAGGCCACAGTGTGCAACAATAATGAGGAACCTAACAAATCTCCAAACTGCTAGAGTTGATGAGTCTGCAATACCTCAATTTATCCTATTCATTTTAAAAAGAAGCAAGACACCTTCCTTTATCAAATTTAATGTTTAGATTCACAAAGAGAGGAGACAATTCAGGCAATCTGATAGCTAATAAATAATTTATCCCAATCTTTTCAGGCGCGTGCACACATAATGTGAAAAGCACCTACTACGGTTGCCATGTCTTTCTTTCCTCATGGAAAAACTCAGCACTCAGTGGACCGATTTTGTTTACATTTTCTATAATTATTCTTTAAGTATATTTGTTAAGAAAATTCACCTTTCAGCGAGATATCTTCAATAGAGTGTGCTGTACAAAGTTTTGAAATTTCTAAACATTCCATCAAAAAGCACTGCCAAATTTGTTTACGATTGCTGGTCATGTGATCACGACTGTTATGGAAATACACGGAATAGGAATGACTGTGACCAGTAAGTCAGCTCATGACGACAAGCACCCATCATCAACAGAACGGGGATGGCGTGATTTCTATATGATGGTCTCTGTAATGAATTCTCTGATTCAGTACACAACTCCGATAGGTCAAAATCAACTTGTAAGCCAGTCAACATCGCCCGTCAAATATCATTTCGATCCCTGAAAACTCATTCCTTACATGGACTGCCAGACTGCTGTATAGCCCACCAATGGATTTGACCCGCTGTGATGGCTTCTGCAGCACTACACATCACAGTGCACCAAAATATGAATGGATTTTTTTTTTTTTATTTGTGACCCCCGCAGAGAGACAAGCAAGATTAATGTTTTTGTGGTACTCCACCATAATACCGTAACTGAAGTTTTGTTTTCAGTGTTTTCCCATGGATTGTAGCAAAGACCTCAATCAGGAACACTGACAAATTTATATGAACATTCAAAAGAAGCCGGCAATGTGGATCAGCTATTGATGGGATTTTTATACATGAGGCCACAGGGGTTTTCTAGGAAGAAATATTTTCTAATCTCCCAAACCCAAAATCATTTCAGGGAGGTTTCTTTGTAAAACTATCAGACCTTGGCACTAGCATGAAAAAGTAATTTTACAGAGTAATTGAATTCACCTAGTCCTAAAAGTCAATATGTGAGGGCCTGTCTGAAATACAGTAGCTCCTTTTTTTAACTGCTACAATCAAATCACAAATATATATGTCAAAAGAAGCATGTTTACTGTGCTGGTCTGATATGTTACATATAATTTGATAAATATTTGGCATGTGTTTATTTGTAAGCTAGACAAGGCAGATGTAATATTAGTGTTTCTGGAGCCATGTTTCACTTTACTGAAGAGAAAAGAGGCCCTTTGATGTTTACCTAACCAAACTCCAGTCTTTAGTTTGACTCAGAATGTGAAACTTATGGTGAGGGAGTTGGAGCAAAAGACAAGCTTGTCAAGGGAGACTGTGTCTGGACTTATAGAGCTTAGAGCCTATAAACCATCCACCACAGGAAGGCAATAAACTGACTAAACAAATCAACTGGGGGATGAGTTGTACCTGAGCGCTTTCATTGATAGATGGCCCAGGAAGGGGAAAAAAACCTAATTCTATTGGTCTAAGGAATAGCAGTTTATGATTGGTTTTGAATCAGAGGCCATTCTGTACTCCCCATTGGGCAGTGGTTTGTGATGAGAATGGTACAAAGTTGGTCATGTTGCCTTTACCCCTCTCTCTCTCACCATCTGGCCATGAAGAGAAGACCATGATGAAGACAACTCTATCTCAGCAGCCATACTGAGATAGGCATGTGGTGTGGAACAATAAATTTAGGTAACATAGCATTCATCTTAAAGAAATAGCATAAAGGCTTAAAAAATTTCAGAAACTTGTTCAGGCACATCAGGAAACCAGATAAAGGTCATGTGAACAACAAAAAGTACACTGAAATATAAGAATTGGCTTAGGAAAAATACTGAGATTGTCAAGTAAATAAAGAATATAGCAGAAGAAAGGTAACATGCAAAATTAACTGAAGGATGACTAAGAAATCAACAGATGCCCTATAAACGAGAATGGACAGTTGTTATATGCACAGAAATTTCAAGGATGGTGGCTCATCTCAAAAGGTATAAGAAGAACCAGAATATAATACAATAGACTTTTATGTTATATACGTAAATCATTTGGGTGTAAACCAATGAATCAACCAGAGTAATGCGTATGCATTGATTGACACTGTACAGTATATACAGTGCATCCGGAAAGTATTCACAGCGCGTCACTTTTTCCACATTTTCTTATGTTACAGCCTTATTCCAAAATGGATTAAATTTATTTTTTTCCTCAGAATTCTACACACAAAACCCCATAATAACAACGTGAAAAAAGTTTACTTAAGGTTTTTGCAAATTTATTAAAAGTATTTACAGCCTTAGCTCAGTACTTTCTCAATGCACCTTTGGCAGCAATTACAGCCTCAAGTCTTTTTGAATATGATGCCACAAGCTTGGCACACCTATCCTTGGCCAGTTTCGCCCATTTCTCTTTGCAGCACCTCTCAAGCTCCATCAGGTTGGATGGGAAGCATCGGTGCACAGCCATTTTAAGATCTCTCCAGAGATGTTCAATCGGACTCAAGTCTGGGCTCTGGCTGGGCCACTCAAGGACATTCACAGAGTTGTCCTGAAGCCACTCCTTTGATATCTTGGCTGTGTGCTTAGGGTCGTTGTCCTGATGAAAGATGAACTGTCGCCCCAGTCTTAGGTCAAGAGCGCTGGGGAGCAGGTTTTCATCCAGGATGTCTCTGTACATTACTGCAGTCATCTTTTCGTTTATCCTGACTAGTCTCCCAGTTCCTGCCGCTGAAAAACATCCCCACAGCATGATGCTGCCACCACCATGCTTCACTGTAGGGATGTTATTGGCCTGGTGATGAGCGGTGCCTGGTTTCCTCCAAACGTGATGCCTGGCATTCACACCAAAGAGTTCAATCTTTGTCTCATCAGACCAGAGAATTTCGTTTCTCATGGTCTGAGAGTCCTTCAGGTGCCTTTTGGCAAACTCCAGGCAGGCTGCCATGTGCCTTTTACTAAGGAGTGGCTTCCGTCTGGCCGCTCTACCATACAGGCCTGATTGGTGGATTGCTGCAGAGATGGTTGTCCTTCTGGAAGGTTCTCTTCTCTCCACAGAGGACCTCTGACAGAGTGACCATCGGGTTCTTGGTCACCTCCCTGACTAAGGCCCTTCTCCCCCAATTGCTCAGTTTAGATGGCCGGCCAGCTCTAGGAAGAGTCCTGGTGGTTTTGAACTTCTTCCACTTATGGATGATGGAAGCCACTGTGCTCATTGGGACCTTCAAAACAGCAGAAATTTTTCTGTAACCTTCCCCAGATTTGTGCCTCAAGACAATCCTGTCTCAGAGGTCTGCAGACAATTCCTTTGACTTCATGCTTGGTTTGTGCTCTGACATGAACTGTCAACTGTGAGACCTTCTATAGACAGGTGTGTGCCTTTCCAAATCATGTCCAATCAACTGAGTTTACCACAGGTGGACTCCAATTAAGCTGCAGAAACATCTCAAGGATGATCAGGGGAAACAGGGTGCACCTGAGCTCAATTTGGAGCTTCATGGCAAAGGCTGTGAATACTTATGTACATGTGATTTCTCAGTTTTTTTATTTTTAATAAATTTGCAAAAATCTCAAGTAAACTTTTTTCACGTTGTCATGATGGGGTGTTGTGTGTAGAATTCTGAGGAAGAAAATGAATTTAATCAATTTTGGAATAAGGCTGTAACATAACAAAATGTGGAAAAAGTGATGCGCTGTGAATACTTTCCGGATGCACTGTAAATTCAACAGTTTATAAAATGAACCTTTATTCTTTGTTTCTCTGACCATTCTGCCCAGGCTGTAACGGACTGCTTTTGATGAATGCTCCCTCCAAGGCATTTTGCTGAGGAGTACCGGTAATTAAAAGATACAATGAACAGCTTTTCTCCTGCCTGATTACTGAATTGTCCAGTTAGAGGATGTTTATTTCTTTAATAAGATGTTAAATTTGGACCACAGTGGCCTGCTTCAATACTCCATTGATAGGCTATGTGGTAGCTAAGCAAGCAAGACTGAAAGCAAGCCGAGAGCCGCCCATGGATGCAAGATGCACTGCTGCTTAGGATGTAACGGTATGGTTTGCCTTTCTTCACACAGAATTCTGTTTCCTTATTATTTTCTGTCGTTTTATCAATAATTCATAATTATATGTGTAATTTAACTCCTGCCTGTTTCTTTCCTCTGCATAATTGCCTGAGGTTACAGATACATAAGGGAAAGGCAGAGGAAGTGTTAAAGTACCTGATCATAGAGTGGTAAGTGTATGGGATTTAAAAAAAAATTAAGGTCTACACAATAAAGAGTATAAAAGGGAAAACGAGAGTCACTATAGGACCTTACAGGATAAAACATCTACACAAGATAAAAACTGATCAAAAACACACAAAGTGCAGCCAATAATATGAAAATGCTAGGTAAAACTCAAAATAGAGAACGAACTAGACTAACAGTGGTGCAGTGGGTAGCGCTGCTGCCTCGCAGTAAGGAGACCTGGGTTCGCTTCCCAGGTCCTCCCTGCGTGGAGTTTGCATGTTCTCCCCGTGTCTGCGTGGGTTTCCTCCGGGTGCTCAGGTTTCCTCCCACAGTCCAAAGACATGCAGGTTAAGTGCACTGGCGATCCTAAATTGCCCCTAGTGTGTGCTTGGTGTGTGGGTGTTTGTGTGCCCTGAGATGGGCTGGCGCCCTGCCCAGGGTTTATTCCTGCCTTGCATCCAGTGTTGGCTGGGATTGGCTCCAGCAGACCCCCGTGACCCTGTAGTTAGGATATAGCGGGTCGGACAATGACTGACTGACTGACTAGACGGGGATAAATGAATTTCATAAAGACAGACGAAGTATCAATCTATAGTAAAGACTTGCAGACAGACTCTTCTTTTCATTTCCCCAGCTTATCCTAACATGAGAATGGAGGGTGACAGGAGAGGAAACCACATGCAAAATAGAGTGTGCAGAGTGGAATGATTATGTTTCAGCCAGAGTTGCTGCCCAGGCTTATTTTATTTTTTTTTGTTTATTCAATATTTCCATTATTGTTAAAATTCAGTTTTGCATATTGTGTTGGAAATTCTGTTTTAAGTTTTGTTTCGGCTTAGTGTTAAATTATGCTTTTCGATTATATTGTGATGTTTATTGATTCATTTGTATTTTTGTCTTATATTATTAATAATTGTATTTTACTTAGGTATCTGTCCTGTCTCTTTTGCGTGGAGCCTATAGAAATGAGGCCTCCTAATCATGCAGTTAGGGTAATGGCTTCAGTAAGTGTTTGAATTGAAGTCCGGCCTCCCCCCTTATTAATTGGTCCTAACATTTTTTCCAGTGAGTGAATGAACAGTTTTAAGATCACACGCCAATAATGCTGCCGTGTATAAGTTGTAAGCAACTGGGCGAAGAGGGATCTGGTTTATAATCAATACCAAAGTTTTCAGGGTGGCTATTTTTGTTTCAGATTTGCACAGTGTTCTATATTGTTGTTATAGAGCTTCTGTAAAAAGCCAGATTTCCCTTGGGAACAAAGAAAGAAAGAAGGTATGTAGGTAATTTTGTTTGTTCTATCTATCATATATACTGCCTTTCACGTCTGTCTGTCTATCTATCTATCTATCTACACTGCCTGGCCAAAAAAAAAGTCGCCACCTGGATTTAACTAAGCAAATAGGTACGAGCCTCCTATTGGATAATTACTGCGTGGGCGATTATCTTTCAGCTGGCAACACGTTATGAGCGCACTGATAAAAAAGTGCTATATAAATGTAATGAATTATTATTATTATTATTATTTAACCCCAACTGGTGCAAAGAGTTGCTTCTCATTTCTTAAACAACCATGTCGAAAGACACATCTCGTGGTTGTGGAAAAGATGTTAGTCTGTTTGAGAAGGGTCAAATCATTGGCATGCATCAAGCAGACAAAACATCTAAGGAGATTGCAGAAACTACTAAAATTGGGTTAAGAACTGTCTAACGCATTATTAAAAACTGGAAGGATAGTGGGGACCCATCGTCTTCGAGGATGAAATGTGGCTGGAAAAAATCCTGAATGATCGTGATTGGTGATCACTTAAACGTTTGGTGAAATCAAATCGAAGAAAAACAACAGTAGAACTCAGGTCTATGTTTAATAGTGAAAGTAAGAGCATTTCCACACGCACAATGCGAAGGGAACTCAAGGTATTGGGACTGAACAGCTGTGTAGCTGTAAGAAAACCACTAATCAATGAGGCAAACCGGAAAAAAGGCTTCAATTTGCTAGGGAGCATAATGATTGGACTCTGGAGCAATGGAAGAAGGTCATGTGGTCGGATGAGTCCAGAATTTCCCTGTTCCAGAGTGATGGGCGCATCAGGGTAAGAAGAGAGGCAGATGAAGTGATGCACCCACCATGCCTAGTGCCTACACTACAAGCCTGTGGGGGCAGTGCTATGATCTGGGGTTGCTGCATTTGGTCAGGTCTCGGTTCAGCAACAGTATGTGTTCCAAGAATGAGGTCAGCTGACTACCTGAATATACTGAATGACCAGGTTATTCCATCAATGAATTTTTTCTTCCTTGATGGCACGGGCATATTGCAAGATGACAATGCCAGGCTTTATTGGGCTCAGATTGTGAAAGAGTGGTTCAGGGAGCATGAGACATCATTTTCACACATGGATTGGCCAACAGAATAAGTCTGTTCCAACCACAACACTTAAAAGAGCTGGCTGACTAGCCTTCTCAGGGGAGAAGGGCCACAGTAAGAGAGGTGACCAAGAACAGGATGGTCACTCTGGTTGAGCTCCAGAAAACCAGTGTGGAGATGGGAGAAACTTGCCAGAGGCGAACCACCACTGCAACACTCCATTAATATGTGCTTTATGGCAGAGTGGCAAAATGACACATAAAAACCCACTTGGATTTTGCAGCAAAGACATCTAAAAGACTATCAAAGTATGAGAAACAAGATTCACTGGTCTGATGCAAGCAAGATTGAACTGTTTGGCCTCAATTCTAAGTGTGACGTCTACAGGAAACATCCACCTCTCATCAACAGCACAACACCATTCCAATAGTGAAGCATGGTGGTGGCAGCACCATGACGTGAGGTTGTTTTTAAGTTGCTGGGACTGAGAGACTAGACAGGATTGAAGGAATGCTGAAGAGGGCAAAGTACAGATATGCCTTTAAGGAACACCTCCTCCAGCATACCCTGGTCCACAGAATGAGCCAAAGGTTCACCTTCCAACAGGACAAATGGCCCCAAGCACAAAGCAAAGACAACATGGGAGCGGCTTAAGGACAGCTCTGGGAAGGTCCTTAAATTGTCCAACCATAGCACCAAACAAACATCTCTGGAGAGACCTGAAAACAGCCGTGTGTACATCCAACCTGACAGAGCTTGAGAGGATCTGCAGAGATGAATGGCAGAACCCCAAATCCAGGAGTGTGAAGCTTGTTGGGTCAGACCTGAAAAGCCTCCTGGCTGGAATTGCTGCCAAAGAGGCTTCAACAAAGTACTGAGAAAAGGCTCAGAGTACTTGTGTCAATGAGATAATTCAGATTTTTAATAAATCTGCAAGAAATTCAAAAATTGTGTTTTCACATTGTTATTTTGGGGTATTGATTGTTGCGTAATGAGGGAAAAAAGGGCTGCAACACAGCAAAATGTGTTAAAAGTGATAGGGTCTGAGAACTTTGTGAAGGCACTGTATATATACCGTACTGTACAGAAAACATAAATATTTTGATAGTATACAAAAATAAAATTTGTCTTAGATGGTTACATTATGTCTGCTGGATCAGTGTCAACAGAAAAGAACATATTTTAGATTTCCAAGCATTTGAAAAAGCAAAGTGTAATGGAAGGATTTTTCTAAAGAGAGGGGGGGATCAAGAGAGCAGATGGGCGTTGGTCGCTCAGCGCAAAAACCAGCTTCAAGAAGGAAAAGTACTGGGAATATGGCCAGAGGGTCATGCTGACTTGTTTTTCACTTCAAAGGGCTTCACTACGCAATTCTTATTTTTGTGTGCCTCCTGGTACCAGGTGTCGTCATCATCAGGACCAAGTGCAAAACAACACCGCGTCCCGTGGAAAGGTGTGTGTGCTGAAACTAATCACTTCTGTATACACTGCTTACACGTAAGCCGCTTTGGGCAAGGACGCTCAATTAGTATATAAGGGAAGGTTCCGCCCTCAGTTTCTTGGGAGGCTCAACCGTGGGGACAGCGCGCACCGCCCGGTAAATTGGAAGGGCAAATAATAAGTTGATCCTCTGACAAGACTGACAAGCGGGCCCCCTCAGTCTACTGGTCTGGGATGATGGCTCTGTGCCTTTTCATATGTTTGTAAGTATTGTTTTGCTTTTGTATGTCTGCATTATATTGCATTAGATGTGTTTGATTATTATAATTAATTAAGTAAATAAAATAGAAGTATTGGACCTCTTCTCTCTGATTCTTTGCCTACTTATGTTCATATCCCTGGAACCATTTTCCCGTAACAAAACACAAAGCAATACAATAAGATATTTGAATGTTTTTAAAGAAAGAATCTTAACAACAGTAACAGAGCACTTTAAAAAAAATGTGAGATCTTTGCCAGCATACAGCCCAGTGGTTAATTAAGGGGCTAATGATCAATGTGGAGGTTGAACTGAAAGAGAAACAGCAACAAAGAGAGAATAAAACTGGGCAAGGGTCAACCATACTAAAAAGGTGAGGCTGCAGTAGATAATGCAATTTAACCTGCAAGGTGCTCCTTCGGCATCATCAAGGTCTCGCCCAAACAGGCAGCTGTTTCAAGATGAGCTGTCTAAGCTCTTTTGCAGAAGTAGAAACAAAAGTGTAAGATTGGGGAACAGAAATTTGTCAAATACGAAATACTGTGCATTAAGCTTACTTCACATCTCTCAGCTCAGAACTGGCAGAAACCACAGGTACCATGTTACACCCATCAACAGTCTGGAGAAGTCTTAGTAGAAGTGGTCTTCACGGAAGATTTTCAACCAAAAAGCCATTCCTCTGAGGTAGAAATTAAGGGAAAGGCTCACCTAAGTGTGAAGACACAAGGACTAGGGTGCAGAAAATGCCTCATGCACTATCAGCAGACATACCTTTTGTGAACAGGTCCTGTACTTGAAGCTAAGCATGTTTGGGCCTGGCTAGCACTTGGATGGGAGACCATCTAGGAGAAGCTTGGGTAGCTGATGGAAAAGGTGTTGGTAAGGCCATCAGGGGTTGTTTACACTGTGGTCTGTGTGGAGATCCCAATGCTCCAGCGCAGTGGCAGAGAACTTGTAATGTAAAAATGATACCATCCTTCAGATGAGATGTAAAACTAAGGTCCAGATCTCTGTGGTCATTAAAGGTCCATGTGCATCTATTGAAAGCAGTAGGTTTTATGTCCTGGCTAAATTGTCCACCTTAGCTTGGTCATTTTGATGCACTAATCATCCTGTCTCTAATTGGTTATCTATCTGTCTCACCACTTGACCACCTAATATTCTGTCACAGATTGGCTGCCCCTACAACATCCAAGTGAGTGCTACACTTTGGCGGTGGCTGAAATGGTTCCTCCCTTTTAATATACTGTAAAGCTCTTTGAGTAGTAAGAAAAGCTCTATATAAATGTAATGAATTTATTATTATTATTATTACTAGAAAAATGGAGCGGCACGGTGGTGCCGTGGCTACACTGTTGACTCACAGTAAGGAGACCAGGGTTTGCGTCCTGAGTCCTCCCTGCATGGAGTTTGCATGTTTTCCCCATTTCTTCATGAGTTTCCTCTGGGTACTCCGGTTTCTTCCCACAGTCCAAAGACGTGCAGGTTTAGGTGTATTGGCAATATTAATTTGGCTATAGTGTAAAGTATGGTTGGTGTGTGTGTGTGTGAGTGTTCACCCTGTGATGGACTGTCGCCCTTGTCCACGGTTTGTACCTGCCTTGTGCCCTATGCTAGTTGGGCTAGGCTCCGTGTACCACCTGTGACCCTACTCAGCACTAAGTGGGTTAGAAAATGACATGAAATCATTACAAAGTCCAAATTTGATATTTTTGGCTGTCATAGAAGACAGTTTGTCCACTGAAGAGCTACAAAATGATACATGGATGAATGTCTGCAGGCAACAGTGAAACTCAGTGGAGGTTCCCTGCAGGTTTGGGGATGCATTTCTGCAAATGGACTTGGAGATCAAAATTCTGATCAAAATTGATGGTGTACGTACTGCTGTGAAGTACAAGCAGACTCTTCTCCATCACATTGTACCATTAGGGAGGCATCTGATTGATCCAAACTTCACAACCCCAACTACAGAGCAAAATCATGAACAGAGGAACAGGGAATCCTGAAACATATGGCATGGCCACCACAGAGCCCTGATCTCCACATCATCAAGGCATTCGGGGATTACAAGTAAGACAGCCAAAGTCTGCAGTGAAACAGAAAGTTTGACAAAAGAGACAAGAGGACCTTTGGAAAAGGCATGACGGTGGGGTTAAGAGGAGGCAGAGGGTGGTCGCTCACAATGGTGATTTTATTCATGCCTTTTTTCTGTTTGGTGAGTTTCCTAGGAGGTTTATTGAATAATAAAAATATTCATGGCCTTATTTTTGAAAGCATTTGCAATTTACAGCATTTTTTCACAAGAACCTAAGACTTGTGCAATTTTTGTGTGTGTTTCACTCAAGTGATCACAGCTACATCTTCAAGTCTAACTGAACCATTTATAATGCCATCAAGAGGGAAGTGCAGGTGATGTTTGCAGGTCTCTAGCATTTTAGCAGCAGCAGAAGTTTTAATTCCCAATAGATCAGCATACCAAAGTGATGCGACTGTTCTCATTAATATATTCTGCTGGAATTATCTGACTATAAGTACAAGCAAGCAAAAGAAACACTTGAAGTGGATTATGATGATAAAAAAGGCAAGCTGCTGACTCCTCTCGGCCTGTAAGCAAAAGACTTTCCGCTGAGTCCTGCTGTGGCAATCAGTTCCTTAACCTCTAGATGACAGCATCTGTTCACATTTATTTGATCAACTTTAGTTTGCTACTAGCCCAGTGAAGGAATGGCAGCCTGTCCAGGACTGGGTCCTGTCTAAGAACCCTGAATTAAGTTAATTGGGTTTGAGAATATATGTACATATGTATGTGGTGTGACATTGGGATGTATAATAATACCATGGCTAGCAGCCTCGGAGAGCTGGTTTTGAATACTGGCCCCTGACCATTCTTTCCGGACTGAGGTTTTCCTTCCTCATCGCACATGCCCTTGTGTTAGGTTAAATTGGTCCTGAGTTCTCCATTACTCCTGCCTTAAAACAAAATCAAGCGATTTGTTGCCAAGTGTGAAGTGGCTGGGATGAGAAACAGCACCTCCATCTCTGAGGTCATGGATCTCTCCTGGAAAAGAGTGAATTGCTCTGTCCAGGTGAAGGCAGGTGCAACTACTCTTCGTAGAGGGTATCTCAGGATCTAGTTTATGAGTGATGGAAGATGGGAATGTGAGATCAACAAGTGGAATGGAGTGGTAGCAGCTGTTTTGTGGGTGCTGAACCAGTCTGTGATGGTGAAGTGAGAGCTGAGTCTAAAGACAAAACTCTCAGTTTACTGGTCAGTCTACATGCCTGTCCTCACCAATGGTCTTGACCGGTGGGTAATGACCAAAAGAACGGGATTCAAGTACAAGCTGTAAAAATTAGGTTTCTTCACAGGGTAGCTGGGCTGATACTCTAGGATAGGGTGAGAAGCTCACAGATCAAGAAGAGCCAGCTGAGGTGGTTTAGGCTTGTCATAAAAATACCCCCTGAGTGGCTCTCCCTAGAGATGCTCTGGTCACATTCCACTAGGTAGAAACTCTGCAGCTGAGCCGGGAAATGCTGGAGGGATTATATGTCTTGGCTGGCTTGGAAACGTTTTGAGAATTTCCCAGGAACTGCTGAAATAATGTAGCTGGGCAGAAGAAAGTGTAGGTTAACCTGCTTGTCCTGCTGCCACCAAAATCCTCAGAAGGAAAAATGCTCTGAGAAGGTGAGATGAGATGGTCTCGAGTAAGTAAATGTGACTGTGATTGACTAGTACCTAATCCTGGGCTGGTCGTCTGCCTTGCAGCATAGCCCACCAACTCACTCTGATCCCTAAATTGAAACAAGCGTATTCAGAAAATGGAAGTGTGGACAATTCACAATTAAGTATAATCCTGTCCAGGATGAAGGATAGTTACCCAAGGTGAAGGGCAAGAATCAGACTTCACTGGCCATAGAGGAGATGGTGCTGCAAATACTGAGGTCTTGAGACTTGCCTCAAGCAGTAAAATGAAAAAATGTTAACATACTAACTGTTGTATGTGGTTATTTCCTTTGAATACTTTTGCTCACCTCCTTATACTGATCACCTTCTGGGCCACGTCATGCCATTTGAACAACTGCCAGGGCTCAATGCCACAATGAGACTGGCTTTCTTTTAATATTACACTTTTACTTAGTGGCCTGTTTTCGTTGGATGCAGGCTAGGTTCACTGGGACCCTCTACAAAATAGAGAGGCAGTAATGATAATGGATGAACAGTTATTTATAGACAGAGTGCTAGAATATAATGGGGTAGCTATTTTTATTATATGATGCAGGCGTTTATGTAAATTTTTTTCCATTAAAGCTTTTTTTGGATTATTGTGTCCCTGTTGAGTCGTTTTGACACCAGCACATGTTTAAAAAGTATGGATTAAACAAATTAAATAAGGCAAATTCAAGAAAAAAAGGTACATATTTTGTGCACACAATGAAAGTCAGGTGAAAGTATCTGGAGGAGGCCCATGTCTGAAGGTTGTATCTCAGTGCTAAGGGGAAAGGCCCCCCATGTGTCAGTGGAGAGATCGGACTATAATACGTTTACCCCCATTCTGCTTCCCTTTTAAACTGACATGTTGGGCTGCCACAGTTGACGGCAGGAGGGTTGACTTCAGAGTTCTGATAGGTTCAGTTAAATCTGGGCAGTGACATGAAGATCAGACAGTAGATGTGACATGTTACCGTTGTGATTTCTGAATGCTTAATATATTTAGACATCTATTTCTCATTATTATATATATATATATTTTTTTTTTTTGGAGACAGCAAACCCGATTTTTTCATTTATTTTTTCTTAGAAAATCATTCTCATACTGAGAAATTATTTAGTATCTTGTTCCACTGTCATTTTGTTTTTCCCGGAGCGCTGCTACCTTGGTTTGCTCTCACCATAATGCGACAGCAATTGCAACAGGATGCAGACCCGGAAGTCATGCATTTTTCATCATCAGTGCAATGCTATAAAAACTGTAATGTCACATTAGTCATTATACGAGTTTGAGGATATTCGAAGAAAAACCTTACTGCATGAATGTCAATTATTGCTCTTTGGAATTTCTAGTTTTCTGACTTAAAATTTCTGAATTTAACACTATAATTTTTTGGGTTACAATATAGTTCTGAAAATTGATATGATTCACTTTTGGTTACAAATTTCAGGCTTGATTACACATTTCCTCTTCTAGGCACATCCATTAATTCTGGTTGCCTTTCACCATGCAAAGCGTTATTACTACAATGGGATAGCTTATTTTGTTCAAGGCTGAACTGGCAAGTCAACAATAACACGTCTGTGCTTCCCTGTGTTATTTCTGCATCCATATAATGCAGATAATTCACAACACACCAGTAAAACCAATTTGATATCACCACAGATGAGAGTAACACATTTTTTGGAAAATGTGGCATGCTGCTTATTTTCCACACACAGATGCGGAAAAAAACAGCACTGTTCATATTAATGTATCTTTTCCACAGGAAACAACAGAGGCCCACACCTTGCCATTCCCTAGCAATCTCTCTTTCTTGTTTCCATACAGATGAGACTGAACACTGTGACAGAGAGGGGGCGCTGTCTTCCCCTTGAACCCTCAGATTAATTGCCAGACACCAGGTAAAAGTCCAATAATTCAATTTATTTGGACTATACAGTGCACAAAGCACCCTCCACTCCACAATACTCATATATTAATTGACAATACAATCACAATTATCAATCCTCCTCTCCCAGATGTGTTGTCTCCCTGCTACTCGACTCACTCGTCTGGGATCTCCCGCAGTCCTTCATATTCCCTGACCCAGAAGTGCTTCCAATCCCCCCAGTCCATGTGATTCTTATCACTTCCAGGTCAGATTAAAACTCACCTTTTCTTCAGCCCGGAAGTATGTCATCTCTTCTGTCCCCATGACTGGGAATTACTTCCGGGCTATATGGACGATACAAGTCTCTGAGCCTCCCTGTAGCGGCCCCCATGGTATCCAGCAGGGCTGTGCATTAAAACTCCAAGGTCGATGAGAATTCGGGGCACCTCCATGTTGCAGGGAGGGCTCCATCTGGCGGCCTGGGGGTATTGGCCAGGATGAATGGCCGGCCATATACCTCAACACACATATGAAGGAAAAGACCCAGTGTTGTGTCTGATGCATGTTTAGGATGGCAATCGCCATGTCTGCTATTATAATTGTCAAAGTGGGCTTTGTACTACCAGAATAACCGTGACAGACACAACACATAACTCAACATGTACACATGACAGGAAAAAGAGTCCAGCGATTTTTTTTTTTTTGGTTTTCTAAACACAAACTGTCAAGCAAACATGCTCGGGAACTAGTTAATAAAAATGATAAACACAAAACAGACATGGGAAATGTACACTCACTAACGCATATCTCTACAGAAGCATACAGTAGGTGTAAATCAGACCTAAGTCATATCTGCACGTATGTGCACTGATCATAATTATTCAGGCCTAACACTGTGGAATATGTTCTGTCATTGGGATTTCTTCACTATATTTGGTTAAAGTGGAAGAAAATATCATTCATTTGAACCAATTCTGAAAATAACATTTTCAAAACTTATCATTCCATTTAGAGTCACTTAGTGACCAAGTCTAACCTGACAGCATTGGGCACAAGTAAGGAAACATTCCTGAACACAGTGTCAGTCATGCACGGGTGACAACTTCCGTAGCATTAATTATGTCACCCAAACAACCTAAACTTCACCCCTCAGAAATACTGGATGAAAATTTGAGTGCCTACAGAAAAGCCAATTCAGAGGAAGGAAGCACGTACACGCTGCAAAGACACCTAAAATGGGCCAGGATGCTTGATCTAGGAGGCAATATTCCTTACAACTGGGCTAACCATGCTACCCCACTGTGTTTTAGTCAACTGGGAATACATTAACACTGATGAAAACTGAAATCCTTCATTGATTCTTTCTATCTACCTATCAATCTATCTATCTGTTTAATTATCTACATTTCTATCTAATAGTGTCTCTCCTGTCAGATTATCTGTTATACGATTGCATTTTCTAATTATTATATAGTGCTTTCCTAGTAAACAATATATACTGTACATATATAATATTGTATACAGTTCATCTTTCTTATAGTGAGTTGTCCATATTGTAAAAAGCGCTATATTCGCTCCTGACCTGACACAGACTCACACCGGACGCACTTATAAAACAAAGAAACTTTTAAATTTTTTCTTCACCTGTGGGACACGTCTTCCCTGTGACCCCCACAGGCACAACACAGTCCCAAAACAGACAACAAAACACTAACACACAGTTCTCTTTCGCATCACCACTCGTCCTCCTCCAAGCTTCATCCTCCTCCTCCCGACTCTAGCCATTGAGTGGTGGTTGCTGGGCCCTTTAATAGTCCACCCGGAAGTGCTCCAGGTGGTTGACTGCCAAGTTCTGGCTGCATGTCCGGGTGTGGCAAATGCGCTGCCCATACAGGCTCATCCAGCTGCAGCCCCCTATGGTGGTGCCTGCGGGACACAACAGGGCTGCACCCAACTCTAATTCCCATGGAGCCCTGTGGGAAACTGAGGCACTGCTCCAGCTCCCCATGAACATATAATGAAGGGGTGTCACGGCCGGGCATGGACCCTGGCCGTCCACCACAATATATATATATATATATACACATATATATATATATATATATAGCTATTATATACTGCCTTTCATATCAAAATATTTTTTCATTCCTTTTCCAACTATATACTTATTATACAGTGACCTTAGTACATACAGTATCTGTCTATTAAACAGTGTCCTTCCTAATAAAGTATCTATCTATCTACAGTATCTATCTACAGTATCTATCTATCTATCTATCTATCTATCTATCCTTGATTCTATCTATAGACGACTATGAAGGTACCCCAGAGCATTCATATGAGTCATCTGCTGTGATACAATGGCCAAAAAGAGGACCCCCAGAACTAACTATATGGCTGAGAAAGCTAATAGTGTTTTGAGTGAGCACTTATGCAGAAAGGATAATTTTATTATTAGTTTGGTTTTGCTTTCCACAGCAAATTCACAATTCATGAATATGGAATATTTCATTAGTATTGTTGTTGTTGTTTATTGGGCTGACATCTTGTGGTTTAAATGAATGCTTTAGCCACTACATCACAGTCTGTCTAAAGCCTTCCATGAAGTGTTCTGCACCATATGGTGCATTTGATGGGTAACATCAGCAGGCCAAATGTGGCCAATGATGAAAAGTCACCACACAGCTGTATGCCTTTTGTCATGTTTCAATGGTGACTGCAAGGTTAAAGGACACAGGTGGCATTCTACTAAAAAATACTAAATACATACTGTTTTAAGCCATTACATTGACTTCAGGGACTGTTGAATTGGCAAGAAAAAAAAAACAAAAAACATAATTTTCCAAAGGCTAACATAATATACCATAATATAATTAAAGTTGCTTCATCCAGATCATGTTCACACTCTTTTTGAGGCCTATCATTGTAGCATTAAACTGAATGTGAGAACCACCTGAGGAAGGGGCTCTAATCTATCACACGGCCCACTCAAGCGCACACCCACATGCACTCATACTTGCTCATTTTAGAACTGGCAAGTAACCTACATTGCATGTCCAAGAAAAGCCCATACAGACACTCAGAGAATGTATAAGCTAAACAGAAAATGACTTAAACCCTGGTGGATTTGACTCATAAAGCAAAATCACTAACCAGGTGCCATCTAGTCATCTAATCATTTTCAAAACCCTCCACTTCAGGATCATAGGAAGCCAAAATGTAACCCGCTATGACTGGGTGCAATGCAGAAGCCAACCCTGAAGGAGAAGTCAGTCCATCTTAGGGCACATCTTGGGGCGGAGTGGTGGCTCTGAGGCTAGGGATCTGCACTGGCAATTGGAAGGTTGCCGGTTCGAATCCTGAAAATGCCAATAGGGACTCTGCTCTGTTGGGCCCTTGAGTGAGGCCCTTAACCTGCAATTGCTGAGCGCTTTGAGTAGTGAGAAAAGAATTATTATCTGAGCGCACAAACTCTACAGGGAAGGCACCCAGGCCACAAAATCCCTCAGGAGCAGCATGGAAAAGCACTGGCAAGGCTACACAGCTCATCACATCTAACGGCCGTGTGTTTTCTGGATTTTCCATTCACAAATTCATTCTTTTATTGGAAGACCATTTACATAATACATACACATTTCAAATAAATGAATTTGATATAAATACCAATGTTTGCCCCCAAGAAACAAGAGCAAGGAAACACAAAACTTGTGAAGCAAAAGTAAAAGAAAAATAACATTAATTAGCCAGACACAAAATTAGTTTTGTTGCCAGAGCAACAAGGCTGAACTCAAAGCTGTAAAATAACATCACCACAATTGATTTATTGTATAGTTCAAGATCACACAGGCTTTAACAGGCCCTGTTTTTGGACAGACCCCCAACCTTGACTCTTTAAGAAGACAAGAAAAAACTCCACCCGAAAAAAAAAAGTAGTCTTGGGAAATGCAGAGGGAGACCACATTCCAGGTAGGTTGGGAGTGCAATGTGTATCAAACAATGGGGTTAAAATAACACAAAAAACAGAACACAAGTAATCCTCTTCAAAGAGCTAGATGGCCAATCTGTCATGGCCACCTTAGGAATGCACTATAAGGATGTAGAAAGTTGTATTCTTAATTGACCTTTATTTAATACAGCACAGGTATCGGCATGAACCATCAAAACAAACTTTATAGGATGAAGAAAATGAGCAGTACAATAAAAACACAGCAAATTAGGAAATGAAAGATACATGAAGCAGATAACATTTTAAAAATAAGGAAGAAAAAAGAGCACTATAAAGTAGTTAAAACAGTCCCCAAGACTGATGTTTACTCGATTATGTTGGCCACTTTTGTCAGTCACGTTGGATAAAAGCATCTACTAAGGGAATACATGTAAATGTACAAGTGGAGGAAATGTACAAAGAGAAGGCAGGTTCGAATTTTTTCAAGTTATAGCATTTTTTCATAATCATAATATAGATTCACTTTCAATTAAGTGTTCTTAAGATTTTTTTTTTAAATAAATGAAAAACAAATACTAATTCCAAATGTGGCGAAGTCCAAACATTAAAATAGAAGCATTAAAAACACTAAAATTTATCTAATCTGTTCATTTTCAAGTCATGTTATTGAGTATTGATCTGTGTCATAAGACTGTCCATCTCATCGTTGATATTCCAAAAAAAAAATTGCATATTATTGTTTTAATAAAAGTTTGGCTGTACTCCATAGTTGTCTCCTGCCACATGGCAAAGTAGCAGTGGCGGACCTACGTTTGCTTGAACTTGAACAACCAGCAAAGAGGTCTGGGTAAGCACTGTTCATAAACACAATAGGCTTGGGCTACTCCCCTGAATTACTTACCATACTTTTCTAAATATTAAATTTATTTTTAAGTAGGGGTTAATTAAAATATTGTACCCTTTTGAGCACTTTATTTAAAAAGATTTACGTCTAGACCACTATCACGAGTGCTATGACAGTGAAAAGGCCATCACAATGCTAACGTGACTCAGGGCTATGGCCTTTTCAACGCCTTCCCTGTTATGTTACAATATATCATTTTACCATTTCTATCGACCAAAGAAGTTATTTTAACTACCTGTTAATTTTTAATGTGTTTCAATTGTACATAGGTAAAATTGTTATTATTTAATGTAATAGTAGTATATGTTTAGTATATTTTATGGTTTTATAAGATAATTCATTTATTGAAATGTTGTCCTTTACAATGACCACAAACTACGAATAATGCTTTCATTTTTACAATTACAGCTAGCCCAAGATAAAAAATTGTAATAAAAATTTTCATTTTTGTCATAAATGTTAATAGTGTTTTACATTTTTTATAATTATTTTATCTCCAAATATAAAAAAATCTAGCGTCTGTCTGTATGTCTGTCCGCTTTTCACGAGAGAACTACTTAACAGATTTAGATTGGGTTCTGTTTTGATTTTTTCGACTTCTCTCACCGCACTAAGTATCATAGTTCGCTTGTGGGACCAATTTATTTGTGTGAAACTGAGAGAGACACAGCAGACTGAAAGGAGGGGGGCGGGCCCTCCTCGCTCATGCGGCAGCCTCGGGGCGTTCCTTACCTCCGCTTAGCTAGCTAACGAGAGAACTGCTTCATGGATTTAGATTGGGGTTTTTTTTTTGTATAATTGTATAATTTGCTTGAACATTCCGGTTGATTTTGCGACTTTTCTTATTGCGCTAAGAATTATAGTTCACACACAGACACATCACCGCTCATTCCAATTTCCAATTTCAATTATTTAATTTCAATTCACCAATTCACGTGCATGTCTTTGGGGAAAGAGGATGTGGAGAGGATGCGCAAACTCTACGTGGACAACAAGCAGGCATGAGACTCCAGCTAAGGCACAGTTGCCAGGATGGGTATTGTCAAATCAGTGCCAGATGATTAGATTGGACGGCATCACTTCCTTTATACTCACTCTAAACACGAGAAAATGGACATGTACTAAAGTCCCCTTCTATATTTCCTCTACACCCATTACTGTATGGCAATGAAAAATTCAAACATCATTGTAAAATTAGCAGATGCCACAACAGCGGTAGGTCTTATTTCCAACAGCGATGAGACGAAATACAGAATGGAAATTAAAGCCGCCGACACACTGGTGCCAGGAAAACTGCCTCCACCTCAATGTGGCCAAGAACAACAGTGGACTTCCATGAAGCACGGAGGTATACACTTTCAATCACCATCAATGGGATTACTGAGAAGAGGATTAACAAGTTTAATTTCCTTAATTTGTAGATCATTGAAGACTTTAAATGAACTATTCACAAAAAAATGGGTGCAGAAGGTGAAGCAATGCCTTCCTTATCTCAGGCAGATGAAGAGGTTTAGCATGAGCCTGTGCATCCTCAGATTATTGTATACTTGAACTACAGTACTGAAAGTAACCTATGTGAATGCATCACTGCTTAGTACATAAACTTCACTGCCCTAAATTGCAAATCATTCAAGAATTTACCATGTTTTACCCCACAAATCGTTGTAGATGATTTTCCTAACCTATAAGATTCATACTGTATGTTAAGGAATGTCTAAGGAAAAAATGATCAATAATCCTAGACATCCAAGTCATAAATTGTTCACATTAATACCTTTAGGCAAACGTAACAATAGCACTGTGTCCAGGACAAGCAGGCTCCGAAAAAACTTCTTTCATTAAGTTAAATTCTGCATAATGACTGGTACCAGTCCTAATAACATTTGAACATTACAACATTGAACAATTATGACGAGAACAGGCCATTCAGCCCAACAAGTTCATCCATCTTATTCAATTAAGATTGTCCAGAATAACATCAAGTCAAGATATGAAGCACTCTAAAGTTCTACTCTCCACCACACTACATGGTAACTTATTCCATGTGTCTATAGCCCTTTACATGAAGAAAAACCTTATAATATTTGTATGAAATATGCACTTAACAAGTTTCCAATCGTGTTTCCATATTTTGTTGAAGTTTATTTTAAATTAACACTCAACATCCACTCAAGTAATTCATGTCATCTGTTAATCTCATTTGTTTAAACTGAAAAGGTTCAACTCCTTCAGTATCTCCTCATAGCTCATAATTCTCAGTCCTCGAATCAAACCAGTTGTTCTTCCCTGGACTTTCTCTAGCGCCGCTATGTCTTTTTTGTAATATGGAGACTAAAACTGAAGTAGTCCAGTCCCACTAGTGTGCTATAAAGCTTAAGCGTATATTCTCCCTAAACTTGGAACTCTACACATCATGATATAACAGTATAACCTACCTAACATCCTATTAGACTTCTTGATCACTTCTGTACTCCCACTTCCACTGAGACTCCTAGGGCTTTCTCAAGAGAGATACTTTCAAGTTTATCAAAAATCCCACCTTCCCCAAAGTCAGGCTGCTGTTCCTTCGCCTCTACATTTCATTGCACAATAGCTATTTTGTGTTATTTGTATGCATTGCATAGTGTATGAAATAACGGTATATGTAATTGTTTATTTACGTAATTAAGTTTATTCTGTACAATGTCTGGTGAATGAATTCATATTACATGTATTTATTAAGTGTATACTCTATTGTGTAAATTTGAACTCAAAACTATTACTGTACTGCTTTGGACCTTTAACGCACGTTTTTCACTCACCTGTACATTCATGTCACATTCGTGACAATAAAGTGACGTTTGGGTTATTTATAAAGTTGCTGTGCATGAAAAAAAAATGACATAGATAGGACTATTTTTTTTTTTTTTTTTTAATTGTATGCAATACTGTAAAGACTAAAAAATGTCTATTTGCATTTCACACACCTCTTTACCCTGTAAAACCAGCTCATTTTCTTTACTACCTATTAAGATGAAATGTCACAGAACCCCCATCATTTGAAGTGTAAAACCCATTGGTTTCACAGATAGCTACAGTTCATTCAATCCCTGACCTGGCTGTCAGAGCCTCCCCTGCCCAATTATTGATAAAACTCGACACTGCAGTAGAGATCAGCTAATTACAGCTGATAAACAGTCTGTCTAAAAAAGACACGCACAAAATAGGAATGCAGAGGTGGGATGGCTGCAGCATTTTTGGAATAAATCTACTATCATCAGCATATACTTTGCAAAAATGTACAGAAAACGTCCATTCCATCCATTATCCAACCCATTATATTCTAACTACAGGGTCACAGGGGTCTGCTGGAGCCAATCCCAGCCAACACAGGGCGCAAGGCAGGAAACAAACCTGGGCAGGGCGCAGACCCACACTCACACTCCGAGCACACATTAGGGACAATTTTGAATCGCAAATGCACCTAACCTGCATGTCTTTGAACTGTGTGAGGACACGGGGAGAACATGCAAACTCCACGCTGGGAGGACCCGGGAAGTGAACCCAGGTCTCCTAACTGCAAGGCATACAGAAAACATAAGCTATTAAAAAAATGTAAAACTTATTTACAGTTATGGTAAGATAATCCTGATATAAAACAAGTGATTGCTTCTGTTCTTTGAGATAATATGAAGGGAAAATACAGTGGCATAGTTGGTAAGTAAAACATTAAACCATTAAATATACTTATGCATTTTGTAGGATATCTTTATTAAAAGGATGGTTCCTGTTGGAAAAAAACACTTGTATATTGTACTTCAGCGTGATGTATGTGAATACGTTCCATGGGTTTAGTGGTGTTATAACATTATGTTAGTAAAAAAGAAAAGGTCATTTTCATGTTGAAACAGGAGAAAAGGTAGGAGACGCAACACCTCGGTGGCAAACCTAATGAAGGCTTTACAGACAAAACGTTGGGTTTCTTACCTTCTGTCCTTTTCAAAGAGGAAATAACCTTTATCTTTTTTTTTCCTTTGCAGTTCACATTGCCGTGGCCCCTCACTAACTTTAGAAAATAGGATATTTGATAAATGAGAAGATACTATTTAGTCTATCAAACTCGTTTGTTTAGCTAACAGTTCAGCTGTCCTAGTATCTCCTCCAGATTCTTCTTAAAAGCTGACAAGGTCTCTGCTTCAATGACATGTCTCAGTAGTTTCTTCCTGATTCCAACAACTCTTTATGTAAAGACATTCTTCCTGCCTTCAGTCCTAGATGCAACTTCCCCTTAATTTCCACCGATGTCCTCCATGTATAGGACTCATTAAGTTGAAAAAATTCTTCTCGATCTATTTTATCAATGCCTTTGAGGACTTTAAAGACCTAGATTAGGTCTCCCAGAAGTCTCTCCTGATTGAGACTGAGCAGTTTATCTGAATACAACATGTATTCATACATCTATTTCTGTTATGTTGTTTCACCTGCAACACAAAAATGCAACACACACAACCAAATGGGTTCTTCAACCAATATTGGGTTCAGTTTTGTAGAATTGGGTGGATTTTGACCGTGATTGGGCTGAAAAGTGTTTGTCAAATCTAGCAAACCCTGAACCCCAGATGCTAATGACTTTGCAACCATCCTGTCCTGCACATGGGCTATTTATCTATCTAGTATTGAGTTTGCTAATAAATAACACCTCCATTATGTAATATTTAGCCAGCCAAAACTTTTAAGGGGTGGAAAGGTTGCAATCACATTTGGATAGTGATTGTATTAGAACACTTCAAAAATGGGGGATGTGTGATATTAGGCCAGCACTTAGGCTCTGGGTATTTGTTCAATCCACCACCCAAAAAACTCACACCAGGAAAATGTCTAAAAACAACTAAAAATATTACAAACACCAATATATATACTGTAGTTATTTACAAACACGACAATTAAAAGCAATAATAAATATATACAGTGGTGTGAAAAACTATTTGCCCCCTTTCCTGATTTCTTATTCTTTTGCATGTTTGTCACACAAAATGTTTCTGATCATCAAACACATTTAACCATTAGTCAAATATAACACAAGTAAACACAAAATGCAGCTTTTAAATGATGGTTTTTATTATTTAGGGAGAAAAAAAATCCAAACCTACATGGCCCTGTGTGAAAAAGTAATTGCCCCCTTGTTAAAAAATAACCTAACTGTGGTGTATCACACCTGAGTTCAATTTCCGTAGCCACCCCCAGGCCTGATTACTGCCACACCTGTTTCAATCAAGAAATCACTTAAATAGGAGCTGCCTGACACAGAGAAGTAGACCAAAAGCACCTCAAAAGCTAGACATCATGCCAAGATCCAAAGAAATTCAGGAACAAATGAGAACAGAAGTAATTGAGATCTATCAGTCTGGTAAAGGTTATAAAGCCATTTCTAAAGCTTTGGGACTCCAGCGAACCACAGTGAGAGCCATTGTCCACAAATTGCAAAAACATGGAACAGTGGTGAACCTTCCCAGGAGTGGCCGGCCGACCAAAATTACCCTAAGAGCGCAGAGACAACTCATCCGAGAGGTCACAAAAGACCCCAGGACAACGTCTAAAGAACTGCAGGCCTCACTTGCCTCAATTAAGGTCAGTGTTCACGACTCCACCATAAGAAAGAGACTGGGCAAAACCGGCCTGCCTGGCAGATTTCCAAGACGCAAACCACTGTTAAGCAAAAAGAACATTAGGGCTCGTCTCAATTTTGCTAAGAAACATCTCAATGATTGCCAAGACTTTTGGGAAAATACCTTGTGGACTGATGAGACAAAAGTTGAACTTTTTGGAAGGCAAATGTCCCGTTACATCTGGCGTAAAAGGAACACAGCATTTCAGAAAAAGAACAACATACCAACAGTAAAATATGGTGGTGGTAGTGTGATGGTCTGGGGTTGTTTTGCTGCTTCAGGACCTGGAAGGCTTGCTGTGATAGATG
The DNA here is from genome assembly GCF_016835505.1 of Polypterus senegalus. NCBI lineage: Eukaryota > Metazoa > Chordata > Cladistia > Polypteriformes > Polypteridae > Polypterus > Polypterus senegalus. The sequence goes on from NC_053155.1 coordinate 33,709,727, forward strand.
GAACCATGAATTCTACTGTCTACCAAAAAATCCTAAAGGAGAATGTCCGGCCATCTGTTCGTCAAATCAAGCTGAAGCGATCTTGGGTGCTGCAACAGGACAATGACCCAAAACACACCAGCAAATCCACCTCTGAATGGCTGAAGAAAAACAAAATGAAGACTTTGGAGTGGCCTAGTCAAAGTCCGGACCTGAATCCAATTCAGATGCTATGGCATGACCTTAAAAAGGCGGTTCATGCTAGAAAACCCTCAAATAAAGCTGCATTTTGTGTTTACTTGTGTTATATTTGACTAATGGTTAAAATGTGTTTGATGATCAGAAACATTTTGTGTGACAAACATGCAAAAAAATAAGAAATCAGGAAGGGGGCAAATAGTTTTTCACACCACTGTAAGTAGTATATCCCAGTATGTCTCCCACAGGTGATATATATATACAATCGAGAAAGTCCTTAACGCTAAACAACAACAACAACATTTATTTATATAGCACATTTTCATACAAACAGTAGCTCAAAGTGCTTTACATAATAAAGAATAGAAAAATAAAATACACAGTAAGAAAATAAAATAAGTCAACATTAATTAACATAGAATAAGAGTAAGGTCCAATGGCCAGGTTGGACAGAAAAAACAAAAAAAAACTCCAGACAGCTGGAGAAAAAAATAAAATCTGTAGGGATTCCAGACCATTAGACTGCCCAGTCCCCTCTGGGCACATCTCAAAATGCACGAAACAGTTTATCTGGTACAAAAACATGTGATGGATTGTCCCTGTTTTGTAAGCTATCTCCAATAAAAAGGATTTAACCAAACAGTCCTATCCCAGGTATCCAAAAGTTTGAGTACGAGTAGGAATGGCAAAAATGCTCACCTCTATCCCTCGTACCTGATAACAGGGTAAATCCATTCTGCCGTGTATCACAGTTCTTTACAAGCTAATAGATAAGTTACCTCAATATCTAAATCAGACACCTTTTATAAGCAAAAGGCTATACACTTATGAAAAGACTTTTTCTTAAAGCGTTATAAAAACATTTGTGGATTCAACTTTATACTAAATAGTGATTTTGTGGGTTATTTATTATTCCTTCAACGTTTGTAGTATGACAAATGATTGTTGTCTGCTGGGTTACTGGTCTTATCTGATTCTATGTGATTTACCTGGCAATACAGCTTAAATCTCTGTAACTTGCTTTAAATATACTGTAAGACTGGAGTTTCATGGACAACTTCTTCTTCCTCTTTTCCTTCTATGTGGGATCAATGTTCCTGATTAAACTTCCACATATAACCTTTGTCCTGCACCTCTTCTCTAGTCAAACCCCTTTCCATCACATCTTTTTGTACTTTATCCATCCACTTATGCTTTAGTCTTGTCTGTTACCCCTACACTTCTTTTAACCTGAGTCTTCACACCCTTATACATATCCTAGACAATCTTCCCATACTTCTCTGGTCCTCCTTTCTCTCTCATGCACTTCCAGACCTCTTGACATGGCACTCCATCATAAGCCAATAAACATAAAATGCAAACCTTTTTGTTTTTCTTGACACCTCTCTACGAGCCGTCTCAGTGCAAAGATTTTATCAGTTGTTCCTTTCCCTGGCATAAAACCAAACATCTCCCTCCCTTTGGTGGCATTTTTTCCTAACCCTTCTCTCTTTAACATGTTCCCAAATTTTCATTTTGCGTGACATCAGCTTTATCCCTCTATAGTTTCCATAATCCTGAACATCACCCTTCTCCTTATAAATGGGTACAATCACACCGTTCCTCACCTCCTCTCCTGCTAATGTTTCATGAACAGATCTATTACATAAAAATGTAATTTTTTATCGAATTGGGTGATGCTAAGGAATAAGGCTAACAGAATAACTGAAATACATAACACTAAATAAGCATAAACAAATGTTTATCAAAAAAAAAAATGCAAAAGAATAATTCCATTACATTTCTACAAGGAGAGAGAAGAGAATCTCCTACTACTCTGCCCCCTGTGTTGTTGCTGAGATCATCCTTCATCTCAGTGGACACTAAACTGCCCACCACAAACATCTTTTTATATCCCTCAACAGAATTTAAGTTATATGGCTTGTTTCTAAAAGAGAGTCACTCTGCTGAGTCTAAACATGCAAAGAAGCCTTCAAGGGAACCGTGCAGCTCTGGGAAGGATGCCAACCACTAAAAACAATTTTCTGTGAAGGCAGACTTTTAGCAGGCTAATAGGAATGTCCTTTCAGGTGTCTACAAGGGTATGACAATGAAAATATGGTGTAACGACGGCGTAATCAAATGAACAATTTAATGTTAGTCATTTCCAATTGATTGTGGAGCTGGCTGTCATCTTGACTTAGCAGATGAGAATGACATACACTGCCTCTGTTTTCTTTTCTGGATTTGACTTTCTGTTATTTCCAGGTATTATTCTTTACTTTTTAAATATCCCTTCGTCTATTTTCAAATCCTGTTCATGATTTTGGGAAGCTTAACCTGGCAGCAATGCCGGATCAGAAAGAACAAAAGGCTTTCAATCTCCCTATGCTCTTTGATTTGGCACTTTGCTTATCCATTTTGGTTTGTTTTCCCACAATTATAGCACACCAAATTGCCACTATATGAAGTACATCTGCCATTCCAACAAAAATGATAGCTCAATCTTGTTACAAGTGTGAAATGGCAACGATCCCATTGCATTCCACTCTAGTCAGTGAAAAATGAGTGTGCGCTTGTAGTGATGGTGTCACAATTGACTAGGAACCACAAACTTTACATTCTGGAAAAACACCACCTTGTCCATTGCTACCTTCTGATTACACTTATTCTAATATGAAAGCATGAAGACAATCCTCTGCCTGAAATGAAGTAGATGAAAATCTCTTTCAGGCTTAGGCCTGAAATTTTCTTTGTTGGTCATGTTTAAATCCTCTCACTTGTCACTTTTCACTTTCCTTATAAATAGTAGAAAAAGTACAGTACTGGTAACAAGAGAGGTCACGCTATGAGGTTGCATCTTACGGGGCGCTGTAGAGGCAGCATGTCTTCCTCTTCAATTGAATTGCCATTTTTGTATTTTTTTTTTCCATCCACAAGATGGAGTAGGGATCTGTAAGACAAATTAAGCTCTTTCACTCTTACGCTTACGACACTTGCTTGCAGATGAGTGTCCTAACAGTATGGTGTAATATGTAAAACAGAACTTTTTATAAACAAAAAGAATACTTGATTGTTGATGTGGAAGTAGTCTGCTTTGTTAATTTCTTCTGGTACAACAATACATTAAAAACACCAGCTGGCATACTGGCAAGAGCGACCCGCCAGACAGAGCTACCGAGCAAACTGACCGTAATCCATGGCAATAAGCCGAGCTTTACTTTTGTATTGTGCAGCCCAGAGACAAGGGCAACAACTCCTAAGTATTTCTGTTGCTTCTTAAACAGGGCGATCCGGATAGCTGGCGGAATAATTTGTCTAATGCACTGTAAAATGTTGTATAACACATGAAATGGTTACGCTATATAGCATTTACCAGATCAAACTACTGATTTTTAGAACAATGTAGACGAGAACAGGCCATTCAGCCCAACAAAGCTCGCCAGTCCTACCCACTTGTTTCTTCCAAAAAAACATCAAGTCGAGTTTTGAAAGTCCCCAATGTCTTACTGTCTACCACACTACTTGGTCTCTTATTCCAAGTGTTTAATGTTCTTTGTGTAAAGAAAAATGTTCTAATGTTTGTGCGAAATTTACCCTTAACAAGTTTCCAATTGTGTCCCCGTGTTCTTGATGAACTCATTTTAACGGTCTCGATCCACTGGACTAATTTCCTTCATAATTTTAAACACTCCAATCATGTCTCCTCTTAACCTTCTTTTGCTCAAACTGTAAAGGCTCAGCTCTTTTAATCTTTCCTCATAATTCAACCCCTGTAGACCTGGAATCAGCCTAGTCGCTCTTCTCTGGACCTTTTCTAACGCTGCTATGTCCTTTTCGTAGCCTGGAGACCCAAACTGCACACAGTACTCCAGATGAGGCCTCACTAGTGTGTTATAAAGGTTGAGCAGAACCTCCTGTGACTTGTACTCCACACATCGTGTGATATAAACTGACATTGTGTTAGCCTTCTTAATGGCTTCTGAACACTGTCTGAAAATTGATAGCGTTGAGTCCACTATGACTCCTAAATCCTTCTCATAAGGTGTACTCTCGATTTTCTGACCATCCATTGTGTATTCAAACCTAACATTTTTACTTCCTATGTGCAATACTTTACATTTACTGACATTAAATTTCATCTTTCACAAATCTGCCCAAACCTGAATTCTGTCCAAGTCCTTCTGTAATGATATAACGGATTCCAAATTATCGGCTAATCCACCTATCTTGTATCTTATATTCCTATCTAAATCATTTATATATGTTAAAAATATCAGCGGCCCTAGCACTGACCCCTTGTGGAACACCACTCTTAACATCGGCCAGTTCTGATGAGGTTCCTCGCACCATCACCCTCTGCTTCCTGTGTCTGAGCCAATTCTGCACCCATCTAAAAACATCACCCTGAACTCCCACTTCTTTTAACTTGATGCCCAACCTCTCATGTGGCACCTTATCAAATGCTTTCTGAAAGTCCAGATAAATAATATCATAAGCTCCACTTTGATCGTATCCTTTTCTAGTCTCCGAATAGAATTCCAGCAGGTTAGTAAAACACGACCTCCCTCTTCTGAACCCATGCTGACTGTTCAGAATAACTCCTGTCCTTGGCAGGTGTTGCTCAATCTTATCCTTCATAATTCCTTCCATTATTTTGTCTGTGATGGACAAAATTAAAATTTTGAAGGGCACAATTACAATCTGGACCTTTCACACTAGTAATAAAAATACTTTCTTGCTGTGAGCAGCTTAGAATTAAAGCAGAGTACAAAACTAATATCCTGCTTACAAAATCAAGAAAGGTGAAATGGTAAAAATGAGTTAAAAAGTCCAAACCGACTGTGTTTGAGTGGTTTGTACTGTAAGACTTTGGTTTCATTTTCCCTTTTGTCACATTTCACATTTCTCTAAAGAGGATGAATCTGTGTCAAAAAGGTGAACAAAATCGTTAAGCAATTAGAAGATGCGAGAGATAATAATACATTTTTATTTATATATCGAGATAAGAACATGTGAAAAGCCTTATTGGCATTTTATAAATGGAAAAATGATTGTTTAGCTGTCCAAAAGGAATGAGAACTTCATCAGTAAGCCTTTAGTTGCCAGCCAGGGTTTGCAAACCTCTATTGAATGTCTGTAGAAAAAAAATGTCCTATGCTGTGATGTCATAAAGGTAATGAGCCAGGACATGTGCGCTGGGCATGTGGGGAGACTCTCTTTTTACAGATTACAGCAGTGTAAGCACCCACTGCATAATGAATAATATTTCCTCCGTTATTTGTAACAACCCCAACTTTTGATAAGTCGCATGGTTCTGAACGCTTCAGTCTTCCACTGATGCCTTCACTTCCTGAACCTCCACATATGGGTGCAGAAAACAGGAGCGAGTCTGATTAGCAGAAAGATCAGGCCCGAATGAGGTGGCAACCCACTTGAGGGAACAGACACTTAAAAAAACTGTCAATTTTAATATTAACATTTAACAGTAAAGTTACAAGCAGTAATTCAAAGGTTATTTATTTATTGGTCAGAGATAATTTTGTTCTGTATAGCTTCATATTTATTGAGTTGGTAAACCTTAATACTGCATGGGTAGAAAACACAGGGGGCAAGGTGAAACATACACACCCCTGGAAATCCAAGTGATATACTGTTCCCTCCATAATATTTGGGACCAAGACATATTTACCCCTCTGCTCCACATTCTAACAGTTCAGATTAGATTGAAGTGCACACTGAACATTTTCATTTAAGGGTATTGGCATACATTTTGCTCTCATCATGCAAAATTTAGAGCACTTTTTAGACATGCCCGGCATGTCAATGTTTAGGACGATTGAAGTCACAGGTGTTTGTGATTCCTCAGGTGTGTTTTATTGCTTCATAAGACACCTCGGCTTGGTTCTCCCTTTTGGAGTCTGTAATTGCCATTGGTCAAGATGAGGACAAGAGCTGTGCCAACAGAAGTCAAAGAAGCCATTTAGAGGCTGAAAAACACGAAGAAAACCATCACAGGTACTGGTAAAACCTTATGGCTTACATAAATCAACTGCCTGGAATATCATTAAGAAGAAAGAACGCACTGGTGAGCTCAGTAATTTTAAAAGGACTGGTAGACCTCTACTGCTGATAACAGAAGAATCCTCACTTTGATTATATTCCAAATCGTAACCTCAGATCCTCAAATGAGTGTCTCCTTAGAATTCCAAGAACAAAACTTAAAAGAAGTGGTGAGGCGGCCTTCTGCTGTTATGCACCTAAAATCTGGAATAGCCTGCCAATAGGAATTCGCCAGGCTGATACAGTAGAGCACTTTAAAACACTGCTGAAAACACATTTCTTTAACATGGCCTTTTTATAACTTCATTTTAATCGTAATTTAACTTAATCCTGATACTCTGTATGTTCAATTCATCATAACAACTATTCATGGTGGCTCTAAAATCGGTACTGACCCCTACTCTCTTTTCTGTTTCTTTTTCCGGTTTCTTTGTGGTGGTGGCCTGCGCCACCTCCACCTACTCAAAGCTTCATGATGCTCCAACAATGATGGACGGATTAAAAGGCAGAAGTCTACGTGACCATCATCATCATCAAGCCCTTCCGTGAGAATCCTAAATCCAAAGAGGACTGTTTCATTTATGTTAGGTAGAATGCCCAGAGGGGACTGGGCGGTCTCATGGTCTGGAATCCCTACAGATTTTATTTTTTCTCCAGCCGTCTGGAGTTTTTTTGTTTTTTCTGTCCCCTGGCCATTGAACCTTACTCTTATTCGATGTTAATGTTGATTTATTTTTTATAATTATGTCTTTCATTTTTCTATTCTTTAATATGTAAAGCACTTTGAGCTACTGTTTGTATGAAAATGTGCTATATAAATAAATGTTGTTGTTGTTGTTGATTAAGAAAAGGCCCAAACGCCTGCCTGACAGATCAGAAATAGTCTTCAGGGGGCAGATGTGTCAGAGACGACCATCAGCAGAAGACTCCAAGAACAGAAATACAGAGGCCACAATCCAAGATGAACATCACTAGTTAGCCACAAAAACAAAATGACCAGATTACAATTTGTGAAAAAAAAAGACAAGAGCCTGCAAATTCTGGAAAAATGTTTTGCGGACAGAGAAGACAAAGATAAACCTGCATCAGACTGATGGTAAGAGCAAAGAGTGGAGAACAAAAGGAACTGCCAAAGCAGACCACCTCACCTGTTAGACAAGGCAGTGGGGGGTGTTGTGGCCTGGGCATGTACGGCTGCCACAGGGACTGGCACACGTCTCTTCATTGAAAATGAAACTGATGGCGGCAGGTGCACAATGAATTTTAAACTGTGGAGCAGAGAGCCAAATCAAGGAAAAATGTGTCTTGTCCCAAATATTATGGAGGACATCATATTATCTTTGCATTAATGGATCTGGACATAAATGCAGTTCAGTAAGCAATCGTTCTTTTAAAATTTTATTTTGGTGAGCATTATGCATTTTAAACACATATTCCACGAGGCACTGTTATGCAATAATATTACATGTAACAGTCGGCTGAGTGAAAAAGTCATGAAAAATGTAAAAACATGGCTGAGAACAAGTATGTTACTTGCATGATTATTTGAGTGGGCATGAAGTGTTCACATATGGTATAGTAATGGAGCTGAAAATTCTGACTTTTGAGTAAAACATTTTTGACATCCGTTTACACGATCTGACCATTTCTAGCATATACTGTATCTGAGACTTTATGAAAAGAACAGATAAATTAAATCTTAATTAAATCTGGCTTGCCCAATTTTGAAGCAGCACAACCCTAGTGATTCTGAACTAAAACAATTGACTGAAGCTTTTGTTTTATTCCACACTAGCCAAAGCACCCAACATTCTACTAGAAGGTCATGTAAAAACATGAGAATGAAACTTGGTGGTAAGTAGTAAATAATAAGAATATCGCTTTTGGGTAGAGCATTCCTTTAATACCGGAAATATGACTCTATTACTTCACTTTTACAGAATTAAAATGAGAGAACCATTTCCTTCATAACATAACATTCTTAAACTGTCTTAATCCAATAAGAGGATTATGGGAGGCCGGAGCCTATCTCAACAGTACTGGGTGCAAAGAAGAAAACAACAACAACAACTTATTTCTTGTATAGCCCCAAATCACACAAACAATGCCTCAATGGGCTTTAAGGGGTCCTGTTGTTGACAGCCCTCCACCCTACACTAGCTCTAAGAAGACCAGGAAAATAACTATCCATCCATTATCCAATCCGCTACAGTAATCCCTCGCTATATCGCGCTTCGACTTTCGCGGCTTCACTCTATCGCGGATTTTAAATATAAGCACATCTAAATATATATCACAGATTTTTCGCTGGTTCGCTTTCTGGACAATGGGTCTTTTAATTTAGGTTACATGCTTTCTCAGTTTGATTGCCCAGTTGATTTCATACAAGGGAAGCTATTGGCGGATGGCTTAGAAGCTACCCAATCAGAGCATGTATTACATATTAACTAAAACTCTTCAATGCTATAAGATATGCTTCCCGCGCGGTGCTTGTTTGCTTCTCTCTATCTTTCTCGCTCTCTCTGCCTGACGGAGGGGTGGTGAGCAGAGGGGCTGTTTGCACCGAGGACACGGAGGCTCCTCTACAAAATGCCGCTTTATCGCGGTGCTTCTGTATACTTAAAAGCACGTATTGATTTTTTGATTGTTTGCTTTTCTTAGCAGCTCTCTGACATTCTCTGCTCCTGACGGCGCTCCTTTAAAGAGAAGATATGTTTGCATTCTTTTAATTGTGAGAAAGAACTGTCATCTCTGTCTTGTAATGGAGCACAGTTTAAACGTTTGACTAAAGGATGTTATTTCATGTCTAGAGGGCTCTAATAATGTTAACAGTGTGGGAGAGTTTATAAGGGCTTAAAATATATAAAAATAACCATACAGACATATGGTTTCTACTTCGCGGATTTTCACCTATCGTGGGGGGTCTGGAACGCAACCCCCGTGATCGAGGAGGGATTACTGTATATCCTAACTACAGGGTCACGGGGGTTTGCTGGAGTCAATCCCAGCCAACACAGGGTGCAAGGCAGGAAACAAACCCCGGGCAGGGCGCCAGCCCACCGCAGGGCACACACACACACACACCAAGCACACACTAGGGACAATTTAGGATCGCCAATGCACCTAACTTGCATGTCTTTGGACTGTGGGAGGAAACCGGAGCACCCGGAAGAAACCCACACAGACACGGGGAGAACATGCAAACTCCACGCAGGGAGGACCCGAGAAGCGAACCCAAGTCTCCTCACTGCGAAGCAGCAGAGCTACCACTGAGCCACTGTGCCGCCCCGGAAAATAACTAACAAAAAATAACCACTCAAAAAAAAACATGTAAGGAAAAGAAACAACTGCGGAAAGACACCAGTCAGTCACAGAGCCCACTCGCACACGCAGGGCCAAATTGGATTAAGCTAACTCATACAGGATATCTGTAGGGATGCCCTGGGAAAGCTGGAGTTCCCCCTGGAAGCCACAAACAGACAAGGAAAATTCCTGGCAATGATCAGGCATGGGATGTGAACCCAGAACGTGACATAGCAGATCTACACACTGTGCCGCTTTGTTGTTTTTTCTTTATTTTTTACATAAAGTACCGACAAACTTTAGCTGGAACTTCTGACTCTTGTCTGATATGTTATTGTTTGCCACATGAGCGTCAGCAAACTGCAGTGAGGAGACGTCCCTGGAAATGAAATGTAATGTGAAAGCACCAGGGCAGTGACAAACAAAGAATGGAAACAACAAAAAAGTATTTATTTTGTAAATGGAAAAATAGCTAAAATGACACATGCTGAACCTGCTGAAGATGCTGACTCATCGACTAACAACGAGCAATTTGTTGGAATTAAATGAAAAAAAAAAAGTGGAAAGAATTAGGCAATGTGTCAACAAAGCTGTTTTGAGTCACCAAAAATGGAGGCTTGGAAGAAAAAAAAGAAACACTTGTCTTTCCTTAAGCCAATGTTCCCAAGCACGGGGCGAAAGCAACAGTGGAGGGGATAGTGAATAAAAAGACAAATGTGTTGCAGTGGCCCTGTGAAACTCCTGAGCTCAGTCTATTGAGAATCTGTGGAACAATCTGAAAATGGACTCTAGCAACAACAACAACAACAACAATTGATTTCTTGTATAGCCCAAAAATCACATAAGGAACGCTTCAATGGGCTTTAACAGGCCCTGTTGTTTGACAGCCTAAAGAAGACAAGAAAAAACTCCCAAAATAAAAACCTTGTAGGGACAAAAAAAATTTTTGGGAAAGCCAATTCAGAGAGAGACCACCTTACAGGTAGGCTGATCATGCAATAGGTGTCAAAAAATAAATAAAGAGGTAAATACAACACACAAAACAGAACACAAGGAATTCTCTGCACAGAGCTAGAAGGCCAATCTGTCATGGCCACCTTAGAAATACAACACAACAATACAATCTGGTCCAAAAAAGCATTATACTAGAACCAGTAACGACACACTGCACAATAACGTGCAGTGAATACACTTGACTTATAGTTTTCGTCCTCTTTCTCTGTACGTTTAGCATTCGTTTGCTCAGAGGTCGATGCACTTGCTGCTTCCTGAGCAGCTCTTCTTTTCTCCACCTTAACGGCCCGCTTATTCTCTTCTTTTGTTGGCATCTTTTTGCATTAAAACTGATTAAGTCAGTGTTTGCGTTGAAATTACTTAGTAAGTTTCCTTAATTTTTAACTTAAGCTGGCACTTAAGTCTTCAATCTGCCTCAAGAATGATTTAAGATATGAAGAGGTAGGGGTAGTGACGGCAAAGGTGGTAGAGATGAGAACGGCGCCGTGTTGGCCACTGCCGAGAGTTGATTCTACAATAAAATAAAATAAAAATAAAAAGAAGAATAACCTTGGAGGTCAATCATCACCCCGAAAGCGGATAGTAGACGTCATGTAGTATACATGTACCAAATTTCAGGTCAATCGGCCAAACGGTTTGCAAGCTACAGGTGATTTAAAATCTTGGACAGACACGGTAGCGTATTATATAATAAGATATGGGGTGAGCTGCAGCAAATCTGTCAAAAAGAAGAGGCAAAAATAATAAGCTAACTGACACCAACACTAAAAGACTGTTGTTGAGGCAAAAGAGGTCTTAATGAGAGGGGTGGAATATTCTTGCAGGCAACAAATGTAAGTGTTTAACTTTAAGACATCTTCTGAATGATAACCAATTTTCTAATTTTTCCTTTGCAATAAAACCCAACAACACTTTAAATGGCCCACTGTAGTTTTTAGTTTAGTCGTGTAGCGTGTGTAATACTGATTGATTTGGGATTTTTTTAATAACACTTGAGAAGAGCTTCAAAACAAAAAGGTGCACCTTTGAACTGAACACAATTTAGCTAGATGAGCTGGTCTCTAAAGAGCTGCTTATCTCAGACCCCTGCAGTTCACTTTAAAGCCTGTCAGGAGAGTAAGTAGGGACACTCATTGTCACTGATGTACCCAAGCTGTCATCGTGTCACTCACAACAGGAAAGCAATCCTGGGTTCCTGTCAGCGTAAGTCACTGATAATTTTACCTGATTTGTGTTGCTCGTTCTTTACGTAGGCTCGGAAAGCAATATGAGCTACCTGTCTAACTATACCAGCTCCCTAGGGGTTATAAGCATTCTGTGCTCGCAGCTGGAAAAACAAAATACTTCTTCCCTTTAACACAAGTGTCCATTTTACATGCTAACTAAAATACGGCATCTGGGTAGTACAGACTTAAGGCCTTCATGCCATGGTGTGTAGTAATTGCAAAGCCCTGGATTAATGGCAGGAGGTCAGCACAAATGGAAGGTAGTAGCATGATAGCAAGCAGCTCAGAAAATGTTTTGGAAGACTGGCCCTTTAAGGCCAGGTCAGGGACCAGGTGCACAGTGATTTCGGAGGCCACAGAACGGTCATGTTGACCTAAAAATGCTACAGGCACCAGACGTGATTTCAAGGTTTGCTGTGGAGCAGATACAGAAAGCATCAGTGCTTAAGTGTGAAGCCTTTGCAGCATTTTTTTACAGGAAATAGGATCTAATACAATACTGACCTCAAGAACAACGTTAGAACATAAGAACATAAGTCCAGTCAGTACATCAAGCTTGTTTGTTCAGCTAAGAGCAAAGCTGTCCCAGTATCTCATTCAGATTCTTCTTAAAGGTTGTCAAGATCTCTGTTTTAACTCCATGTCTCGGTTGCATGCACCTTTTCCCATTCAGGGTAGCAAATGCAACAAACAGAACTCCTTTACTAAAATAAATGTACCTGATCTTATAGTATAGTTATTCAACTGAAACGGCCTAAGAGCGTCCCCAGTTTGGTCATACTGGCTTTTCTTTCATCGCAGCCAGCAGTTTTCTCCCCAGCCTAGCTGGCCAGTTATTAATAACCACATCGATGAAAAGTCTTCAATTCTCCAGTCCAACATTTAACAAAAATTCTTTTCTAATCTATCTGGTCATAAATGGCGCCGAGGAGAAACTGGCTTATCAACTCCACTGCATTTTAAAATTAGATATTGTGGGACTAACTTACTAATTTTAAAATTAGAATAAAAAAAATTTGCTCAAACATATTTGATAAAGGCAATTTACAAAAACATTTATCAAACTAGATATTACCATTTTTTCTCTCCAGTATTCTCTCCATTGCACAATTATACCACTTTTTTCTGTTGTATTTTCAGTAAATGATATTAAAGCAAGGGCACCATACTGCGCTTCTTGTGGGCTGCAATGTTTGCTGGATTTCGCTCCCATTCCTACTCTACAACTGAACATAATTAGGTCTCTCATTTCCGTATTTTCTTGTAAACATGTTAGCATTGCATTGCTAATTGTTATATGAACACTAACATGCTACACTTGGCTTTTTGTAATACCTTCAATATGCTGAAACACCGGCTAATTTATTGAGAGCTGCAGAAGATACACATGAAATCATATAACGCTACCAAGATAACTGAATCCACTTTTTTAAACTACTCTGTTAATCAGAAGTACATTGAAGTGCTTTGGACAGTAAGGGACAGCAGCATTTAATTAGAAAAAATGGAAGTGTGAAGTAGGAATGAGGGCTCCTGGGACAAATTATAAGTAGTGATAAGCAAATCTCTCTAAATTTGCTTTGATTTGAGTTCGGCAAAATCATGGAAATACTCGGAAACTTCACCAAACACAGTAAAACGCACTGAAGTCAACTGAGATGAGAAGTACACACTAAACAAGTTTTGAGGGGATAATAATGGTGTAATGGTCATTTAAGTGTCCATGAAGGCTAGGGAATGTCTGCCAAGTAGGCTGGACCAGTTATTATAGCCAAAAATATGACCTACTATAAGTTGTGAGGCGGCAACACTAATCACTCCCTGAGATAAAATTACTACAATTGAATATCAGAACAGTAACATTTCTTGTAGACAGTGGCAGGCAGAAAGCATGTGTTCACTAAGGCTTGGCCTCCACAGATTCAAAAGCAGGTTCTCTCTAAACGAAAAAATGTACAGTTTGATATTTATTGGGCCTTGATGCTTTTGCTCATTCACTGCTGCAACACTAAAATAAATGGATTCTTTACTGCTTTATGTTTGCATTACCTTGGTAAAACTATTAAAAGAGTAGGATTAAATGTTACACAAACGTCACATACAAGAAAGACAACACAAATTGACATAAAATACCTTTAAGGCACCAATACCTCGACCATCAGGTAATGGACCTTTTTCAGTCAGGCTTTAGGCCCCAACACAGCACAGAAACCTGAGCATTTACGTGTCCTAAATGACGTCCTTTTGGCACTGGACTCGGGACTCCACGTGATTATGGTTCTTCTCGACTTATCTGCCGCCTTCGACACAATCGATCACGATATCTTGATCTCCCGACTTAAATCCTGGGCTGGTGTATCTGGCTTACCCCTCGACTAGTTCAGGTCATATTTCTGTAACAGGACTCTCAGAGTCATGCTAGGCGATTTTTCATCTGAATCAGTCCCACTCCCATGTGGGGTCCCCCAGGGTTCCATTTTAGGGCCACTACTTTTTTCAATCTATATCCTGCCTTTAGGTGCAATTTTTAGAAAACATGCAATTTCATATCACCTATATGCTGACGACTGCCAAATTTATTTCTCCCTCAAGCCAACTGACTCCACCAAACCTCTTCTCGACTGCCTATCTGACATTAAGGACTGGCTGGTTGTAAACTTTCTTCACCTGAACGATTCACAGTAAAATCCTGCTTTTTCCATCTCAGGCGAATCGCCAAACTCAAGCCTATTTTGTCTAACCACCTCCTGGAATCAGTGATCCATGCATTCATTACGTCCCGGCTCGACAACTCAAATTCCTGCCTTTATGGTATCAGTAAAGCCACTCTTTCTAGACTCCAACTGGCTCAGAATGTGGCTGCAAGGCTTCTAACTGGAAGTAGCAGAAGCCAACACGTTACACCAATTTTAAAAACCCTACACTGGCTGCCGATTTGATTCAGAATCGATTTTAAGATACTCCTCTTAACCTATAAGGCACTAAACGGTCTAGCCCCTGCCTATGTGAGTGTCTTGCTCCATCGTCACAATCCTCTTCGTGTTCTTAGATCCGCAGATCAGCTGCTCCTAACCGTTCCCAAGGCACGTTTTAAAGCTCGTGGTGAAAGGGCTTTTTCCGTCTGTGCACCCAGGCTCTGGAACTCCCTACCCTTAGTGGTTAGGCAAGCCTCAGTCGCCACATTTAAATCATGCCGAAAAACGCACTTCTTCACATTGGCTTTTAATTCTTAACCTGTCTCATTTCCACTTGCTTCTTCCTATTTCTCTATTTTATTGGGTCCTCTGACCTGTTTTTAGTATCTCTGTTTTTAATTCTCTCTTAATGTTTGTTTTTAATATTTTGCTTTTAGTCCTGCTTCTTTTTTAACTGTACAGTGCTTCGGTCAGTTGTAATGCTGTGCTTTTAAGCGCTCAACAAATAAAATGGTATGGTATGGTACATTGCCCGTTTAATTCTGTGTACACATTTTGTGTTTAAATTCATTTGAAAGTTTTCTGCATCATCATCATATATATGTGGGGCCTGCCCCTATCCGACAATGGATACTATATCTCTGTGATGTCACACTGGCTGCACAAAGCATCATGAGGTACTGAGGAAAAAGAAAAGTTCCTCTATGTGAGAAAATATTTGGCGAACAAGACCACCGGCAAACACAGCATATCTGCTATGAATTTTTCACTGATCAACACTAATTACAAGTAAATGGGCCAAAATTAAACTAGGTTTTCTTTGTTTGGAGTGCACTTATAGAGTGTATCCCTACTGGGGTCCTGGGACATAAATTCAGGCCAGCACCATGTGAAGTGTGAAGAAAGCAATCACCACAGCCTGTTGAGCCAAAGGACACCTCTTTCTGTTACAGTGACTCATTGGACTTCTAACTGGCGAGAATGTCTTCATTGCAGTAGGCTTATCCCAATTAAGTCATACTATATAAACTAAACACAGTCTACTAAGTTCATAAATAGTAAAAGAACCTCAGTCAGAAAGTAGAATTACTCTTGGCAGCAACAAAACAAAGAATTATCTGCTGCCTACCAGAAGTGGAGCTCGAGACCACAAACAAGCACTTAAAATTGACCTCTTTCCACGATCACTTTAATGTAAGATATGTAAGACAAAAAACCAACACTCGATCCATCCCAAGTTAACAATTACAGGCCTGTCTCTCTATTTTCCTTCCATTCCAAAACACCTGAATATACTGTTTCTGACCAGGTCTCATCCTTCTGTGTACAGAATGGATTGCTCGATGCCAACCAGTCCGGGTTGAAGAGAAACCACTCAACTGAGATGGCTCTACTAACGGTGGTTGACCAACTATAACTTGCTAGAGCTACCAACATGTCCTGATCCTACTAGATCTCTCTTCTACCTTTGACATAGTATACCATAACATCCTTCTTGCCACCCTCTCTGACACTGGCATCACTAGAAATGCTCTCAGATGGTTTGAGTACTATATCGGGCAGATCTTACAGTGTGTGTCCGTGCAAGGAGACTTGTCCTAAGTGCACCAGACATGCACAGATGTACCCCAAGGATTGGGGCTGGGTCCTCAACTTTTCTCTCTGTACACCACCTCGCTAGCCTCCTTCATCCAATCCCATGGATTTGTTTATCATTGCTACACCAATGATACACAGCTGTACCTGTCATTCCGTAAAGAGGACAACACTGTATCAGCTAGAGTCTCAGCATGTCTGTATCCAGCAGGAGGCACTAGCTCCCTTGTTGGAATGAGTTCTTTTGTAATTGTGGCGTGTTACATAACCCGAAACTATATAGATATAATATAAAAAGACGATACCCCTCCCTCAGTGATACGCCTGTAAGAAATCACATAGGAGAAATAACTTAGCTTTCTTTATTGACGGCTTACGCGGCATAACAGATGAAGGAAGCCATGACAAGAACCCAGTTCGGGAGTGGGGGCTCGATGTGTAGAGTCTGCCATTCTCGCCACTGCGTTGGAAGGATTTTCAGGATCAGATGACGTTATCTACCATCCGTCCATCGGCTTCAAAGGTGTGCTGGGCAATGTTCCAAGGCTTTATACTCTTTCTTCATGTGCAGGCCCCAACATAGGTGAATCATGTCATTCCAAACAAGGCAAAGAGGATACAGTTTCATGTGACTTTGACACAAAAAAATAGTACACAATGCCCATTTCACAGTTGTCCCTGTCTTGTCTTCTAATGCTTGCCTAGAAGTTCTAAATGATGAGCCCCTATGCTAAATCAGTCTTTGTATTAGCTGTGCATGTGAGTAGAAAGAAAAGTAGATTTATACAATCTTTGTACATTGCACAGTGACATATTAAACATATACACTTATTACAATGTCTTATTGATATCTCAACTTGGATGAAGGACCGCCATCTACATGTCAGCCTGGCAAAAACTGAGCTTACTGTGATCCTGGCCAGCCAGTCTGTTCAACTTCCCATGTCTGTACAGCTTGGCTCACTGGTGTTAACACTTGCTAAGTCTGTATGTAAACTTGGGGCGGTGATCGATGAGCAGCTATCTATTTCTGACCACATTTCTACTGTTTTTCGTTCATGTAGGTTCACGCTGCACAACATCCACAAGATCAGACCTTAACTGAGAGAGTATGCAACACAACTCCTGGTCCGGACTCTGGTCTTGTTGCATCTGGACTACTTCAACTCACTTCTAGCAGGAGTACCTGCATGTGCTATCAAGCCACTGCAGATGTTCCAGAATGCAGTGGCCCATCTTGTATTTAACCAGCCTAGATGGGCACATGTCACTCCTCTCTTCAGGAAACACAAATTAAGTTTAAATCCCTGATGCTTGCCTACAAAGTAGTCAGCACCTGAGTATATGGAGATACAGCTGAAGTGCTATACTCCTTCTCGCCCACTCAGGTCTGCCAGAAAACAGCACCTGGTGATGCCACCTCTGCGTGGTATCAAGTCTCAATCCAGACTCTTTCGCTGTATAGTAGTCCTTCATCCGTACTGCTGATTCCCTCAATGCATTTAAGAAGCAATTGAAGAGCCATTTGTTCTGTGAATATCTGTCTAATTGATTTAAAAAAAAAAAAACTCTGCTCTGTGATATTTTATATTGTTGGTTAATTTGTTGTTTAAGTTTAATTGCTTTATCGATTGTTAATCTAGGATCATAAATGTATGAGTTATTACATCTTTTCACTTGTGGCAATCAACTTTTGTTACCTGTCCTTCTATACCTGCTGAAAAAACAGACCCTAGCCTAATGTTGCTCGATTATGTTTACTTTTTGTAAGTTGCCTTAGAAAAAAGCGTCTGCCAAGCAAATAAATGTAAATGTAAGACACATGTGTCCTTCTATTTGGAGGGTCAGCAAGTAGCTTGGAGTCAGGGTGAGATCTGAATTAGTGATCAGCAGCTTTCAAACCCAGCTCCTTAACCACAGTACCACTTAACAGCGACGAGAGCAAAAGAAATAAGAGCTTCATCTCAGAGTGAACACTATTCGCCCTTCTTGCTGTATGCCTCCTTTGAGTGTCCCCTGGCCACAGCATCAAGGGCAGTTTGTTCGCAAATCAATTCATATTTATATGTATTTTTTATCCACATTGACAGAAGCCACGCCAGCAGCTGGCTTTTCTCAGACCAACTCTGAGTGCTGTCAGCAAGTCAATAACTGAATTTGGCAGCTGCTGTCACCAGTTCAAATTTTATACATGTTGCTGTCTTGTCTCTCTCTAACCCAACATTAATGGCTGGATTCAACGAGTGAATCTCTCAGAAAATATCCAGTGCCTCTAAAAAGCTGCACAGGTTCTATGTGCAAAATTAGCAAAAGGCTACTAAACCCTAGACCCGTGCTAGGGTGGCAGCTTTTTATTCTGATCAGTGCATTAACCAGAAGCTAATTGTGTCTCCAGCATCACTCCACAAAAATCCAGTCAACGCACATCTGTGGAGACTATAGAAAGCATAAAATATATCTCACTCCTTAACATACTGTCTCAAAATTATGATATGAATATCCTGAAATCTTATTTGACACTTGCATAAACTTTTAATCTCATAACTTATTTTTACAAATTCATACATGAACACATTGTCCAACCAGTTTAATCCAGTTCAGAGCAGCAGATCCTTTGTTGGCAGCACTGGGTTCAAGGCAAAAAAGCAACTGTAAAGAGGATGTCAGTCCGATGTGAAAACTCACACTGATACACACCGTGCCCAATTTAGTGCCACCAATTAACATGCATGTTAATTTAGAATTACCAATTAATTTATCTGCTTTGAGCATATGTAAAGAAAACCCTTAAAGATGTGTAGAGAACGTGCAAACTCCACATGGACAATGACCAGGAGCAGAATCTGATCCCATCATGCCAGATAGCGGGGAGTAGAGCGGGCCACTGACCACAATTTGAAGAATCTTCCTGCTTGAACTATTATCCATTTACAGCACATTCAAAATACCACTGTCAGGGCATTTACCCAATGCTATGACCACACTGCCCACCAGCTGGCATGTCTACAGCATCTTTCCATCCGATATCAAATCGTCTTCAAAAGGCGGCCATTTGCTTTAAATTATGTCTCCTCTTAAGAAGCCCAGTACATTGGCCCAGATGGCTCAAATCATTTACGCCAGTTAGACAATTATGACCTTCTAACACTGGGTTTCTGACTATAGCAAACCCTTGCAGTGTAACTTTTAGCAAACTTTCAACTAACCTCGCAGGCTGATCTAGTACAGTGCCTTTACAAAGTATTCACCCATTCACATTGAATCACAGTTGATTGAATTTGGATTTTTTTAAACTGATCAACAGAAAAATATGCTTTAATGTCAAAGTGAAAAGAGATCTATGCAAAGTGATCTTTAATAGTTATAAATATAACTGATCCCTTAAGTATTCACCCACTTCCTGACAGTTTTTAGTAGATGGCAGCCATGACAGCCCTGAGTCTGCATCCATCAAGGCTCTCTCTATCAGCTTCACACATCTTCACACTGCCATTTATCCACATTCTTCCATACAAAACTCTGTGAGTTAACAAGTCCAGCCACAACTGGACCGAGATTTGGTCTCTGACTTGGCCATTCCAGAACATTTTAAGCAGTTCTTGAGTAGCTTTGGATTAATTCTTGAGGTTATTGTCTTGCTGGAAAACAAATCCCCCAAGGCACAGATTTCTTGCAGACCACATTAGTTTTCTTCCATTGGATTTCCAAGTAGTTTGCAGCATTCATTTTATCCTCACAAGTCTTCCAGAGCCTGCTGCAGAGAAGCATCTCCACAGCATGATGCTGCCACCACCATGCTTCACCATGGGGATGAGGTGTTTTTGATAATGTGCAGTGTTTGGCTTATGCCTAAACAAGATGTTTTAGTCTGAAAGACAAATATCCCAAATTTGGGCTCATTAGACCACAGAACCTTCTTCCCACCGATGTCTGTGTCTCCCATGTGCCTTCTGGTAAACTCTAGCCAAGACGTCAAGTGTGTGTTTTTAACATGAGCTTTGTCTTTGCCACTCTCTCTAATCTCATCCACTGAACCTTGTGTACTTTGTGACTCCTTCAGAGTTCTCACAGGATTCTTGGTGGCCTTCCTCACTCATCTTCAGATTTTGTCAAGGAAAGACACTTGTACGCCTCTGCGATTACAACTATCTCATTTATTATGACATGGGAGAGAAGATGAGGTAAGATGGGCTTCTGCTTATTAATATCAGATGTGTAAGAAATGTCCTGCAGTGAGCTGGCACCCTGCCCGGGGTTTATTTCCTGCCTTGTGCCCTGTGTTGGCTGGGATTGGCTCCAGCAGACCCCCGTGACCCTGTAGTTAGGATATAGTGGGTTGGATAATAGACAGATGGATGGGTGTAAGTAATGTCAGGCCAGGGGACTCTTTATGAGCCCACATAACAACTGTCGTCACATAACGCCGTCACACAATCATCTTCTTCTTCTTTCAGCTGCTCCCATTAGGGGTCGCCACAGCAGATCATCTTCTTCCATATCTTTCTGTCCTCGTCATCTTGTTCTGTTACACCCATCACTTGTATGTGCTCTCTGTCCACATCCATAAACCTTCTCTTAGGCCTTCCTCTTTTCCTCTTGCCTGGCAGCTCTATCCTTAGCATCCTTCTCCCAATATACCCAGCATCTCTCCTCTGCACATGTCCAAACCAACACAATCTTGCCTCTTGCCTCTTTGTCTCCCAACCGTCCAACTTGAGCTGACCATCTAATGTCCTCATTTCTAATCCTGTCCATCCTTGTCACACCCAGTGCAAATCTTAGCATCTTCAACTCTCTACCTCGCGCTCTGTCTCCTGTTTTCCAGTCAGAGCCACCATCTCCAACCCATATAACATAGCTGGTATCACTAAAGTTCTGTAGACCTTCCCTTTCACTCTTGCTGATATCCATCTGTCACAAAATATAACACGAAAAATAAATGAAACAAGATGTGAGCCCAAATAAACTTTGTTAATGTCTGTAAATAAAAATAAAAATGTAACCTTGAAAATTAAATCCTTAGGGGAAAAAACATAATGCACGCAAAATTATACATACAGCAATGCCTTAATATGACCCCTTTGACATTGCAGTAGTGATGCTCCGATTGATTGGCTGCTAATCTAAATTGGCTGATTTCGTTACAATTTCCAATTTATAGAAAATGCTGAATTTTGTTACACCAGGTTTGTGAGGAAATAATTTCAACTTGAGAAATACCAAACTTAGTCTTTAAATTAATTAATGGGTGATAACAATAACAAGTTCAGACGCTCCCCATTCAAAGTTAGCTCCTTCCTTGCTCCTTGCTACCACCACTAGCTCCAAATCCCTTTGGCCCTATAATTAAACAACTATAGGACAGTATATGAATGGATAGATAACAAATCTTATAATTTTCACTACTGGCTCCCTGTTAAAATTGGTCGCTGTCTCAACTCCAGCACACACCACCCTGGATTAAGTGGATCAGAAAATGGATTGCTGCACCAACACCACTATAAATTCCCCTTTACACTCTTCAGAGTTTGTTTCATGATTATTATCTTGCACTAGCCAACCCACGGAGTACCATACGCCGCATAATCAGGCCGGTTTTTTAATGATTTTTAAGCACAGGGAGAAAATTAACATTTGAAAAATCGGTAATGTAATAAATCAGCAAGAAAAGCAACATTGTAACAATGCATGGAACGAACCAACACACAATCGTCTGTGCGGCGCTCAGGCGGAGGGTGGAACGGGAGGAGAGGAGAGGAGAAGGACGTCCATTCCGCTTCCTCCGTCATGCTAGTGTGCTGATTTCTCGTTCAGTATGCACTGCCTGCTCATGTGCTATCCTCCAACTCGTCACTCGAGTCGTTGTCGTCTTTACACAGTCCAGATGCACCTGTGACTCACGTAGACGTTTCATTGCTCTGTGCGGTTTTGGCTGCTTTTCTATATATAATCCACCAAGACACCAGACCACGGTAGTAGCGAGGTGGGAGGGGGGGTGTGCACAAAGGGTAGGGACGTAATGAGTGGGAGCGTATGAGTCGCACTTAGTGGGAATTCCACGGTTTGCAGCCCGAATGGAGTTCAACGGCTTACCCACGCCTCTCCGCGCCGGGTAGACACACGGTCAATCTCATGCATAATTATTAATTGAATGCTAAACACTTCTGGAAAGACACAGTTGTCTAAAACGGGTTGGTGTGAGAATATAGCAGTAAGTGAATGAAAAGATGGAACTCTGGAGAGAGTAAAATACAACACAATAGTAAACCCGCGGCATAACAAACGCCGTGTGGCTCAGACGTGCATGTGGACTCTTAGCATAGACAAAAGGGACTAACTGGGTGGTCGGTGAGTTTTTGCATCCGGGCAAATGGCCAGGCAGTGTGAATGCCTAGAGAGCGAGGGTAGACGCCGGCCGGTGAAAAAGGAGTGCTGGTGGGCAGGGAAACGCCTTCCATGTTTCTGCAGGAGCATCTAAGAAGACGCATGTTTGTCGCGGATGCGAATAGCTGTATGTAGCGTGTAAAACAGTTTGCTATGGTGCACGCGGTCGTGCGTGTCGTAACCGAAAACTCGATTTTTAAAGACTGCTTACTTCATTGTGCTTTAACCTCAGTTGTAAGGGATTGTTTTAAAGATCCCATGGGATACCCCTCGCAAACCGTTTCACACGCTGCATATGGCGATTCACCTCCGCGAGAAACATGCCTCTATGAACAGTCAACGTAGCTCGGAGGTGCATGACATGCACATGACATTAACCTGACCTGCACTGCATGTGGCCTCTACGACAGACGAATATAAATGACGCCATTTTTTCTGTGTCGTTGCGTCCGAGTTGGTGGGCGTGGCCCTGCGAGTTGTTGTCATATCCAATGGTCTTGGAGTTGGTGGGCGTGGCTCTTCTGCGCGCCATAGGTGTCTCACTTGTCGGCAGCTTAGTGAATCCACACCCCTTCCGGTGTGCTTTCCATGGTTGTCTTGCCTTACTGAATTATATATATAGATTTTACTTTGTAATGTTGACTTGATCTTCTTGTGGTTTATGACAGTGTACTCTGTGAAAGACGCTACATAACTGCACATTGATTAATTGATGGGTGGCACAGTGGTGTACAGTAAGTAGTGCTGCTGCCTCACAGATTCAGAATGCTGTGTTTAAATCCTAAGCAGGAGATTGTCTGTGCGGAGTTGCCATTTTCTCCCAATTTCTGCATTGCTCTCTAATATTCCGCCAACATTCAAAAGATGTGAATGTTAAATCAATTGGCCAGTTGGAGTGGGTGCACATATCAATGGGCCCTGCAGTGGACTGGGACTCATCTAAGGTTTGTCCCTGATTTGTGCAGCCAGGACAGCCCACAGATTTCCGACAATTTAGTGATTTACTAGTGTCATGGAAACTCCTACCTCATGAGAATGCTTTACTTGTTCGTTATGTTTTTTTTTTCTTTCTAAGTCATTTCTATTACATTCTAACCAATTCAGGACAAGCCACCTCAGTTACATTTTAGGCCTAGGCATAAAATCAATACATAGTTAATTCTGAGATTGAATTGAGAAAGTGCTGATAAACCCCAAAGTTATACAAGCAAAGGTCACGCGTAATTGTCCTGACAAGCACACACTGCACATTTTAACAGCATTTTAGCTGTCCTCTCATTTCATCACTGAGTTAATGAGACAATTCATTTTTGCCACATTTTTGGAGGATAATCTAGAATGGAAATGATATGACGGAAGAGGCTACTCTTCCACACCTTTTGGCTTCAGCCCAGCTTTCTACATTAATCAGACAAAGCATAAAGCTAAATCAATGAAATAGACTTGCATGTCCCTGTGATTATAACAATCTGATTTATTCTGGCATGGGAGAGAAGATAAAGTCAGTAAGGCTTCTGCTTATTAATATTAGACGTGAGAGTGATATGTCAGGACAGGGGACTCTTTATGAGCTTGGTGTGCCAGCTTTCAAATTCATTAGCCAAGCGACGATCTCGTTAGTGTCTCACGGCTCATTCAAAATGGCACAGCACTTTACTAATCAATTCTCTCCAGTTTATTGTTTATAGGTGCCATTCACCCAAAATTTATTTGACTTATGATGTCTTACACAGTCAAGGCCATTTCACGTCAATTAAAGAAACGTCATTTTCCTTTGGTGGCACGGTGGTACTATAGTTAGTATGGCTGCTCAATGGACCCAGCATCCTGGGGTCCACATCCTGGCACAGCTGTTATTTGTGTGGTGTTTATAGGATCTCATCTCTGCATCATATTATTAAACAGTGGAGTCCAACTCTAATTCTGGAGGGCTACTGTGGTTGCAGGTTTTTATTCTAACATTTTTTTCTTAGTTATTAGGGGGCTCCGCCCCCTGGTCACTTCGCTCGCCCACCCCCGGGTTTGGTTTACCAGATATACAAAAGAGATAAATAAAGAGATTGTTAGTTTCATGGGAATTGTTACAAATGCATTATTTTCACTTTTATTTTAAAACTTTTGTAAAAGCAATACAGTAATCCCTTGCTATATCGTGCTTCGACTTTTCACTCTATCGCAGATTTTATATGTTAGCATATCTAAATATATAACGTGGATTTTTCGCTGCTTCGCGGGTTTCTGCGGACAATGTGTCTTTTTACTTCCTGTACATGCTTCCTCAGTTGGTTTGCCCAGTTGATTTCATACAAGGGACGCTATTGGTGGATGGCTGAGAAGCTAACCAATCAGAGCACGCAGTTAAGTTCCTGTGTGCTGACTGGCTCAGCGACGGAGCACCGAATTCGATTCCGCTGCGTTAACCAGGAAGTCTCGTCTCGCTCATTCAGCAGCAACGTGTTTCGCTGTGTAAAGAGTTCACTTTTGTGCTCTTTTGTGTTTATCTTTGTGCGTAGTCAAGCCCTTCGTTATGGCTCCAAAACGATCTATTCCTGCTACTGCTTCAGGGGCCGTTCCCAAGTGCCAACAGAAGATGTTAACGATTGCTGAAAAGGTAAAAGTTTTCGATATGTTGCAGGAAGGGAACAGCTACACCGCTGTAGGACGCCATTACGGCATCAGTGAGTCCACGATTCTTTTTATTTAAAAAGGAGGAAAAGAATATAAGATCTACAGCCGCAGTGTCCTTTTAACCAGGGTGCAAAACGAGTTGTAAGTGGACGTAATAAGGCGGTAGTCCGGATGGAATCTGCTTTAGGGATTTGGATTGAAGACTGCCGGAAGAAGAACAATGGTGGTGCTACACAATCGCCTCAAGAGGCTCCTTTAGAAGAGCTGTAACGCTCTCCTTTGTTGTGCAGTAAAATTAAACTCATCATTATCGGACAAGTCATCGTGTCATTGTTGGTGAGTAATCATAATTAATTTTCTAAGTACAGTACTTAGTACATGTACGTACGTTTAGTGTCACTGTACACGCATTTACTGTATACAATTTTTCCTGCATTGTACGTATTTATTGCCAGTGGCCTGTCTATCGTAATGGCTGTAACATATATGATATTGGAGAAGCTCGATATCTTTAAAATAATATTTAGGTTTTACTGTATATAAACAGTGTGTTTACATACATAATTTCAATGAATCTTACCTAATATCTAAGAGAATACAAAGGGATTATGCTGTATAACTGTGCAGGAAATATTTATAAACAGTGTGGGAGAGTTTATAAGGGCTTAAAATACAGTGGTGTGAAAAACTATTTGCCCCCTTCCTGATTTCTTATTCTTTTGCATGTTTGTCACACAAAATGTTTCTGATCATCAAATACATTTAACCATTAGTCAAATATAACACAAGTAAACACAAAATGCAGTTTTTAAATGATGGTTTTATTATTTAGGAGAAAAAATCCAAACCTACATGGCCCTGTGTGAAAAAGTAATTGCCCCTTGTTAAAAAATAACCTAACTGTGGTGTATCACACCTGAGTTCAATTTCCGTAGCCACCCCCAGGCCTGATTACTGCCACACCTGTTTCAATCAAGAAATCACTTAAATAGGAGCTGCCTGACACAGAGAAGTAGACCAAAAGCACCTCAAAAGCTAGACATCATGCCAAGATCCAAAGAAATTCAGGAACAAATGAGAACAGAAGTAACTGAGATCTATCAGTCTAGTAAAAGTTATAAAGCCATTTCTAAAGCTTTGGGACTCCAGCAAACAACAGTGAGAGTCATTACCCACAAATGGCAAAAACATGGAACAGTGGTGAACCTTCCCAGGAGTGGCCGGCCGACCAAAATTAACCCCAAGAGCGCAGAGACGACTCATCCAAGAGGTCACAAAAGACCCCAGGACAACGTCTAAAGAACTGCAGGCCTCACTTGCCTCAATTAAGGTCAGTGTTCACGACTCCACCATAAGAAAGAGACTGGGCAAAAACGGCCTGCATGGCAGATTTCCAAGACGCAAACCACTGTTAAGCAAAAAGAACATTAGGGCTTGTCTCAATTCTGCTAAGAAACATCTCAATGATTGCCAAGACTTTTGGGAAAATACCTTGTGGACTGATGAGACAAAAGTTGAACTTTTTGGAAGGCAAATGTCCCGTTACATCTGGCGTAAAAGGAACACAGCATTTCAGAAAAAGAACATCATACCAACAGTAAAATATGGTGGTGGTAGTGTGATGCTCTGGGGTTGTTTTGCTGCTTCAGGACCTGGAAGGCTTCCTGTGATAGATGGAACCATGAATTCTACTGTCTACCAAAAAATCCTGAAGGAGAATGTCCGGCCATCTGTTCGTCAACTCAAGCTGAAGCGATCTTGGGTGCTGCAACAGGACAATGACCCAAAACACACCAGCAAATCCACCTCTGAATGGCTGAAGACAAACAAAATGAAGACTTTGGAGTGGCCTAGTCAAAGTCCTGACCTGAATCCAATTGAGATGCTATGGCATGACCTCAAAAAGGCGGTTCATGCTAGAAAACCCTCAAATAAAGCTGAATTACAACAATTCTGCAAAGATGAGTG
The DNA here is from genome assembly GCF_016835505.1 of Polypterus senegalus. NCBI lineage: Eukaryota > Metazoa > Chordata > Cladistia > Polypteriformes > Polypteridae > Polypterus > Polypterus senegalus. Next base: position 33,736,980 of record NC_053155.1, read on the forward strand.
GGCCAAAATTCCTCCAGAGCGCTGTAAAAGACTCAATGCAAGTTATCCCAAACGCTTGATTGCAGTTATTGCTGCTAAGGGTGGCCCAACCAGTTATTAGGTTCAGGGGGCAATTACTTTTTCACACAGGGCCATGTAGGTTTGGATTTTTTCTCCCTAAATAATAAAAACCATCATTTAAAAACTGCATTTTGTGTTTACTTGTGTTATATTTGACTAATGGTTAAATGTGTTTGATGATCAGAAACATTTTGTGTGACAAACATGCAAAAGAATAAGAAATCAGGAAGGGGGGTGCGGCTGAACGCACGCTAAGGAGATGCCGTCGGATCACCTGTCGTCTTTCTGCTGCTGGCGAGCTGCCTGTTCTGCTTGTTTCGCTGCCTGATCATTTCAAAGTCTGTACAGCAGGTGTCCTTTTGCCACTTCACGTCTCTGCTTCTCACATTTTGAAGGGGAGGCGAGGGTTAGTTTGGCTGAACGCACGCTAAGGAGAAGCAGTCTGATCGTCTGCAGGCTTTTTGCTGCTGGCGAGCTGCGTGTTTTGCTTGTCTCTTGTCATTGTTCTAAGAGCTGGGAGCACATGAAGCGTGTCTGCCAACAGCAATCCAACAACTGCTAGTTTAGATGTCCGTGGACTTGTTTTAAATTATGTCTCACTGCCTTGTCTCGCGTGACGTTGTAAAAACAATACTTGTCCTTTATTTCCGGCCCCAGGCATGGTTAAATCTCTTTCTCGGGATGTATAATGCTGCTTGCATTCTCGGGGTTGAACGCATGCTAAGGAGGTGCTGTCGGATCATCTGCTGTCTTTCTGCTGCTGTCGCGCTGCTATCAGTCTTCCGTGCTTTACTCCACCCTCCCTCAATCGGACCTAACAGTCACATAAAACAAAAAAAGCTTCAACCTGGCTGGGATGCTACAATATGTTTGAATTTTACTGCTTTCATATTCTTTACCTTTCTCTGCATGTGTATCGCACCATTGTTTGTTTGAGCCTTTTGAATTTCACTGCTTTCATAATCTCTTATCTGCCTTTTTTTTCCTCTCCAACACTTTTGGGTCTCTTTTCTCTGTGCTGCTCTTTCTTCTTTGCTTAGTCGCACAGGATCTGTGTGTGCTACGTGCCTTTACACGACTGAGTGTTATTTGATGTTGTTTTCGTCTCGCGGGTCTTTTAAGTGTCTTCCGAGAAGATCACGTATCGTTGCCCTGCTTTTACTTTCCAGGATTTTTATTTATAATAGAGAGACAACTTTTTATGGCTAATTAACTTTTGTCTTAATTGTAATTCAATTACCATTTCAGACTAAATTGTTCCTTTTTCCTTAATTAGCAGTCAAACAACGAGATACAAAGTGAGCTAACTAGTATCCATCATACAATATCGGAAAAAAAAAAAAAAAAAAGGTGAAAGTCTTAGTTAGTTAGATCTGCTGAGGTCCAAAAATCTTTTTGATGGTGCTCTTAGAAAAAAAAATGTCTGCTGTGGCAAAATGACACCACCAACAAGCTATGGAATTAAATAACAGCTTTAATCAACAACTGTCACACACGTGCGCATGAGAGGCAGCTGAAGGGCTTGAACGAGGGCAATTCCGAATCTCACCGGGATGTTGCAGAGTGCACTGATTCTTTTTCTCGTTTTCCTGATGACCATTCCTGGGAAATTCCACCTGGCCCTGTTGACATCACTTCCAGGTCCGAACCTATAGATTTCTGCTTTTGGCCTCCTTGATGTCATGTCTGGGTTCGAGAGTATGGTTGAAGACCCTTCTGATCTTGGCCCCTCTGACGTCACTTTCTATCCTGACCTTTAAAAACCTCCACCTTTCCCCTATTCCCTCAGTTCTGTTTTGGACTCTGATTTGTGCACATCAGTGCTATTGTTTGCTTTTGCAATTTAGCAGCCAGAAAAACAATATACGGGTGGCTGCCCCAAACCTTGCTATGACTCTTGTGCGAGTTTGTGACACAACAAAAATTGGTTTCTAATGAAGAACCTTATTGGAGTGAAACTGGTTGGAGTTTGAGGCCTCAACTTAGCTGGTCACCTGTTGGCTCACTTCATCTCATTTCTGTTTGATTGCCATTTAAGGGGGGAAAAAAGCAATCCAGAAGACTGAGTCTTAAAAACACAAAACAATTAAAATGAAAGGAACGTCAATTGGCAGCAAAAACTGGTCAGTAATTTAGAAAAGGGTTAGAATGAAAAAATACAACCATGGCAGAGCTCCACGGTCGGAGTTGGACCTTCCTTTTTCATAAGGGCACAGAATCACTTCCACATCCTTGAGAGACCATGAGTGAGTGAGTGAGTGAGTGCGTGAGCAAGTGAGAGAGTCAACCTAGATATTAGGAAACTGTCGATTTGGTTTGTATTGTTTTTTTTTTTTTAATTCCAGACCATTCTGCCATCACATTCTGGAATCCAAGGTGGGTTTTGTCGAAACACAAGATGTGTCCAAGAATTACTGTCAGAATGAATTAACAGAGAAAACGGTTAACATGACACAGAGATGTGGCCCAACCAGGTCTGGGTCAAAGCTATGACATCGAACTAAAAACAATAGGGTTAAAGATGAGAATCCAAGTCAAAACCAAAAATACAGACCGAGCTCTGAGGTCTATTTATTTCAGAAACTAAGTACACTACAGAGAGATGTTGAAAGTTGTATATCCACAAAGCAATAACACAAGCTGAGTATGTTACATTTAAATATCTTCAAAAGTTCCAACATTATACATACAATGACACAAAAATAGATGAAACAAGACATGAGCCAAAATAAACTTTGTTAATGTGCATCAAAAATTAAACCAAAAATTAAATCCTTAGGGGAAAGAAGCATAAAACACACAAACTTATATGTATAATAATGTGTTAGTATGACAGCTGTGACATTACAGGGCATAGTGTATGTGGTGACATGAGTCAGCCATTAACCCCTCAAATGAAAGGGGACCGAATGCAAGCTAAAATGATCCATTCTTTTCATCAATTCTACATTTTATCACTTAAGAATCTTTGCTCTTTCCAGTATTTTGTTTGAACAATTTTGCACAAGTCTTTGGAACTTAATTAGTGTTTATTCTTTATGTTCATAAGGAAACAGTGTAAGTAAGCAAAGTGTTTTGAAGCAGTAAGTAAGCAGTATCTTAAATTTTTTGGAAGCTTGAGATGTTATCTAAATATGCAAGATACTGAGAAGTTAATTCATTCATTTATTTCTTACTGGCTGTTCAAATCATTCTTTACGCAGATTTCAATTAATTCAAAACACTTCTCTAAGAATCATTACAAGAACTAGAAAGTATGAACACGTAACTCCAGTTCTCAAGTCCTTACACTGGCTCCCAGTAAAGTTTAAGACTGATTTTAAAATTCTCCTTTTAACATTTAAAGCCTCAAATGGCCAAGGTCCTGCTTACATATCTGAACTTTTCAATACTTACAATCCAGCGTGTACACTGAGATCACAAGATGTCAGCCTGCTTATGAATCCAAGGGTTAATAAAATAACAATGGGAGGTCAAGCTCTTAGTTACAGGGCCCCTAAACTGTGGAATGGTCTGCCTCCTACTATAAGAGATGCCATTTTAGTCTCAGCTTTAGTCAAGGATACCCCAAATAGAGCTGTTGATTATCTGTGCATACTGCATTTCTGTTTGTTAGTCATTTGTGCAGATATATAACAATTACAAAATTTTTAAACCATTATTGTCCTTTCTGTTTGACTTCTCATTACCTGGATGTGGCACTTGGTGTGACTGTTCCACTACCAGGCAACTAACCTTCATATGGAAAAGTCATCTCTGATTAATAAGCATTGCGATCGAATGCTCATATGGAAAGATTCTCTCATCAGATTGGGCTGCCAGAGCAGACTCCACAACAGAAAACCCAGGAGGGCGTATGCAGCCAGTTAGCTGAGGACTGTGACTCTTTGTTTGACTTTCTCTTTTACAATTTTAATCTCCACCGCTGTCAACTGGCCATCGTTCACCTGTTAATTAATGGACAGGTATTGTTGGTTTCCATTTATGTTTAATCAATTTCTACCTTGTTCTTTGTGTGTTTTTTAACAAATCTCCTTTTAAATGTATATCAGTTCTGAATTTAATAATTCCTATAATTTATACTTGTAACTGAGAATTGCTCACAGTGCTCTGCGTCTGCACTATACAAAAAATAAGATGTTGTTGTTGGATGATTAGAATAGAAAAGCAAGCCCTTGCAGGCTTAACCATAAAGAATTCAGTGCTGTTCCTTAAACACTAGGACCTGCTAATTTTATATTACACCAGACATTGTCCACACGGATTGCCTAATACCGATTTCATTCAGGTGAGTCAACACCACGTACTGTAAGTGCCTTTGGCATAATTTTCTTTCTTTCTTTTAGTCATGTCAAGGATGACTCGGTTACATTTGAATTTATTGTGTATAATTAAACTTTAAATTCAATGTAATTATTGTTTAGTTTCAATATCTGTGTAACCAAGCAGTGATACATGACATTCTCAAACACACTTAATCCAAATTCAGGATTGTGGGGGCTAAAAGGTGTTCCTTGCTATGTCAGTGAAATACTGTTATTTGTAAGAACACAAGTTTCACTGTAATTCCATAACTTACTGTATTACCAAAGGTGTTATTCCAGATACATAGTACGTAGGCTATAATAATGCATAATGACACTAAAATTAATAAGTACTGTACATAGTAAATATATAGTACATTGAAGCTAAAGTGTGGTCTGTAACTCACTCTGGATAAACAAATGTGGAAACGAAACAACATGGGAATGACTCATGATAACTCATACGCATCATTAGCAAAAGACATAATGCTGCAGCATTTGTACTGGCAGAGCCAACCCGCGACTTCAAACTGCCATCTTGAACAGTCAAGGATGGTCATAACACCTTTTTATGTTATGAGTAATGAATGAAAGGCAGAGCATTAAGGAAGAACAATTCTAATGATCTACTGTAATACCCAACAGTTATGCTGCAAAGTTTGTGAACCCTTTAGAATTTTCTATATTTCTGCATAAATATGACCTAAAACATCATCAGATTTTCACTCAAGTCCTAAAAGTAGATAAAGAGAAATCAGTTAAACAAATGAGACAAAAATATTATACTTGGTCATTTATTTATTGAGGAAAATGATCAAATATTACATATTTGTGAGAGGCAAAAGAATGTGATCCTCTAGGATTATCAGTTAGTTTGAAGGTGAAATTCAAGTCAGGTGTTTCCAATCAATGGGATGCCAATTAGGTGTGAGTGGGCACCCTGTGTTATTTAAAGAACAGGGATCTATCAAAGTCTGCTCTTCACAACACATGTTTGTGGAAGTGTATCATGGCATGAACAAAGGAGATTTCTGAGGACCTCAGAAAAAGAGTTGTTGATGCTCATCAGGCTGGAAAAGGTTACAAAACCATCTCTAAAGAGTTTGGACTCACCAATCCACAGTCAGACAGATTGTGTACAAATGGAGCAAATTCAAGACCATTGTTACCCTCCCCAGGAGTGGTCGACCAACAAAGATCACTCCAAGAGCAAGGCGTGTAATAGTCAGCGAGATCACAAAGGACCCCAGGGTAACTTCTAAGTAACTGAAGGCCTCTCTCACATTGGCTAATGTTCATGTTCATGAGTCCACCATCAGGAGAACACTGAACAACAATGGTGTGCATGGCAGGGTTGCAAGGAGAAAGCCACTGCTCTCCAAAAAACATTGCTGCTCGTCTGCAGTTTGCTAAAGATCACATGGACAAACCAGAAGGCTATTGGAAGAATGTTTTGTGGACGGATGAGACCAAAATAGAACTTTTTGGTTTAAATGAAAAGTGTTATGTTTGGAGAAAGGAAAACACTGCATTCCAGCATAAGAACCTTATCCCATCTGTGAAACATGGTGGTGGAAGTATCATGGTTTGGGCCTGTTTTGTTGCATCTGGGCCAGGACGGCTTGCCTTCATTGATGGAACAATGAATTCTGAATTATATCAAAGAATTCTAAAGGAAAATGTCAGGACATCTGTCCATGAACTGAATCTCAAGAGAAGGTGGGTCATGCAGCAAGACAACAACCCTAAGCACACAAGTTGTTCTACCAAAGAATGATTAAAGAAGAATAAAGTTAATGTTTTGGAATGGCCAAGTCAAAGTCCTGACCTTAATCCAATCGAAATGTTGTGGAAGGACCTGAAGCGAGCAGTTAATGTGAGGAAACCCACCAACATCCCAGAGTTGAAGCCGTTCTGTATGGAGGAATGGGCTCAAATTCCTCCAAGACGGTGCACTGGAATGATCAAAAGTTACCGGAAACGTTTAGTTGCAGTTATTGCTGCAAAGGGGGGGGTCACACCAGATACTGAAAGCAAAGGTTCACATACTTTTGCCACTCACAAATATGTAATATTCAATCATTTTCCTCAGTAAATAAATGACCAAGTATAATATTTTTGTCTCATTTGTTTAACTGGTTTCTCTTTATCTGCTTTTAGGACTTGAGTAAAAATCTGATGATGTTTTAGGTCATATTTATGCAGAAATACAGAAAATTCTAAAGGGTTCACAAACTTTCAAGCACAACTGTAAATGAGTTTAAAATATGGATGAAAAGTAATAGCAATACCATGATTGGCTCCTAGGACCTGTCATTACAAGTATGCAAACGTAGGAAAGCAGACTTAGAAGAAACTGGAGAGATGGGTGGTTTGGTTCTTATAAATGGTGACTATCATTGTGGCTCTGTAAATCTAACTGTAAACTGTTTGTGTAATAGGAACCATTAAAACTATATAATGGTTCAAAAAGAACAACACAATATGATAATTGCTTAGTGAAATTTTACTTTATACAGAGTCTTACATGGACAGCATTATAACAAACGTAATTAAAAGGTGGGAGGAGGCATGATCCACTGACTGTATAGAGAAGAGAAGAAGACAACTTAAAGGGAAGCCTTGTTCTGAGGCTGGATAACTTTCATTTTGTGTACTGCTTTTAAAGCCAAAGCCACATTGCGCAACTTCGTGTCATTGAAAATATTGGATAGATCTTGTCACCAGACCAGGCCAATTTAAACAACTGAAAATCCTGGGGCATATCCAAATTAGTCTTGATAAATGGACATAGTTTTTAAAGTTTTCCTCTCTGCCCCACAGACTGCTAGGTAAAGCGCCAATATGGGCAAGATATTTTTTTTTTAATTTATAGAAAACAAATAACTTTTGCTGCACAAAATTGTGTTCTAAATACAAATATAGCATGTTTTTAAAGAAATAACTTTGGTTTGAAAAATGCCAAACTTACCCATTAATACAAACTCCCATCAAAGCTCATCTAGAAGGACTCACCCTCGCCACTGCTTGACCTGTTAAAACTAATTTAGTGGTCATTTAGTCCCTTTAGTCATTTGAAGCAGTAAAATGATTTTTGAGATCAGGTTGACTGTTATCAGACAGACTATGCTGTGTCAGAATATGCAGTACAGCAACAGCCTGGGAAATACATGTCGAAATGCACAAGTTAACTCAAAACAGTTTTATAGCCATGAAGCCTTCACACTGAACTACATGGACCAGAGAGGAAAACTAACTGAACACAGAGGTGACAATAAATCCTCACAATTCTCTGCATTCAAGCAGAACTGATGAAGGCCCAAGGCTTTGTGCTTGTGACTCTCTTGTTTTTTTTTATTTTTCCTTATTTCTTCCAGGGTCATGCAAATGTGCTCTTTTTCATTTTACACACACACACACTTTATGTATTTATAGTAAATATACTCTCTTTACGCTGTCTCTGAGCTAAAGCGATTTCACTCTAGAAAGAGAATGTTAAAAGAAGACCAGGGTAGCAGTTGAATGCTTTGCTGCTTAATCAGTCTGTGTGTCTTAATTACAACAAGAACTTCATCAGAATTAAACTAGCAATCCTGTGGTGCCCAACCCTTTGTTAACTGACAGAGTAACAGAGTCAGTGGTGATTACGATTTAAGTTCAGAGCCTTGCCTTCTTCTGTATAGCTTCTTCATAATCCAATGCACTTTAAGTGGTGAATATTATATGTTTAGAAAAACAACTTTCTCATTAACTCAGCCATGCTGCAAGCCCACCTGCTCACCTTTATTATATATAGTGTCTTTCCTGGTATGCCCCTATCAGTTATACTTTAAATATACAATAATAGACTCTACACTACAGTTATGAGGCTTAGTGTCACAGAGTAGAAAAATGTGGTCCTCAGCCTAATATTTCACCATTATTTTACAAAGACTCCTTAAAAAAACAGTAGGTATTTTAAAACAACAGTATTTCAGTTTAATTTTTAAAACACATTTTCATATAAAATATGTACTGTAGATTCCGGAATATAAGCCGAAAATTTCATCCTAGATTTTTGGCTTGGTGTTTAGGGGTCGGCTTATACAACGAGTATCGCTTCAGATTCAAGATTTCCAGCGCAATGCCGGTTTTGCCGATGAATACGGAAGTAATCAATGATGAAACCACAGCGCCATCTTTCAGATGAAGAAGTAACTTTGCATGCCGGTACTTTAAATTAAATAAAGAATTTATTCAAAAAAGTGTTTTAGTTGTTGATTTTATTAATAAAATTTATAATAAATTATCGGGAAGTTTAAAATAAAAATTTTTGTATTGATTTACGACCAACATCTTGCGTTACGAATGTGGTCACGTGTATCCGCTTGCACGATTGTAAACAAACAACCGACAGCGTTAGTAAGCGTCAGTCGGAGCCCAGATACATGTGTTTGTGGATGTAATTTCGGTCATTGTTGCCCCGCTTCTGCTTTCTTTCCCTCCTCCGTCTGCGTCGTCTCCTAGACCCGACAACAATCCACGGAGAGCCCGCTGGTCTCGCTATGTTGTCTGCTGTGCGTGTGATGAAAAACACTCGAAACAGATGTCTGGCTCTGGACACCGATGTCTATAAGGTTCTGACGGGTGTAGTGGATGTTCGCTGAACCAATCGTGCACAAACAAGCAAAAAAAAGTACAAAAAAGTACACTGTAAAGGAGAGCCCTGAGCCGCTGCGACCATTTGCACCGCCATGCTCCTAGCTTAATCTAGCCTACTTCTGGTAGGCTAGGCACTTTTTATAACTTTTTAGTTAGTACATTAGAAAAATGATTGGTGTTTTGGTAAATTATGCATATTATACAACCCTTTTTATTATGAAAAGGTTAAGTAAGTGTTGCAGTGGGAGGTTTTGAACGCATTATGGGTATTTTCATCATTTCTTATGGGAAAAATAGTCTTGACTTACAACCAACTTGAGTTACAACAAGCCCTCGCAAACAAATTAAGTTCATAAGTCAAGGGTCCACTGTATTGCGTATTTAAGTTAATCAAATTTATAACGAAACTCCGGAAATCCACCCGCCGATGCACCGTATTTGTGTATATAATATCAACACAAAGGTTTCATTTTACCAAACTTCTCTGCAATCAATTAATCAATCAATCAACATTTATTTATATAGCACATATTCATACAAAAAAATGTAGCTCAAAGTGCTTTACAAAATGAATAGAAAAATAGAAGACACAATAAAAAATAAACATAAGTCAACATTAATTAACATAGAATCACTTCCTGGTTTCCATCAAAAATGCCGGCAGTCTCATATTCTTGCCGATAAACATGATAAATATACTTGAAGAGACACTTTTAAGGAAATTTAGAAAATTTTGCTTGGAGAACGGGGTCGGCTTAAATACCAGTCATCAGCAAATACATGTAATTTAGTAGGTAGAAAAGGGGGTCGGCTTATATACCGAGTCGGCTTATATTCCGGGATCTACGGTAGCTGTAGCTCAAAGTGCTTTAAGTGGGGGAAAAAATAGTGCATGATAGTGAGTTTAATATTTCACAGTATTTGTCAGGTGTATCTCTATCAGTACAATACAGTGCCCCCCATAACGTTTGGGACAAAGACACATTTTCCCTTGACTTACCCCTCTGCTCCGCAGTTTATAATTAGAAATCAAACACTTCAGGCATGATTAAAGTGCATTTTGCAGATATTCTTTTAAGGATATTTTGGGCTCACCATGTGGAAATGACGATACTTTTTGTACATGCCCCCCAGTTTCAGGGTACTCTAATATTTGGGACACAGCAATGGCATATCTGTTAAAGCAGCCATATTTAGTATATTTTCGCATATCCTTTGCATGCAATGACTGTTTACAGTTTGCGAATTCATAGACATCACCAAGTGCTGATGCTCTGCTAAGCCTCTAATGCAGCCATCTTCAGCTCCTGCTTGTTTTGGGGGCTTGTCCCCTTAAGTTTTCTTTTCAAACATTATGGTGCCCTGAAATGAGGGGACAATATATATAAAAAGTATCGGCATTTCTACATGGTCAGACTAAAATGTACATAAATATTGTTAAATGAAAGTCTGCACTTTCTTCATGTCTGAATTGTTTGATTTGTAATTTTAAACTGTGGAGCAGAGAGGTCAAGGAAAAATGTGTCATTGTCCCAAACATTATGGAGGTGTTTTATCTTGGTAGAGTAATATATGTATTGCTCTACTTTCCCCTATTGTATTATTAATATGTAGCCTTAGAATGCCTAATCTCACAGACTTACCACTGTATATAACTTCTCCCCACCTTCCCTTCTATATCTATAACCTCAGACAATTAGATGTAGTAAAAAGACAAGCAGGAGTTAAGTTACACATAAAATAATGTATTACTGATAATATTCATAAATAATAACAAAATGCAAAGTACATTTGAATATTGGCAACCATACAACCTGATAAAATGGTGATGTGTAATTCAGGTGGCACACAGACTTGTAGTTACTTAAAATGTCTCTAGTTAAGGCATCATTGGTGCTCAGCTTTCAGCCTCATGTCTGTTCAATATGGCTGCTGAGCTGTGCTCTTCATTGTGTTGTCTTCATCATCACAGGTTAGCAAGAGAAATGCTTCTTCATCATATATTGGTCAGAGAGATATGCTTCTTCATCATATGTGGGTCAGAGAGAGAGAATGTGGTTGAGCAAGCAAATTTATAGGTTTTCTGTCCAACTCCCTACAGCGAATAGGATATCATGGTACTTGAAGGCCTCTGAGACAAGCCAATTCCAAACAGCCCTACCTCAGACCAATGGGTGAAATAGAACATCTTATCTCCTGCCCAACCAAGACCATATATTACACTAACCTGGCTTTGTGTGGGGGATGGGGGAAAAGACTTTAGCAAAGAAATGCTCATCAAACTGGTTTAAGACACATCCCCCAAATCCTGTCGTAAAATTACAAAGAAAAGTCGTAAACATGGGGGGATAAACAAGAATGCCTCTCACCAAGGTACCACTAAATTACATTGGTTTGCCTAAATTATAAATAAAGACATACAAAACATTTATCAAATTATATGTAAACTCTCACATCACAACAGGAGGGCACTGCATTCCAGATTTTTGGTGATTAACAGGAAAATGGAAACTTCACCACTTCTTTTATGGTTAGTTGTTTGGATTAAAAGAAGCCAGTTTTTGAGACTCTAAGATTACAACTGGAAAAATAAGGGAATAGGCACTCCAAAATTAAGTGAGAGTAAGATTATTCAGAGCTTTACATACTGTATAATTAAAGGACAGAGGTAACCAATATAACAAGGCTAAGACTTGCTCAAAGAATAAGGCTTTAAAATGATCTGAGGAATGCTTTCCTAGAAAGGCCCATTCCTATGACTGTTTAAAAACCCACCTTCTTAACTTTACTTTACATAAAGCTTTGATGGCAAACCCTTATTCAATGCACTTAAAATTTATAAAACTGTGTATTATTTAATACACACCTCCAAAATTGTCCAGTCATGCACATGAGAGTCACAGAATGAATAGTGATTGCAGCTTTCAGCTTAGCTCAGAATCAGAATTACATTTACCGGCCAAGTGTGCTTGCATACAACAAAATTGACTCTCAGCATATTACATGACAGACGAGCAGGAAATTGAGAATACACACCTGAGACAAAGAATTTAAATACACGCACACAAAGTACAAGGCAGTATACTGAAAAAAATACCAAATTAAGCATTAGTTATAGGTACAAAATACTGCAAGATATTGAGACTAAACAGGACATCTGACTTAACCAATTATGAGCTTGATGGCATGTGGAAAGAAATTGTTCTTATATCTGCTTGCTTTGGAATAGTTTAGTCTATAATGCCAGTCTGTTTCTTAGTAATCCTGTTCAAATTGTATTCATTTAATAAATAACACCATAAAGATTACTATAATTATGCAGTCATGTGGGTGAGTGCCAAGGTGTGAGTAGCAATGGTGACATTAAGATAACCTTTTTACCTTTGCTTTATTTAGCATGATAATCCTAATCCTGTGTAATTTAAATTTTTGTTAAACATAAATTATCATACATCACTACAATAGTCCAGTCATGCAATTGACAGTCATAGTGTAAATGGGGTTTATTGCAAATGTATGCCCACCTCTTTATGTTTGCATTACATAATCTACCTTAGGGTAAACTTAACCCATGTAATTTAAATGTAAAGCGGCCTACACCACCACAATTATCCAATCAATTTTACCTTAAATGTATAATATCGAGCATCAGTATAACTGTCTAGTCATGTGGTTGAGAGCCGTAGTGTAGGCGATGGTTAAACCCAACTTTTTCCTTTCATGTATTACTCAAGTCACACGTTTTCTTATTTTATTTTATTGTTGTTTGATATAATATACTAATATTCATCTATTGAGTTTCTAATAGAAAGAAAGAAAGAAAGAAAGAAAGAAAGAAAGAAAGAAAGAAAGAAAGAAAGAAAGAAAGAAAGAAAGAAAGAAAGAAAGAAAGAAAGAAAGAAAGAAAGGCTTGTTCATTTGTTCTATCTGCCTGTGGATTTATTTAGTGCCTTATCTGTCTATTTATGCTTTTCCAACATTGAGAACTCTATGATGAATTCACACACTTACATAAAGGCAACAAGGGATGAAATAAATCAAATAAAACTAAATTATCACAAAAATGATTGCAAATTAGAAGAAAGAAAAAAACTTGAGGAGCCTTGTTTTTAAATTCAATAAGTGGTGTAGCTGCTGGTAAGTAAGGCAGGATCAAGCATGGGTCAGACGTGTGCCATAAGAAATCTCTCAGTCCAAAAGTTTGTTTTAAAAAAGGTTTCATGAAAATTCAAGTAAACAGTCCACACAAGAACAAAGATGAGTTGTTACACATGTAGAATAAAAGGCAAAACAAAAGGAAATATGTTTCTTCTTGTTAAACTTCAATTGTTACTATACTTAAGGATGAATTATTTCACTATGCTTTACTTAACATTCAGCACGTTCTAAATGTACAGCTCTGCACATAAAACTGAGCACGTTAAGGTACGGTTTGAAACCGTGTGCCTTCCATGCCTTATGTACGGCAAGGCAGGTCACTAACTGAGACTAATCTGTGGTCAGAGGGACAAGAAATAGTTATAATATACCAATTCAATTCAACTTGTGGGGGTTATAAGAACCTCCAATAGACTAAGCACTAACATATAGGCCAACCTTTAATATAACTTAAATAACTAAATTGATTTTACAGGTGGGTTCCATAAACAAAAGCCACATTCAGTACACACTGTGAATTAAATCTGATGCTGTTCATTTACTATTAAAACAAACACAAACATTTGGGGCTGTTTCCAAGTAGAACAACACACAAGTGGCCCTCCTGGTTTCACCTGCAGCCGCCTCTGCCTATCCCGGGCAACAGTAAATCAACTAGACACAATGTTGGCCATCAGGACAGAGACAGGCAGGCTCTGCTTATTCAGAACAGAAAACTGGCCCAGTCAGGAAATGCAAGGGATTATTACACAGAAAAGCAGCTGCGGTATACAAGTGAAAAACGCTTCATCTTTTTCATTTTCTGACTCTGAAGACTAAGGATTCATCAAGCAAAGCTGAGGGACAAGGATGGTAGAGTGACAGCATGTTTGAACTCGACATCCACTAAACTGAAACCCTCTGAATCCAATAATCCAATTCAAGAATACAGGGAAGTCTGCCCTGCCATTCATTCATTCATTTAATCGTATAGCGTATTTCCTTTTTCTTTCTTTCTTTCTTTCTTTCTTTCTTTCTTTCTTTCTTTCTTTCAGTCTAATACAAATGTGCATTGCTAAACATAAAAAAATCACTTCACTCCACTGTCCATTTATATAGCGCAGACCCACAGTGCAACTGATGGTGAAGACTTGACGCACTGCTCCATATGTTTATCTTAGCTATTACTGTAAACCCTAAATCTTTCTCACAGTATTGCTCAGTTTTAAAAACAGATTTAAAGTACATCCCTGGTATTATCTAGACATTAGACTATTTCAAGGACAATTTGATTTGCTCTTATATTATATAGTACATTTCAGGATGAAATTAAAAGTGCAGTGTAGCATATGTGCTTATTTAATACAAACACAGATATTTCTTTAACTGTAGGGTTTCCTTCTTTTGCTTTGCAAAGAGCAGTTTTACAGGATTGAAGGTGCTCCCTTTTCTGCCACACTTTTGTAAAGGTACTATACTGTATAAAAAAAAAAAAATGAATTTCCAAATAGTTAAAGTTGTGACCAACACTAAAAGTACCCTATTGTCTTATCAGAAACAAGACAAGACGGCAGAAGCAAAAGTGTGAAAGATGGCGATGCTTGTGGTAAGCTGCACGAAACAGACGTCTGATTAAAGAAACACACTGTGACAGAAACTGACAGGAGTTGTTTTTCTTTAGAAAAACACAAGACTGCAGCCAAACAAAGAAAAAAGGAACTGGGTCGTTCCCCAAGAAGGATACTTCACACTGCAGAGGTGATTAATGTCAAGAATAATAGAGAGAAAGGGACTCCTAAAAAGTGGGCACACTAAATAAAAGACAGCAGTCTGCTCTTAATCACTGGCGCTTTGGCATTTCACCCATGGTCTTGAACATTTATGTTCTGTAAAGGTACAACAATGAGCGTACTGCTACATTAATCAGAATGTCTATCGATTATTATGAGTTAAGACGAAGATCAGATCACATTTCAGGAATTAATCAAGCCAAAATTCTGAAAATTCCAAAGATTTTCAATTCTCTTCTAATTATTTGTATGCAACCAGCAGCAGTGATTACTGACTCAGAGTCTGTCCTTGATTTTTAACATTTTCTAATCTTCAACATTCATATATTTACTGTATATGCTGACTTGATTCTGTGACCGTGCTAAAGATAATCTGGCAAGTTTTATTTATTTGCCTATTTATGTAACTATTTGTAACAAAATACCATTTTTAAATCTGTTTCATCTAATTTGCAGTCACAGAGGCCGAATTTTACATTGGTTTCATTGGGCACTGGCACATTATAGCGCCCCACTCATGCTTACACTGAGCCATCTGTCTCATAATTTGGATTTCACTTCATCTGGCCTGGCATCTCCACGTTACTCCTCCAGATCAGCTAAGGTGGATGACAAGCAGTACATGGTGTGTATGTTTTCTTCTGAATTTATTTAAAGATCTTTCTGGTCTATGATAATCTGACACCGTACTATTCCTGGGTCAGGGTAGCATAGCAAAGTGCACCATTATCTGTGACGGTCCAGGTTGGCTCCATGGCCCCTGGCAGTATAAACCCACACCCGTCGATAATGAAACCAAGGATGACCAGGCAAATGAGGACATGCACACACACAGCCAGCAAGAGGTGGGTGCAAGTGCTTAGTGTTTTTATTTGAAACAAACATTTTCAAAAAACTGCAGTGCCACAAAAAATGTCAATATATCAATAACCTCAATAAAAAGAATTAACGTGCAGAAAATAAAAACCTCAGCTTACCCTGAACGGAATCTTGAGATGTCCTTCCGACACGCACAACCAACCCTTTTATTGGACTGAGATCCTTGCCGCCAGTTCATTGGCATCCGCAAGGCACCAAACTGAGCCTTGCTCCCTTGTCTGCCCCTGCAATTTTTCAGTCTTCTGTGGTAGCCTTCCTGGAGCTGTCAGTCAATCCTGCTCCCCAAATCGCTCAGCAGGACTGACCCCCAGTCCCCTATTAAGTGGCGACCACATGCTCTTCTCCTGGGACTCTTTCCAGCTGCCTATCTCAACTCTTCCTCACACAACCGCGGAGTTAAAGCCGCACAATTTATTTAACAATACGTATTGCCACAGACCTCTTCCGTCACATTATTACAGTACATAAAAATAAACTGTTTAAACCCAAAGTGACATGACCACTAGGGGGCGTCACTGTGCCCAAACCCTCAAACACAATTAATTAATCTACAGTCCTGGGTTCAAATAACTATTTTTTAATTTGAAAAAGTACCTTATGTAGGTTTCTTGTTCAAATACTTTCTTTTGTTTTCTCTCAGTGGCTCCTTCTGGTGGCACCAACGACACTCCGCAAGGCAGCTAAAAAGGACTACAACCTCCTAGGTTTCCCTGTGGGTATGCACATGGGGGATACAACAAATGGAGACTGCCACCTAGCACAATGGGGGGTATACAAGCATGATAGGTGGTCTCCTCCTGTCCTTCCATTACAGGCAAGTCCATCCATCACATTCAGGAAGCCAGTCCATCCCTGCCTTCCATTAAAGTGGTTACCTTAAAGTCAGATGCACTTCAATTGTGAGGCTTCACCTGTGTTTTATTTATTTGTTATCTCTTGGGCCAAAAATTGAGAGGTGCAAGATATTTTTTTATTTTATGTTGATTATATGCACATTTATGTCAGTTGTTACACACGCGCACTTAGGGGACAGTCAAAAGGCTCGATCGCTTGTGAAAGATCGAAAGAAGGAGAGCAGACAAAGTACTAATGCTTTCTTTCCCTTAACTCCGACAGAGTAAAACAGCCATACCGGTCATCACGAAGACTCCTCGGCTGGCTCCGGGGGATCGCCATGTTCCGGGCGGCCCCGATGACTGCAATCCATCAACTGCACTCCTGAAATCACTTCCGGCCACTTCGTTTGACATCAGCTTTAGACTTCACTGCACCTCCTCCCCGTTAATCGCACTTCCTTTGTTTTATGTATAAATATTTTACTTTAAACTTGACCTTTATTTTGTACTGGACGCTACACTCAGTATATGGGGAGGATCCCCAACTCTTAACCTGAGTTTCTGTGTGTTTATTCCTTCACACAGTATAAAGCCTAATAATAATAATAAATGACTTCATGTTTTTATGAATCATACATATCCCTGATAGGTTGGATAGCAAGCAGTCTTTTAAAACTTAATGATGATACGTTGGAGGACAGACAGACAGACAGACAGACAGACAGACAGACAGACAGACAGACAGACAGACAGACAGACAGACAGATAGATAGATAGATAGATAGATAGATAGATAGATAGATAGATAGATAGATAGATAGATAGATAGATAGTGTGGTCCTTGGCCGGGGCTGGAGCCCGGCCGGGACGCCTTGGAGGACCAGAGGAGGGCATGGACCTCCTCCAGACCGAGAGGGGGCGTCCGTCCTGGTTATGCAGGAGGCCTCGGGTAGGGGGCTTTGAAGCCCAGCCCTGTAGGGACCCGTGGCCACCGCCAGGCGGCGCCCCAGTGCCTAATTGTCCCTGGAGGGAAGACTTTATGTGGCGCCCGGAGAGCTGCCAGGAGGACAGCTGACACTTCCGCCACACTGGGGCGTGGCTAAGGAGGGAATGCCGGGAACACCTGGGGCTCATCCGGGAGCATTATATAAGGGGCCGCCTCCCTTCAGTCAGAAGCGGAAGTCAGGTGGAAGAGGACGGAGCGAAAGGAAGGACTGGAGGTGGCCAGGAGAAAAGAGGCACAGGACTGTGTGGCCTGGACTTGGGGGAGTCGGTGCTGAAGGCACTGGGGTTCGTGAGTGCACAGAACATTGTATATATTGTAAATAAACGGTGTGTGGGTGAACAATATGTTGTCCGTCTGTGTGTGTCCGGGCCAGCGTTCACAATAGATAGATAGATACTTTATTAATCCCATTAATCCCAAGGGGAAATTCACATAAACCAGCAGCAGCATACTGATAAAAAACAATATTAAATTAAAGAGTAATGAAAATGAATGTAAAACAGACAATAACTTTCTGTAATGTTAACCCCCATCATTATTGAGGTACATTCGCTAGGCGGCCTGCAGTTAAAAATTTTGGAGTAATGATTGTTTGTCCCTGACATGAACTTCACAAATCATTTGAACAGTAATACTGTAACTGCATTGTATTACTTAAGTAATACGGCTGAACTCTGTACTATCACTTACAGATACAGGACAGCTGATGATAGCAGAGTTGATTGTTTAAATGCTCTTGTTATCACATGTACCATTATTACTATTTATTACTTGGCTAACATCTTTATCCAAGGCGACTATACAATTGGTTCCAATTGAGTACAGACAGATGAAGTGACTTGCTCCTGGTCACAAGGTGTTACTATCTGGATTTGAACCCACAACCTCAGGGTTTGAACTCCAAAGCCTTTACCACGTAATAATGGCCTGCCAAAATGTTTCACAGAACATCTATAAACAGTTCACAATGCAGGGGGGACTGATGGTTGACAGGGTCAGATAAAACACTGCTTATCACTCCTGTTCTTAAGAGACTGCATTGGCTTTCTTTGAATTTTTACACTGATACTAAGGCTCTTTTAAAAGTTTATAAGGCCCTATGTGGTCCAGCGCAATACAAGCCCAAAAGCGATCTTCATTCTAGTTGTGCTTCTTTTTAAACAACTCTCCCAGACAGCGCAAAACTCATGGCAGAGGCTGCATTCGCTTATTAGGTGCTCAGATTATGGAGTTCTTTTTCCTGCAGCAGCTGAGAGACTTGAATGTGATGTTTATTTTGTGTGCCAAATTTTATACTTTTGTTTATTTAGCACTTTTTGAATCTATATTGGTTGCAATATTATTTCTATTTTTTGATATACAGTTTCGAGGACCACTGAAATCAAAACAAGAAACTGAATCTAAAAATTTTATTAAGGGCATGATAGAAATATAACACAGTACTGCTTTTCTACATTATCTCTGTTAACATCAAGGCACTTCTTCAAATAAAGTTTTTGTCTGTTGGTCAATCTAGCTGGGCACAGATGCAATGGCCTCATCAATGCCCTGAAAACTCCTTCACAGATCCACACAAATTGTGATCGTATGGTACTCTATTCTTTAGTGCATTGTTAAAGAAGCTGACTAACAATAACTAAACGTATTTCTTAGTGGTCTATTATTAGAACCATTAGACCCCTACTGCATTCACCGCATTCGACTTCAACTCACTGTACACATTTTCTCGACAACTGTTATCTGGTGATTGTCTCTCATAAATCCTACAAACATTACCAGGAATGGTATAATGTCTTCATCTTGAAGCATGAAGTTTATCTTCAACACAATCTTGTTCTTCTGTAAGTGATTTGGACAAACTGTACACCTTTGACTAAGACTGATATTCCTCCATAATAGTGGTAAAGAATTCAAAAGGAATCGTTCCTTTCTTTGTAAGGCATTAAATGATTGTGCTCTACACTGCTAAATATGTCTTGCTCTGACAACTTCTAAACAACGGACCAAAGAGGTGTAGGGCAACCCAGCTAATATGTGAACATCTAGACATGCATATACAGAAAAGAAAAGACATGTTAATACAGGCTGATTCATGCTCACTCTACACCAACATTTTCATTTATTATGTAAACGTTACTCATACTTAAAATGGAAACTATTCCAATAAAGGTATTATTTATTGTCTGAGATATTCACTTTGATGAAAATATTTAATGACATAAAAATTTAAAATATGTGAATGAAAAAAATATACAGTTATTGGCTGCTTTTATACCTTTAGTATTCCATATACTGCATTTTAACTTACTTCAATAAAGCACCATACAATATGTTGCCCTGCAATAACATTACTTTGCGTCTATAGATGTCTCCTGATTTGCATTTGATGCATGCCAGAATGGACACTGATCCTAATAACCCTGAACCAAGTTAGATAACAGTCAAGATGGTTGAATGAAACTTGAACTAGACAGCATGATTAAAACATCGATTTAACAGTTGTGTTTTTTTAAAATGCATTTTAAAATGTGCACACAGGCCTGCTCCTTGTCTTCCAGGCGGCTGTCGAAGTGAGAGTAGACTGCTATTCAAGGTGTCGCTGTGTGTTCTGGTGAATATTTGACAGTGGGTTATTGTTTGTTAAGGAATTTATTTATTTATTTATTTATTTATTTATTATCAGGCTGCTGAAAAAAGCCAAATTTCCCCTTTGGGCGATTACATCCACCCATCCATCTACTGTATCTATCTATTATATAGTGCCTTATCTGTCTATTGCGTGGAAACTCTCTTTTAATACTTTCATTAATTATGCAAAAAAATTACTGTTACTTTTAACAATCAGAGATTTATTTGGGGCATAAAATAAAAGAATCAAAATGAAAACTTCAACATTTAAAGTATTTATTTAGACAAGCAAAGTTAGCCATACTAAAAAGCCGTAATAATAAACCAGCTGGTACAGTGCCAGATGATGTGATCTTTCTTTTCACATTTTATGTTACTTTGAGAATAAAACTAGAATTTACATATCATAAGACAATGTGTACTGAAGAATCTGAAAAAGAGTGGGAAGTGAAGGAGGTGCTGTGCACCAATTAAAAATCAATTTATAATAATGGTACATGGACGAAAATTTGTAGAAAATTGGAACAGTTGGTGTATGACTTTTGGTGTTTTTTTAACATTATAATGTTTATTCGAAGTGTATTTGTGTATGGCGTGGAGTTTGCATGTTCTCCCCGTGTCTGCGTGGGTTTCCTCCGGGCACTTCGGTTTCCTCCCACAATCCAAAGACATGCAGGTTAGGTGGATTGGCGATTTTGCATTGGCCCTACTGTGTGATTGGTGTGTGGGTGTGTTTGTGTGTGTCCTGCGGTAGGTTGGCACCCTGCCCAGGATTGGTTCCTGCCTTGTGCCCTGTGTTGGCTGGGATTGGCTCCGGCAGACCCCCGTGACCCTGTATTCGGATTCAGCGGGTTAGAAAATGGATGGATGGATGTATTTGTGTATGACATTTGCCAAGGTAATTCCAACCCATTATTTTACACACCATAACTGAATATGAACTGGTCTGATTTTGTAATGTATATTTTTGTTATAATACAGTGGTACCTTGGTATACGTCCACTTTGGAATAAGTCCAACTTGGTATACGTCCTGTTTGGATGCGAAAAATTTTGCTTGGTATACAACCTTTGTTTGGAATACGACTCACGTGCTACAACACCGCGCGCTACCCTTGTTTAACTCTCTTGAGACAAAGCCACGACTGCCCACGAGCACCAGTACGGCAGTTGCTAGCATTCAGTGAACAACCTGCGCACTACCCTTGTTCACCTCTCTCGAGACAAACCCACGAGCGTCAGTACGCGCTATAACTCTCTGTGAATTTTCACGCGATTTTGTGTTTTTTCACGTAAATTTGAATTGATTGTTGAAAAGTATGAAAGTGACATGCGTATCTGGGGCTTGGCAGCTGCATACCGTAAGCTGAGAACAACGGTATCTACGATTGTGAAAAACAAAGATGTTATTAAAAAGTAAAGTGAGGTTAAATTTTCATTTATTTCATCTAATTGCTTTTGTATTTATGTATTTTAGTATTAAGCAGTGTTTAAATTATTTTATACAACCACATCAATGTATAATATGCCAATAACAATAGGATTTTTTTCATGGGGAACGGATTAATCATTTACCCTTTATTTCTTATTGGGAAAAATTTGTTTGGTATACGTCAAATATCTGGAACAGATTAAGGACATATACCGAGGTACCACTGTAATTATATTTTAAAAAATATCTATCTATCTATCAATCTATCTATCTAAAACTCATTAAAAGGCTTCATAAGATGTGCTTAAAATAAGGCAGAAGCATTTCTTTATTGGCAATGTGACAATTACACTGCCGTGGTTTAATGTGTGTTTTTTTTATCAGATGAATCTAACCTAATTTTCTTGTTATTTAATCACTGTGTGTGAAGGAGATCATCTGAATCCAGCTTAGATTAAGTCTTTGCCAAGATTTCTTCCAGCTTGTACAGTACTAGCAGTTCAGTGTGAAAGAGGCCATCTGATTTCAACCTCACAAGGCTGCCATCAGAACACTCCACAGTATTCATTCACAGGAAGTGTGCAGCAGCTCGGCTTGGGCAAGTCCTATGGTTAGCAGATGCCACCATCTGATCTCTAGTTCAGCCAGCTTTAACCCAGCTGTTTTGAAGAAATATTAAATTGAGTCAGTCCAGTTTCAGCCTCTAACTGTGTGGAGATGGCTTGTTCTTGCTGTGCATTTTTCTCCATGTACTCTTTTCATCTCCCACATCTCAAAAATGTGAATGTTACATTAAGTGGTGACTCTGTGTAGGCCAGGAGTGACTGTATGTGTGTGTGCGACTGGCACCCAATTCAGAATATGTCAGAATAAGTTCACATCCCTAAATCTGAATTTTACATTAAAGCATTAGAAAAACGGTGATGAGAACAGCTCATTCAGGTAAAGGGGCTCATCCATCCTATTCACCTAGATCAGGAGTGCCCAACTCCAATCCTGGAAGGCCACGGTGGCTACAGGTTTTCATTCTAACCATTTACTTAATTAGTGGCCAGTTTTGACAGCTAGTTACCTTCATTTAATTGATTTGCTATTCAAGAATAAGACCCTTTAAATGAGGGGTGATCAATGTCAGTCCTGGAGGGCTACAGTGGCTGCAGGTTTTTGTTCCAACCCAACTGCTTCATAAAAAGTCAATTACTGATGAAGAAGCACTTATTGCTCAAGTGACATTTTTTTGCTTCATTTTAATTGTCTCGCTTGTTAAGATCCGCCACCCTTAATTATTTATTTTGATCTTAAATAGCTGTATTTCACTGTATTAATGGATATTAGCAATAAGATGTAAATGACAAACAGGCAGTTCTCCATCAAACTTGCTTCCATGTGCACCTATATGGATTCTCCGTGCACTATTTGGTTTAATAAAATACCCAGAAAGTAACTTAAGAGAAAAAAGTGACGGACTGAAAATTAGTGTTAGGCTTTATATCATCTGAATGATTACATTAGAAAAGAAAAAAAAATACGATTTAAGAATGACCTGACATTGCAGAGTTAAAACACTAGAAAGTCATGACACTAAATAAGACCTAATTACGCAACTGGGTTGGAATAAAAGCCTGCAGCCACTGTGGCCCTCCAGGACTGACGAAGATTACCCTTGATCTAGATTATCCAATATAATATCAAGTCTAAATTCGAATGTCCCTAAAGTCCAAGTCTCCACCACACTATTACATATAGTAATTGATTTCATGTGTCAATGGTTCTTTTCATGGAGGCAAACTTTCAAACATTTATGATATATATGCTCTTAACAAGTTTCCAACTGTGTCCCTGTGTTTGTGTTATAGAATTTATTTTAAAGTAACAACTGGGATCCACTGTACTAATTCTGTTCATAATTTTAAACACTTCTGTCATGTTACCTCTTAATTTCTGTTTGCTTGATCCTGAAAGGTTTAACTCCTTCAATGTCTCCTCATAGCTCATACCTCTTTATCCAAGAATCAGCCAAGTCAGACTTTTCTGGACTCTCTCTAGTGTCTTTTTTGTAATTTGGAGACCTCAAGCTGATCACAGTACTCCAGATGAGGCCTCATTAGTGTGTTATATAACTTAACCATAACATAATTCCTTGATGAGTCCACTATGACTTCTGGCTCCTTTTCATAATGGGAACTTTCATGTTTCAGACTTCCCATTGTGCATTCAAGTCTAAGATTTCTACTTCTTACATGTAGTGTATATAAGCGGGCATTGTTCCATTACCGCAAACCCTCCTTGTTTTAAACCTCTCAATAACATTATTAACATTAATTAACATAACTAACATTCATTTTATTTTTATTTTTTTCATTTTTATTACTATTTAATTTCATATTATTTCTTTGTATCAGTATACTGCTGCTGGATTATGTGAATTTCCCCTTGGGATTAATAAAGTATCTATCTATCTATCTATCTATTTATCTATCTATCTAATAACATAAGTTGTTATGCCTCTGTATGCTGCCAGTTATGCTACCTTTTTCACCTCTCCCTAACCTGTAGTGTACCCACTTGGTTTGTGCGTTTTATATGCTACCTTTGCACATATGTAGTTCCCATTACATCTGCCTTGATCCTCTTATGATTTGCATCTCACTTTGGATGAAAGTTTTTGTAGAACATGCACTGTAATGCAAGGCTACTGCTATTGTTGCACAACAAAAGGGTGTTGTGACAAAGGTGTGACAATTGCTCAAAATACACCATATGTAATTCAAAGAAGAGAAGAACATCCTTTAAAATTAAAGAATAACCGCGCTGTGCAATTTATAGTCCCATCCAGACAGATACCACATAGGGTGAGCAGTTCACACCCTAAGATAGTGTGTGTTCATTGTTCAGCTTCACAAACGAACAGGCAAATCGCTAAGCCCTATGTGCCTATGCATTCATTACTGCTGTTCAGAGCCACAGGCAACGCCACCAAAACACCGGAGCAAGTTGTGTCTCGCTTCACCATTTCCTCTCTCCTCATACATTCTGGGTGATCTGCACCCGTCAACCATTGGTCAAGTCATCTTGGTCCTCTCCCAAACACGTGACTGCTCAGGGTTCCTGACTCCTACCACCAAGACCAGTCCACTCACTCTTGGAGTGGAACAAAAGTCTCTGTTAACTTCTCTCATTTGTGCAGCCACTTCTCGATCCTCACCAGAACTATAGCTCCTCCACCCAACTCCCATAATCTACCAGAAGGGATCCTTCTCATGTAGGTTGCTTCTCACACTCACCACCTGCATGTCACCAGAAATGCCGTACCATCACTTAGTCACAGTGCTCCAATTTTAAATACCAGCACAGTGGACTGTTGAGCCCCCAGACCAGGGGTGCCCACACTTTTTCAGCTTTAAAATGACCAAGTCGAAATGATCTACCTACATTAAAATTATATATATATATATATATATATATATATATATATATACAGTAATCCTCGCTATATCGCTTTGACTTTCGGTTTCGCTCTATCGCGGATTTTATATGAAAGCATAACTAAATATATAACGCGGATTTTTCGCTGCTTCGCGGGTTCTTCGGACAAGGTGTCTTTTTACTTCCTGTACATGCTTCCTCAGTTGGTTTGCCCAGTTGATTTCATACAAGGGACGCTATTTTGCGGATGACTGAGAAGCTAACCAATCAGAGCACGCAGTTAAGTCCTCCTGACTGAGAAGCTAACCAATCAGAGCACGCAGTTAAGTTCCTGCTTGCTGAATGCAGTGTTAACCAGGAAGTCTCGTCTCGCTCATTCAGCATCAACGTGTTTCGCTGTGTAAAGAGTTGTGCTCTTTTGTGTTTATCTTTGTGTATAGTCAAGCCCTTCATTATGGCTCCAAAATGATCTGCTACTGCTTCAGGGGCCGTGCCCAAGCACAAACGGAAGATGTTAACGATTGCCGAAAAGGTAAACGTTTTGGATTTGTTGAAGTCTACGGCCGCAGTGTCCTTTTAACCAGGGTGCAAAACAAGTTGTAAGTGGATGTAATAAGGCTGGATGGAATCTGCTTTAGGGATTTGGATTGAAGACTGCCAGAAGAAGAACAACGGCGGTGCTACACAGTCGCCTGAAGAGGCTCCTTTAAGGGCTGTAACGCTCTCCTTTGTTGTGCAGTAAAATAAAACTCATTGTTATCGGACAAGTCATTGTTGGTGAGTAACCATAATTAATTTTCTACTTACAGTACTTAGTACATGTACGTACGTTTAGTGTCACTGTACACACACATTTACTGTATACTATTTTTGTTGCATTGTACGTATTTATTGCTGGTGGCATGTCTATCGTAATGGCTGTAACATATGTGATATCGGAGACACTCAATATCTTTAAAATAATATTTAGGTTTTACTGTATATAAACATTGTGTTTATATACATAATTTCAATGAATCTTACCTAATATCTAAGAGAATACAAAGGGATTATGCTGTATAACTCTGCGGGGAATATTTATAAACAGTGTGGGAGAGTTTATAAGGGCTTAAAATATATAAAAATAACCATAGAAACATATGGTTTCTACATGATTTTCACCTATCGCGGGGGTCTGGAACGCAACCCCCGCGATCGAGGAGGGATTACTGTATATATATATATATATATATACTGTATGTATATATTATATATATATATATATCATTCGAAGTCTGAATCACAATCTGATTGTATGGGTGGTTACCTACCAGGTAATGCATGTGGTTGGTCTGCAAGTTGGCAGACATGCGCCATGGGTGCCATCTCAGTTGCGAGATCAGATCATAGAATGTTACATGGTTAACTGTCAAATAATGCAAAGAGTACGCAACACGTGTTTCGCCCCATTCTGGGCTCATCAGGCGTACACGCTCCACTGCACCCCTCATCGGGGATCGAACCTTGGATGTCAGACAAACGCACATTGTGATATTGTGAGAAAACAAATCCTCTCCCAATTCCACATCCAGCCCATACCCTCCCTAAACATTTTTTTTTTAAAATCCCTTCTTTAGTCGATAGAAATTGGAAGGCTAACTAGATCACATCTGGAGTTTTGCAATAGCTCACGTGTTTGATCATGCATGCGGGATGACCAGTGTGTGAGAAGAAGAGAGATCTCAGACTGGCCGCCCTATATGTCAATCAAGTGGAAAATGGCATAGGGAAGATATACGATAAACTAACGTTTAAAAAAATTTTTTTTGAATGCAACACAATCTACCTGCACTAACTACCTTTGCGACCTACCGGTCGATCACGATCGACACATTGGGCACCCCTGCCCTAGACTTAGCTCCTTAGAAAGCCGTTGAACAGATAAGATGGTCTGGCTGAGTTTCCAGTCAATAGATAGCTGTTTCCATTCAGTCTGTAAGTACCTGGACCAGTGTTTCTCTCTGCTTGTCTCTATAGAGTCCATGCACTCTAAAATGACTGAGTATTTCAACACAAAGCTAATAACACATTTTCTGCAAGGGATTGCACACAATGTGGCAATATAAATTTCACAGTATAGTTCCTGTTTAATTTACATGGTTTTGTTGTGTCTCTTATATATGCTGTTTTGCCTCACATTATATGGCGGCGCAATAAATTGCACAGTAGAGTGACCCTTTACATTTGTCACTTTCTCGCGGTCTTTCATCAGTGTGCATTTGGTGGTGCTCTTTTGTCCTGTGCACTTTTCTTGACCTTTTATGTAGCCACTAATTCGAATACCTAAAATCATAATCATGTATTTTTTAAAAAGTATTTTTTTATGATTATTTTGCATTATTTACATTTTTTTCTTAAGTTTAAACAGATTCCTGTTTCCTTCGTCACTGATTCCAATTTTAGCAGCCATTTTCTGACTTCTGATCTTGGTATGTTGCTATCGTAGCGTTGCTAAAAGTTGCTACTCAGACATTAGCGGCAGAGGTCTGCAGAGTACTGATTTTTATCTCCTGCTCCCACCTTAGTTTCATCCCGTTCCTGCCAAAATTCACCCCACTTCCACCTGCTTTCTTCCATGCCTGCAAAAGGTTCAGTTCCACTCGTGACTTTTCCCCATTAAAAGGTACCTGAATCAGGCACATAGCTTAAAACAGCAGCATCTACAAGGAGGAAAAAACACATCACACAGATGTGAGTAAATCTGTTTATGACTTCTGTTTTCATTTTACGATCAAAGTTGATCTACTGATAGCATTTAAAAAAAAAATAACACCTAGATAGATAAATAGATAAAGGATGACCAGATCTCCTCTTTTACCAGGTGATGTCCTCTTTTTGAGAATTAAAAAGTGGTGTTATACTGATACTTAAAATCCCTCAAATTGTCTGGGGTTTTGTCTTGATTGTTATTTAGACCCTGTGAACAAACAAAAGACCTACAGTGCCCTCAATAATGTTTGGGACAAAGACAATTTTTTCCTTGTTTTGCATTGCATGCAAAGGATATGCAACAAAGTGCTAAATATGACAGCTTTTACAGACCTGTCATTTCTATGTACCAAACATTATGGTGCCCTGAAATGGGGAGTAATCATGTAAAGCGTTGTAATTTCTACATGCTGTGATTGAAATACTGTATATGTAAATACCCTTACATGAAAGTCTTGAATGGGCACTTTAATCGTGTCTGAATTTCTTGATTTGTAATTTTAAACTGTGGATCAGAGGGCAAAAATCAAGGAAAAATGTGTCTTTGCCATAAAACATTATGGAAAGCGCTGTAAATGGACAGATGTTGTAAGGTGATTTTTTTATGTTGAGTTGCACATTTGCCTGATCCAAGTGAGACAGATACGTTATATGTTTAGACCCTGCAGTCAGTGTAACTTGCATGCAGTGCAGAGCTTGTTTAAAGTAAAGCACACATGGCAGTCTGCCTTAGGTAACAGCTAGGAGGACTGGGAAGAGCCATATTACTATTCAGCACCAACTCAGAAGTACAAAAGGTTCCCACATAATGAAAATGTTCATGTACAGACAAGTAAAAATAAATAAACAGCAGCTGTTTTTACGATAAGGACAGAAGGAGTTGGAAGTCAAAGAGCTGGCATGTGCAACTTAAAGCTCCTCTTCACTCGAAAAAGCACAAAACTTCTGTAAGGGAAAGAGCTCATTAGCAGAAGTGACAGGCTATTTGGTGAAGCTTGTTTCGTTACACTGCAAAATGTTCCATTAAAACCGATCATTTTTAAAAACACTGAGGATTTCTTGTAAGTTATAAGGCATGTAGCTGTACTCATTTCAGCTATAGATTTTAGGACAAAACAAAAAAACTAAAATTGTATGTTTTGCTTTTGTCCTGCTTTGCTCTTATGCAAGAGAAATAGCAACCCTGCAAGTCACTAAAAAATGTACTAAGTAGATGAATATAAACTCACACAGTAAAATTGATCAAATTGCAATGTCATTTTCTAACCTGCTTAATCCAAACAACGGTTATGGGGGTATGGGGACTGGAGCCTATCCCAGCTAGCATAGGGTGAAAGGCAGGAATTAACCTGGGACAGGGTGCCAGTCCATAACAGTGACCAAATTGACTAAAAAATTATTAAAGAACTATTGTATATGAAGGAGTGTTTCAAGTTTGGATTATATCCCAGCACAAGTGACTTCTTTGAAAAGTAAAATCTGGACATCTTAACAAGTGGATATACTTGTTATGGTGTGCATGCAACTAAAATAAGCATGTAAAATTTGCATTATTCATTCAGTACTAGGGTGTTGCAGTATTGCTAGTACTGCCAAAGGATACAGAGCACTGATCACATGACTATGCACTGACAACACAGCACTACATTTAAATTAGCCATGTGCTCAGCAACAGGTTAAAACAAGCATTAAAGCACTTCCCCTTCAATTTCCCTCATTTTACTTTAATATGGCCTTTTTATAACTTCACTTTAACTTAATACTGATACTCTGTATGTTCAATTCTTCATAATAACTATTCACAGTGGCTCCAAAATCCATACTGACCGCTACTCTCTCTTCTGTTTCTTTTTCAGGCTACTCAAAGCATCATGATGCTCCAACATTGATGGACTGAAAGCCAGAAGTCTACGTGACCATCATCATCAGGTCCTTCCATGAAAACCCTAAATACAAAGAGGACTGTTTGACTTATGTTAGGTAGATTGCCCAGAGGGGACTGGAACCCCTACAGATTTTATTTTTTTCTCCAGCCTTTGGAGTTTTTTTTGTTTTTTCTGTCCACCCTGGCCATCGGACCTTACTCTTATTCTATGTTAATTAATGTTGACTTATGTTTATTTTTTATTGTGTCTTCTATTTCTCTATTCATTTTGTAAAGCACTTTGAGCTACATTTTTTTGTATGAATATGTGCTATATAAATAAATGTTGATTGATTGATTGATTGATCAGATAACACAGCACACACTGTGAAATAATAAAAACAAAGGATGTACTGTATTACTACTTATAAGGCATTTCTTAATTCTTGATGGAAGAAGAAAGTGCAAAGCATCTGCACAGAGACAAGAGTAACAAAAAAGACTTTCCCGCTGTGTACGGAACCACGACTTCAAACAATGAAGTGAGACAGTCCCACACTGGCACTTTTGGTGACATGTGCCCTAACTTTGGCACAGTTTCTGTACAATTATCTATATTTTATTTTTTTTCTTGCTAGTTTGTGGCTGTTTTTTGTATTTTATTTGTGACATTTGTTCCATATGTGTCTTGTGTCTCACAGCTATGGTCACATTTTTGGCCGCCATAATTGGTCCAGCATAGTTGGCAAGAGCTTCACTAGCCCTGAGGGACATTTAAAAGACCATTGCACAATTATAATCCACTTGGTTCCTCCTTCCCTAATGACTTCAATGCATTTTGCAGAGTTCAGAAACATTTCTTTGATTTTGCTAAACTCAAGGCAAAGCAAATTCAGTGGGGTTTGCTCATCACTACTGGCTAACAGCGATTTATGTTTCTCCTTCTGATTTCTGCTTTGCTCTAATACTGATCTGTTAAGTAATTAACACAACAAAATTAAAGCAACAAGAATTAAAGATATTCTGACAACTGCCACAGTCACATACCTTTGCAGGTATAGCTGCTCTAAGATATCTGACCTAACCTCTTTGCTGTCAGATGGCCCACCGAGTAGGTCAACTGTGCTATCAGAACGTGTCAGCCACAGCATAGGCATTGGCTCCTGTGACCACCTGGATTGGTTCCACACTCCCTCATTGCTTCGAAGAGCCTCTTGAACCAGAAACCGTTGTTAACCGAGATGAGCCAGGCAAATGAGGACACACAAAGTCAGCAAGGGATTGGTGCAAATGTGCAAAGTGCTTTTATGAAAATCAAAAGTGTCCAAAAGTGTGATGTAAAAACAGATCCTCAATAAATAAATAATCCATAAAATCCAAGGTGCCATGTGAAGGTTAAAAAAAAAAAAAAATACTGTACATGCCATAAAAATGAGGTGAAAATCCCAGGCAGGTTCTTCTTTTCTAACACACACAAGCCCTAATGCTTCTTCTTAAAATCTGGCATCTCCTTGGCTTATCCCTTCAGGACCTTGCAGCATTAGGAGATGCCTTCCACCAGGTACGGTCTTTCACTAAATCCTAGGTTCTGGGTCCCACTGCCAACCTGTCGGCACCAGAAGGACTCCCCGCTGAGCCCCTCTCATGTCTCCCCCAGCCAAACCGTTGTCATCAAGAGGGAGACGCTGTACAACGGGGGCCACTCCTACTTCTCTCTGCGTTGTTTAGTCAGAGCGTGCTTTCACCAGCCCCACACTCACAATCACTTAAGCGCAGTCTGACACTCGCTTCCCCAGGGCATACTCTTAAAGTCCTGCCTCAATTCCTCACCGTCTAGCCTCTTTCTCTTTCCTTAATCACTATTCTTTCTTTTCTTTCATCTGATCTCATTTTTCTTCACCCTTTCTATCGTACAGGCTCCTTTTATATTGCCCGATTGGGTGCAGGTGTTGACCTACACCTACTCTGAGGTATGAAAGAGGCACCTGACTTTTCCACTTCAATTTGCACATGAATGCATGATCAGCCAAGCACCTCAAATAACCTCGGAGCAGCGCTGGCATGTGCACACCTGCACGATCCGGGACCTGATTATTTATTTAAAAATCGTGCTTCACCACGGATCTCTTATCACAACTCCTGGTTTGCCATCTCCAGTAAACATCATAATCTTTATCACCCTGCCACAAGGCGTTTTACAGTATTTGTCCTAAATGCATAAGGAGCCCACAAACACTGTAAGATTGTTTTTGTAGGGGAATCAAAAGCTTACTGAAGATACAGAAATTTAGAAAATCATGAAGTATTAAGTGTCTCAGTGGAAGTAGCTCAACTGCTCTGATATTCTGTGGACTGCTAGAAATGCTCAACATGGAGTCAGCCTGCTCAATCAAAGTCATTGTGAACAAGGTTAGTTCGTTAGTATGAGTTAACTTTCTCATTAACCCCCAAAACACAGACTACAGTGTGGACTGATTCTGTCAAGAGTGTCTCCTATGTGTAGTTTCCATGTTGTCCCATCAGTCATATGAGTTGAATAGTGAGTACAGGTAAATCTAAAGAGAGGATGCATGTGTTTGCATGAGTATACTATTTGGAAAACGTCCTAAGAATAGGAAAACACAGTCCATGAGCAAAGACATATAAATGGGCATAATTCACACATCACCTTTCTTCTGAGACCAAACAAAGCCGTATGGGCTGCGGTGTCTGCTTACAAGTCACCACTAACCTCTACAATAGCCATAAACATCCCATGCAGAATCTTTTATATAAGAAGAAGAGGCTTTCACAAGAAATGAAATATTCATGTTCTGCTTTAAGGGGAATCACAGAGTTAAAGCTGAGAAGAACACAGTAACTATACCTTTTTCATTTGGGTATTCAGCCTTGATTCTTTTCACTGCCTCATGACCCTCACTGTCAATATGCCCAGCTGCAAAAGAAAAAAAAGAAAAAGAAGATATGATTATCAACAAAGCCAAACACAAACATTTCATTATCTGCTTCAGATGGTGGCAAATGAAGCCTTGCTTGCTTGTACTTGATAGGTAATAATTTATAATCAAGTTGAAACACGGCCCATTGGGATTTGCAGCCAATTAGCTCCAGAAAGCTCAGGACTGAATGGATAAAAAGAGGAGGGCATTTTTTTTTTCTCATCACGTTTTGTCAATCTGTTTGTCATTTGCACAGAATAGCTCTATCACCATTACACAATAAAGTTTAAAATTCCAAATAATTAACAATTAGACCAAATTTATGTTGCAATATATGGTAGCCCTAGGCTGTTACATACTGTATAGGCATGCTAGAACAAGAGTAAGAACAAGCCATTGGAAAAAAATTATGTTGTATTAAAAATTCATTATTCCATTTAATTTTACATGGTGTGTAATTCATTACGGTCACACGGGGATCCTCAGCCATCACTGCTGTGGCTTAAAATCACACCACATGACTGATACGCACTGACCACTTTTAGATCAAGAAGTTGCAGGTTTACACATTTTCATACTAAAACTACTTACTTCATTATATTACCATCCATCCATTATCCAACCCGCTATATCCTAACTACAGGGTCACGGGGATGCGCTGGAGCCAATCCCATCCAACACAGGGCGCAAGGCAGGAAACAAACCCCGGGCAGGGCGCCAGCTCACCGCAAGGCACACACACACACACACACACACTGGACAATTTAGGATCACCAATGCACCTAACCTGCATGTCTTTGGACTGTGGGAGGAAACCGGAGTATCCAGAGGAAACCCACACAGACACGGGGAGAACATGCAAACTCCACGCAGGGAGGACCCGAGAGGTGAACCCGGGTCTCCTAACTGTGAGGCAGCAGCACTACCCACTGCGCCACCGTGCTGCCTCATTAAATTACCTTACCTTACCAGAAAAAGTAGCAATCACAAGCATCAAGGAGTGATCATGTCATTTCCAAAAAATAAAGTCTAAAGATATGCACACGAACAGTAAAACAGTAAAAAACAGACTTCTCTATTGTTAATAAAATTTAAATCACACATGGGGCACTATGTGCATTACGGTGTTGCTTCTGGAGGTTATTCACTCTTCTCTGCAAAACTAGCTATGCGGTCCTCACAGATTTGCAACCCCTTCACTTCTTCCAGCCATCTCAGATCTTTGCTTTTTGTTCATTCTTTTCACTCACAGTCTCTATCACATTTTAAAGGACCCACCATATTTGCTGCTAGCTAATTCCAGGCCTCCAACTTTAATTAACATCTAGGCACATCTAAAGAGGGCACAAATGGCAGTCACACCAAACTAGTGATCATAACAGCAATGCCACACAGTTTTATTCTAGGTCTAGAGCTAAGGTCAGAAGGCCACGATTGGCATCCTATACAAGAATATTTTGAGTATAACTAAATAAATAAGTAAATATTCAAATAAAACAAATTGTGAAATGTGAAATAAAAAATGTAATATGTGAACGTAAATAATTAAATGTGCTATAGAAACATTATTTGTTGCTTATTTATTTAATGTATTTATTTCTGTGACACTAAACACAACATGAAATATGCCTTAAAATGAAAATTGTCATTTTCACTCATCGAAGTTGAAAGGGTGGGCTCAAGTGAAAACTGTTTTTGGAATGGTGAGCATGAGCAGAAAACCTCCTGTATATTCCCAGACTGTTTGGTCTGATCCAATCAGATCTCTTATGATTTTGCTGACTGTTAAGACGTACATATTATTGGCAGCTCTACTGCCTGCGACCTGAACTTTTCAACCAATATTCATAAGATGTTTGTATTCTGCTTCCCTGGCGTCAGTGTTATGGACATTACAAGGATTTCCTCGTCAGTTCTTGACAAGCATTGGATCAGAGATATTGGAACTGTGGTGCTGCATGCTGGTATTAATGACATCAGATATCCTAAACCAAAAGTGCAGAAGAAGGACTTTGTATTACTTATTCAAGCTGTCAATGAGAAGACCCTGAACGCTCCGAACCACTGCCAATAATCAGAAGATCCAACAAGGATTACAGCAGACTTCTTTCCTTGAATGATTGGCTGACATCCTCTGGTGTTGGAAAACAACACTGGCTTTAATGACTACTGGGAGATTGGTCAGATTACCTCGGGGCACAACGTGAGCTACCACAGCTATGCTTATGACACGTAACTGTATTTGTCAATAGCCCCTGATGACCCCGACTCTCTTGATTCACTAACACAGTGTCTTACTTGTGTTTCTGAATGGATGAATAGTAATTTTCTCAAGTTAAATAAAGAGAAAACTGAAATTTTAGTGATTGGCAATAATGGATATAATGAGGTTATTAGAAATAAACTTGATGCATTAGGATTAAAAGTCAAGACAGAGGTAAAGAATTTAGTGGTAACTATTGATTCTGACCTGAATTTTAAATCGCATATTAATCAGATCACTAGGACAGCATTTTGTCACTTAAGTAATATAGCAAAAGTTAGACCTCTTATATCACTGAAAGATACTGAGAAATTAGTTCACGCTTTTGTTTTCAGTCGACTAGATTACTGTAACGCACTCCTCTCAGGACTACCCAAAAAAGACATAAATCGTTTGCAACGAGTGCAGAATGCAGCTGCTAGAATCTTAACTAGGAAAAGAAAATCCAAACACATTTTTCCAGTTTTGATGTCACTACACTGGTTACCTGTGTCATTCAGGATTGATTTTAAAATTCTGCTTATGGTTTATAAAGCCTTAAATAATCTCGCTCCATCTTATATATCGGAATGTCTGACACCTTATATTCCAAATCATAACCTTAGATCCTCAAATGAGTGTCTGCTTAGAATTCCAAAAGCAAAACTTAAAAGAAGTGGTGAGGCGGCCTTCTGCTGTAATGCACCTAAAATCTGGAATAGCTTACAGATAGGAATTCACCAGGCTGATACAGTGTAGCATTTTAAAACTCTGCTGAAAACACATTATTTTAACATGGCCTTCTCATAACTTCATTTTAGTTTAATCTTGATGCTCTGTATATTCATTATTAGTAACGTTGGCTCCAAAATCTGTACTGACCCCTACTCTCTCTTCTGTTCTTTTCCTGGTTTTCTGTGGTGGCGACCTGCGCCATCACCACCTAATCAAAGCACCGTGATGTTCCTACATTGATGGATTAAAGGCCAGAAGAACCCTGAATACAATGAGGACTGATTTAGATCATTTATGTTAGATAGAATGGCGAAAGGGGGCTGGATGGTCTCATGGCCTGGAACCTCTGCAGATTTTATTTTTTTCTCCAGCCGTTTGGAGTGTTTTTTGTTTTTTCTGTCCTCCCTGGCCATCGGACCTTACTTTTATTCTATGTTAATGAGTTTTGTCTTATTTTAATTCTTACTTTGTCTTTTTTTCTCTTTCTTCATCATGTAAAGCATTTTGAGCTACACTATTTGTATGAAAATGTGCTATAGAAATAAATGTTGTTGTTGTTGATACAATGCTTCTAAAGTTGGGCTGCCCCCTACTTTATTTATCCCCTATGTTAACATTAAAAAGGTAATACAAGATTCATGACCATCTTCAATTACTCGATAATAATAGTCATGACCTTGTAGAAAAATGCAATAAATATGCAATGGGTCTAAGTTAATCTGCATCCAGCCCTGCATGTAGGCCCTCCAATCTGCAGAGAAAACCTGGGGGTTGGTGGCAGAATTGGCATTCCAGCCACCATAAAAAACCTCATACTGGTTCCATTCCATCTGCACTAGTGTGCTGCTGAGATGTCACCCGTTGCATGGCTGCACTTGAGTCCTAATCTGGGATCATGTGGTGGGTGCGACAATGCACTGTATCAGCGTGTGCGCCTAGCCTCTCTCTATCTATCTAAGCAAGTATATCGAGTCTACTGTATATTTACAAACTGCAGATTTGTTAAAGAGCACAGACAGTTTGGTATTCATGTCAGTATCTCAATATGTATTTCTAGTTGTACTACAGTTTCTGGGCAGAAGTCTCTTTCTGACACTCTTAATACATAATTATTTAATACTAGCAAAATACCCGCGCTTCGCAGCGGTGAAATACTGAAGGGAATGATTTCTTGATCAGTAAACAAAGTATAAAATACCTATACAATAAGTATAACAATCGTAATAAACGAACAATAAAACTGCGGAGAACCCGTGGATTAAATAAAAAGGCTGCTAATTCGGCGAAGCAAAGAAAAATGACGGCCTTATATGGCGTTTGTTTATAAAATAGAGGAGAAGCCATGTAAAGGCTGCTTGACAAAAAAACAGCGCAGCGGCTTATATGGGCAGGCAGTCAGCGAAAGAAGGGAAGCAATAAATAACTCTAATCGTAATAAAGGAACAAAAAAATAGCGGAGAGTCCGCGGATTAAATAAAGGAAATGGGTATTTGAACAGTAAAGTAAGTCTAAAATAGCTACACAATAACTGTAACAATCGTAACAAATGAACAATAAAATAGAAGAGAACACGTGAATTAAATAAAACGGTTGCTTCGTTGGTGAATCAAGGAAAAAGGACTTTCTTATATGTCGTTTGTTTTTAAAACAGTGCAGAAGCTGTGAGAAAGCTGCTTCCTTGGCGAAGCTCCTAAACGAAAGAAGACACCGCAGTGAACACAGAAGAGAACCCGTAGATTAAATAAAACCTACACAATAACTATAAAAATCGTAATAAATGAACAATGAAACAGCGGAGAACCCGTGGATTAAATAAAAAGGCTGCTTCATTGGCGAAGCAAGGAAAAAGGACTTTCTTATATATCGTTCGTTTATAAAACAGTGCAGAAGCTGTGAGAAAGCTGCTTCCATCGCAAAGTAAGGAGACGACTGAAGAGACCGCGGGGACGCGGTAAGTGTTCGGCAAGGCTGCTGAAGCGCTGCATTATGGGATCTGTAGTTTATTGTGTTACCAACGCGTCATATCTCCGGGCCATTAATAACAATAAAACAGTATATAAAATGATCTCGCGGGCCGGATACAATTACACCGGGCGGATGTTGCCTGCGGGCCTTGAGTTTGACACATATGGACTAAATAGAACTTGAAAAGATATATTTTTTTGTACATCGAGCCCGCGTGCTATTGTGGTTTTGCCTGCATGCCTGAATAAGTCATCCTCCCCTCGCTTTTACTTTTTTACCGTTCATCTAATGAATACACTGAGTATGGCTTTACCAAAACAATCATTGATGGCGAATAAAGTATCCATTATTCGAGTATGTAGATCGGGATATATATATACATATATATACCCGTGTATCGCAGCGGAGAAGTAGTGTGTTAAAAAGCTAGAAAAAGAAAAGGGAACATTTTAAAAATAACGTAACATGACTGTCAATATACAGTATTTGTTTTGTGAGTGTTACTGAGTGTTGCTGTCATCAAGGATTTGATTATCATTATTTCTTTCAATCAGGTTCGTATTTGTAGGATGTGTTGTGTTCAAGTTACATTCCGTGTTTGTCAATCGTTGTAAAGATAACAGGTTTCATTCATCGATTCGTTTCTTACTGCATCAATAAACAGCTCGTCTTCTTCTTTATCTGAGACCTGACACACTGCATGCACGGGTTTTTTTTACACTGTCTTCCTTTAGCGGGACATTGACTTTTTCCAACGTGTGCTTTGTTTCCGCAGTAGTTGGATTTATGAATATGTTTGTATGTATCAGACGCTTCATATTTTTTGCTGCCTTTTCAATTGTGTAATTCGGTTTTGTTCAGCGCTTTGGAACTGTTGCTTTTATCTGTGCACTGCGCCAGTTCACGTGAGCCGCTCGGTGTACATGCATCGAAGGTTCCCAGCTGTGCTGGTGCCATCTCGTGCTATGTCCGTGGCTGTATTTAATGTTACCTTAGTCCTGGCACTTAAAACTTTCTCTCGCAGTTTCGCTGAGTTTGTGTCAAACACCACCCTGACCATCTCATCTTCCTCTCCATAAACACAGTCCTTCACCCGTGAATATTTAGTGGGAGTTTGCTATTGGATTGCCGCTGACGGACGGCCTTATATGGGCAGGCACTAAATTACAAACGCCAGCGGCAGCCTGTCTATGAACTTAATTTAAAGTGTAGGTTTACATCGTGCTTTGTTTCCGAAGTAGCAGAACTCATGAATATGGTTGTATATGTCACTCGCTCGCTTCTTATTGTTTCGCTGCCTTCTCAATTATATAATGCATGTTTTCTTCAGCGCTTTTTGGAGGTCTTCCTGGTTTTCTATGTACTGCGTGATTACGTGGGAGGTGTGATGATGTCACACGAAACTCCGCCCCCATGGCGTTCAAGCTCATCTCCATTACAGTAAATGGAGAAAAACAGCTTCCAGTTATGACCATTACGCGTAGAATTTCGATATAAAACCTGCCCAACTTTTGTAAGGAAGCTGTAAGGAATGAACCTGCCAAATTTCAGCCTTCCACCCACACGGGAAGTTGGAGAATTAGTGATGAGTGAGTGAGGGCTTTGCCTTTTATTAGTATAGATTAGAGCATTAACTAGTAAAACATTTTACGAAAATTATCTAATTACTGATAAGAAAATAGATATTTTAATGTAATGTGAAACTTAGCTCAGTGGTGATGGATCGCCAGTATTTATTGAGGCAGCATCGTCAAAGTTATTTTTAATTTTTTTTTTTACCCAGTCAGAGCATTAAGGAAAGAAAGGCAGTGGACAAGCAAATATTTTCTCCAGCAATGCAAATTATAAGGATGCCAGTTTTGGCAGTTTTATTGCACACCTTTTGAGAATCTTACTGTCATTATTACAGGAGTAGTGCATTCCCTTTTTCTATTTATTGGCCACCAAAATATTATGTTTTAGTTATTAATGAGTTTTCTGATTTATTATTTGTTGTAAATAACATTAAGACAACGTCCTAATACTAGGTGATATTAACTTTCATGTAGATAATCACTCTGATCCCAAAGCTACAGAATTAATGGATCTTTTAAAGGTTTTTGACCTTACTCAACATATCACCAGTCAAAACATAAGGGAGGCACACATTAGACCTGGTCATCTTGTGTGGGCTTAGAATTGATGTCAATCAGATAGTGGATATGGGTATGTCCAGTCATTACTGTATTTTCTGTAATTTATCAACACCACTTACTGGGACTAAACAAAAGCACATTTTAATGATTTCTTTTTTGATGATACCCCTGCTGCCTCTGTCTTTTCTAATATTCAATCTTCCTCTAGCATCAACTCTGATACAATCAACAAAGTATATGCTAAGGCTGAAGCTTTAATGTAAAAGTCAATGGCTGACAATGTCTGAAAAACTGCAATACCCTGGAAGAGAGAGGTAGTTAGGAAACTTAAGAGAGAACGCAGTAAGGCTGAGCATAAATGGAGAAGAACTAAGCTAACAATCCAAGATAAAATACTAAAGATTTACATTAAGGCGGAGTGGTGGCTCTGAGGCTAAGAGTCTTCACTGGTATCTGGAAGGTTCCACGGTTCAAATCCCATTAATGACAGATGAGCCCTTGAGCAAGACTCTTAACCTTAAAACTGCTTCAGGGGAGCTGTATAATGTCTGACACCGTGCTCTGACCCCTAAAGGTCATGAAAAAGAATAATTTCTTCTTGGGGATTACTAATAAATATCTAAAATATATATATATATATATATACAAACCGGATTCCAAAAAAGTTTGGACACTAAACAAATTGTGAATAAAAACTGAATGCAATGATGTGGAGATGGCAAATGTCAATATTTTATTTGTAATAGAACGTAGATGACAGATCAAACGTTTAATCCGAGTAAATGTATCATTTTAAAGGAAAAATATGTTGATTCAAAATTTCACAGTGTCAACAAATCCCAAAAAAGTTGGGACAAGTATAGCAATAAGAGGCTGGAAAAAGTAAATTTGAGCATAACGAAGAGCTGGAAGACCAATAAACACTAATTAGGTCAATTGGCAACATGATTGGGTATAAAAGAGCTTCTCAGAGTGGCAGTGTCTCTCAGAAGCCAAGATGGGTAGAGGATCACCAATTCCCACAATGTTGCGCAGAAAGATAGTGGAGCAATATCAGAAAGGTGTTACCCAGCGAAAAATTGCAAAGACTTTGCATCTATCATCATCAACTGTGCATAACATCATCCGAAGATTCAGAGAATCTGGAACAATCTCTGTGCGTAAGGGTCAAGGCCGTAAAACCATACTGGATGCCCGTGATCTCCGGGCCCTTAAACGACACTGCACCACAAACAGGAATGCTACTGTAAAGGAAATCACAGAATGGGCTCAGGAATACTTCCAGAAACCATTGTCAGTGAACACAATCCACCGTGCCATCCGCCGTTGCCAGCTGAAACTCTACAGTGCAAAGAAGAAGCCATTTCTAAGCAAGATCCACAAGCTCAGGCGTTTTCACTGGGCCAGGGATCATTTAAAATGGAGTGTGGCAAAATGGAAGACTGTTCTGTGGTCAGCCGAGTCACGATTCAAAGTTCTTTTGGAAATCTGGGACGCCATGTCATCCGGACCAAAGAGGACAAGGACAACCCAAGTTGTTATCAACGCTCAGTTCAGAAGCCTGCATCTCTGATGGTATGGGGTTGCATGAGTGCGTGTGGCATGGGCAGCTTGCATGTCTGGAAAGGCACCATCAATGCAGAAAAATATATTCAGGTTCTAGAACAACATATGCTCCCATCCAGGCGTCATCTCTTTCAGGGAAGACCCTGCATTTTTCAACAAGATAATGCCAGACCACATTCTGCATCAATCACAACATCATGGCTGCGTAGAAGGATCCGGGTACTGAAATGGCCAGTCTGCAGTCCAGATCTTTCACCTATAGAGAACATTTGGCGCATCATAAAGAGGAAGGTGCGACAAAGAAGGCCCAAGACGATTGAACAGTTAGAGGCCTGTATTAGACAAGAATGGGAGAGCATTCCTATTTCTAAACTTGAGAAACTGGTCTCCTCGGTCCCCAGACGTCTGTTGAGTGTTGTAAGAAGGGGAGATGCCACACAGTGGTGAAAATGGCCTTGTCCCAACTTTTTTGGGATTTGTTGACACCATGAAATTCTGAATCAACATATTTTTCCCTTAAAATGATACATTTTCTCAGTTTAAACTTTTGTTCCGTGATTTATGTTCTATTCTGAATAAAATATTAGAAGTTGGCACCTCCACATCATTGCATTCAGTTTTTATTCACGATTTGTATAGTGTCCCAACTTTTTTGGAATCCGGTTTATATATATATATATATATAAATAATATCTTAGATCAATCTGAGAGATGACCCTTCATCTCCACAATTTTAAAAATATAGCAGGAAATCCAAGCATTTTATTTACAACCAGTGGCTCAGTCTATTGAAAGGATGCTTAAACTATCGGTGACTAAATATGAGACATTCGTAACATTATTTGCAGAGAAAGTATCTAATAAAACATCATATACTACTGACGTCAAGGAAAAACCTTGCTGAGCCTCAACATAATGTACACAATTAAACTCCTGTAATAAAATAAGCCTAACTGATCTTCGAAAATTAATAACTCAGTTAACAACATTCACACAGGTACTTGATCCAGTCCCTACATGCTTTTTTAAAAACATCACTGATTTGCTAATCAACACTGCATTTGATTTAGTTAATTGTTCATTGGACACAGGCATTTTTCCTTATTCTCTAAAAAAACTGCTGTAATTAAGCCACTACTTAATAACAATAATCTTGACTATTCCGGCATGAGCGATTTTAAACCCCTCTCTAAACTTCCTTTTTATTAAAATTCTAGAAAAGTAGTTTATCAACAATTAAATGACCACTTCTGCTCTGGATAAGTATCAGTCAGGTTTTCAGACCAAATCATAAAATAGAAACAGCTTTAGTTAAAGTAACCAATGACTTGTGTCTAAAAAGCTGATTCAAATGAGCAATCGGTTCCTGTTCTACTAGACCTGAGTGCTGCATTTGACTCCATTAATCACAACATTTCTACTGACCGCTGTGGACAGTGGGTTGTCCTTTTTGGCAGTGCGTTGACTTGATTTCACTCTTAAAAGTTCTTTGTTGGTCATTACACATCAGAAATCTATGATATGATGTATGGTGTGCCACAGGTATCCATTTTGGGCCCGTTATTTTCCTGTAGCTACAGGTTTCCATCAGGCCTGATACATTTCAAAACATAGAGTGAATCAAAATAGGTATGCAAACAACCTGCAGATTTATTTATTGATATCACTAGATGATCACCAGATGATCCCGAGGCTCTAAATCCTATGATCCAGTGTCTTAGCAGCATCACCAAATGAATGAGTAATAATTTGCTTAAACTGAACAAGGAAAAAAAACATAAATTTTAATTATTGTCAGCAACCATAGGAATAAACTAGTCCACTTGGCTTGGAAGTAAATTTAGATTCAGAGCTAAACTTTAATTCTCACATGAGGCCATCACTAAGACTGTGCTCTTTCGTTTAAAAAGCATTGCACAAGTTAAATCTTATGTCATTGTAAGATGCTGAAAAGTTAATAAACGGCATCTAGATAAAGTACTGCAATGCATTCCTATCAGGATTACCCAAAAAAAAGATGTAAGTCAGCTACAATTAGTCTAAAATGCAAAAGCAAGACATTTAACTCCAGTATTAGCATTGTTACACTAGCTGCCTGTGTATTTAGGAGTGAGTTTAAAAATGTAACAAAATATGGAATATTTTAGCATTACAGATACGCTAGGCCAGTACAGACGAAAAAGAACCGCTAAGAACCCACCTCTTCAATCCAACGTTCTCTTGATCACTTAAGAAATTAGATGCATCACTAGCATTGCTTCATACTGAAGGGAGGAGGAAATTTATTCTTTCATGAAATGCAATTCTATTGACTGGCCACTAATTGCTACTTTTTATGTATTTTCTGGTACTCTGTGGTGGTGCTCCCTGGCCTAAGTATACTACAGCCTACCCTGAGATCCTGGGATG
Organism: Polypterus senegalus; assembly: GCF_016835505.1. Classification (NCBI taxonomy): domain Eukaryota; kingdom Metazoa; phylum Chordata; class Cladistia; order Polypteriformes; family Polypteridae; genus Polypterus; species Polypterus senegalus. The sequence goes on from NC_053155.1 coordinate 33,780,721, forward strand.
ATAAAGGAAAACAGCTCCGAAGGAGTATCCGGTTAATGGTGACACATTCAATGTAGAATGGCCAGGGCGAGCTGGGCAATCTTTTGGCCTTGGAGATCGAACAGGTTTATTTTCCCATCAACCCACCAAGTAAAGTTTTTTTTTTTCTTATTTTCCTGTCCTCCTGGGCCATCTGACCATAGTTTGTAATTAGGCAGGGCATTATGATTGTCTGATGTTCTTTCGTTTTGACTTACTTTAGCAATGCTGTTTAGCTTTTAGTATTGTAAAGTACTTTAAGGTACATTCACATATGAAAATGTGCTATAGAAATAAATTAAGTTTTTGTCCAAGAAAGTCTTGCTCATTAAGACCAGGCTAATTATATGCCTTTTAGGATATGGGAAGAAGCTGAGTTTCCACATAGCAATCCATACGGAGGGTACCTGAGAGAAGAATCAAAGCAGGGTCTAACGATATAGCTGCTACTCTACTGTGACACCTTAAATGAGCACAAAAGTTGGAACAATTACAGTAAAAAACAGCTAAACCCAAAGAACATTGATTAGATTGATTATCAAATTCATAAGTGGCATGTGACACTTTTGGTGTCTATCATTTAATATTTAGAACTCCATCTTAATCAGAAATTCTTTTAATCACAGGTCAGTTTCACTCCTACTTATCACAGACTGACTACTCTGTTCTGTCACTTATCAACCACCTTACTTCTTTATCAGACCACCGTTTTACTGCTCCACACTAATGTTATGGCGTTCACGGATCACCTACTTCACAACCTGTGTATCTGAATTATTTTCTCACAGATTCCCCTGTTACTTTTTTTAATTAACAGTACATTTACAGAGATGTTTCATCTCTTTTTCTTCGTCTGAACTTCTTCTCTTACTCAGGCACTTTTCCCTTTTACTTGTTTATTCTTTCCAAAGATTAGACCAAAGCCACTCAAGCTCATGTTTTTGTCCCTTTATATATTTTTGCTTTTAAAGGTATGCTGTCAAGCAAATGTTTGTAATGAGCTGATAGAGGAAACATGTAAGAATTCAACAAAGATGGAAGGCAAGGCTTGACAACACTTGAGGGTGATTCCTGATTAAAAAAATAAGAAATGACAATGCCCTAAAATGGACATCATACTTAATAGTGGGCTCACATGTTCACCTGCCTGGCCTTCTGTTTTATTTGTCAAATTACATACATGAGCATACATACTGTATAACTAATTTTGCCTCCCGAGAAGTCCGGATACTTTAAGGCTTGGATTCAACAAACTGCTATAATTTTCCTAAAAGATTTTGGTCCATGGTGACTCAAAAGTATCACCTGCACATTTTTTTGCCTTGAACCTCATGTTGACATGTGCATTTTGACATTGCGCATTATACATTTGAAAAAAGGTTAGACTGTGACCATGAAGGGATCTACAGGAGTACATAATCAGCAAAAGTGAAATCAAGTGGAATAATGCATGTACACTCCATTACACTACCACAACCACTCTGGATACAAGCTGTTTTCGCCAAATTCCGATCCTACCATCTGTATTTCACAACAGATATTTAGATTAGGCAGAAAAGGACACATTTTTTGTGCAATTTTTAGCCTCATCATTTTGTTCTAAGATGACAGAAATGGAACCTGACCCTTTGGTGGTCAGAGCATTGGGTGAATGATAATGATATCAGAACATAATCTATTTTAAGAAAAAATATTTGTTTTAAAAAAAATAATAGGCAAAAAAATACATAAAACCTCTCTTTCTTTATATATATACAGTGGTGTGAAAAACTATTTGCCCCCTTCCTGATTTCTTATTCTTTTGCATTTTTGTCACACAAAATGTTTCTGATCATCAAACACATTTAACCATTAGTCAAATATAACACAAGTAAACACAAAATGCAGTTTTTAAATGAATGTTTTTATTATTTAGGGAGAAAAAAAAATCCAAACCTACATGGCCCTGTGTGAAAAAGTAATTGCCCCCTGAACCTAATAACTGGTTGGGCCACCCTTAGCAGCAATAACTGCAATCAAGCGTTTGCCATAACTTGCAATGAGTCTTTTACAGCGCTCTGGAGGAATTTTGGCCCACTCATCTTTGCAGAATTGTTGTAATTCAGCTTTATTTGAGGGTTTTCTAGCATGAACCGCCTTTTTAAGGTCATGCCATAGCATCTCAATTGGATTCAGGTCAGGACTTTGACTAGGCCACTCCAAAGTCTTCATTTTGTTTTTCTTCAGCCATTCAGAGGTGGATTTGCTGGTGTGTTTTGGGTCATTGTCCTGTTGCGGCACCCAAGATCGCTTCAGCTTGAGTTGACGAACAGATGGCTGGACATTCTCCTTCAGGATTTTTGGTAGACAGTAGAATTCATGGTTCCATCTATCACAGCAAGCCTTCCAGGTCCTGAAGCAGCAAAACAACCCCAGACCATCACACTACCACCACCATACTTTACTGTTGGTATGATGTTCTTTTTCTGAAATGCTGTGTTCCTTTTACGCCAGATGTAACGGGACATTTGCCTTCCAAAAAGTTCAACTTTTGTCTCATCAGTCCACAAGGTATTTTCCCAAAAGTCTTGGCAATCATTGAGATGTTTCTTAGCAAAATTGAGATGAGCCCTAATGTTCTTTTGCTTAACAGTGGTTTGCATCTTGGAAATCTGCCATGCAGGCCGTTTTTGCCCAGTCTCTTACTTATGGTGGAGTCGTGAACACTGACCTTAAATGAGGCAAGTGAGGCCTGCAATTCTTTAGATGTTGTCCTGGGGTCTTTTGTGACCTCTCGGATGAGTCGTCTCTGCGCTCTTGGGGTAATTTTGGTCGGCCGGCCACTCCTGGGAAGGTTCACCACTGTTCCATGTTTTTGCCATTTTTGGATAATGGCTCTCACTGTGGTTCGCTGAAGTCCCAAAGCTTTAGAAATGGCTTTATAACCTTTACCAGACTGATAGATCTCAATTACTTCTGTTCTCATTTGTTCCTGAATTTCTTTGGATCTTGGCATGATGTCTAGCTTTTGAGGTGCTTTTGGTTTACTTCTCTGTGTCAGGCAGCTCCTATTTAAGTGATTTCTTGATTGAAACAGGTGTGGCAGTAATCAGGCCTGGGGGTGGCTACGGAAATTGAACTCAGGTGTGATACACCACAGTTAGGTTATTTTTAACAACGGGGCAATTACTTTTTCACACAGGGCCATGTAGGTTTGGATTTTTTTTCTCCCTAAATAATAAAAACATTCATTTAAAAACTGCATTTTGTGTTTACTTGTGTTATATTTGACTAATGGTTAAATGTGTTTGATGATCAGAAACATTTTGTGTGACAAACATGCAAAAGAATAAGAAATCAGGAAGGGGGCAAATAGTTTTTCACACCACTGTATATATACTTAGAACTAAAGAAAACATTTGATATAAATACACATATATAAATGTGGCAGCACAGCAACAACAGTACAATAAAAAAAGGATAATACAGTATAATAAACAAATTGAAGTTAAGATATACACCAAAAGTTTAGAAAAGCAGGAACTCAAAACATATAAACACAGAAAAAATACCTAAAGAAGAGTAATTAACAAAATTTTGAAAAAATACTAATGATAAAAAGTAATGTTAGTGGATTGAAAAAACAGTCAACAAAAAAATTAGGAACAGATATCATATATACAGAGAAATATAAATGACATGATGGCCAAAGAGGATAATACTAAATACAATTAAAGAGATTTAAATCCCTTCAAAGACTACATACAGTGCTGTGCATGTGAAGTGTGAATGTCTGTGAATTTCGTAACAACAAAAGTTATTTAATATATCAGATTTTAAGGGAGAGGGGCAAAGCCGTTCAAGGGAAAAGCCCCTTACTTCAGGACCACTTGTAAAAAATTCTATCCAGAATACACCCTGTAACCAAAATGTATGCAAATCCCCTTAAATGGAAATCTGCAATGTAAACTTTAATCGCGTCATAAATGTTTGATTTGAAATTTTAACCTGTGGACCAGGGAGGTAATTCAAGGAAAATTGTGTCTTTGTCTCAAACATTACGGAGGAGAATGTATGTTCTTAAACTACATTAATATTATTCTTTATTCTGCTCCTTATACTTACCAACACTACCAGTTCTCCACTTCGAGATTATCATGCTGTGTATTCAGAGATGCCATTCTGCACACCGCTGTTGTCAGAAGCTGTTATTTGAGGATTTGCGTTTTCTGCTAGCCTGAACAAATCTGGTCATTCTCCTATGATTACTAAGGTACTTTGCCCACAGAACTGACGCTCCCTGGATACATTTGGTTCATCGCCCCATTCTCTGTAAACTCTAGAGATTGCACTATGTGAAAATCCCATGAGGGGGGCTCAAACTAGCACGCCTCACAACAATAATCAGACCAGTGACAAAGGCACTTAGACCATACGTCTTCTTCATTCTAATGCATGTTCAGACAACTAAACCTGTTGACCGTGTTGAAAAGTTATATATTTTGAGCTTCAGACAAGAGTGACTATTGGCTATTTGTGTTAATGAATAGATGGACCTAATAAAGAGGCCGTTAAGGGCATGCACGCATTTCATTTTTTCTCTTTTGAAACAGTAAGTAAAAGGGCTTATTTTAAGGCATTGCCTAATTTAAATCCATCATTGACCTTTCAGAATTGTTTTTATAAGAAACCATATTTCCATATTATATTTTTTTATTCTTACTATCTGCTCATTTTAACTTTTTAATTTGACACCCCATCAAATGGAAAGGTTAAGGAATGCTTTGATTAATGGCTAATCACACTCTGCTTTCTCAAAGGCTCCCTTGGGTGTGAGACAAACTGAGTAGCTGTTTATTGTATCTGTTCATTCCAGTTCTTTTTTTTGTTTGTTTTTTTTTTACATTTTTGTGTTTCTCAGTCATTTGCATTGCCTTGTAAAGCATTCTGTGACAGTACTTTGATGTCAGATGGTATATAAAATGAGACATTCATTGGTTAGAAATCATTTCACACGGTATTTTTGCAAGTGCAAGTAACAAATATATTAAAAAAGGCACAGGTAGGCCTAAACTGTCACTTATTTGTACTGATTCTTAGGTAAAAGGAAAAACACCGCCATAACCTTGTGGGCCTGCTCAGAACAATTTTGCTTATTCCTCACACGATATTAGCACCTTTATTCTACTAGCTTATAACATTAGTTCCAAATGAAGTGTCCTGCTCATTTTAATGTCTCATGAATCTGCCACATTAAGAAGATTATCTGTTCCTCTCACAGTAATGGTAGTTGGGCTTGCAAGGTCAATGTCATTAACTTGTAGCACTACAGCTTGGCTGAGGCTGCCACCTTGTAACAAATACCCAGATTCCGAAAATGGATGGGGAAGCCAACAAATGTGCAGTATACTATGCTATAGTATGGTGGCATAACAGTTATTTTTGCAACCTGCTACAGTTTAGAGTCACAAATGAACCCATCATGAAATTGTGTCTTGGAGATGCAGACAAAAGTAGATGATAGATAGATAGATAGATAGATAGATAGATAGATAGATAGATAGATAGATAGATAGATAGATAGATAGATAGATAGATAGATAGATAGATAGATAGATAGATAGATAGATAGATACTTTATTAATCCCAAGGGATTAATGGAACCTGAATCCAGGATCACAAAGTTGTGAGGCAGTTGCTCTATCCACTAAAACATCTTGTTCATGTTAACGGAGGTATTTGTAATACTGGTATATGTTTAATTTATTTAAATAGGCACATACAGTACTGTCCAAAGATACATTTTTTACTGGATTTAGCTCAGTTTAAAATTACAAACTAAAAAATTCAGGTTTGATTAAAGTGCATATTACTTGTATATATTACTTGTGTGTATATATATATATATATATATATATATATATATATATATATATATATATATATAATAGTAATATTGGATTACGAGTGTTTTGCAAGACGAGCTAAAATTTTTTATAAATTTTGACTTGATAAACGAGCGAGGTCTTGCAATACGAGTAGTCCGTATATGCTTTGTCTGCTGAGTGTCATGTGACCACAACTGAGCTGATGGTTCTTCTCGCGTCCGCGGGTATGTGTGTGTGTCTCTTTCACTCGCTTGTGTGTGTGTGTGTGTGTCTCTGCTACAGCACTGGGAGACTGCGATTGCTTTGGGACGCTCTTCTGCGTGTTGTCCCGTTGGGTGGAATCCCACAAGAGCACAAGACTCACACCAGCCATGATTCTTTACAAAGGTAAAGTGCAGGTTAATTTGTTTTATGTATTTTTACTTTATATTTTGTATTAATCATTTTTATATGAATAGTTTTGGGTTGTGGAACAAATCATCTGAGTTTCCATTATTTCTTATCAGGAAATTCACTTTGATATACGAGTGCTTTGGACTGCGAGCACGTTTCCGGAACGAATTTTGCTCAAAACCAACGTTCCACTGTATTTGCACACATTTTGGTCACACCATGTAGAAATGACAACACTTATTATCCCCACAATCTTTTTCAGCATCCTTTGCATTAACCCCAGGCATGACTATAAATAGAATTTTCCCAAGTCAGGAGAAATTTATGTATTTATAGAGAACATTTAAAAACAGCTGAAGTAGACCGAAGCGTTGTCAGATTCGTGATGATGTTCAATGATACGCTATAAAGTGTTACACTCAAATAATTTCTGGGACATTATTCTTCTGCCAGTTGTGGATGAAATAACATCATGTTGCTCAAAATTATGCCAGTCTAAAGTAACTCATTGATATTCATGTGTGGGCCGGAGTCTTCAACAAAAACATAATGGTGTGACAATAAGAAGCTGTAAAGTCAGTTTTAGAACAAACTGAAAGTGAGCCAGTAGTTGAATCAAGAGATAGTGATGACAATATGAATTGGTCACCAGACATTGACATAGATATTGAAACTGACCCAAAAAACATTGTACAACTGAACCGCCATGATATGCCTAGTGAATTCAGCTGACTGAAGGATCACCGTGCTGCAAGTAGGTGCATGACAAAAAAGCAAAATGACTTTGATCAAGTGGAAGGACAAGAAAATTATTAGCCCCTTATGCACTCCCACAATGCAGCAACTTTCAATGTTCATGCGCTGTGGTAGCCTACAATAACACAAGGGGTGCGTTGATCGTGTGGATCAGGAATATTCTACCATCTCACACTCAAGCAACATCAAAACTATCATAAGAAAAGTGTACAAGTGTCCTGATTGTGACATCAGGCTGTGCACTGGGGACTGTTTCAAAACATATCACATGAAGGACGTGTGCTAAATTTGCATCAGTACAGCAGTGAACACCAGACATACATTTCCTACTTTATTAATGTGGAAATTGTGGAACTTATATGTTTGTGTTAACATGAAAAAAAGGAGGTAAACAGAACGCTAATGAGACTGCATAGTGGAAGGGTACCAATACTGTTAGCTGTGTCTCACACTGACAATAACTAGGCATGGAATTCAAAGCAAAATGCTGTATCCATCAGGCAGCAGCAGCACTAAGCACCATGGCAAGTTGTCTACAGCATAGTTTCTTAAACTATGGGTCTTGAGGTAAAATGGGTCACACCTTGCCACCTTTTGGGTCGTGCAGGGCTTTGACTTACCGTTGTATTGATTTGGAAAGTGTTGTGTCGTGTAAGGCTTGCTAAGTCACTCGCGATGAGTCTCTAAGCAATTGACAAGGTGAAGGGCCTAGGACTGTCGACAACAATTCTCCAAGTAGATCTCATGCTCATCTTGGACTGGGTCTCGAAGACAATAAGTAGGGCAAGATTGGGTAGCGTGGAAAAAAAAAAGTTTAATAAACACTTGTCTACAGTCTTTACAACTGAAGCGCAGACAGGTGAACTGTGTTGTTGAAGGTGAAATAGTTAATGACTGACCTGGAAAAATGAAGCATCTTAGCCATGTGGTGTCATCTCTCTGTTATATACAAAAAAACCTGGGACGAGACAAGACTTTTTAGCCTGGGACGAGAAAAGACTTTTTCAGAGAGATACTTTCAAGTCCCCTGAGAGGAAACTTTGTGCCAAGAGATTTAACCACACCCGGGGCCAGAATTAAAAGACAAAGAGTAGATGACAAAGCAGAACGTCGAAAAGAGGTTCCAAAACATTGGCGCGATACACATGCAGAGCAGGTTAGAGATAACGAAAGTGCTAAAATTTGAAAGTCTAAAAACAATGATAGTTAAGATCGCATTAGCGAAAACAAACAGAAATTATTACTTGGTGAAATAACAGAACAGCGAAAAGAGATTGAATACATTGTTCGGATTTAAACTTTAAGTCGGAGACTTGTAGATCATCTAATTCATGTTGCCATCAGGGAAAAGTAGTGTTTCTATCCAATGATGAGGCGTATCCGCGAGAATTAAAAGATTTGTTGTTTGGTGAAGTTAAAATCCACATACACAAGCGGCAGAGACACAAAGTGGCTGGCACGTAGCGAAGGCCGGGGGGTTGGCAAGCAAAGCCCCCTAGTTATAAATAGTTTTCATTTCCATTTTCCAAATGTTAATCGGTCACATCAACCACCACCATCACCACCACCACCACCAGACTGAATAGTAAATGAATGAGAGAGGCCAGTGTTTATCAGTGTTTTTATAATACTTTCAACGTATATGGCTGGTTAAAGTAGCAAATGCAAGTGATGAAGCTTACTGAGTAGACTACAAAACAATGAGAGTGATGGGTCATTTATACAAGAAAGGTTGACTATGTCCAAATCACTTTTCCTGCATGTGCTAATAGTGCACAAATATGGCAAGAACTGAAAAACTCTACCATGCACTTGATAAAATAGGTAAATGCATAGACAGAAACTGCACTACACCAAACAGACAGCCACAAACAGAGACTGCAGCTAAAGAATCTACCCCTTGGTACATCTAGGACTGAATATGAAACAATTTGTGAGACAAATGACACATCTCATCAGTTTTGACTACCACCTTCAAAATGACAGCATCAGTTATGTCACATTATGACAGAAGTAGAGCAAACCGTACTACCTTTATTGAGTTATTTCTTTTTTACAGGCAAGCTTAATAAAAAAAGGAAACCATAGGCTTAACCACCTTAGCAAGTCTGTTCACAGTACAATACAAAAGGCTTTTGTGACACTGAAAGGCACTATATAGCGTTAAGACAGACCGAGATGTTGAGTAGGGCTCATGCATGGCTTTAAAGAGAGACACATGTAGAATAAATTTGTCACTTATTTACATACCCTGTGGGTGTTTGCGTGTCTGCAGGTATGTGCTAGACAGTACTAACTACAACTAAAAATCAAACCTGTTGTGCTGCTTCCCTCTCATCATCAAAACAGGCAGCCAACAGCAGTCAGTAAATGAAAAAGAAGGACAGCAAAGCAGGGGTCGGGACTGCCGGCTCACATTACCTATCATTACATGCATTCCAAGTCTTGCCAGATGTCTTGCAGTCTCAAACCCAATTCCTTTGGCACCTCCGGTCACTATGGCAACTCTTCCATTCTGTTTGGGAAAAGCTGCACAAAGAAAGAAAGGAAGAGAGAAACAAAATTGAGGTAGCTTCCACAGGTGATGTCCAGCATAGTAAAAAACAGATGACAGCTTAAAAAAATTGAGGCATAAAAATGCAATCCAAAACTTTAACGAACATCTTGCATATCTGAAGAACCTCCGTTTTTAACACATTGGCAATGCAACACCTGGCACACCTCTGGTCACTTGATAGAGTGGAGCTGCTTATGGAATCCTATTATGGACGGAACTCAAGATCAAATCTGATAAATTTCTCCTCTGATTAACATTTACATTTTTTTTAGACAATTACCACTGTACCTTAAAAGAGAGACAGATTTTTGTGTATTTCAGCTGGTGTGTGACCTTCCCTGATGAGAAAGTAAGCCTGTGTTAGAAACTGAAGCACCTTTATTGTTCATTACCGCCAAAAGGCATAGCCACTAGGGGGCAGCACTGCAATCTTTATAGCACCTTTCACAGTAAGCAGCACGGAGAAGTGTTTTAAAAAGCACATTTCACTCTATAAATAATTCTACTATTATTGTAAAACCTACAAAAAAAGTCACTATATTGTCCTATTCTTCACAATTCTGAGTTGTGCATTAGTTGAGTCAAGTCTAGTCTACTGATAGATAGATAGATAGATAGATAGATAGATAGATAGATAGATAGATAGATAGATAGATAGATAGATAGATTAGTGGTGGACAGCTGGAGGACAATACCTCCCCTGGGACATGAGAGGGCAGCCACCCTGGGTTGCATCCAGGCCACGGGATCGGGGCATAGAAGCTCAACCTTGTTGGGGTTCATGGCCACCGCCAGGGTGCGCTCGGATGGATACAGGGCCATGGACTGCAGCACTTCCACCACACCAGGAAGTGCTCAGGAAGATCATCATGCAGCACCAGGAGCACATCCTGGAGCATTTGGAGAAACGGACTTGGGAGGCAGAGGACAGAGCTTATGGGAGAGGAGTGGAGGTGGCAGAAGAAAAGAAAGAGAAAATAAAAGAGAAGGACTGAGTTGCTAAAGAAGGAACAAAATAAATGTGTGTTTTTGGGACTTCTGAGTCTGCATGTAGTTGGGCTGATCTTACACTCTCTCTCTCTCTCTCTATATCTATATCTATATATATATATATTATATATATTATCTATATATATATCTATATATATATATTATCTATATATATATATCTATATATATATCTATTATCTATATATATATATATATATATCTATATATAGACACATACACACATATGTATATTTTATATACGGTAGTAGAACACAGTTCACACTGTCTGAGTGGGTGGCAAGATGAAGCCTTACCTCTGATAAAGAACACCCAATCTTGAATACATTTAGCAAATCTGCCTAGACCACAAGGAAAAATGATGCATGGTCTGATGCAAGGTGTTACAGAAAGTACCGAAAAGCCATACTTAATAAAATGAAGAGATTCATTTCTGGAAAGTAACTCAAGTAAAAGTTAATTTTTCCTGTGAGACAATAATTCAAGTAAGAATTTTAAAGGAATATGCAAATGGAAAAATATTCCATTTTTATAAGTTATTGTACATACCTAATGTATTTTGTAGTGATGGCTGAGAAAAACGTTTAATCTCACATTTTCATGCAGAATGGAGAGAAAAAAAATTCTGATAATAGAAGCCAATAGTGACCAGTGGAAAAGAGTGCCCAAAATCATATGTTACTTGTGTTGCATAATCCACATTCAGTTGTATGCTCAAAAATGTAAAACACATGCTTTTTGCTAATATACTGTTAAACTAGCAAAGCGTGGCATTCGGGACAAAAACAACCCGAAGACTCCCAAGCAATTTTACCATACTCATGTACCTGGACAGCATCAGCGAATTACCTAGTTCAGAGAACTGGGACCCACCTTGTGCTTGTTGGCTTTCGGGAGAAGATACCATATCTTAAAGAGGGAAAGAGGGGTCCTTTCATCGGAGCAACGTTTCAGCCGTGGCATGGCCAAATGGGGAGGCAGCTAGATGAATGAGGTCTCCAGGACTCTAAATATATCCAAACCTAATTATGTCATATCATCTACTGTTAAACCGTACTTCTAAAATTTTTATTATTATGCTGTCTTAAGGAATTGTTCTGTTCTGTATATTGTATTGACCCCCTACTTTTGACACCCACTGCACGCCCAACCTACCTGGAAAGGGGTCTCTCTTTGAACTGCCTTTCCCAAGGTTTCTTCCATTTTTCCCTACAAGGTTTTTATTGGGAGTTTTTCCTTGTCTTCTCAGAGAGTCAAGGCTGGGGGGCTGTCAAAAGGCAGGGCCTGTTAAAGCCCATTGCGGCACTTCCTGTGTGATTTTGGGCTATACAAAAATAAACTGTATTGTATTGTATTGTATTAACCCGTATCACTGGCATATGAGTCCTAACAATCTTTTTCTTGAGAAAATACCCCCAGATAGACAGCACTTTTAGTGAAAATGTCAAGCCTTGCCCTCCGTTGCTGAAGTGTTTCACTTGCACATTGTTGAGCAGCATCGGCTTCATTTCAACATGTCATTAGCGGCTCTATTCAATAAGGGTGCCCACAAAAAGGCGAGCTTCAAAAGGGCGACCTCAATTGAGTGCGGCAAATAAAGGTGTTCATAGATAATTTAGTTCAAATGGCTCTGGAATACAACAAAGGTGCAGATCTACTCATAGTCGAAGGCTACACATTCAGAAAGGAGAAAACTATCAACGGGAAACAAATCTGGAAATGCACTGAATATAGGATTAGAAAATGTTTGTCTCGCTGTCATACCAAAAATGAATTGGATGTTTTAATATTCTTGCTTTCACCTTTTTATATGTTCAATCATTGCCTTTATCTAATAAATTTTCTGTAATGATTTTGTTGCGTTTGTCTTTATTCACTGCACCCAATTGAGGTCGCCCTTTTGAAGCTCACCTTTATTTACATGCCCTTATTGAAGGATACCGTCATTAGCATGACACCATAGTTGTGCGGCGGTGTTTTCTGCACACAGGTCTTTCGTAGTGAGAAGTGAGGTGCATGCAAGTGCTGAAAAATTTGAAAAGTGCATGCATGTGCCATCTAGTGGCAGTGGTTGAGCATCAGTAGAGTGGACTGCTCCCTACACACACTGGTCTTTTGTTTATATATGTCTAATAGTTACATCTCGAATAAGCAGCATTTGGGATCAACAGAAAATCTATGGACAAGGAGGAACAGAACTAGTTTTGAGTGAATTATAATGGTGCAATAGTCTTTTAAGAGCACCTGAGTCCTAGGGAAACATCTATGCTGGAACAATTATGGTGGCCAAAAATATGACCTAGAGTTGTGGGAAAGCAATGCAAGCCACAGTGCCTCACACAACAAAAGACGCAGACAGAACCAAAACCACAAGCTGGCAATAAATAAATAAACTATAGATCACTGCGCTGACAGAGTACATACAGTATCTTGGGGCACACATTGGTCCTCCCATAAAGCTGATCATTCCAATGTTTAAAGTCGTGGGCTACAAGCGCAGCCAGAAGATCTCTTATTGTTTCCCAAGTGTCTGTGCAGATGCTTGATTCTTTTTTTCCTCCACCAAGAAGAAACAATTTATAATTAGTAATAAACTTTTTGTTGTTATTATTTAACAGGATCTCATTCTGACATGAGGAGAAAGATGGGAGAACTCCTTTAAGACCTGTTTTGAGATCACAGCTTGGCACGTGGCTAATTATGTATTCTCTGCTACTAAGATACAGGAATCAGGGTTATATATCCGGTGACAGAACACACTATGGTTAGCTACCCCTCACATGAATATAAATATATGTTGTTTGGTTTTTTTTAATGCACACAGGATGGAAATGTGGCTGATTGGGTCATGACAATATGGCAAGATCCACTTAATCAAATCTTAGAATAAGCGTTTATATCTGGGAAAAGGACATTCTCCTTTATTGCTGATTTTAAAGATTTAGTCTTGTTGTAGGCTCTCCTCTCTTTCTCTTGGGCTGGGGTTAAATTCTGATTAGTTCAATTTGACATGGTTGTATGGAATGTTGCTTTCTTTAAATTAAGTCAATTAAAAAGGTTCAATGTGGGGCATAGGTAGCATGGCAGAACGGTTCTGGAGGCGAATGTGGGAATGGGTGAGTCTGTATTCTTGTGCTGGACCAACCTGTTCCCTCATCAGCACTGGAGTCATGACTGCCATACCTGCATCCCAAAGTAGTTTAAAAAGGTAGTCGAAGTGCGAGTTGGGGCAGTAAATTGTCTCTCACTCAAGGAGAAGTCCTATAGGAGCGCAGTAGTAGATGACCCAAGGGGCATATAGATGATTACAATGGTTAAGATGAGCAAGATATGAAAGAGCTAAACCACGTCAAAGTTTGAAAGTACTGAGCACAAGTTTATTTTTGATAAATGAAGAAATAAGCAGGCAACACAAAGAGTGACATGTTCTGTTCTTAGTATGCAGGAGAAAATTAACAGCCACATTCTAGATGTACTGTAATCTATTGTTTTAACAGGAGGGGGTCAGCAGACAGGCAGTTGGAAAAGTCAAGGTGAGAAGTAATGAATTATTATGTACTATCATTTCAGTATCTTTACATTCACACTTAACAGACAAGCACCAGCAATACTGTGAAGGTAAGAAGAATTTGTGATAAGTGAACTTATGTGAGGCTCAAATGATTTTTTTTTTTTTTTTTACAAATTGTTCAGGAGTGATTCTCCCCCATTTTTCTTAGCAGAATTGATCGAGATCCTCTAGGCTGGTGGGATGGCCCCTCCAAATATTGCCACAGTTTCTCAATAGGGTTAAGATCAGGGCTTTGACTTGACAATTCCAAAATATTCGCCTTTCTGTTTTTAAGCCATGTCAGTGTTAGGCTGGCCTAATGCTTAGGGTTACTGTCATGTTGAAAGATGAAACTTCTACTGAGCTTTTGATTCATAGCAGACTGGAACAAGTTCTCCTGCAATATTGTGTTATGTGTGTCCATCCATTGTCCCATCAACTCTAACAACACTCCCAGTCCCAGCAGATGAAAAGCATCCTCAAAGCATGATGTTGCTACCACCATATTCCACTGTAGGTAAGTTGCTTCTTCAGGCATGGGCAGTGTGTTTTATACCACACACACCTCTTTGAACTCTGGGCAAAAAGAGTCATCTCATCTGATAATAACACCTTCTCCCACATCTTAACCGACTCTTTCTCATGCTTTATAACAACTGCCATATGTCCTTTTATGTGGGCCTTCTTAAGGAAGGAGTGGCTTCTTTTCTTGCTACTCTTCCTCAAAGGCCTGTTTTATGGAGAGCTCTTGCAATTGTGGACCCCCCTGCACCTTCACTCCAGTTTCAGCCAAACAGCATGGCAGACTTCTGAGAGTGACGGTTGGATTTTTTGCAGCCTCTCTCACAGGTCGATGGCTCTGATGTTTAGTTTTCAGGGACGGCCTGTTCTAGTTGAAGTCTGGGTGATGAACCTTTCACTTTCTGATGACAGATCCAGTATTGCTTAACAGAACATTCAGACTCTTTGATTTTTTTGTTGCCATTTACTGCATTATGCATTTCAGTGACTTTGCTTCTCACATCAGCACACAGCTCCTCTGTCTTCATTTTTGCAGTGATTGTCCAACAAAGAATATAGCACTTACAAAGGGTGCTTGTTATATCCAGAAAATATAAAGGACTTAGAAATCGTACCTAATTATGTTTAATTATAACTGTCACCTTTGTGTTGTTTGCAATTCATTTGTTTGTGTAAAACTGGAGTTTCCACAGCTCAGGGGTTTAAATATTTCTGCAAACAATAACTTTATGGAGTTTTTCTTCTCAAGTTAAACATTTACAGAAAATGCTCTGTTACTTTGCAAATGCATTGTTAAAGCATAAGAGTTCACATTAAAAATACTGAATGGAAAATGTGTACAAATTTTTTAGTCATGCAGAAAATGATGATTTACAAGGGGGCTGAATACTTTTGCATGCCACTATCTGTGTGTATATATAAATATCTACACACAACATATATACAGTATACAATAATTGTATTAAAACTCAATCAGATACATAAGATTTCGACCATGACAAAATGATGCTAGCAAGGCTGATTAAGAAAAGACAAAATAAAAGTATACTATGATTTACATTGTCAGAAGTCGCACTAAGATCAAAGAGACGATGATAAAGATCCTGTTTAGCTGAATAGGTTTGAAGTCTCCTAGTAACTTCCAAGTAACTAAGGAATGGGAGGTGGAAGATGGGTGTGAATTTATCAAGACAGGAATATTGATAAGCAAATCCCATGGAGTTCACCTTGCCTTGAGTTCAGCAAAATCACGGGAATGTTCACAAACTTCACCAACTTTGCAAAATGCATTCAAGTTAATGGAAAAGGAGGAACTGAACTAGTTTTGAGTGCAATGGTCTTTTACGAGTCCCAGAGTACTAGAAAAGGATCTGCCAGCTATGCTAGACCGATTATCGTGGCCAAAAACGTGACCTTCACTGTAATTGTGTGTTTTCCAGCAGGGGGCGCTAGCTCCCTGGTTGGAATAAGTTGTTTTTGTAATTGCTGCGTCTTAAGTAACCCAAAACTATATAGATATAACATTAAAAGGTGATACCTCTTCCTTAGTGATATGGCAGTAAGAAATCACATAGGAGAAATAACTTAGCTTTCTGTAATGACGATTTACACAGCATACCAGACGAAGAAGCCAATGACAAGACTTGTTACCGAAGTGGGAGCTCAATGTATACACTTTCGTTGCTGCGCTGGAAGGATTTTCCGGATCCGATGACGTTATCTCCCATCCGTCCGTCGGCTTCAAAGGTGTGCCAGGCAATGTTCCAAGGTTTTATACTTTCTCTCCATGCGCAGGCCCCACTTAGGGAAATCATGCCATCCCAAACAAGGAAAAGAAGATCCAATGTCATGCTGACTCTGACACACAGAAATAGTACAATGCCCATTTTTTTTAGTTTCTTGTGTTCTAATGCTTGCCTAGTAGTTCTAAATGATAAGCCCCTGTGTGCTAAATCTGGCCTTGTGTTAGCTGTACATGTGAGTGGATTTATAAAATATTTTTTGTACAGAGCACAGTGACATATTAAACTTATAAACTTATTACAGGGTGGCAGTCCCAACTACTGTTCCAACCCGGCTCAATCAATTAAAGAAACAGATGAAACAATAACCATAAACAAAATACAACAGATGACGAC
Organism: Polypterus senegalus; assembly: GCF_016835505.1. Taxonomy (NCBI): domain Eukaryota; kingdom Metazoa; phylum Chordata; class Cladistia; order Polypteriformes; family Polypteridae; genus Polypterus; species Polypterus senegalus. The sequence goes on from NC_053155.1 coordinate 33,797,530, forward strand.
AAACTAGCAATAAGAATGAAGATATGTACATATAGATATACACACATTATACAAGTATACATACAGTTAGGTCCATAAATATTTGGATAGAGACAGCTTTTTTTTCTAATTTTGGTTCTGTACATTACCACAATGAATTTTAAATGAAATAACTCAGATGCAGTTAAGTGCAGAGTTTCAGCTTTAATTCAGTTGGTTGAACAAAAAGATTGTATAAAAATTTGAGGCAACTAAATCATTTTTTTAAACACATTTCAGGGGCTCAAAAGTAATTGGACAAATTAAATAACTGGAAATAAAATGTTCATTTCTAATACTTGGTTGAAAACCCTTTGCTGGCAATGACAGCCTGAAGTCTTGAACTCCTGGACATCACCAGATGCTGGGTTTCCTCCTTTTCAATGCTCTGCCAGGCCTTTACTGCAGCGGTTTTCAGTTGCTGTTTGTTTGTGGGCCTTTCTGTCCGAAGTTTAGTCTTCAACAAGTGAAATGCCTGCTCAATTGGGTTACGATCAGGTGACTGACTTGGCCATTCAAGAATTTTCCAATTCTTTGCTTTAATAAACTCCTGGGTTGCTTTGGCTGTATGTTTTGGGTCATTGTCCATCTGTATCATGAAACGCCCCCAATCAATTTGACTGCATTTAGCTGGATTTGAGCAGACAGTATGTCTCTGAACACCTCAGAATTCATTCGGCTGCTTCTGTCCTGTGTCACATCATCAATACACACTAGTGTCCCAGTGCCACTGGCAGCCATACACGCCCAAGCCATCACACTGCATCCACCGTGTTTTACAGATGATTTGGTATGCTTTGGCTAATGAGCTGTTCCACGCCTTCTCCATACTTTTTTCTTGCCATCATTCTGGTAGAGGTTGATCTTGGTTTCATCTGTCCAAAGAATGTTTTTCCAGAACTGTGCTGGCTTTTTTAGATGTTCTTTAGCAAAGTCCAATCTAGCCTTTCTATTCTTGAGGCTTATGAGTGGCTTGTACCTTGCAGTGCACCCTCTGTATTTACTTTCATGCAGTCTTCTCTTTATGGTAGACTTGGATATCAATACGCCGACCAAGCCCTGGAGAGTGTTGTTCACTTGGTTGGCTGTTGTGAAGGGGTTTCTCTTCACCATGGAAATGATTCTGCGATCATCCACCACTACTGTTGTCTTCCATGGACGTCCAGGTCTTTTTGCGTTGCTGAGTTCACCAGTGCTTGTTTTCTTTCTCAGGATGTACCAAACTGTAGATTTTGCCACTCGTAATATTGTAGCAATTTCTCGAATGGGTTTTTTCTGTTTTCTCAGCTTAAGGATGGCTTCTTTCACCTGCTTGGAGAGCTCCTTTGACCGCATGTTGTCTGTTCACAGCAAAATCTTCCACATGCAAGCACCACACCTCAAATCAACTCCAGGCCTTTTATCTGCTTAATTGATAAGACATAACGACGGGCTTGAAATCACCTGCCCATGAAACAGCCTTTGAGTCAATTGTCCAATTACTTTTGAGCCCCTGAAATAAAGGGATTGTGTTAAAAAAATGCTTTAGTTGCCTCACATTTTTACGCAATCGTTTTGTTCAACCCACTGAATTAAAGCTGAAAGTCTGCACTTGAACTGTATCTGAGTTGTTTCATTTAAAATTCATTGTGGTAATGTACAGAACTAAAATTAGAAAAAAGTTGTCTCTGTCCAAATATTTATGGACCTAACTGTACATACACAAATACACACAAGTGTCCTTTGTAATGTTTGGGACAAAGACGCATTTTTCTTTAATGTACCTCTGCTCCACAGTGATTAAACTGCACATTGCAGACTTTCATTTAAGGGTATTTGCATACGTTTCACTCACACCATGTAGAAATGAAAACCCTTTTTATACATGGTGCACCCAATTCAGGGCACCATAACATTTGGGACAATTGGTCTCACAGGTGTTTGTAATTCCTCAGGAGGGTTTCACGGTTTCATAAGATACCCAGGCTTGCTTCGACCCTTTAGAGTCAGTAGTTGGCATTATCTAACATGATGACAAGTGTTGTGCCAATGAAAGTCAAAGAAGCCATTATGTGGCTGAAAAACAAGAATAAGACCATGAAAGACTTCGGTAAAACCTTAGAATTGCCTAAATCAATTGTCTGGAATATCATTACGAAGAAAGAACGCACTGATGAGCTCAGTAACTGCAATGGGACTGGTAGGCCAAAAAAACCTCCACTGTTGATGACAGGAGAATCCTCACTATGGTCAAGATAAAGCCCCAAATGCCTGTCCGAAAGATCAGAAGCGGTCTTTAGCAGGCCGATGTGGATATCAGCAGAAGGCTTCATGAACAGAAACACAGAGGCCACACTACAAAATTCAAACCACTAGTTAGCCACAAAAATAGGACAGCCAGATTACGGTTTGCAAAAAAGGACATAAAATAGCTCGCAGAATTCTGGGAAAAAGTCTTGCGGATGATGAGACGCATCAGAGTAGTGGCAAGAGCAAAATATGGAGACGAAAAGGAACTGCCCAAGATCCAAAGCAGACCACATCATCTGTTAAACATAGTTGCAGGGGTGTTATGGCTTGGGCAAGCATGGCTGCCACAGGTCCTGGCACACTTGGCTTCATTGATGATGTGATTGCTGATGGCAGCTGCACAATGAACGTTCAGGTGTAGAGAAACATCTGATCTGCTCAAGTTCCATTAAATGCCTCCAAACTCATTGGATGGTGCTTCATCCTACAACAAGATGATCCAATAATAATAATAATTCTTTACATTTATATAGTGCTTTTAATTACTACTCAAAGAGCTTCAGTGAATGAGAAGCCACTTCAACCACCACTAATGTGTAGCATCAACCTGGATGATGCAACGGCAGCCATTTCTGTGCCAATACACTCACCACACATTAGCTGTTAGGTGGTGAAGTAGTGAGAGAGATAGCTAGTTAGGGACAGGGGATGATTAGAGGACCAGACTGACTTGGCCGAGGTGGGAAATTCACCCAGGACATCAGGATATACCCTGATCTTTATGAGGGATGCACAGGGATCTTTTATGATCACAGAGAGTCATCCAAAGATTGGTGCCATTTTTAGAGAACAGTGTCCCCGTCACTGTCCTGGGGCATTGGGATCCACATTCAGACCACAGGGTAAGCACCCCCTGCTGGCCTTCCCAACACCTCTTCCAGCAGCAATCCAATATTTTCCTAGATGGTCTCCAATCCAAGTACTTGCAGGGCCTGAATATACTTAGCATTGTGTTTGCAGCATACTTCAGAACAGGTCATCCACCAGAAGCTAAGGCTACACAGGAGTTTTTCCAAAGCTAAAAAAAAATCCAATTGAGCATGACTTCAATGCACCCGTAACAACTAGGAGCTGAAGATGGCTGCATTAGAGGCTTACCAGGGCATCACCAGTGAAGATCCTCAGCACCTGGTGATGCCTATGAATCGCAGACTTCAAGCAGTCAATACATGCAAAAGTACTAAATATGCCTGTTTTAAACAACCTGCCATTGCTGTGACCCAAACACTATGGTGCCCTGAAATGTGAGGGACCATGTAAAAAAAGTGTTGTCATTTCTACATGGTGTTACCAAAATGAATATCCTTAAATGAAAGTCTGCACTTTAATCACAACTGAATTGTTTGATTTACAATTACACTGTGGAACAGAGGAAAAGGGAAAACAAGGAAAAATGTTTTCACCCCCAACATTTTGTACAGCACTGTACAGTATATTTATGCACTGATTGGCTGTGCCATGAAGCAGAGGGCACAAACCAATCAATTAGTCCGTACTGAGTTCATATAAGGGATGAGGGTTCGGGCCATATGCACAAATCTTAAATGCTGTCAAATAATAACAATCACAAAAGATTTATTACTGTTTACAAGGTGTTCCTATCTTTTTGATGGAAGACAAAGGTGCAAAAAAATAAATAAATAAATGCTGGTATCTGCTTAGCTCAAACACTGGCTAGCCTGCCACGTTATCATGTTTGCCAGTAGTTACACTCGCTAGGAAATTTGGCACACATCCCTCCCGTGCCCCCTTTATATAAAAAGCACTAGACTAATTATAATATAATTCTAGTAAGTGGTGCTCTTCATGTCACAAATAATAAAAGTTAAATTGACTTTAAAATTCTGCTTATGGTTTATAAAGCCTTAAATCATCTCGCTCCATCCTATATATCAGAATGTCTGACACCTTATATTCCAAATCGTAACCTCAGATCCTCAAATGAGTGTCTCCTTAGAATTCCAAGAACAAAACTTAAAAGAAGTGGTGAGGCGACCTTCTGCTGCTATGCACCTAAAATCTGGAATAGCCTGCCAATAGGAATTCACCAGGCTGATACAGTAGAGCAGTTTAAAACACTGCTGAAAACACATTACTTTAACATGGCCTTTTTATAACTTCATTTTAATCTTAATTTAACTTAATCCTGATACTCTATATGTTCAATTTCCTCAAAATAACTATTCATGGTGGCTCTAAAATCGGTACTGACCCCTACTCTCTCTTCTGTTTCTTTTTCCGGTTTCTTTGTGGTGGTGGCCTGCGCCACCACCACCTACTCAAAGCATCATGATGCACCAACATTGATGGACTGAAAGCCAGAAGTCTACGTGACCATCATCATCATCAAGCCCTTCCGTGAGAATCCTAAATCCAAAGAGGACTGTTTCATTTATGTTAGGTAGAATGCCCAAAGGGGACTGGGCGGTCTCATGGTCTGGAATCCCTACAAATTTTATTTTTTCTCCAGCCGTCTGGAGTTTTTTTGTTTTTTCTGTCCCCCCTGGCCATTGAACCTTACTCTTATTCGATGTTAATTATTGTTGATTTATTTTGTTATCTTATTGTGTCTTTTATTTTTCTATTCTTTATTATGTAAAGCACTTTGAGCTACTGTTTGTATGAAAATGTGCTATATAAATAAATGTTGTTGTTGTTGTTGAAAAGTAAATGGTGCACACCAGACTGTTTCCTTACAGAGCCCCAGAGTAAATGTACTCCTCAAATGGTAATACTGTAGTTTTGCTTATATGTTTGCAGCTGAAAATCCACAAAGGGACAAAAATTAGTCATCTTTCTTAAAACAGGAATTTATTCCTAAGCTTTCGACAAACTACCAGGTGTCATCATCAGAGGGGAAAATGATTAGACATACAGGAATCAAAGACAATGTATAGTAAAGGGTGGGTGTTGGTTATAAAGTCTTTAATTATTTGGATATTTTTCTTTTTAAGCCTGCATATGCTGGGTTCAAGTCCAAATGTCTGCTAATGGCATTTCAATTTGATAACCACAATTCAAACATAAATGCCATTAACAGACACTTGGATGAGCAAAGCAGACTGCTCCACAGCTTAACTGGAGTACATTTACAGTATGCATGCGTGAAAAAAATGGCTGCTACCCCCCTGTAAGGTTAACGCTGGCTTCACAAAGCATCAAGAGGTAGTAGGAAAAAAATGTTCACCTGAGCTGGTCAAATGGCAAATTTCTAGGAAAACATTCAGCGAACAAGGTCACCAGCGAACCCCAAGCTGACCACGTTTGTTTTGTGAATCTAACTCTTGTGTAATACACTGCCATACAGTACCCATTCTGTTTATTTATTTTTTTTATCTTATAACCTCTCTACCTGCTATGGATCTTTCATAACTCCTGTCATCTCCAGTTCATTTTTCCCCTTATATTCATTGCTTAACACTAGAATCCCTGAAGCCTACGAAAAAACTTGTAATCCTGGGCCACCTTAAATTTCTTCACACCTCTCCATTAGCATCTTTTGTTTTGCAAATGTGTCGATCAGCACACATGGCAGAGAGCCTGCTATCCTGTTCTCCCTACCACCGCAGCCAAGTCCATCACAAAATTTTTAGAGCTCCTTGGAGTGAGGTGCCTGGAGTTATAGGTTAGGGTAAACAATATACTGTTATTTGAAACAAATACATTTCATGTGTGTTCCATGTCTACAACTATCTATGTAAATGTAGGATGACAGGAAATGCAAGGCAAGAAATCTTCAATACAGAACTAGAACAGAAACCTTCTTAATGTTCTACGGTGTGAAGACTGAAGTCCAAATACCAAAAAATCACTTTCACAAAAGACACAGATATAACAATATTTATAGATATTTACTAAAGTAAAAGAAAATGGAATAGGGTACGACACATACACACCCACATATACATCTGCTTAGCTGGTGTAGATATAAGAACTTCTGTCTCCAAGTCGAGAGGTGGCGGGTTCGATTCCGGGTCTTTCATGTACTGAACTGTTCCGAGTAGTAAGCTGCAATTATTACTACTATTATAAAATAAAAACATACATTTGATTTGTTTTGAGTCTGTAACAGCTTGTGTAAATTTAAGGTATTTGTAAAAAGTTAGCGCTTTGTTTCATTATTCACTTTCGCTCCCCCGATCTTGCACTGCTGTTTTCAAATAAAGATATGCTAATACAGAGGTGAACTCAGATGAGGATTCTACATCGAAGAAAGAGAACAGAAGACCTCCTTGCGAGAAACGTCCAGTCACGTATAAGAACAACGCAGCTGCACCAGGCGTAAAGGCAAAAGATGGCATCGTTTGGATGCAGCAAGAGGTTAGGCGTCATCCTGCCAGTGAATCTGCCACACACGTCCTTCAATGAAACAGCAGGGCTTACAGAGCTCGCCAAGGTATCACGCAAAGTGCCGTTTGTAATTATTTACTTATACAAAAGCCAGATCAAATGTTATTTACCTTGATTTATTTACTTCTCTCCCTACAGCTTAAAGTCACAAGTAGACTGCAGAGCTTCCTGTGTTTGATCAACACGGGCACACTGACAAAGCACATGTGCAATGCCACTCCTTATTTCAGGAAAAGATTCTAGTCATCCCACGGGAGAAAGACTTTCAGAGACCGTCATAAAGCTATTTCTGGACAAAGGCAGAAACATAACAGTTGTGTAGCGTGCGTCAGGAGCTTCTACCTGCAGTTAATGTCATTTCCGTACAGTACTGCCTCTCTCACAGTTTCAAACTTCAATGCCATTAACTTTACAGTCAACAGCAATATTGTCTCTCATCTCCAAAATACCACATGCAGACTGCAGTCCAGCCACTACCTAAGTGCAGTTACAAATGATCGATTCAGTAATGTTCAATCAGAAAAAAAGACAAACATAAAAGAACTCCTTCAAATGACACTTAAATAATTAATAATGATAAAGCAGAAAGACTTCCTTGCTAGGAAAAGGGGGGAAAAAACAAACTTCAACTTCAAGGAAAGATAACTAAAATAAGAGCAACTTAAATAGACTAACTTTTAAATACACCTGGCTCTAAAGTAATATTTAATTCCTATCATCAACAATAGCTAATGTTGAAAGAGCCCTCACCTGGGTCTATGGGAATAATAAACACATCTTTGTTTACAGGAAAATTAATGTTTCAAAAGTATACTTTATATCAAAGCTTAGAAAGCTGCAGATACCCGAGTTTACAAAGTTATTTAGCAATTCTGAACACCAAGCACTTCGCTGGCAAACGTCGCAGAAAGATAAAAATCATTTACTTCATTCTTTTACAGGTACTGTATGTGCCCACTATATGGATGTTAAAATAGGCAAGTAAGAAAATACATCCTTTTTTAGGGATAGCTGAAGATTTATTTGCAATTGCCTCGTTTTAGTCAATCACTCAGGAGTAAACTGACAACAAGGCTTCACCATGTAAAAAAGTGGGAAGAACCCTCACATTTACAATGTCATTTGTGTTTTAAAAAAAAAAAAAAAAAAAGTATAATACTGTGGGAAAAATATCAAGAATAATTTTTCTCCATAACTTACGATTTTTTTTTTTATTACTAAGGCAGTTAACACTTCTACCATACTTTATTCATCACGTTTATTCAAAAAGTAAAAAATGATAACAGGCAAATCATAAAAGGATATTCTTTAGCAAAAAAATAATAATAATAATTAGCAAAGGAAATGCATAATGATGGATTCTCAATAAAGGTAGGTCTTGTTTTTTACTTCAGTTGCTCTGTACTAACAATTCATTACCTAAGAAGGCTTTTAATGTAACAGGTTACACTGCCGTTCAAAAGTTTTAGAACACCTCAGTTTTTATGGAAAAGAATGCATTTTAATATGTTAATGTTTAATGAAATCAAGGCAAAGAACAAATAAACAATGGAAAATAAAAAAATAAGTCAAGGAATCATCAAGTGTACAAATTTTAAGTGACATTTTTGATTAAAGAAAGTGAACCACCTTTAGCTGATATAACAGCCAAACTGTGGTAACCCTTTTGATTCAGAAGTGCAAGTCACCAACTCTCCTCCAGCAACAGAATCCCAGACCTTCACACTTCCTCCTCCCTCCCTATTTGACAGTTGGTGTCATACAATAAGGAACCATCGTTTCATCAAATCGACAGTGTACAAGCACCCTGCGTGATGAACCAAAGATTTTAAATTCTGATTCATAGTTCCATAAGACTTTTCTCCAGTCTGCAGTAGTCCACAGCCAGTATTTCAAGACCCCATTTTGTCATTTAAGGAATGGCTTTCTTCCTGCCACTCACCCTGTCAAACCTGCAGCACAAAGTCTCCTCTTCACAGTAGAAACTCGAGGCTTGCTTTTTTTGACCTGCACTGTTAAGCTGTCCTTGAAGCTGTTGTGCTGTGAGCGTCTGTGATCATGCAAGCTGGTGACCCTCAGTAACTCATCTTCTGACTGGGTTGTGACTTTGGGTCTGCCAGATCTCTTCCAATTCCAAGTTTCTCCTAGTTTCCAATTGCTTTTGGATTGTGTAGGACACCACTGTACTCACTGACACTTGTAATTCTTTTTTTGTTTTTTTTTGCAATTTCACTAAATGAAAGAACTACGCTTTTACTGGTAATAATGCTCTGTCATTTAATTTGTCAATTGCCAAGTTTTATTTCAAAGGGTATATTCTAACTCTGCTTTAAGACAGACAGAGTGGTTTAAAGTAATCAACAGAAGTTGGGACACGTGCAAATTGTTTCAACTTGCAAAGCTTAATTTACTTTAATTGCCTCAGAATATCTGTAGGTTTCAACCTATTAGTTGTTCACTGAAGAAAGCTCCTTTGTAATATTTTGAAGTTTCATTTTTTTTCAGTTTCTACTAACCTAAACTTTAAATTGAAACCTCTGACAGTTTACTGCTCGTCTTTTCACCATTTTAGGTCATTCACTGTATTTCAACAGAATAAATTTCAAGAAAAACTGGAAAAACTGAAGTATTTTAAAATTTTTCAATGGTAGTATATATAAATAATTTAGAAAACAGTGAACTGTTTTACAAGGGCTAGCTGTAAAACAATGTATAACATTGCATTCTTTCATTGACATTCTAGTTTTTGTAATTAATTTAGGTTTTAATATATAAAACATGAATCACTGGTCCAGAGGAGGTTTATACAGTATATCCACTTTCATGTACTGTTTTGAATTGCACTGTTTACTATGTAAGAAACATCACCTGGATGCGCTGGGACGCATCATCAGTGATGTATCCTGAGGTCATCGGGCGTTTTGGGTCTCGCAACATCATACACCCTCGCTCAGGCGACCCAGCCGGGGTTGATCAATCCCCAATTTACATCCCAGTAGCAATCCATGGATCAGCCCTCTTTACCCAAAGCCACCTCTCTGGCTTTACTTGCGGATTTAATGGCCTTCTGTTTGACCGCTCCTGTAATGCCCAGCCGTGTGAGGGCTCTGCAGAGTGAGCGTCCTGCAAATCCGATATTTTAAAACACATTAACAAAAAAGTTTTTATAACAGAATTGGTCTTATTTTTAATATGAGGCAGATGCTTTAGGAACAACAAATATTTCTCAAAATACATACAAGTATAAGGGAGGCAACTGAGGAATTTCAGAGGTTTATATATTTGTATTTTAAACTCTGAACTATACACTATAAAACAGGCCACCAATACTGTTACATTACATGAATCATGAAAGTTATTTATTTCTTTTTGAATTTAAAAATTATTAGAAGTTCACAGACACACCAAAAGTGAAAAGAAAAATGTATCTATAAAGACTTACTCGATGTGCCTAAAATATAAAATGTGTTTCCACAAAGAAAATTAACTGTGGTTGATGTAAAAGCCTTTAAACCAATACCAATTTTCTTATATATATATATATATATATATATATATATATATATATATATATATATATATATATATATATAAGACATATATATATATATGTATATATAATGTATTGCTTATGAAGGTTATACTGAAGTTAACAGGTTTAAAATTACCCATAGTCATGTCATTCATTTTATTACATCTTTCATTGTTTATACTTTTAGCAGTGCACAAGAATGAAAAGGGTATAATTAAAATGAATTAAACTGAAAACTTGCATAGTTATATTCAATGAGAAACTAACATGATCTACAAAGCTAGTTTAGCTAAATGTGCAATTGACAAAAAGTTCAGCACATGATGAAAGGACAACTTATTCAACAGAACAAAAATTTGAGAATATCATGACAACTTTCATTTTTTGTTTAATGTACAAAGTCTAACAACTTTCCCATAAACTACATTATTTAAGTTTTATATAGGCTGCATTTGACCATAACAGAAAATATAAGTAATACAGTATTAATTTAAAATGGAAACAGACACTGTCCACATAAAAAAAAAAAATGTCACAAACACGGAAATACAGTATTTATTAAAAATAAGTATTTCTTTAACATACATGAAAAAATGTTAAAATTAAAGAAAATTAGAACATATAAAAGAAACCTACTTTAGTTACTTTTATATAACTGAACAGAATGCTTGGTCTCTTACATTTGATACAAAGTTACACATAACATGACTTTACACAATGCAGTCTTACCATTAACAGTGTACAAGATTAGTATCTGAATTTCAACAAGATTATGGATTTCAGCAAATGATCAGGCTTTCAATTAACATTTTTAGAGAAACTAATTTGAAACTTGATTGTTACTTGTAGATTTCATTGATTTTTTTTAAATAATCAAAATGAAGGAACAAGTTAATATAACTTGAAATTAACTGCATTTCTGGTTATGCTTACATAAAGGACTCCTTTATAGTGGCAGCAGGAGTTTTTAAACTTTACCAAAATATGCTAAGACACCTGAGGGAAATTTGTGATTTTTGTGTGCAAAAAAAGGCTTTACATAGCTAACCTTCACACAAAATTAAAATAAACTAGGCTTTCTGCTGCTTGTAAAATTGGAACACTTAGAGAGTGCAAACTGATCTGTACTTCAAATTACCCCCTCAATTCAGAATGGGCTGCCTATCCAGGATTGGTTCCCATCTTGTACTTAATGCTGCCAGGACAGGTTTAAAATGCTAACAAAACTATACTGGACAATCACAACAGGAAATGGATGGATGACTAGAGGATTATTAATTGAATAATACATTGTTCGTATGTACTGGATTTACCATAATTACTTTTAAGACATTTCATGTGTTTTTATTAAGAAGATTTTAAAAAAATCAAGTCAATTATTTAGATGCATCAAAATCAACAGGTTTTCTTCCTTGATGTAAAACAAGCTATTATCCAAAAACAGCTATGCTACAAATCAATGCTTGAAACCATTTGCAAATAATTGTCAGGTATATGTCACAGTGTTAAAATTACCGTAGATCCCGTTATATAAGCCGAGAATTTCGTCCTAGATTTTTGGCTTGGAGTTTGGGGGTCGGTTTATACAACATGTATCGTTTCAGATTCAAGATTTCCAGCGCAATGCCGGTTTTGCCGATGAATACGGAAGTAAATAATGACGAAACCACAGAGCCATCTTTCAGATGAAGAAGTAACTTTGCATGCCGGTACTTTAAATTAAATAAAGAATTTATTCAAAAAAATGTTTTAGTTGTTGATTTTTTTAATAAAATTTATAAAAAATTATCGGGAAGTTTAAAATGGAATTTTTTGTTTTGATTTACGATCGACATCTTGCGTTACGAAACGGATGCGGTCACGTGTATCCGCTTGCGCAATTGAAAACAAACAACCGAGAGCATTTGTTGCATCAGTCGGAGCCCAGATACATGTGTTTGTGGATGTAATTGCAGTGATTTACCTATATATATAATTCATTAAGACCATGCAAGCAAGATACATAATTGCTAAGGAAGGAAGAGAAGGTAAAAGTAAGCGATCGCAATCGAAACGAAGATGGACATTGGGTGGAAATATCTCCTCCCTTACTGCAGCCCAAAGATGTCAAATTAAATGGTGAGTACAGTATGAAATTGTTTCTAGAATAGAATACCTTTTATTGTCACTATACGCAGCTACAATGAGATTAAAAGCAGCTCCTTCAGTGCAGAAAAAAGTTCTGTATAGGGCTTGTATGGTTGTTTTTTAGCTTTAACATAACGCCGGATCTGCGGCCCCGCTTCTGCTTTCTTTCCCTCCTCCGTCTGTGTTGTCTCCTAGACCCGACAACAATCCACGAAGAGCCCGCTGGTCTCGTTATGTTGTCTGGGATGTTGTGCGTGTGATGAAAAACACTCGAAACAGATTTCTGGCTCTGGACACCGATGTCTATAAGGTTCTGAATGGTGTAGCGGATGTTCGCCAAACCAATCGTGCACAAACAAGGACAAAAAAAAAGTACAAAAACAACAAAAAAAAAGTGCACTGAAAAGGAGAGCCCTGAGCCGCTGTGACCATGCATGCCGCCATGCTCCTAGCTTAATCGAAGTAGGCTAGGCACTTTTTATAACTTTTTGGTTAGTACGTTAGAAAAATTATTGGTGTTTTGGTAAATTATGCACATTATATTATATATCAAAAATGCCGGCAGTCTCAAATTCTCGCCGATAAACATTATAAATATACCCGAAGAGACACTTTTAAGGAAATTTAGAAAATTTTGCTTGGAGAAGGGGGTCGGCTTAAATACCGGTCACCGGCAAATACATGTAATTTAGTAGGTAGAGAGGGGTTCGGCTAATATACCGGGTCGGCCTGTATTCCGGGATCTACGGTACCTTAAAAAATTTCACATTGTTTTACAAAAAATAAAATTGCTAAACTTTGTTTTTTTGCACCAAATTTCCCCAGGATCTATGCAGTACACTTTTTGCATTATAAATGTTACAAGTAATCATTTTTCACATTCTCTTTACATCATCTGCTTAAACTAAGTTTTTACTTTATATGTTGGTTAACGTTTGCTAGCATACCATAAAATACTTATTTAAGGCCATTTACACAAAAGTAATTATAAGCTAGTGAATTAAAATGGCACATTAAAATTGGTCAGCAACCTGGTGCACCTTACTAGGTTTTAATATACAGATAAATTAAATCCAAATGTTTCCAACAGTAGTTTACCTGTCTAAGCAAATGAATCCTTTGCCAAACACCAGTCATTTCTATGGTAATTTGTAACAAGGTTAGCTCTTCTCCACCACAGCACTATAAATACATTAATTTAAAATATTTATCATAACTTCACATCACATTTACAAAAAAGTATTAGTTCATTAATGATTTGCAAGGCACCTGCTTTGGCAGTACATTAAAAATTTTCTAAAGCAGGCAAAACATTTACTTCAGTATTACATTTTGAAACAATGTCCTTGAGATGTTTTAATTATGCATGAATAATTTATTTTGTACAGGTAAAACTGTGTTAAATAATACCACAATACACTGAATTAAACACAGACAAGTAAAAGTTACAACATTCAAAAGAATAAAAGGAAATTCCAGCAGTGAAATACTAAAAAGCAAGTTCAAAAGAAGCCAGTGTCTTTTGCGTTAACCATATTAGAATGCATAGCATGTGTGTCACCTACACTCATCACATGGTCCTGTTCCGTACCCCACTCACTTTCGTCCTCATCAGTAGGCTCAGGCTCACATCCATTCCGAGTGTTTTCATACAAAAAAACTTGTTGGTCCACATGTGCAGGAGCAAGCCGGTTTCTCTTCCCACTTAAAACATTACCAGAAGAGCTGAAAAGTCTCTCAGGGAAGACGCTTGTGGCTGGAACACACCAGTACTTCTGAAGAATCTTTGGTAAAATGGGAAATAAGGCTAAACGGTCAGACCACCACCTCAGAGGATCCTCATTGAGTCCAAGAACCTTCTGAGATTTAAAGTTGCTCAGTTCCTCCATTACCTGAGCGTGCAGCTCTTCCTGGTTCTCATCAGAGCCTGTCTGACAAAAGATAACAGACAGAATGTTGTTGGCATTATTGACAGGAGGTGGAGTTGAGGTTGTTGGTCTTTTAATTGGAGGTTCATCTGAGAAATGAAGTGGGTCTTCAGACCCAGAACACCCATCTTTCCATTTTTCTAACATAGCCTTTGCCTCTTCAATAACTCGATTCTCTACTTGAGCTCGCTCAAATGGGGAAAGAAATGGCAATTTTTTGTACCGAGGATCTATAAAAGTTGCCACATTGAGGAACATGTCAATTTCAGGTGTCTGCTGGTAAGTAGAAGAGAGTTCTTTGGTTATTATCTCCTTTGCCATGCTAATTTCTTTAAGATCACTGTCTTTGGCTTTTAATGTAGTGTTCAAAAGCATATGCAATAGAGGTTTCACCATGCTGATCGTTGGATATTTACACGCTGTCATCATATCTGCTGCTTGCTTAAAGGGCAATAGCAAGTCCACAAGCCCCTCAACTGTGCTCCACTCAGTTGCTTCAAGCATCAAGTGGTGGTTGTTGCTATCTTCTACAAGCACAGAAGCAATAACAAATTGTTGCTCCTTTAGCCGTTGAAGCATTGCAAGTGTACTCACCCACCAGGTCACTCTGTCACTTATCAGCATGCATTGTGCCACATTCTGCTGTTTTTGTTTTTCCCTTAACATATACATTGCCACTGAAGACTGTTGAAAATATTCCACCAGCTTCCTACAACGACTTAATAGAGAACTTAACTTCGGAAGCTGGAATGCTTGGATAATTCCTTGGTTCACAGTATGTCCAAAACAAGGCATGTGCACAGGAAGGTCAAGAAGGGAGCAAGCCTTGACAATGTCCACAGAACAATTGGTCGTAACACTGAAGACTTTACCATTAATCCCCCACTCCACAAAAGCTTCATAAAGTGCCCGTGTGATGTTTTCCGCAGTGTTATCCTCAGGTACTTCAAATGTTTTTAAGCACCGGGTTGTTAATATTAGGCTGCTAATACTGCAATTGTTCAGGGAGTGAGCAGTTAAGGTGATATACGTCCGGTTTTGGTTGGGACTTCTCCACATATCAGCAGACACCCCACACCATACCACATCTGCTAATTCTTTAAATATAACCTCCTTGACCAAATAGTATTTTTCAGGGATGGCTTTGGTTGATATGTAGCTTCTGCTTGGGAGTTCATACCGTGGATCTGCAGTTTTCAAAAGGGCTCTAAAGGTTGGCTCATCAACCACAGACACTGGATACATTCCCTCACATATGAAGCCAATGACTGCAGAAGTCAGATCTTGGTGTTTTCTGTTCTCATACACGTAGCTGGGCTTCATGATTATAGTGTCCTGTACATAATGTTGTGACGTTTCAGGCTTCAACTTTGAGAATGCAGTAGCAAAAGCTTCTCTCATTTGCTCCGTATTGCTTTTCACAAATTCACAGAACTCATCTGGATGATTCTTTTCAAGATGGTAGGACAAGTTGGAAGTGTTTCCAGAGTAGGCAATCTGAGCCATACATATCCGACAGTATATCTTCTTCCACTGCAATATACATCCCTCAGCATCGGTATCAAATCCAAAGTACTTCCAAACTTTGCTTTTTGCTCGAGGGTGAGCAACCAATTTGAGATCCGACAGTGAACCTTCTCCTTTATTTTCCATCGCTTCAGAGACCCACTGTTCCACTTATGTACCTTCACTCATTAATGAGTACCTGCCAAAGGCAGTAAGATAAATGTATGAGAGATTAAAAAGCCAAATGTACAGTAAATGTGATGCAACCTGGATTTAGAAGAAACACATTTAATACATTAAAAGAGCTATGAACACATGACTACTATTCATTACAGTTAGGAGAATTTATGGAAACAAGATCTCCACCAACGAGCAGAGCTAGGTGATATACCTTACTGAACTGGACGTTTAGGAGCACTGATAAACAGGAGCTGCATTATCACTTGAATTTTTGAACATGTGAACACAGTGACTAATGATTTCTAACATAAAGGAAAGGAATAAAGCAAGAAATCCTTGTGAGGTAAACTTTCATGTTTATAAGCTAAAAGAAACATCATATAACATAACTCTGCCTAATGCAATTACCTGCCGATTGAAAACAAACATCTTTGCTTCGGGCAATGAAAAATCACCTGACCTTGATACCAAAGATAGGCAGACAAAAAAAAAGATGGAATTTTTGTTACTCCCTGTGATTCAAACTACCTTTAAAAACATCATTCTTAATTTTAACACTCCATACTTAGAACAAATGCAGGGTAACTACTTCCTTATAATACCATGAATGAATGGCTTTCTAGTACCTGTATTACTGTTTTAAATTAGTGGTTAGGAAACTTACAAAGCCTAAACTATTTCCTATTTTAAAAGGATCATCAGAGGGCAGATAACAGAATGTTTACTTTTTGCTGTTGTGATTAAGGGCTCTAAAAACGTTTTTCAGAATAAAAGAAAATGTTTAAAACTATGAATGCACTTAGGCACACTAGTCTCTTTTTCCATCAAAAAAGGTAAAAAGTTCTAATGGACATAATTTTGTTTCTATTATTTCAAGGAAATTAATCTCTCTGAAAGACAAAATATACTTTTGTGAACTGACTGAATGGATCTGTGGGACATATTTTACAACAGAAAACTGCTGACACAAAGCTCTCTACAGATATGGTAAAAACCAGGCAAATCTTTTAATTAACAAGACAGACCAGGTAATCTGCTATTAGCTTCCCATCAGTTAGTGAGCAGCATAGCCATACTGTAAATCCATATCATGGTATAATGACAAATTAGTAGATACCTGTATAAAGTACTTTCATATTCTTCCTATACTGAGACAATTTCTAACAAACAACAAATGTACGATGAACACTATTATCCACTAAAATGCTGGTTTCAGATTTGATAGCAGATATTAACTTCACTCAAAACAATTAAAGCGCTGGTCTTTCCCTAACTCATTTAAGTTCCTTGATCTGTCAAGTCAAACAAAGCACAAGAAGTGGCTTCTATCTGTTCTACCTTCCAATTTTTTTCATCAACTCACCAATTACACTGAAATGCATTGTACTCTGTGCAGTACTCTTAGGAACAGGTTCACTTGTTACAGTCTCTAAACAAACACATTGCCTTTAAGAAAGTAATATACCAGCGGAAAATAACACTTTCCAAATTCCGCTGAATGTACATTTTGTATTTTATGTTTACATGTGTTCATGTTTTCCACTCATTTTCAGCATACTGTTATATGATGGTATATCATCAGCTATACAGTTAGGTCCATAATTATTTGGACAGAGACAACTTTTTTTCTAATTTTGGTTCTGTACATTACCACAATGAATTTTAAATGAAACAACTCAGATGCAGTTCAAGTGCAGACTTTCAGCTTTAATTCAGTGGGGTGAACAAAAGGATTGCATAAAAATGTGAGGCAACTAAAGCATTTTTTTTAACACAATCCCTTCATTTCAGGGGCTCAAAAGTAATTGGACAATTGACTCAAAGGCTATTTCATGGGCAGGTGTGTTCAAGCCCATCGTTATGTCATTATCAATTAAGCAGATAAAAGGCCT
Organism: Polypterus senegalus; assembly: GCF_016835505.1. Lineage (NCBI taxonomy): Eukaryota > Metazoa > Chordata > Cladistia > Polypteriformes > Polypteridae > Polypterus > Polypterus senegalus. Next base: position 33,815,352 of record NC_053155.1, read on the forward strand.
GGAGTTGATTTGAGGTGTGGTGCTTGCATGTGGAAGATTTTGCTGTGAACAGACAACATGCGGTCAAAGAAGCTCTCCATGCAGGTGAAAGAAGCCATCCTTAAGCTGCGAAAACAGAAAAACCCATCCGAGAAATTGCTACAATATTAAAAAGGAGGCAACCCAGCATCTGGTGATGTCCATTAGTTCAAGACTTCAGGCTGTCATTGCCAACAAAGGGTTTTCAACCAAGTATTAGAAATAAACATTTAATTTCCAGTTATTTAATTTGTCCAATTACTTTTGAGCCCCTGAAATGTGTTTAAAAAATGATGATGATGAAACAAATTAAGCAGGTCTCAGAATGTTATGTGATGCATGTTCCAGATTGTAGCAACTCATGTCTTTTGATTTTGGCTGCTTCTCATTTTCCCTACTCAAATGTTTGGTTTTGTTGAAGCAGAGTCTCTAAGGTAGCTAATCTAGTGCTGCCAGTGTTCCATCTACAGACTTCCATCCAGGTAAGTCTTACATAATCATGCCTGCAAATAATGTTTTATTACAATATGTTTTCTCCCTGTGTAGGTACAGCATGATAAATCAAATCTGATTTAAATTTTTTAGCAACCTTCACTCTATCGATTTTGACTGGTTGCTACACTGTTGGCTAAAATACATGTCCAGTTTGATGCTTCATGACAGAGCAACCTACATGCTTCACAGTAGGCCACAGGCACACATCGATACACTTCTCGCTCACTCTTTTCTTCTGAAACACTTTGTAAATCAAAAAGTCTAAATTTTGACACTGGATCATGACCAACCACTTCACAAGATTTCCTTTAGTACCTTACAATGAAATGACCTTTAAATACAGATCATGAGTTGCAGACATCTTTTTCAGTCCTCCACTGTCTTTTCTGTTCTCACCTTGTTCAGTTTGTACAAATTTGTTTATGAGCACATCCAGTCCTCAGCTTCAAAATCCAGCTGGATGTACTATTGTTTGCCAACTACAGACTTGTTCACACAAAAGTATAATTTTCTGTCTACTGAAGTGTGTTTGCCCCATATATCTAATCTAAGCACTCAGCATCTGTGGATATCTTCAAATACACCCATTTATTTGTTAAATTTGGTTTGGCTAATAATATTCATATTATATCATTAATATGAAACAGCTATGCGGTTGGTGGACTTTTATAAATACATGGCTATGGTATGCCAAGGAGAAATCTAGCAATGATAACAGCGTTGTTTTGGCCATCTCTCAAGATATATTTTTCTTCTTCTTTCAGCTGATCCCGTTAGGGGTTGCCACAGCGGATCATCTTTTTCTATAAATACATTTACCTGGTTGGTATCCATATATAATTTAGCCCGATTATACAGACATCCAATGTGACCTCTCTCATGCAATACTAAAATCTGCTTCTGTTCACATCATTTTATCTTCTTCTTTCGGCTGCTCCCATTAGGGGTTGCCAGAGCGGATCTTCTTACATATCTTTCTGTCCTCTGCATTTTGTTCTGTTACACCCATCTCCTGCATGTCCTCTCTCACCACATCCATAAACCTTCTCTTAAGCCTTCCTCTATTCCTCTTTCCTGAAGCTTTATTGTTAACATCCAAACCAATACAATCTCGCCTCTCTGACTTTGTCTCCCAACTGGCCAATTTGAGCTGACCCTCTAATGTCCTAATTTCTAATTCTGTCCATCCTCATCACACCTTTGCAAATTTTAGCATCATTAACTCTCTAGCTTCAGCTCCGTCTCCTGCTTTCTGGTCAGTCTTCAACCCATATAACATAGCTGGTCTCACGACCGTCCTGTAGACCTTCCCTTTCACTCTTGCTGGTACCTGTCTGTCACAAATCACTCCTAACACTCTTCTCCACCAACTCCACCCTGCCTGCACTCTCTTCTTCACCTCTCTTCCACAATCCGCATTACCATTCATGTGGGCATGTGCAGCACCAGCACTATATCAGGAGACAAGCAGCAGGTAGAGGGAGATAACAGTTGTAGTGACTTGCCATATAGCAAAACTGAACTTTCTCCTTCTTAACCTGCACCCAAAAGATGTTCCTTTGTTCTAAGTGACAAAAAAACTACACTAATTACTAATTCACATCACACCACATGAGATATGAAAGCCCTTATCCATTCATTTCACACCATTGCTGCTACTGAAACATTATAAAAAGGAATAACAGCAGCAGGCTTTATAGTTTTTTCTTCTTTTTTGTGTGTGAATTATTCTTTATTCACATATGGGTTCAACTGAATTTTATTTTGATATTTATCTTGCACTTTGGTTTAGTAGGTAAATTGAGCTTCCTAATTAAAATAATATATATTCAACGTATAACGCATTCATAAGTCAAAATATACAGTCATATTATTCTGCTAGCAGAGGTTAGTAAAAGGAAAATAAAATATCAATGAAATAAAAATGTGACTTTATAATGTCAAATTTTAATAAGATTTTTCACTGTTCACTAGAACTGAAAGTGAAAGTAAATGACGCAAATCATAAAACAATATTTGCATGATATGAACATGTATTATGATCTGTGATTTGTGCAGTAATTAATCAAAATTATTAAATCGCTTAAAAAATCCAGTTACGGCAAACTTCAAAACATCATGTCTGATGGCAATTGGCCCACTTAATCAATATTCAAAACCTGTTATCAGCCAGCAATGACTTCTCATCTTCTCAAAGACTCTCTCTTTAAAGTCTATTTCATATATAGATTGTTTCTGTATATAGTTTAGCTGAATTACTTTTACAACTGGTATTAAAATGTGTCTCCAGTTGTTGCAAAATATGTTTGAGGTTTTAAAGTGTCTCGTCTATAGCTAAACACTTCTGGATCAGAAGGATTCCCTGCATACACACCACGGTTATTATAGTTAACGAAAACTAAAATAAAAATTGAAACTATTATTAAAAAAACATTTTCGTAAACTGAAATAAAATAATTAACAAAACCGAAATGAAAAACTGAAACTAAACAAAACTATTAAAGTAGCTGGAAAGACTAACTGGAATAAAATAATAATTTACTAAAATAATTTTATTTTTTTGTTTTTGAATGAATATTCTTGCCGTTAGTTTTTAACCCTTATAACTTTTCCACCACGAGCTGCCCGCATATATTCATCCAGTGAACGGCGGCTGGTGATGGAGGACGGGTGTACACACAGTATTTGCGGTGACAGTGCAAGCTGAATATGCGGGTAAAGCGTGTGGAATTGAAAGCGACTTATGTGCCGCCTATCTTTGTACTTGTTGTATATCAAGATGTAATTCAAACGCCTGAAAATAGAAATGTGGTGGTCAACAAAATCTTTACCGTATGGACAAAAAAAAAAAATCACAAGTGAGTAATGTCTCAGTTCATTTCTCAGGTGCCTGCTTTTTGTTGACAGTAATTCACCTGCCACTTCGAATACGAAGTATAGAGAAATTCAACCTTGAGGTTTTGATGAATTTTGACGTTTTAGACCGTTTGAGTCCGAAAATACCGTTTTTTGGAATTGTGTGTGTGTGTGTGTAAATAAACACTAAATTCAAAAATGCAACTAGATAGATTGATGAAATTTGGCATGTAGTTATTACACTAAAATTGTTGATCTTTATTAACTTTTGGGCCAAATTCATCAACCGGAAGTTGTAATTTACCTAAACACATACATGATTTTTTTTTTTATTCATGCAGCTGCAGAGTCCGATTTAATCATCTTTACTTTTATAATAATTGTTCAATATATTATTAATTTGATTTGTTATTGATGGTTGTTGTCCTCACAGGTGGTGCAGTGGTAGTGCTGCTGCTTTGCAGTAAGGAGACTGTGGAAGATTGTGGGTTCGCTTCCCGGTTCCTCCCTGTGTGGATAGAGCTTTAAGTACTGAGAAAAGCGCTATATAAATGTAATGAATTATTATTCATTTATATAATATAATCATTGTATTGCAGTTTACTCCTCAAATATCCATCCCCATATCTGAGTACACAAGAAAGTCTGAGGGAGACCACTCCTGATTTTTGAAAATAGAACAGCACTGATCGAGAGACTGACATAGTCATCATACAAGATCAGCATATTGCTGCTAACCAATCACTTTTGCTTTAAAAACATCATTTAACAACGAAGCAATACAAACCTTGTAAAATTCCTGAGTTGGCAATGCCTGAACTACTGTTAGCCAGGCAAATACAGTCTGCCAAGTGATGAAAGGCTAAACATACTAATGTATTTTTGTATGTATTCTATATTTATTAATTTATCTTTTTTAGTTCATATTCACAGCTCAAAATACCTGACACTGTGAAAATAATCCAGTAGCAGAATTATGTTTTAAAATACCTGTCCCCATTTTTTCAATGTTTCAGTGTAAAATTGTTCATATTCGGTATCTGGTTTTGATTATGGTTGTTTTTATCAGACAAAAACATAAACAAATAGTAAACTGTGTCGTGTAGTGTAGTAAGCTTCCATTAATATTAAACTCATATTATATTCAAACCCGTTTAGTGTACAGTTCTGTCTCATTGTGACACAAAAACTAAACCCCATAGTATCTCTTTAACCATACTATAATTACTAAAACTAAAACTGAAACAAATTTTTATAAAATGTCTTTGTAAAATAAAAACTAAACTAAAACTATAAATACATTATGAAGTAAAACTAAAACTAAACTGAATTTCGAAGTAAGGTCAGAAAAAAATATTGAAATAAAAATGAATATAAAAAGGCAAAACTATAACCACCTTGATAAATGCAACAATTCGCCTATTTTTTCTGTGCAGCTATTACCCTGTAGGCAAAAAGCAAACAGACCTCTCGTAATAATTCAACAAGGAAAAGTGAAAAGAAGGCAACGTGCCTTACTTTCATTAAGTATGATGAGTAGAATTTGACACTTCAATGAAATAAATGGTGCAAAGTTGACCTATAGCTGCTGCCACAAGTGAACTCACTTTTTAGAGTTGTACAGGTGTCAGGGTTGGCCACCCCTTCAAGGCTTACCTGACTGCTGCCACAGCCCTGCACAATGTTTGTCGTTTCCAACAAAATAATTGCTTTATGTGGACAGAAAATCCTTTTGCATTTCCACTTACGCAAAATGTGGCTATCATTGAAGGAAATGCTCCCGTCCTAAATGCAGAGGATAACAAAGTACTTTCTGTGATTAAGTCGTGAAAAAGTGTCTGCTGAGACCATATCTGCATCTAAAAATTAGTTTTGACTTTCTATTTTCAGAAACACATGATCAATTTAGACTTAATTCAAAAAGTAATATTTAAACACAGTGAGTATTGAGCAGCTTCTGATGTAATTAAAAATATTTGTAGTGAGAAATTCCTGCTTTTGGCAATTACCAGTCATTGTTTATCCCTAAAAAATGCCTCCTTATCTTATGTTATGGATAATTAATTCAAACACTGGTAAAAATAAGTTTAATAATAATAATATACAGGCAGGTTTTGACATGGTCCATTAATTGCATAGGCAATGTAACAGCACAAGCATTAAATATGCTTTTGTTATATCATGGCCTGTGCAGGGGGCCCTCACATGTTCAGGAGGAATAAAGGTTTAGAAACACTGCGTACAATGTATATGAAGATGAAAGATACAGTAACTGTAGCCTGTGCCAGGAAAAAGCCATCCATGACGCAACTGAAGCCAAGACCTTTGACGCTACATATTTGATAACTGAATTTAAGATAACATTACACACCAGATTACACAGACTTTAAATAACTTTCTAATGATATTCTTATATTTCATCATTTCCTTTTGATTTGATCTTCAAAGTATTGCAATGTTAACAAAAAAAACATAAAAGCTAAAATAAGTTAGTGGTAATATTTATTTTCTTGATTTAACTAAAAGATTCAAGAATGAGTATTTCAGAAACCCAATACAAGAACAAGTAAGAGAAATACTCCTGAATATTTTAGAAAAAAAATAGAAGTTGACTGGGCTGAGTAAAATGACTAGGTAATCTCCTTCTAATTCAGTATAAGACACTGGAGGAGAGTTTGGAGGAGTTTCACACTTAATAGTTTTGTGGCATTGCAACTAGAAACCCACTGATCCCTATAGGTTGAAAACCTTGTGTACTAAAAGACCAGTAAGGCATATTTTTGCTCTTAATGCAAGTAGAAAGTGCATATTTTTCTCTCTCTAAGCAAGATTGTAAAGAGAAAAATATCGTTTAATGAAGCTTTTCACTTAATCAAACCTCAACAAAGCCATCTTTTGGTCTTCGTAACACTTATAAAGCATCATGTGGATGGGTTATTCATTTCTGTGAAGTGTGGCTTATTGACCTGATGGTAAAAATACTTGTTAATATGAAGGATTTACAGGTTGTATACTAAATATGTAATATTAAGAGAAATGTTTCTCAGTTAAGTCATCTCTTGTTAGTACGTCACATTGTAGAGATGAATAAACACTTTACAGATGCTTTGTGTCAAGACCCAGAAAAGTGCTGTTAAGGTCTTGTTACAAAATAGTAAATAAGCAATAGGTGCATTTTCAGTACCTAAAGTGTTATCATTAAATGGACTGCAGGGTGAAATCACATTCAGTAAACGTTACGTAAATTAAGGATATATTCCGCAGCAAATAGACATAAGTCAGATGAACGGAAGAAAGCTAGCAACAATTTGTTGAATTCACTTTTACAGGATCTGTGAACAACATGAAAATAACTTTGACTAGTGGTACTTTGTAAACCATGTATCAATATTAAGAAATGGCATTATGACTTAGTTTTTCTGATATGTTAAGTAATAACACATCAGATAAAAATGCTGTAAAGTAGCACTTAAATTAAACAAAGTAAAAAGAACTTACTTATAATAAAAGGCCTTAAACATTCTTTTATGTCATGGTTTCATTAATCAGCACATTAATGACTTCAAACAGACTGTTAAAATTGGCAATCATATTTTCAGTTTTGGCAATGAAAAGATGAATTCAGATTCCCAAGCCAGGCAACCATTTTTAAAAGGTATTGTTACACTACAATAGGTTATGTATTAAGAGACTGACAGATTCAAAACAGGACTGCTGACAGTATGACCCTTCGTATTAATGATAGAAACAAACTATAATAACAAAATAAAGAAAATGTTTTCTAAACTGTCACCAAATAATACTGGTGATGTCAAAGAATTTAGTGTTGAGTTTAAAGTTACATTGCTGAGAGTGAGACCCGCACCTTAATGCAATGGTTTTCTCATAGCTTTGCCGAGTTATAATCTCAGCTCCATCATTTTCTATGATGTTAGCTGTCTGGGATTTCTTTTAAGTAAATGTTCCAAAGTTACTCTGCAAAGGGTTTAGTATATATATAATTATTTATTAACAGATCATACTAGAAAGCAGACAGTGAGCTTAGTGTTCTACTTTATCCACTCTAATTCGACATTCTTAGGCTTACACAGAAATGGATAAGGAAGACAGCTAACAACCTTAAATTTTCTCTACGTATTTTCCATCAACAAGCACACAGATTTTTTTTTATAATTCTGTGCAAGCAAAGATTTTGAACCTGCTGCGCTCAGATACAATTCATCTAAATCACAAGAGGAACAATCCAAACCTTTATACAGAACTGAATCATTTTTTGCATTAATTAATTAATAATCATCTGAAAGAAATAATAGTCTCTTAACAGCATAATCATTGTTTATCATACGCTACTTACGAAAATTAAACCTGCTCTAAATTCATACTCAGTTCTAGGCATGTAAGGGAATGGATTATCTGTGTTTACAATAAGAAACAATTTATAGCAAAAGAGTAAACACTGTTATCCCATCCGTTTCTAGTAAGTCTTTTATAGCCTATTCTAAAAAAAAAAAAAAAAGATGATTAATTCAGAGAAAAAAAATAAATAAAACAGCTCTGTTAACTAACATTTATTTTAAGTTCAAATGATGGCTTTCATTCAGATTTCAGAATTTACCATCTTCTTAAATGTGGAGCAAAACAGAGTTGTCTATTTAAATCCTTTTTAGAAAGTCTTTATTTAAACATGAGATAAACTATATTAAAATGACCCAAATATATGGTTCATTTCAGTCCCCAGTTGTCTTATTTGGTAGCACTTTTATTTTCTTACTTAAAAACAATGAAGTAGTTAACCTAGGCAGAAAAATAATAATATTAAGATTAAGAACATATTTGTTTTGCTTAAATTAAAAAAAACAAAAAGAATCTGGGGATTCAACAATTGTCGAAAGATATTTTAATTGAGTGTATTGAGAACTAGAACCCATCCAAGCAAAACTAAGTGCAAGTTTCCGGAACTAGAAGTGTAAACTTCATGGAACTCACAGTACAATACTATATTATCCTTATTATGCTGGTATTCAAGTAACATCACAATAATATTGTTATATGTTTATGTTTTAAAAAATATTAACCACACTGCTGCTCAGGGTGTTTAATTTTAGACATGCCCTGTTTCTTGGCAGTAAAAGAGAGCAAGTTTCTTCTTATTTTCTTCTTATTTCTTTTTCACCCCAACAACTGTAAGACCCAACATGATAATCGGATCCTTATACATATTACCTGGCAATAATTCAAAAGCAAGTGTAAAGCTATTTTATGAAACAACGCACTATTTTAACTTAATATTACTAAGTGTTCTCAAAAGTTGAGAAGCAGTGTCTCTCTGACTAAACAGTAAACCCTGTAAGCTGGAATGTCAAATGTCTCAATTGCAGTGAGAAAATGAGCATTTTCTCACCTAAAAGGCCTAAATGCCAAGTAAGGACCCATTGCGATAGCAAAGAGAATGGATTGGCCATATTTTTTAACTCCAACTATACAAAGAAAACTAGAGGTGTGGGAATCTGAATATACAGAACAATCTCATTTGTAGCATCAGATATACTGTAGTATATGATTCTGAAAGGTGATACATCAAGGTGTTGTATAATTCATTTAAATCTAAAGTAATTTTGATAAATATCTATGCACTTAATTTGGATAAGACATGTTATCCAAAATGTATTTGCATCTATTCCCAATATGAACACTCATAAAATTATAATGGCTGGAGACTTTAAACTGTTTTTTAAATCTAGACCTGGAACAGGTCTTCAGCTACAGTGACGATAGCATCTAATAGCACAAAACAATCACAGAGTTTGAAATAGGGCTGCAACTAATGATTATTTTGGTAGTCGACTAATCGTTCAATTTATTTTTCAATTAGTCACGATTATTTCATGCCTGACTATTTTGATGCTGCGATCTGTGGTTGCACATCCTGTTCTGGGCTCCAGTGCATGTCTTACCTCATCTGCTCACGTCTATCAACCTGTGAATGTCACCCTGATGTCTCTGTATTAACACGATTAAAATTAATAATAATCAAATTAAAATAACTAGTGAAACATATGAATTTGAAAATAATCAGATGTTTTTTTTTATTAGAGTCACCATCGCAATAAAAAAAGAAATACATTAAACAATAAAAACTAAAGTGCACGTAGTCTTTAAACAAAAAAAGTGCATTTAACTTAACCAAAAAATACATCATTAAAACTGAAACATTTTCATATTTTAGTAATAAATGACAAAATGTAGACATCAACTGTATAATGTGTAAAGTACAAAGATCAAATAAACACTTTCACAAAAGGTTCAAGGATGATACAATAGTTTCCGTGGTGCAGTGGTAGGAATTGCTAACTTATAATCAAGAGTCCCCTGTTCAATCCTGACTGCCTTGTATGTTTACCGTTTTGAGCAGTGAGTTGCTCTTATTGTTAATATTATACAATAAACACATACATTTGATTTGGTCTGTAACAGCCACTGTAAATGTATAGTACTTGTAAAAGTTACCTTTTTTCCCCCACTTTTATTGTCTCAGTCATGATCATGATACATACTACCCCCCCACCAGGAATATGACACTGTTACTTTTTATCTGAAACTAGGAATAACTGTAGATGTGAGTGGTGTTTTGAGACAATCGAACTTAAAATTCTCTGATCTGGATGGATAAAAGCTGACACACAAATGGCGTATCTCATTGTCACTTGATTTTTTTTATTCAATTTTATTGAGCATTTCTGCGTATGCTGAATTAGTATGCGCCTTATGGCCTGTGATGTCAAAGTCGCGCTGACAAAAAAAAAACAGAAACATAGGTATATATGATATTTGGAATTATTCATTTTATGACCTTATAGTACATTTCGAAAAGCATTGTGGCATGGATGCAACAGTGACCACATTCCCCACCCCCGATCTTGCCCAGTCTGCACAGGACTCCAAGACATGCAGAGGAAAGAATGTTCCTCTGCAAGGTGAGCCATGAACGCTCTTCTTTTCTCATTGGACCCAGTACATGCCTTGCACAGTACATGTGCTTTGATCGTCGCCAGGTCAAGGTTGTTAATAGCACAAGCAACCGGCCTCCTGCATGCTCCTGCTAGCAATGAATAAGCTCAGGCCTTCTGGTGTCAGCACGCAGCATCAGAGGGGAAAAAAAAAAAAAGAAAGAGACAAATATATGTGACATTTTGAAGAAATCATTGTATGACCCGAATAGTACAAATCAGAACACATCATCGCACTAATGCAATATTATTTGAAAAAAAACAGATCAGGTGTAAATTTGTTACTTGTAAAAGTTAGCTTTTTTCACTTTTATTTTCTCAGTCTTGTTCACGCTCTCTCTCCGCTCCTGATCTGACCCTAAATAACTAACAGTATCAGCATAAATTGTCAAGAGACGGCGGCATTACAGCTCAAGGATGCTTGCGGTTCAGATGCACATGCATCGTGGTGGTTTCCATGAAAAGAAAGCTCCGCTTTGCATAATCTGCCTTCAACTTTTTTCTTTCTTTTTCGGTGAAGTGCTTCCACATTTTAGAAAATTTCTGTCTCAATTTTTTCCCCATTTCCTTCTCCCTCCTCTATCTAACTCGCCATTGCAACCACGTCTATTTTCCACTACATTCTTCTTCTCCTCAGACGTTCTTCTTCATTGGTAGGACTGTGTGCAGTCTTGACAAACTATAAGAAATGGTACTGCCCCCAGACATTAATGTAGTGCATTGCAGTTACAAAAACCAATGTGGTAATACGTCGACAATAAAAAATCTGCGTTGATGATTTTTTGTAGTCAACATCGTCGATTACATCAACCAATCGTTGCAGCCCTAGTTTGTAATGGATCATAACTTAACAGACCCATGGAGATTGTTAAATCAAAACAAGAAAATATTTCTCATCAGTACATCATAGTTACTCAAGAACTGATCATGTCTTTAGGAATAATAATGTATTTCCCAATATCAAATCCTATAAGTGTAATGCTATTGCGATCTACAATCATGCCTCTCTAATCTTGGAGTTTGAATGCTTCACATATTCATTTTGTACCTGGCATCTTAATCATCTGTCATTCACAGAATTTACCTTCAAAAAAATTATTTTTAGAGACAAATGTATTTTAAAAGGTCTCTACACAGGAATACTCTGGGAAAATCTGGAGGGTTTTTAAAAGGGCAGATCATTTCATATTTTTCCCATGAAATAAGATAGGGACAAACAAGAAGTCATAGTTAATCAGCAAAATTACCAGAACAGATTGTGAAAACGCTAGGGGCCTCATGTAGAACTCGCACCATAACATGGCGTAAGCACAAAAGCCGAAATGTGTTTACGCACAGAAAAATCCAGATGCAGGAATCTGTGCGTACTCCAACTTCCACGTTCTTCCGCTACATAAATCCCGATCAGCGTGAAAACTAACGCTCGTGCACGCGCATTATGTAACGCCCCAAATCCTCCCAGAATTACGCCTCTTTGAATATGCAAATCAATATAAATCGCCCTTAAGCGCAGCCTTCTGTGAAAAGACAATGGGAAAAGCACGGGGAAAATATAAGAATTTCAGCAAATACCAAGTGGAGGCAAATGAAAAACATACTATTTGTTCAAATAAACCGTGGTATAATCAACAAAAGGAAGTTGATCGAGTGACATAGCGTGTTGGAGAAACTTGAAAGCTCACATTCACAAATCGCACAGTGCCGGAAATAAAAAAGAAGTCACATATCAAAGTCGCCGTGAAAAGCCGAGTTGTAAGCCCACTGTCTGAGTGTCATATGAAAGCTTATTAGGGTACAGAGAAAAAAGGCACACAGTGAGGAAAAAGCACGAAATGTCAACTTCAATCTCGACATTTCCACTTTAATCACGTAGTTTATTTTGTCATTAAAGTAGAACATCATAAACTTCATCTTAAAATCGTTTAATTAACCAGTTTCTCAAATCACATTGTAATTAAAGTAGCATGTTAAATGCTTTGTTTTGTATTTGATCTTCTATGTGCTCTATGTGTGTGAATTACTACTTGCTTTTTAAACCAGCTCTCTTCCTCCAACTGGACACAGAATCAATTACATTCGTAATATTACAGTTCTCTGAATAACTAAAATACTGAGATGTATACGTGATATCATTTTCATGATGATAGGAGTTAAAGCACGTTATTAAACATGTGTTTCACTTGATGAAATAATTTATTGCAGCAGTACAATCAGGGGCGGCTCTAGGCTTGTGGTGGCACTGGGCAGAGGAAGAATCGGTGGCTCCTTCGCCGCCCGTCAGTAAGGTAGCTTATGCACAGTGGATGGCTGCATAGCCGCCTCGTGCTCATGACACAAGCATTTAACTTTTGCGAAATTTGTCGCTGTGTTTTAGCTGTGTTGTTATTTTCTCTTTCTGTTTTATATTCAATATATATTGGCATAGCCGTCACTGCAGTCAGTGCTTTTCTTTCCCAAGTAACCGATCGCCATACAATCAGCTCTGTAATAGACGTTAAGCCATCTGTAAGCTTAGCGCCGATTCTTCAAAACGTTTAAAGAACATTGAAATATCTTCGTAGTACATGTTTAATTATTCTATCCTTCACGACACTCCCAGTGAAGAATATAGATTATTTAAATGAAGTTAAAGTTTTATCTGTATAATTTAACAAACATATTTTGCTGAATTTCACTTTATAAATGATATCGTTTCTGTTTCTGAACCGCGAGGTCCGTACAGGAAAGGCTTTAAAACATTTTGCAGTGGCTGAGACAGCGTGTCCTTGAAGCTGTATACCGATAATTCCCTTTCCGATCAGCTGCTGCTGTGATTCACACTCAGATACAGTGATATAAATACTCTGAGTGGTGCAGTGAGAGAAATATTGAAAAAGATGATCCGCTGTGGCAACTCCTAACAAGAGGAGCTGAAAGAAGAAGAAGAAGAAGAAGAAGTGAGAGTAACAACGCTAAAGCAGTTATGGTATTTGGAATACTATGGCTGTTCCCTCTACCATTATATTGTTACAAGTTAATTACAATCAGATGCATTACACTAATAAACAATATGCGGTTAGTTTCGGTGTATTTATAAAGCCGCGTCAGGAAAATAAGGTGTAACCACACAGGAACAGTAGCATTGCTTTGACGCTGGGTGCCGCCAGTCTGCAAAACCGAGCGAAGAACTTGCGTACAACAAGGTATGAGGTACCGTGGAAAAGTGCGTGGATTTACGCCAAGTGTAGGTTTTATACATCGCGATTTGAACATGGAAGAGTTCTTACGCAACGTTTCTGTGCGTACGCACCGTTTATACATGAGGCCCCAGGTGTCCAAAAGAGACACTTTAAAGGCAAAGACAGGTTCTGCAATTATTATTTAACCTCCTGAAAACAAAAGAAATGGAACAACTCATCTTTAAATCATGACATTATTGCTTTGAACATGGAGAGAAGGCTAATAAGATCTTAGCTGTACAAATCCTCAAGCAGGTAGTTCGCAACACAATTATAGAAATTACCAACACAAATGGAGATAAAATCATTGATCATAAAAATATACAGTAACTCAAACATTTAGAGAGTACTATTAAGTCCTTGTATTATACTCATTTTAAAGAAAAAAAGACACAATCTAATGAGTTTTGTGATGCACTACTAACACCACAGCTAGATACTCTTAGAGTAAAGGAACTGAACAAACGTCTAACACTCTAAGAATTAGTGGATCCCATAAACTTACTACAAAGTGGGAAAGCAGCTGGCCTTGATGGTTAGCCAGTGGAATTTTATAAACAATTTAGTTGCACTATTATAGGCAATATTTATAGAAGCAAGAGACAACAAAATGCTACCTCAAACTTTGTCAAGCATTAATTACCATCTTTCCAAAGAAAAATAAGAACTTATAATGTGCATCATACAGACCTATTTCACTTCTGAATAATGATGTTAAGACAATCTCCAAAGTTAGAAGGATTGAGAATGTGCGATTCTTTCCATAATATCAAAAGACCAAGCAGAATTTATTTAAGCCAGACACATAGCTTCTAATTTTCAACATTTGTTTAAATGTAGTATACGCACTCACAAAATGTAACACAACAGATATCTCATTATCTTTGGATGCAGAAAAAGCATTTGACATGGTTGAATAGGACTGCCTGTTCAACACATTTCACAAACTCGCGTTTAGCCCAAATAAATGTACATGGATAGAAGACTTTATACCAGTCCAGAAATGTTTATATCAGACCCAGTATATATCCTTACTAGTAGTACTTAATGCACTAGCAGAATTTTAAATGATTCAAAATTTATTTGAATAAAAGTGTGCTTTTTCCAATGTACTCTCTAGCACACAATACTAGACTGGACATATGCCCATTTATTTTATTAGATCAGTTAAATACCTAGGGGTAAACATCCAAAGTAAATATAAAGATTTTTTTCAACAAAATTTTGCTGTCAGAATTGAAAAAATTAAACAAGATGTGAACAGATGATCTACTCTCCAACTCACATCTCATTATCTGGAATTCGAGACATTCACACATTCATAAGGTGACTCTACACATACCTAAATCAGAAGGTGGCATTGCACTACCTAACTTTCAATTGTCAAAGATCTAATTAATAACATTTTAGAATAATCATTTACAGCAAAAAGAACTTATCCTGTCTTTGTTGTTTTTAAAGATTTGCTCTTGGCTCTCTCCTCTTTCTCTCGGGTGGAAGATAAATACTGTTTTGTTAAGTCTGACTTGATTGTATTTAAAGTTATCTTCTTCGCTTTTAAAATTACACTTGATCGTATGAAATGTTATTTTCTTTAAATATTATTAAAAAAATAATAAGCAGTGTAACTGGAAATGTTACTGGTTTAAATCCCATTACCACCAGAAGGCATCCTTGAACAAGGCCATTAACCAGAAAATTGCTCCAGGGGCACTGTACAATGGCTAACCCTGTGCTCCGAGACCAAAAACTCAAAACTCATCTTGATGTTATTTGGGAACATGTTCTTGTCTAAATTTTTCTAATGTTGTTACACAAGCAATGGTTTACATTGTAAAAATTACAACTTTCTGGACAAACAGCTTTTAAAAGCAATAGTACAAAATAATAAAGGATGGTATGTTGAAAAATAGTGGGAAAAGCAAATGAAATGATACAAAAATTAATACACTTTAACAACAACACTGTGATAACAATCTTGTGCAATATCACTGAAAGTGGCATTTTTATTGTCAAAGTACAC
Organism: Polypterus senegalus; assembly: GCF_016835505.1. Classification (NCBI taxonomy): domain Eukaryota; kingdom Metazoa; phylum Chordata; class Cladistia; order Polypteriformes; family Polypteridae; genus Polypterus; species Polypterus senegalus. The sequence goes on from NC_053155.1 coordinate 33,830,969, forward strand.
AGTGATCCCTCATGTGATGGAGAGATATTATATAGTACCCTGCATTAAGAGCAACACCAAAAAAAATAAAAAAATGTCTGCTGTCGCTGTTACACAACAGATACCCCCATATAGCCAGTGATGAATGTCAAGTGACATTGTAAAAACAATTTAAAATATTAATTTTAAAAAAGAAGTAGTATCCAAGTACATATCAGTGTATCCATCTATGTATCAAACATTATATGCAATAACTGCTTCAGTTACTGCTTAATGGTAATACATAATTGCAAAAAGTAGTAAAGGAACAACATAGAATAACTACTATATAATAATAAAACTAAATGGATAACAGCAAGGAACCATTGGGGAAGATGGTTATAGTATGAATATGAAATACTAGACTCATGCAGTACTTAACTCCCTGAAAATAAACAGAGAACACACAGCCAAGTACAAGTATTGCCCTGGATTAAAGAGTTTGAGATAACCTTTTTACCAGGGTTTTCATTTCCTTCACCCACCAGAGCCCCCCCCCCAACCAAGTCTCAAGGCATCTTTTTTAAAGTTATAAAAATCAATGTGGCATTTCTGAGCAGCATTCTCACTCAGAAGGTATATATGTAACCATACAGAATACAATTATCATTTGGGCATAGATGCAACACACAGCTTTAATCTCGTTTGGGCAATGCACCCAAATATGGAAAAGACACTGACGATTCAGAAAAGAACATTTCCTCTTTCTCTTTTCCTTCTCTATCACCCTCTTACTCGCTGCTCTATTTCTCAACCACTCCACATAAATGATACCGCCGCCACCCTTACCGCGACTTCTTTAATTCTTCTCTTTAAGGTATAGCTGCTTTTAAACAAAAAAAACAAAGGGAAAATACTATGTACATAAAAAATGAGAATCGTATGTTTGTTTTGTTTGCAAATGTAATAGCATTGAATCTGAACAAACTTTTTGAGACCCAGGAAACAACTATTACTAAGTCATTTTGATAGGCTGTATTATCTATGAAGTAACTGTGTTCATTTTAAAGGAATCTGTAGTTACTTTTGGAAAAATAGGTATCAGTTTTGGAACTTGGGAATTATTACTTTTTTTCACACTGAAATCAAAGGTGATATGTTCTCGAGAGAGTTCCTAATAATGAGTTTTCCCAGGAACACATTAAACTAATGAAGAGGGGGAAGACTGTAGTGGAAATAATGCCACTGTGTTCACCATCCAGAAAAGATGAAAGCTGTTGAAGGGAGTATTTTGCACAAATTTTAAGAAATATTGTATCACCCAAGAAAATGTGGTTATAAACAACAAGCAATGTTTGATGAGTATTCCTTTCTTTTAATCTAAACTTTCTAATGGAATATACACCAATCCTAAGGCAGTAGGAGTGGGAATCACAAGGAATACTAAATTATAAATGTCCTGCAATGTTTTGCTGCTCTGAACTATCCTGCAATCCTTTGATTTTTCATTTGATTAAAATTAAAGATAAAATCATAGGACTATAGACATATTAACAAGAAAAAGTCAAGTTAATCAAGTCAAATTAAATATTTTTAAACAGTGAAAAATACTATTTACTACTACATTGTATAACCTTAGTTCTTGGTAAGTCATTGTGTGATTACTAATGTTTCTAGTAAGGCTGTCAACCAAAAATTTTAATTTAAATGCTTCATATTGAAAATATCTCATTTGAAAATATAGAGTGCATCCACAAAGTATTCACAGCGCATCACTTTTTCCAAATTTTATGTTACACCCTTATTCCAAACTGGATTAAATCTATTTTTTTCCTCAGAATTCTACACACAACACCCCATCATGACAACGTGAAAAAGGTTTACTTGAGGTTTTTGCAAATTTATTAAAAATAATAAAAACTGAGAAAAAACACATGTACATAAGTATTCACAGCTTTTGCCATGAAGCTCAAAATTGAGCTCAGGTGCATCCTGTTTCCCCTGATCATCCTTGAGATGTTTCTGCAGCTTAATTGGAGTCCACCTGTGGTAAACTCAGTTGACTGGACATGATTTGGAAAGGCACACACCTTTCTATATAAGGTCCCACAGTTGACAGTTCATGTCAGAGCACAAACCAAGCATGAAGTCAAAGGAATTGTCTGTAGACATCCAAGACCGGATTGTCTCGAGAAACAAATCTGAGGAAGGTTACAGAAAAATTTCTGCTGCTTTGAAGGTCCCAATGAGCACAGTGGCCTCCATCATCTGTAAGTGGAAGAAGTTCAAAACCACCAGGACTCTTCCTAGAGCTGGCAGGCCATCTAAACTAAGCGATCGAGGGAGAAGGGCCTTAGTAAGGGAGGTGACCAAGAACATGATGGTCACTCTATCACAGCTCCAGAGGTCCTCTGTAGAGAGAGGAGAACCATCTCTGCAGCAATCCACCAATCAGGCCTGTATGGTAGAGTGGCCAGACGGAAGGCACTCCTTAGTAAAAGGCACATGGCAACCCACCTGGAGTTTGCCAAAAGGCACCTGAAGGACTCTCAGACCATGAGAAACAAAATTTTCTGGTCTGATAAGACAAAGATTGAACCCTTTGGTGTGAATGCCAGGCATCACGTTTGGAGGAAACCAGGCACCGCTCATCAACAGGCCAATAACATCCCTACAGTGAAGCATGGTGGTGGCAGCATCATGCTGTGGGGATGTTTTTCAGCAGCAGGAACTGGGAGACTAGTCAGGATAAAGGGAAAGATGACTGCAGCAATGTACAGAGACATCCTGGATGAAAACCTGCTCCCTAGCGCTCTTGACCTCAGACTGGGGCGACGGTTCATTCTTTCAGTAGGACAACGACCCTAAGCACACAGCCAAGATATCAAAGGAGTGGCTACAGGACAACTTTGTGAATGTCCTTGAGTGGCCCTGCCAGAGCCCAGACTTGAATCCGATTGAACATCTCTGGAGAGATCTTAAAATGGCTGTGCACCGACTCTTCCCATCCAACCTGATGGAGCCTGAGAGGTGCTGCAAAGAGGAATGGGCGAAACTGGCCAAGGATAGGTGTGCCAGGCTTGTGGCATCATATTCAAAAAGACTTGAGGCTGTAATTGCTGCCAAAGGTGCATCGACAAAGTATTGAGCAAAGGCTGTGAATACTTATGTACATGTGAGTTCTCAGTTTTTTTATTTTTAATAAATTTGCAAAAACCTCAAGTACACTTTTTTCACGTTGTCATGATGGGGCGTTGCGTGTAGAATTCTGAGGAAAAAAATGAATTTAATCCATCTTGGAATAAGGCTGTAACATAACAAAATGAGGAAAAAGTGATGCGCTGTGAATACTTTCCGGATGCACTATATGAATGTACTTTTGAAATTCTGAGGGCTACACACATGTATATTGTCATATAAAGTAAACATTACTAGACCAATAATGTTCCGTTTTCACAATTAATCAATAAGCTTTTACTGTGGAGGTAGGGAATATGTCAAGGTGAAGTTAATACTTGTGGAACAGCAGAACAAAGTAGATGTTAGTGAGAAGGGACAACCTTTTACTGGGATATGTTGATACACAAGATAAACCTGTTGATAATGTTTTGGTTCTCTGATACCAAGAAAGTTCCATGTTCGTGAACTACAGGGAGAAAAAACACCCAACACCTTTATATTGCAAATTAGATTAAAATAAAAAACAAGGCTCAAATTGGACATGTGTGAACAATACAGCCAAATTTATATGGCTAGAGCTGATGTTACTACTACTTTAAACTGATGCAATCCTATCTGAGCAACAGAAAAAAAGAGAGATCCACAACACAAGGTGTGCTTCTCCTCCTCTTAAACTTGGATGGAGCATTTTATGTAAGAATATCTGCACTTTGCTAACATTAGCAAATGGGAATTTAAAAGCAATGCATTGGGGAAGAAGAAACTCCAGATATTTGTATTCAGTGCATCAATGATATATAGCAAAGGAAAAAAAAAATCACACATGTGAATTACTCTGCAATTGTTTTCCAATGGGAGCACAATAAAGGTAATTTATGGATAAACAACTATATGCAGTAGGACAAATTACATATGCATAAATGCATTACTGACCTTTCTAATCAACCATAATTATTGCTAGCGATTGAATTAACATATTTCACAAGCCATAAGTGGATAAGCCTTAGGAAAAAAAAAATGCATTTTATTGTGATTAAGTTACTCAGTTTATCAATGCCGACAGTTTCTGGCTCAAATAACAGCTTGGAGTCAAGCACTGATCTGACATTTATGAGCAAATGAAGACAATCAAAGTATTAAAATACCAAACTATGCAATGATAGAAACAAAATGCTTAACAATGCCTTAAGGAATCAGCGCAATTAACTTTATGGATAACTTGTTTTTCCTAATTATCTGTGCTTTACTAACCAGGCAACATAACCTTAAAATATTTACAGTTTCATTAAACAAATGTAGTCAAAAAATCATAAAAGAAAATAAATATTTATTTGCAACTAACACACAAAAACATTAAAATTTTATTTGTATCAGTTTTACCATTTTTTTACTTTTTTCAATAAAATTTCCCCTCCTGATTCTGTTTCATTTCACTCTTGAACCTGAAATTCCAGATTAGCTGTTGCATTTATTGTACCAAACAAAAGCAGCTTTCTTATCTCTGCCATATTGCTGATTTTCCATTTAATATTATGATGGCCTTAAAATCGCCATTTTAAAGACCGTTTTCCACGTCAGAAAAGCATACTTAGCTACATCAACTTACACATGTCATTTGGAGTGTGCAGGCTTGACACAAATTACTAAAAACAAAGGTGTAAAGAAAAAAAGTCGTAAGGTTATATGTTTTTTTTTTGGTTGAATCTGTGAAGGGGGAGAACAATTTCATGTAGTTTAAAAAAAAACACACAACAAAACAAATCACAAGAAGGTTATTTTCTTTTTTACTTAGCAGCCAAATTTTGAAGTTGCTATTAATGAAAGTGTTGCAAAATAAAAAATTTAATAGTGTGTTTCTCAACCACTGTGCCACAGGTTGCCTCCGTTGGTTTGTGAGTGACTAACAGAGGTTTACCAAAGCAATGTTTCCCCAGTTCTATTTCAACTTGTTTCATGAAGTGGGGAGCCTCTGTTCCAATAGAACTAATTTCAACAAGAGGGACCACCCAGTTTGCAATTGCTGTTAGTGGGTCATTGCTGAACTTAAAAAGGCAAAACTTGGTCTTAGGACTATAAACGTAGAGAAACACTGCTTTACTATCATTTCAATGCAACATTTAGTTCATTCACTTACTTCATTTATCAAACAAAAAATTTAATTACCATGCCTGGACTAATCTAAAATAAACATTGAATAAATAAGCTGGGAGGAGCAGGGTATGGGTTTCTAAAGTAAAGCATGCATTTAACATGTTTGTGCAATAGTGAACGATTTTGCATGGGTTTCATAGATGTATGACAGAATTGTGAAAATATCCCGGTTCCATAATTCTCTTTGACAAAACTATTTTCCACATGTAGAAAATCTGTTTTTGCAAAGGGACATGTTTTCCAAGCAAAAGCAGCTTTAGTGCATGACTCTGCTGAAAGCTTTGCAGATTATACTCCAAGCAAAAAATTATAAAAATAATGAAGCATATAAAGGCATGTTAAGTACAAATATACCTGGAGTAACAGCACTTTAAAGGCACGTTCAAAACAGAATTTAAATTTTTAATATGAATATTCAAATCCTAAATTTTTATATAATTTGACAACCCCAAACAATACAGAAAAAAAATAATTCAGCAGTTGGGAGGTTGGGGAATCTATAGATTACTGGATCGGTGACTGAGATTACTGGGCAGCCCTCCACTAATGGAAGGGAAAATACTTGACAGCATTCAATATGCATATCTATACTAATAAAAGGCAAAGCCCTCACTCACTCACTACTAATTCTCCAACTTCCCGTGTAGGTAGAAGGCTGCAATTTGGCAGGCTTATTCCTTACAGCTTACTAACAAAAGTTAAGCAGGTTCCATTTCGAAATTCTACATGTAACGGTCGACAACGGTCGACAACATCCGCCATGTTGAACTCTCTTATTCATGGCCTCATCTTCACGAAATTTGGTAGGTGGCTTCCCTGCGCTAAACGAAACCAATGTACGTACTTATTTCGGTGGTATGACGCCATTGTGAGCCGCCATATTGAACTTTCCAACGTCACTAATTCTCCAACTTCCCATGTAGGTAGAAGGCTGAAATTTGATACTTATTTCGGTGGTATGATGCCACTGTCGGCCGCCATAATGAATTTTTCAACGGTCTTTGTTACTTATGGGCCTATCTTCAAGAAATCTGGTATCCGGGTTCCCAACGCTAAGTGAATCCTACTTACATACATATATACGTCCACGGCCTGCAGCTCGGTCACCGTATGAGGCGGCGTTGGGTCCCCCATCCCAACACCTCCCACGTTGTTGGCTGCCAGCCTATATAAGGCCGTCCGTCGCTCCAGTCTCTACATTCCCTTCCTTGCTTCGCCACAGAATTCACATCTCCCTGCTGATAACTACAGTCTTTTTATTTAATCCACGGCTTCTCCGCTGTTTTATTGTTCATTTATTACGATTATAGTTATTGTGTAGGTATTTTAGACTTACTTTACATTGTTCAGGTACCCATTTCCTTTATCATTCCAACCGTACCCCCATTAACATTAACATGTCTATCGAGGTAATCACCATCGATCAAAGAACTGTCACCGGTTGTATACTTACAACGCTTGACAGATGCCGAATGTCTCTTCAACACAAGTCCTACAAATACTGTCGTAATTGAAACAAACCATAAAACTCAAACCGACAGCAGCAATCCAAGCTGTGAGATTTGAAACAAGATTACTGTTAACATGGCCAACTGTACGTTGCATGCTCAAGAGTAAGCTCAGCGCACAGCTTCGTCATATTACAACGGAGGGCGAACTCACAATGTGGTATACAAAGAGATCCTTAACAAATAATTATTGGTATATTTTCCCTCAGTTTAAAAAGGTTTAATTTTCTTAATAAAAAGTTTAAGGCAGTACTTCGCCGCTGCGAAGCGTGGGTATTTTGCTAGTCTACATATATATACTGTACATAGCAAAATCCCCGGGCTTCGCAGTGACGAAGTACTGCTTTTAAATTTTTATTAAGAAGAAAGCATTTTTAAACTGAGGGAAAATATACCAATAACTATTTGTTAAGGATCTCTTTGTATACCATGTTGTCAGTTCAGCACTCCGGTTGTAATATGACGAAGCTGTGCGAGCTTACACTTGAGAATGCAACATATAGTTAGTTGTCCAGGAGAAACGCAATCTTGCCTCAAATCAATGGCAACCTTTTGTAGGGTCTTGTCCCTGAGACTTATTACTTGTCATCATGAAGCAGAGCCTTACTGGAAATTTGAGGCATTTGAATTGAAATGGGAGATCAGAGGGTATAATGATGATGCGAGGAATACATTCAGAGTGTGGCGCTCTGCCGTTTTTTTGTGAAGCTGCCTTTACACAGCTTCTCCGCTGTTTTAAAAACGAACACCACATAAGGCCATCCTTTCTCCTTGCTTCGCGGTTCTGTACTGTTTTATTGTTCGTTTATTAAGATTGCTATAGTTATTGTGTAGCTATTTCAGACTTACTTTACTGTTCAGGTACCCATTTCCTTTATTTAATCTGTGGCTTCTCCGCTATTTTTTGTTCGTTTATTACGATTATAGATATTTATTAATTCCCTTCTTTAGCGGACTGCCTGCACATATAAGGCGCTCTGCTGCTTTTTTGTGAAGCAGCCTTTACAAAGCTTCTCCGCTGTTTTATAAACAAACGACATTAGGCCATCCTTTTTCCTTGCTTCACAAAGGAAGCAGCTGTTTTATTTAATCCACGGGTTCTCCGCCGTTTTATTGTTCGTTTATTACGATTGTTATAGTTCTCTTTGTATAGCACGTTGTCAGTTCAGCACTCCGGTTATAATATGACGAAGCTGTGCGAGCTTACACTTGAGAATGCAACATATAGTTGTCCAGGAGAAAAGCAATCTTGCCTCAAATCAATGCCAACCTTCTTTCGGGTCTGTCTCACTTATTACTTGTCATCGCGAAGCAGAGCCTTACTGGAAGTTGGAGGCATTTGAATTGAAATGGGAGATCAGAGGGTATAACGGGGATGCGAGGAATACATTGAGCGTGGAGAAAATCTAGAGACAGCGTATGTATTAACTTGTGGATTTTTCTGTGAGTATTTGGTGGCAGCGTGACGAAGTTACTTCCGCAAGACCGCGTTAGCTGTGGAGCTCAGCTCGGAGCATATTCTTTCCCTACCTTGTCAATTGTGTAATGCGTTTTTTGAACAGGTTTGATTCATGGAAGTGATCACTCATACTGCGTTCAGTCAGTTCATGTGAGCTGCTCTCTTGTGTGATGTTGCGATGTCCACGACTTTATTTAATGTTAGCTAACACCCGGCACTTGAATGTTTCTCGCTACAGCAATTTTAACTCCGTTACAAAGTGATCCAGTCTCGTTTATACCTCGCGTCTTCTCATTAAACTTGTATCACACGAATAAAGTATTTGTCGAAGGCATGACAAACAGCAGCGGGAGCGTGTCTATAAAATAAATTTAAACTTACGGTTTACACCGTGCTTTTTTTCCCGCAGTAGCTGCACTTATGAATAAACTTGTATGTTTTTTTCTTCAGTGCTCTTTGGAGCTCTTCCTTGTTTTCTACGTACTGCGTTCACAGTCAGTTGACGTGATTACGTGGGAGGCGTGATGATGCGATACGCAACTCCAACTCCCACAGCCATCGAGCTGCAGTCTATTACAGTATATGGATAAAAATAGGTTCTAGTTATGACCATTACGTGTAGAATTTCAAAATGAAACTCAACTATTGTAAGTAAGCTGTAAGGAATAAGCCTGCCAAATTTCAGCTTTCTACCTACACAGGAAGTTGGAGAATTAGTGATGAGTGACTGAGTGAGTGAGTGAGTCAGTGAGGACTTTGCCTTTTATTAGTATAGATAATAAAACTGAAACTTATAATGCTATTTTTGGTACAGTAAAACCTCTGTTCACAACCATAATTCGTTCCAAAACTCTGTTCGTAAACCGATTTGGTCGTGAACCGAAGCAATTTCCCCATAGGATTGTATGTACTGTAAATACAATTAATCCGTTCCAGACCATACAAACTGTATGCAAATATATATAAGTTTTTAAGCACAAATATAGTTAATTAAACCATAGAATGCACAGCGTAATAGTAAACTAAATGTAAAAACATTGAATAACACTGAGAAAACCTTGAACAACAGAGAAAACTAACACTGCAATAGCTTGCGCTATAGCGCTACCAACTGCTGGCTAAAAGCACTTTTTTAATGAGTTTTCAGCACAGGGAAAAAAATGAACATTTGAAAAAATTCGTAATTTAATAAACCACCAAGAAAAACAACATTGCAACAATGCACGCTACGAACCGATCGCATGAAACAGAAGTGAAAAGAAAATCAAGTCCAGTGCATTCTTTAACTGCCTTCCCTACCTTAATGCGTCCAGCTCTCTCTCGCGCTGCCTGTGTGTCTGCATCTCGTGCTGCCTCTGTGTGTGTGTGTCGCACTCTCTCTGGCGCTGCCTCTGTGTGTGTGTGTGGCTCTCTCATGCTGCTGTGTGTGTGTGTGTGTGTGTGTGTCGCGCGCTCTCTCTCTCTCGCTCGCTGCACAGGAAATGCACAGGGAATGACTGAACATTTACAAACCGAAAGGGAAACTGGCTTGTTCATACACCGAGTGTGAGGTCGTGAACCGAGGCAAAAGTTTGGTGAACTTTTTGGTCGTAAACCGAGTTGTACGTGTACCGAGACATTCGTGAACAAAGGTCCCACTGTATAGCCCTATGGAATCGTATTAGGGTCACAGTGAAGAAAAAAAAAATACGGACACAGGGAATAAAAAAACAACTATATGTCGAGAGTAAAGTCAACATGTTGACTTTAATCTCGACATAAACGGCAAGAATAAAGTCGATATTTTCACTTTATTCTCGTAGTTTATTTTGTCATTAAAGTAGAATGTTGTAAACTAAACTTCATCCTAAAATCAATGTTTAGTTTGCTAGATTTTCTCAAACCCCGTCATAAGTTAATGTAGCACATTAAATGCTTTGTGTTAATTGTTCCCCGACCCAGTTAATCGCTATGCATTTCTTAAACTGACTTCCTCTACACTAAGAGGAGGCGCAGGCAGCAATCACCGCACAGAATACATTCACTTCATGATATTCCTGCTCTCTGAAAATTTAGAATGCTAAGATATATACTTGATATCATTTTCAGGTTGAAATGCATTAACGCAGGTACTAAACATGCACGGTAGTGTGACGATGGTGCTGCTCCCTTGCAGTAAGGGGTGTACGTTCAGTGTAGAAAACTTTATGGCAGGTGTGACGAGGCTCCAAAAAACTGGATGTATGAATGGGTATCGCACAGGTTTAAGTTAAATATTGTGTAAATGTTGGGTTCGTGATCTGGTAGTCGGAGACACAAACACAGAATTCAATGTATGTTCTTCTGACCGGGCTTTCTTTATTGCATGTGTGCTGTCTCTGTCTGATGTACCAAACCTTCAGTTCCTATCCTTCCTTTTTCATTCTCCACATAACCAATCACCACACGATAAAAATCTTTGTGAAATTAAAACTAGTTATAAACTTAGACCACGGAGTGCTCAGAACTTTAAAAAAAATCTTCGTTATACATGTTTAAAAATTCAGGGTTGTGCCCATCCCACCAAGCATTGTGTGAGAGGCAGGAGCAAATCCTGAACGCCAGCACATCGCACGGTGAATACGAGCAATACACACACTAGCAGGGTCAATATAGTATAACAAAACCCCACATCCTACTTTATTCTCATCATAAGTGTCTAGATTAAAGTGGAAATGTTGAGAATAAAGTCAACATGTCGTCACACTATTACACAGTACCCAGGTACATTACACAGTACTGAAAAAACATAAAACAAGTACAACTTGGCTTGCAGTATTATCCAGTAGTATAGAAACAGTATTCACAGATTTGAACATAATGGTCCACACATCTGATCTTTTAAAACCAAAGTATCTCCAGGCAACGGACATGACTCCTTTTTTCGGCAAAAGTTCTTCTGTGTCATCATGTTCAACTTTATCGTCTGCTACAGCTTCAGTTTTGGAATGTTCTCTGTCCATTTTCACAGCGCAATGCCTCCACTACTGCAAGTACTCTCTTGCCCCCGCACAATACCTCCACTAACGCATGTACTCTGTTAGATGCGTATTTAGCGGTGTAACAGCGATAAAGGCCCCCCTCTTAAACAGTTTCCCGCTGCGCCACGTTCCAAACGTTGTTTAGGCAATTTAAACTGGTGTTGCGGTATAAGAAAAATCCATATCATAACAAAAATAAAAAACGGTTTTCGGTATGAACTGGTATACTGCCCAGCACTAGTGTGGATCCTCTTAAGATGCGCAAAAGGTTGCTTGTGTTACCACCCTTTGCATCATTGTGCCTCTTGCAAAGTTTACACAATACATTAATATGGTCAGTGTCAGTAATTTGCAAATTCTCTCCTATGTCAGCAGGGTATATTTCTTCACCTCCAGTTACTACTCGAAACAGAGGTAAATGCTTTTGTTTTGCAAGCACTTGAATACACAAGACTGCAAGAACATATTGAAGTCAGTTTATTATTATTGTTTAAAGAGTTTGCCTATCTACTTTAATGCAGCCATGTTATTTCACTGGGCTGGGCAGCTGAAATGGCATATATTATTAAAAGAATTATGATTCATGCACAAGTATAAAGCTTGTGAGCCATCATAAAATGCCATTAAAACTAAAAATCCTTACCGCTGTGTGAAACCAATACTGGTATAGGTAATATATCAACCAGTACTAGGATAAACCATAACACATGGCCCAGTCTGTTGTACAGTACACCTGGCATAAACTGCAATCATGCCCTATTCTTGCTATTTGCTGCACAATGATTTGCTGTAGAAACCAAATACCACAGCACGGTCCTTACAGCATGCCCAGCAACTCCAATCATCTGCCTGCATATCAATTGCAGTTCCCTTTCTAAGCCCATGTTATATTTATATCATTTAAGGAAGCTGCAGCTATCTCATGTAATTAATTATTTTCAATCACTGTTTAGCTGCAGGTTGATAAAATTGGTTCTTTTCAATAATAGTCTACAGATAATATTAAGCTCACTCAATTTTGTTTTACATATGTCCACATATTAACGCTTACAAAATGCACACACCTTTTTTCTGGCATTGCACTGAGGACCCAAGAAGCTGGCACACGGGCAAAAGAAAATAAATATCCAAAATAAATCAAGGAAAAACTAAAACAGTAAACTTATTCATATTTGAAGTCATACAGAATATTTCTCTGTTTTATGACAAATGAGTTAACAGATTCATCAACACTTTCAAAGGTAGATTTAGAAATTTCAAAATTTTATACAGCAAATTTATGCATTCTCTTCAAGACATTTGAATGAAAACTGAACTGTGTTGACAAATTTCCTTAAAGAAAAAAATGTGACAAGTTTCAATAAATTTGGTCCATGGGGAACAAGGTGTTTTATGCGGGCAGACAGACGGACAGTGCTATCACAGTAGGTGCTTCTTGCATTATATGTGAACGGACCTAAAAATGGAAGCCCTTCATCTTACTATGGGCAAGCCAAAAAATATGGAGTACAATATTGGCTAATAGAACAGAGGAAGTCACAGTGAGAATTGTGATGCAAGATCAGGTGTGTGCCATACTTTGAAAAACATTCTTTGAAAATGTATTGCTATAATATGCAATACTGGAAGAAGTCTGAACAAAAAAAACTATTAATGTATCCGGCATGAAAAAAATCTGACATAATAGTGCATAAGTATACTATGTTTAAAGTGTAGAAGAAATTCACAACCAAGATAATTCCTGGATTAGAGAGTATTGCATTACAGGCAGAGTGATGATGAATGGTTATTTTAGTGAAGAAATTAAAACAGTAGAGAGGAAAGGTTGCCCTCTATCAAATGTGCTGTTTGTATTATGCATGGAACATCTGCTTCAAATGATAAAGACAGACAGAAAACTGACAAAATACAAATTCCAGGAAGTGGTTGTTAAAACAAGCTAAAATTTTAGTAGATTTGAACATCAATTAGACAAATATTTTACAACATGGATGTACATTTACGTTTTGTGTTGAATCAGAGAATAACTAAATGCTTCATCAAAAGGACACAAGAACAAAGAGGGTATAAGAATTAAGATGCAATAAAAATTAACCTATTACCTTTGGAGGACAAAAACCTAAGAAAGTGCAATGAGAAGAATTAGAAAAATAATTGAAAGGCTAACCACTTTATGGAAAACAACTAGGAACACTGGTCTGTAAGATGTACATTCTTTTTCTTTATTCTTCTTTGCAAAAAGCAATACTTGAGGCCTGACACAGCATTTCTGGTAATGTGTTATCTAACTTACCTAACTTTAAATGGATGCATAGTTTATGTATAAAAATCTGCTGGGTAGCATCTTGGATTTCAGACAGCTTCAATGGTTTATCCAGTTTCACTATGAACAGCGCATTAGGCAGAAGCATTTCTATTTTACAAAATAAATGCTTGTAAGGGTCTTGCTTTCATAAAACCTGAAATGTGTATAAAATCTTGTAGTATGCCCTAACTGATAGCATCTTTCCAAATGAATAATTAACCTAATGTTTTTATACATATTTGTTGAGCCAAAATCTTACTGATGGTATTTAAGAATTGGTTGTTCTGTTTCTACGGAGGTTAGCAAATTGAATTCTGTTTGTGAAGACAACCTTTTCTTGTGAAACACAGCACCGAGTGATAATCTCCATTGTCAAGTATGATCAGTCAATTGCAGGATGCAGTAGAGAAGAATAATCATTTGAGTTCCAAAACATCAGAGATATCCATTGTGCATAGTTTAAAGAATACTCTGCCATGTATTATCACAGATGTAAACTGTGATTTTTTTTTCCCCAATTAAGTCTTAGAGCATTTGAAGGATATCTGCTATGATCAAATGAGTTTGCTCCTGTTCACTCTTCAGTGACCCACACTTTTAACCAGTTGTTACTGGCACATTTTTCACGTTAGGTTTTTAGCAGTGAGTTCAAGGGTTTTCAATTCACAAATATGTATTGTTATCAAAACACCCCCAAACAGATATACACAAAAACTTGATAAATCTAATATACACAAACTGAAATATATTGGTGCCTCGTACTTCGAATTTAGTTCATTTCAGGAGGCTGCTTGAAGTTGGAAGTTCAAATCAATTTTACCCATTAGAAATAATGGAAAGTGAATTAATCCGTTCCCAGACCCTAAGCAACAAGAACAACATTTATTTATAAGGCACATTTTCATACAAAAAAAGTAGCTCAAAGTGCTTTACATAATGAAGAATAGAAAAATAAAAGACACAGTAAGAAAATAAAATAAGTCAACATTAATTAACATAGAATAAGAGTAAGGTCCGATGGCCAGGGAAGACAGAAAAAACAAACAAAAAAAAAAAAAAACTCCAGACAGCTGTAGAAAAAAAATAAATAGCAACAACCATTTTGTTAAACTTAAACAGCGAACATACATAATTTAATGTAAAAATAACACAATTAAATGTCCCAAATAATAAATGAAAACATAAAATATATAAATACCACACAATGAAATGTACTGTATGGAGGCGTACATAGACACAGCGGCTCAGTGCTCTTCCTTTCAGTGCTTTGTGTGTCTGTTAATGTATATGTTGCTATTCGTTATAATGATATTCTGCTGGACGAACCAGCTAGCACGACCTCCTAAAAATAGGACTATGAAGCAAGCAAACTGTTACAGATGAGTTTCTCCACTTCAACGACATTCTGGCACACATAGCCAGGCATCAGGGCTGTACATGGATTACCATCCCCACATGTAGGAGATGGAGGCGGTGTAGGGACAGGAGGCAGAAGTGGGACTGCAGGGTTGGCGAGTCTATGGTGGTGGCCACACAAGCCGCCTCTTCCTAGTATTTTTTATCACAAACGCAAGATCCCTCGTAAATAAGATGGATAAATTCAAGGTAAAGGTTGCAGTGAATAAGATCATTAAGAACAGTTGCATTCTGCTAATTACAGAGACCTGGACAAGAGACACCAGTAAGAGAAAAATGGAGGGTTGGGTTACACCTGTATGTCAACAACAGCTTGTGTACTAACACCAAGACTGTACACAAAAGATGATGTTTACGTAAGCCCCACCTGTTTCTGCATTTTTATCAATGCATGCACAGTTCAAACGTAGATGTATATTGTTTGAACCTTGGGTCATATTTCTTTCAAATTTAGCATTTTAACTATGGAATTTTTAAAGTTAGAATTGCTCAAAATACATTGTATATGAAAAAAATGTGTTAATTATAACAATCTTTGAAACTGATAATCAAGACAAACATGGAAGGGAGTCCAGCAATAGACCTATGGCAACTGTAAAAGAATTTACACTTTTTCACTTGCAGAAAATCTGTGCATATACCAACAGTTTCACATATTTCTCATATATAAGAGCTCTCTGTCAGTCTGTGGCAATATTAAAGATGTTCATTGAAATTTCTACATTACACTACAGTTTGTAAAAGGGCATGATAGGCTTCACTAAAACCATACTGATGAGGATTGTGCATTATGGAAAACAAAATATATTTACAACCTTAACTCTACACACAATGAATACTTCAGTCTGAGCAATGCAGTCTTATCTGCCCACAGAGCACTCTGAAATAAAAGCTTGCCGGAGTCTAATATGAACTTCTGATGTAGTAGAAGATCGATAGTTCTGCAGGAAAATAACCTAAAACATACAGCCAAAAGCACAAAAGAGTGGCTTACAAACAAAATGGTCAATGACCCTAAAAAAAGGTATAGCTCTAGTCTTAAATTAATCAAGGATGTCTGCTAGGAAAAGCTGTTCACCAGTTTCCATCATTAAAAACAAAGGAAACTGAGCAAATTTTGAAATGAAGAATGGATGAAAAGTGCAAGCAAAAATGTTGCAACTAAACCTGGAGCATTCTTCACTAAAGAGTGAATATGTTCATAGCTAATTAATATATATATATATATATATATATATATATATATATATATATATATATATATATATATATATATATATAAAATGGCTACTACTTTTAAAAGATACAATATTAGTACTGATTTATTTCTAATTATCACTTGCCATTTGTATGTTAATTTTATCTACTATTCCTGGGATCTGTCTGAAGAAAAACTAATTTAACAAAAGAAAAACAAACACATACAAATACACATAAACACCACATTCTTCCTGGACTTTAACCCTACTGGCAACTGTTAATACTTTCTGTATCTGTTTCCTGATTCATATATTAACACATTCACCTGTAGTTTAAAAAAAACAGGACAGTTTGAGAATAACAGTCATTATGATATATAATAAGTACACCTATTTACAATTCAGAATGTGCATAAAATATTGCAAAAAGAAACAAGAAGAGAAACATATTTCTAGAGGCAAAAGAACATTTCTCTTAAAATAAAATGGTTATGCAAAGCACTATAAAATGTCCCACCACCCTATAGATAAGCAACTTAGAACTTATAAAAGTATTTAAGAACTGAAAAGCATTACAAATTATTTTCTAATGCGTGAAAATTTAATGGGAAAATATCACTATAATGCCCAATTTTAAAAGTAAATGTTGCACACTACATATTAAAGCAATATTTTAAATGTTAAACATTATTATCTCAATTATTAGTCAGCAGCCTTATTGGAAGTACAAGTACAACTCGACACAAATTTAGGCAATGCAACTAACTTTTCTCATTTTTACCGTGGAGAAAGATAGGACGCTTGAAATTCATCCCCACAATAAAAACAATAAAAGTGGGGTGGATTTTTTTTTTTTAAAAATGGACACATTCCTGACTAGAGGAACAGGATTTCCCAAAAAAAAAAAAAAGGAATAAACTGCTACATATTGCAGACCTCTACCACAATATTTAGATTTAATATTGAATAAAAAAAAAGGAAAATCACAACATTATGTACTGAGATAAGTGTCAGGACAATATTGTATAGTAGGGACCAGGGCAATTACCATACCTACTAACAAGGTGTTTGATCTAAAATAAATTCTGAAGAAGTCATTTTCATAAGAACTATTTATGAATACTTTGACCTTAATTTTTTTTTTTTTGGTATGGCACATCTTGACTAGGCAGTGTGACAAAATCCCCCCACTTATGATATACCATTTGACTTATCTTGATGTGTAGTTAGTAGCCACGCAAGATGTAGTGCTTTTTGGGTTCCCCTTATTTTTGTCCCTCTAGATCCAAATATCCCAAACTTTAAGTCCACTTTTGGACCATATTTTGTACAAGAAAATAGGTGTCTTCAGCAAAAATGACCAGAAGAACATGACCAAAATCTTTAAATGCCTTTCAGACAGTCTTGGTGTAACAATACCTCCTAACCCATTAACAGCTATGTTTGGTGTACTTCTAAATGGGCTTAAAGTGGAGAAGGATGAACAAAATGTAATTGCCTTTACTACACTACTGGCATGTAGACTTATCTTGCTCAACTGGAAGGATCCTAACTCCTTTATTTTAAGTCAGTGGGTAACTAATGTTATATACTATTTGAAACTGGGAAAAATCAAATTCTCACTTAGAGGAGCTGTACAAAACTTTTTCAAAACCTGGCAGGAACTAATCAATAACATTTTAGAATAAGCATTTTAATTGAGGAAGCAGAATCTCACCCTTTTTTTTCCTTTTTTTAAATTGTATTTATTTTTATTTATTTATTAATTTACGTATATTTTTTTTTTACTAGCTTAACGTTTTACTCTGCTGGCCCAGCTCTCTTTTCATGAGTGGGGGTTGATTTGTTTTAAACCAAGTCTTGTAAAACTTGACTTATTTGTATGTTATTTGTTACTAAAATCAATAAATTTCAAAAAAAAAAAAAAAGAACATCATTTCACAAAACATCAAAAAAGTGGAGACCAGTAATACACGTTGTGGAGTGTCGTTTTATGTTATTTCAAAGTTGCCAATCATGAATATGATAGCATTTTTGATATCTGACTTTTAACAGTGATCCTAGATCACTTCAAACATAAGCATGTGATATAACATTTTAGACTATTTCAAGGTCAGAGATCACGAATATCTTGCTGTTTTTGATGTATCTTCCTTTAATAAGGATCTACCGCTCTACAGACCTCTTTCAGGGTGTGAAACATGACAATTTCCTATTACAGCTAGGAATATTTAGACTCAAAACATTTAAACTGAAGCACACATTTTAAAATTCAATATCTATCTGATGTAACTACTCGTTACTTGCGTACTTCTACCTAATAAAGTAAATCACTACATTTAAACATCCCGAATTAGGACAGCTTACACTACTTCAGCCTTTTTGTCCATTTTAACAAATCTAGAGGGGTCATTTCTCACTTCATGGGGTCCCCATCAAAAATTATTTTTTTTTTTTTACATTTAAGCCTTATTACATGCAATAAACGTTAAATGTTTGCCAGCTGGTAAATTTTTGTAGTAGTAAAATATGCCTCAAAAGCACACAACTGTCCACATCACTAAAATAATATTTTAAGCATCACGTAAAAAATGGTAACAGAAGCTGATTTGTCACCATAAAATCCTTGTTTTAAAATCCTAATTTTTCTAACTTTCTTAATAAATCGCATACATATTCAAACGCATGGCCATAAAACAATTTTGTTTTCAATGATTATCGGCAGAGCTCAAATTGTTAACTAATACTTACTCTTAATTTGTACTTTGCAAAAATATTCCTAGACAACTTTCCTAGGCACTTTTGCATAATTTAAAAAAAAAAAAAAAAAACCTTCCAATTGTTCCCCTCAGTTATACAGTGAGCAGAGTGTGAGCAAGCTTTTGGGGTGGAGGTGATTGTGAAGTGGTATCTTTAAAATGTGTTTACTCTAAAACCCTAATCCACATCACCAATGTTGTTAAGTGTCAGGCCACTCCCAACCAATCTAAGAAGGCGGAAGAACACATCCTTGTGATGATGAGTAGTAGTTTTACAGTCATGTGTGCAAAGTACCACTCTCCTGCTGCCACTTTCAGATAATTACAGCTGTAAGTAACTAATAATATCTTGCCCTGCAGTTCTGTCACAAGAGACGGGTTATATGTGCTAGAGGCTTATGTTGATCCTGAATATCAAAAGTGAAACAATACAAAACATTAACAGCAATGGTTGACAAGATTTCAACATAGAAAAACCTGACTTACAGCCAGTAAATAAGGTTGCAATCATTATAGATTTGTGGACTGCACTTATAATCACATATTACCATGACTTGTCATTCCATGAACTGTAAATAAAAGGAATGTCAAATGGTAAACACGCAGAACAGGGGAGAAGCAGGAAAACTTACAAGCACTTCCCACTGATGTATTGCAAAATGGTCCATGCAAGAGCAAGTGAAAGTTTGCATTCACAAGTCCAGCAACATGGTGTTTGGAGAATAAAAACCTTCTTGACTGGAATTCCATGACATGCTATGCTCACACACTACACTTTGCTGTGCATGCCAGGTTGAAATGTGACAGTTTGAGCCATATGACTGCTACATGTGGTAGGCTGGTAGCACACTTCCAATATTGCTCAGTCACAACCAATGCTCTCAAAAGGAAACAGGAAAGAAAAGTCTGTGCAGTATTGGCACACATGACAGACCTCCTCCACATATCATATGATGGAACATTTGCAAGAGTAAAGGACAGCGGTAACTGCAACAATTTAATGAGAACACTCACAAAACTCTGTGATGCCATGACCTTATTACTCATATACAACAGCGGATTTATTAATTTACTCTGCGTGAACCATATCAAATTGGTTACTAGAAACAAGACGAGAATTCACCCTCACAGAAAACAATACAGTTTAAAAAGATTCAACTTTGCTTTGTGCATTTTTGTATCTGTGGTACGTTCTATGATTGTACACAAGCTGTTTTTGAATGGGCTCCTTCTGCTATTAAAAGACTAACAATTAAACTTACTGTTAAATCTAAGGTTGTTCATCTTCGAATCACTGATGATGGAAAAAGAATAAATAGGTGTAATTGGTTAAAACAAAAAAATATACTAAGGCTCAATGACCACTTTTAATATCTGGACTTTAGTGATAAGGATTATAATTAAAGAATCTGATATACTGTAAAAAGAAGCCTCTTGCAGACAATAAGGGTCACTTATACTTTATAGAGGCTAGTGACTAATTTCCTGACATAAACCTCAACAAGAAGTGATTCTATCCAATCAAAATAATCTGACCATTAAATAAAATGTCTTAATTTTCAGCTGCCCTTGAAAGTAAACTGTTCTCAGTTAAGTATGGATGTATTTAATTTTGAGACTTAAAAAAAGCATATGACGTATGTGCAACTGCCACATAAATGGCATTGGAAAAAATCTAGTTTGATAATAGATAGGGTTGATCACTAGTAAAATAATGAATACCCAGTTGCCAAACTACATGTAGCAGGGCAGTGTTTATCTTTTATTGACTAACCAGATGTGCAATAAACGTCATTGAGCTATCTGGGTTCAAAAAGTATTGAAGCTTATACAGTCTGTAAAACAATTTTTAAAAATGCAGAAAAATAAATCATTGCTATTCAGTACATAAGAACGCAGAAACACACATAAATGAATACATAAAATAAACACCTCCAACATATTGTTATTTGGTGTCTTTGCAAATATAAAAGATAAAAATAATTTATTTAAGTTACAGTATTCACACACGTTTGTAACCCCCCCGGCACAGCCACTCATTGACATACCTTTCTCACCAAATGTCATTAAATTATGATGTCACATTGTTTTCTTGCTGTCATGAGAATAAACATCTAAATTAATATATAATAAAATATAAAATAGTAGTAAAAAATCAAATCTTTTATATATGAGGGTTTTAAAATGTTAGGAATGTCTCAATTTTCAATTAGAGATTTAAAGAGAAGAAGAAATATAAGGGAAATTAAAACAAGAAACCAGTACAAAATAAAAATGGGACTAGCTTTTACAGGATATGTCTCTCTAATTATATTAATTGTAAAGTAACAGAAACATTAATTTGAAATGTGTATTTAGAACTTTCCCATCTTTATAAATTTGTTAGCTCTCTCTACAGACCCATTATTGGAGACAATAATAAAAGGGGCTGAAACTGCAATTAGACTTCCCCCAACTAGCATTTGTCACACAATAAAAAGCATCTGTTTTACTGAAAGGGTAGGCATAGTGGCATCACTGCTGCTTCACGATAAGGAGAGCAGGGTTAGTGTCCCACGTGTTCCCTGCAGTAACTTGCATGTTGGCTAGAGGCATACAGGTCAAGTGAATTGCCATTGTTAAACTGGCCCCTGATGAGTGTATCTGCCCTGTAATGGACTGACACCTTGCCGAAGTCTTGTTCCAGCCTTGTGCGCTATGATTGCTGGGATAGGCCCCTGCTGCCTCACAACTCTGCCCTGAATAATCAGTTTAGGAGAATGGATACATAAATGTGTCACTGAAATGTATAGTTTGCAAAACTCAAATTTGTAAGAGATATTTTTGTTTTAACAGGCCACTAATAATATGAGCAGATCTATCTGACTAATGCTACAGTCACTACTTCTGCAATTCTTTTTAATTTTGGTCCTGACGCCTTGCAAAAATGAAAGGCAGGGAGGCATGAAACAGAGAAGGTATAACCAGGTCCCAGAAAACTGGGCTTGTGTGTAAGCTTTTTGGTTTATGAGTTACTGTCTCCTCTTCATCAGGTGTGCTTCTCTAGTTTTATTTATTCATTTGTGCATACAAATCGAACACAAAATGCATAAAAACAACTTTAGTTATTAAACCTATTAGCAGTTAAACCCTAAATTAACTGTAAACATATACTTGCTCTTTTTCCAATCTGTGCCACTTAACTAATCAATCAGTCAATATAAGAGGTGGCACAATAAGATGTCCCAACCTTTACTAAATTTAAGGTGTAAGCTTTAAATTAGCAAAATAAATAGTGCTTATTTTGTGCGTTAATTTTACATTTTACAAAGTAGTACACAACAAATAACTTGTTAATATTTCAGGTTTCTAAAAATGTCAACAAGAAAAAAGCCCCCCATTTTTTTAACAGGTTAAAAAAAAAAAGTACCTCAAACAAATCAAAAAGAAAAGCAAGAAATTAGACAGCCTCCAAACTGCAAATTTTTAAGCCTTAACATTACATTAGGGTAAATTCAAAGCTAATTTTTCTTGGGTTTGTGTGGGAAAGTTGAGGGGAATGACTTGCAACTGTTTGATACTTAATCCAGCTATCTTCATGTGTGTAGGCAACTGATATATAACTGATTAATATAAAGTAAAATCATAAACAAATTTAGACAAAATATTCCATCCATCCATCCATTATCCAACCTGCTATATCCTAACTAAAGAGTCACAGGGGTCTGCTGGAGCCAATCCCTGCCAACACATTACGCAAGGGAGGAAACAAACACCGGGCATGGCGCCAACCCACCACAGGGCGCACGCGCGCACACACACACACCAAGCTCACACTAGGGACAATTTAGGATCGCCAATGCACCTAACCTGCATGTCTCTGGACTGTGGGAGGAAACACAAAATATTCTACTACAATAAAATATAACATACGGTATATACAATGGTACATTACCATAAAAGGGTCTAAAAATAATAATGAACAAACATTGGAAAATGTTTCAAGAGATACACAGCATCTCTAATCGACCACTAAGTGACAGTATGTCACAAGCAAAGGTCCGCTGGGTGATCAGACTTATTAATTTATTTGTATTGACTGCAGTGTCTTAAAGTAACCCACAAGTTCATCCCTCACCACCTACACACTGTGTGAGCTTCAAAAATTCTTTTAAATTCACAGATACCTAATAGACATACTGAACTAAGTGTACTATGTTTTCTGCCACCTTAGAAAACATCAATTGCAGTAAAATCTATTTGCACTTACACCTTTCTCTATCTTCTGCATTTACTTTAAGGTGTTAATATTATTCATTGGTGATAAAACCATTAACTTATTTATACATGCTTTATTGCTTTTATGTAATATTAATTTAAACATGTACCACTAATGTTTGTAATGTTACTTACAACTTTGAAACTCAACTGAACATACTGTATAACTAAAGAAGTTAATAAAAATGTGTATCAAAATACTAACTTATTCTTTAAACTTTGATGATTAAAAGCATCCAATACCTGAAATGCTTGTTTTTTTCTGTCATATTAATTTCAACGTGTACCACTGCTACTTTAATGTTATTTATAAATATTTATATAAAGCAGAGTTATGTTTATGTGTCATGGTTGGAACAAATAATTTAAATAAAGTTAATAACAATGGATGCCAGCCTATTCTTTTAATCTTAACTGAAGATAAGGTAATCAATACCTGCTTAAATATTTGTATAAATATATATGAATGCAGCATCCCTCATGATAAAAGATAAAATAAAAATAAACAAAACAAAGAGGCATACTTAACAATAATAAATAAAAAAAATCACAACAGTGATAAAGAAGACCGTTAAAAAACAAAGTATGACTGTCACGTGCTGTCATGGGGAGGTGAGCATCTCCGAGATTTCGCACGGGCTTACAATTTTCAGCAAATAGTCGTGAACTCCAATTTTTAATACTGAGCCAAAAATAATGGGATGTGCTTTATCAGTGCTGCTCTTTGTTCCATCAATTTTTACAGCAATGTTCATGTCTTTTCAGTATCAACGCACGCGTGAAGTTAATTCTGCAAAGTGTTAAATTAAAAAAGCCCCCTGTTAAAATATATTCAATACACTATGACTCTGCATAAATTTGGTATCAAAGAAATCAACATTTCTGACCTACAGTACAGCACTCGCTTATAAACTGGGCCCGTTGTTTTTATTTTATTTCTCTACTAAACAAAAAAACAGTGTAAACCCATTTTTCCCGCACTGCACAAAGGATATTGTCTAACCTGGCAAAGTGAACGATTCGTTGAAGAGTTGGTATAGAAGCACCTTTAAGCCGACATAGTAGACCTTGAGCAGAGGAATCACAAGAGCAAGAAACGACATGACTTCAAGCACTCGGAGGTTGGAGATACACACAGATACACAAGAGGGGCTCACTCCTCTCTTCGACGTCACTGCCTCCGCCGTGCGCATGCGTTGCACTCTGCACCCTGTTTTTCCGACAGCAAACTCAGATGTGCCTTCACCGTTCCGCTTTGTGGACCTGCATACACAGAGTAAAACCACGTCTAAGTCTTTCATTTGTAAACTCCCTGTTTTTATATGTTTCCGTAATTTATTGTTTGCCTTATGTTAAAAGTTAACAGTTTGTCATTTATTATTATTACTTGACTGACGCCTTGATCCTAAGCAACTTACAAAATTTGAGAGATACAATGTGTTATACTGCGGTGGGCTGGCGCTCTGCCCAGGGTTTGTTTCCTGCCTTGCTCCCTGTGTTGGCTGGGATTGGTTCCAGCAGACCCCCGTTACCCTGTAGTTAGGATATAGCGGGTTGAATATTGGATGGATGCATTTGTTATATAGTATTTCTTTAGGTTTTGCAGTTGGAGCAAAAGCTGGTAAAGTGACTTGCTCAAGGTCACACATTTTTGAAAACGCTTTTGTACGTAAATAGTTGAACTATATATAGATTGATAGTTATCAGCGACAAGTCATAAAATAAATCTGTTGTCAAAAAGTCAGGCAAGGAACGCAATAGAATACGGAGGCGTGGCACAGTACGGAGTTAGGGGCGGGGCAGAATACAGCCGGGGCGGTAACAGACGAAGAGTGAGTTGGATGCATGTAGTGGTTTTGTACTGCATTTTTCTTTTCAAGATGTTAAATAAAAATAAATCGACTGGTGCCGTTTCCATGCTTTATTATATAGATTTCTATTGTCGAAATAAAGTGGTTTTAATCATCAAAACAAGGGTGATAACAATTACTATTACAATTACCTCCATTCAGAAGATTAGTATTGGTAAGCAGATTAGTGTACAATTATAAGCACGTCAGGCAAAACATTTCTTAGTGCTTCTGTACTCATTGTTTACTTTTGACTGTGTGATCTGACACAGCTGTAAACTCCATCATTACATTTGCTAATGACGCAAACAGCAGTCTCTTTGGAAGGTAGAGGATTGAAGATAAATAGGAAGAAAGCAAGGTATTTGAGGTTTAATGAGGGTCAAGGTTCACGTTACCCTGAAGGGAGAGCTACTGAAAAAAGTGGATAAGTTTAAATATCTAGAATCAGTGGTAGCCCAAGATGGAGAATGAGTTGCAAAGATAACTCGCAGAGTGCAGGAAGGATTGAACAATTGTAAGGAGGGAATTGTGTGATTGATGAATTAAGGTGAAAGTTAAAGTTGTTAGGACAGTGGCAAGAGCAGCAATGACATATGGAGCTGAGACATGGGCAGTAAAGGGAGTGCAGGAGAAAATATTGGATGTGGAAGAAATGAGAATGTCCAGATGGCTGTGTGGAGTTACAATGAAGGACAGAGTAAGAAATGAGACAATCAGAGGTATAATAAAAGTTGGAGAAAAAAAGTACAAAAAAGTAGGTTGAAACTGAGGAGAGAACACTAGTGAACTTCTACCACTGTAGTATTGAAAGTATCCTGATTGAATGTGTGGACGGTGTGTTTTGGTAACCTGATTTGCCAGGATTGCAAACTCCTCCTAAGGATGCAGCTTCTAACATCACTGGGACTGACCTTCCATGCTTTCATACCGTCTACCCCATCAGATGTCAGAGCAGAGCATTATCTCAGGTGACAGCCACCCCACTAGTCCCCTGTTTTCACTTCTGCCTTCTGGTAAGCAGTACAGGAGCCTTACTACTCATTCCAGCCGCTTCAGGAACAGCTTCTTCCCCAGACCTTAAGGTCACTGAACTCTCAGTAAACTAATCTTACATGCCCTCTAATTTACCCACAGTTTCATGTTTTATGTTTAATTGTCTCTCTTTTCCCTACTGTATAACACAATCTATACTGTATATCGCTACAGTTCTATGTTGTACTTGGTACTCTTATCGACTGTATTTATTTTTTTCTGCTACTCTTATTTTTTTACTGTGTTTATTTATTTGTACATAATTTTATTGTCTTATTGCCTGTACATACTTCTCGGCAACCAACTGTGGCACAAGAATTACAGTACGCTCTTGCAGTGCAAGTGACAATCTAATCTAATCTAATATAATATGTACAGAAGACATAGAAGTGAAGGAAATAGAAGTACAGGGGAAGAAAAAGTGAGGGAAGCTGGAGCAGAGGTGGATAGATAAAGTAAAAGAAGTTTTAAAGGAAAAGACTTTGACTGAGGAGGAGGGCCAAGCTGAAGCTGAAGGATGCTCAGCAAAATCAGCCTCATACAGAAGTAAGGAAGAGGGAGAAAAAAAAGAGTCTCAGGTGATGGCAAATGTCCACCAATCCAGAGGGAGGTGCTGTGTGATAACGGTCTCTCTTTTCCTCCCTATGCACACCATAAAATTGACAGCTTTTCTCCACCAATGTCACTTCCAATATCTGTCCTGCTGGACCTGCCACTTCCTCACTAGCTGCCATATGACCCGAAGGCATGCCCGATTGTTTTGTGTACTTTCTCACGTTTATTTTTGAATTATGTATTTGATTATACAGGGTTTGCCTCAGGGTGCCCCAAAACACTAGTAATCTCTGTCTTTACTTTTTACAATGGTCCTAGACTTCAGAAAGCAGAGTGCAGATCACAATGACATCTGCATCTGAGGAATGATTTTGAAAAAGTGAGCAGCTTTTAAACTTCTTGGAGTGATCCCAACAGATAAACTGAAGTGGAATCTACACAGCACCTCTCCTTCCTCAGATGTCTGAGGGCAGCTTGCATTTCTCCATCTGTTCTCACAAACCTTTACAGATGGGCAGTAGAAATCATCCTTACTGGCTGCATCACATCCTGGTAAGAAACTGGCTTGGCTAAAGATTGTAAAGCACTCTGGGAAGTGTTGAATACAGTACAGAATATTACCAGCAATTAACTGCCTTATCCTTAATGCATCCACAACACCACCTGCCTTAAAAAATTAGATAGTATAATTAAAGTCCAGCCATTCTGCACCACATCTCTTCTCACTCCTCCCTTGAAGTAAACAGTACGGTGAGATATAGGGACAGTTTCAATACACAAGTTATACAGTAGGGGTGTAAAGCAGTCAGTCTTAAGAATTATATTATTGTAACATAAAAAAATTATGTGTAGATAAACAGATTAATAGATGGCATTTGTCCCTGGGAAAAATGTGGCCTTTAAATAAATAAAGAAGAAGAATATATATGGATATTGGATCAAGATGTGATCATCTCGGAGAGACACTTTGAAGTCCTGCAAGACTTCTTGCACGTTCCACCCTACTTACAAACAATTTCCCAGAGACACTTTAACTTCCCACGAGACAAGGAAGTAAGACAAAAGGACAGCTGCTATACAGGCTTTTAAATGATCAACACGCAGCACGACATGCAGATCACGCACCTCAGTAGCAGCTAGCAGACAGCCAGCAGCTGCTGATCCGTCCGCCTCTCCTTATATTTATATATCTATTATAATAAAAAAAATCTTTGGATGAGATGTGACTTTTTGAAGAGACTTTTTGAAATGAAGTCCCGTGAGGCGGAGACTTTTAACATGAGATTCTTTCAATTCACGTCATACTTTACAATCTTTGGAAGCAAGTCCCACCAGACAGTGACTTTTACCATTAGATTCTTTTAAGTCACGCCCTACTTACAACCATTTTCAAACAAAACTACGGTCATCTAACCTCTCAGTCGCGTGAATGCTTTTGTCAGACACACTTCCTGTGCTCTCAGCTCTTATAAATTTTATTAGAACAATAATTATATACATTCTAGATGACACGGCAATGACTAAGCGAAGAAGAAAGAGCAGCAAATCACAGGTACAAACATTTGAAAAAGTTGGTTTATTTATTAGAGAGAAAGAAACGATATTCACTCATGGGCAGTTGTATGTTGTGTTGTCACAATGTAAGTCCAAACACAGAATCAAAATTCAATGCGATCTTGAAGAAAAGTTATTTCCAAATATTGTTTTTACTTAAGTTTTAAAGTAAAACTGAAAATAATGAATTTGTAACAATCCCCATGAAAATAACAATCTCTTTAAATTGTATATCCGGTTAATCAAACCAGGGGGTTGGCAAGCAAAGTGAGCAGGGGGCAGCGCCCCCTAGTGTGTATATATATATATATATATATATATATATATATATATCCTTCTATATAAAAGCGGTCGGGGTTGTCCTTCCGTCCGTGAGTGCTACGCAGGCGTGGAGTTTCACACACGCCCCGTCCATTTTGCAATGCACGATGGGATTTGTAGTTTCATTTTTCCAGGTAAAATATGATTTTCTACTCCAGACTGTGCGATATCTTCTTCTTCTTTCTTACTATATAAAAGCAGTCGGGATTGTCCTTCCGTCCCGTGAGTGGAAAGCGTAGCGGTATTCCGCTTATCACAGACTTACTACTTGCAGCTTGCGGTACGAAGCGACATGATGTGAGCAGAGTTCTGGTGCTCCCATCGTTCCCTTGCTTTTATGCGCGATGCGCTGGAAAAATAGACAAAATTATGTCTCTGGAAATAATTAATGTTGATGGAGTACAAATGCCTCACCACGTAGTAAATATCAGGGGGGTTCAAAAGGGCGACCTCAATATAGAAAAAAAGTTTAAATTTCATCACAAAAATAACAGAAACTACGAGTATTAAAGTAATACCGCTCAAATGCAATATAACCAAATTAATGAGTTTGTATAAAATATCAAATTGATCTACATTTTGAATTGCCTTAAGAAGTGGTCAACTTAAAAGGCGGGTGAGCCTAGTATATATATAGAATACACCAGAATAAAATGCTTCTCCAGAATTCTGGATGTCAAACAACAGCAGTTGCCAGAATTTTCCTCCTCTTCGTATTAAAAGAGAACAAGACCATAGAGGGCTTGGATGATAAAAACATGCCTCAGTCCCAACAGTGCCACCTATGGCTCCAAGCCTAGACATCAGGAACAGAGCTGTCCTTTTAAGTGATGATTCAGTGAGATGCGTGCCCTGGAGATGTGTCCTTCTTAAAGGAACTGACAGTTTAGGATTGCAGAGACACCAGGTACTGTTAGAGAGAACTTTAGCAAGGTGTCCATGATCCTAGCAGTAATTCCAGGACTTGTACAGAAAACATCCTGGGATTGAGTATAAAGCTGCCGCAAGTCCACAGATATACTGAGCATGGAGGTAGCAGGAGAAACAGAAGCAGAAGAGAGAAGGGAGAGTCCTATTTAAACAGAGCAAGAGAGATAGACAGGAGGAGAGATTGTGACATTTCAAGGTAAGCAAGTGGATGAGTCCTCACATCATTTAGGTACCAGTATAGGAAGGTTCAGAGGGGCTGCAGGTGTATTGTTCCATATTCTGTTCAACTGGGGCTTTGTGTTCTCCCCAGGCTTATCCATCCCTATTGTTTATCTATTTCATAATCATATATTTTTGTTTATCTTTGTTTCCTTGCATTATTACAGAATTGAGACTAGAATTGAGTATATGATGAAAATGTTAGAGATTATTTTTAAGAAATGTTTATTTTTGTTTTCAATTTTATCATTATTTTGATGATGTTACCAATGCACTGTTTTGTTGTTGGTTCTTCTGGTTTACCCAATAAAAATAATTACATTTTCTTCTCTTTTTGTGCTTATAAGTCCACCATGTATAGTGCCTCTTGGCTTTATTATCTCAGCTGCAGAAATAACTTTTTCATACCTTTTATTACCTCTTTAAGGGGTTACTGTAATTTTAAAATTGCATTTCTGGTGCTGTATGCAGCAGGTTCATAATGCTATTGTTACACTCCTGACCAGAGCAATGCACAGTAAATAATGACATCTCAAATTTGCTCAGGTTCTGTGGTTTCTTGACCAATCTCAAATGATATCAAAATTCAGCTACCTTCAACACTGGAAGTTGCAGCATTCCCTAGAATCCATTCATTACTATTTAACTCTACACAACACCCGAGAGATTCCCAATTAAGTTTTCTTGTAATCCTGGTGCAAGTCTTGACCAATGTCCATTCTGATTTGTCGGGCATAGTTTTGAAAATGTATTTGTAGATTTATCTACAATCATCAGATTGAGCATGAAACCAAAGACATATGCTAACTAATATATTGCCCTATTTTGACTTGATGCTAGGACATTTAGTAGTTCTTTATCAGGAAAAGCAAAAGGTCTCTGAATGTAGTCTTCATTCAAGGGGTTAGAAGTTGTGGTGGTGCAGGATGTAAGAACTTTGGGGGTGAAGCTGGATAGAAATCTGGATTATGTTGCAGACATGATAACTGATTGAATTTACATCTTCTTTACAACAAAGGATTATGGATAGTAGTTAAATGACTAAAACGGATGCCAGCAAGATAAACACGTTAATTTGAAGGGCTGGCTTTACCCAGGTCACCAGCCTGGACCCTCTGGAGGCAGGAGACAAGAGATGGATGTTGGCCAAGATGCTGGTTATCATGAACACTCTCTGACGACGTTTGCACGACACCCTCAGTGCATGGCTAATTCCATCAGTGTACTTCTAGGCGGCATTGTTAACAATCTTTTTAAAAATATACCACTGGATGGTACAATAAAACCTGTGATTAGACTGTGTTTTTTTCCATTTCTATATGTTTTAATGTGCTCATTTTCAATAGATTGTAATTTTTTTATAATATATCTTACTGTTTCACCATGGTCAGTGTAGTTGTGTGTGTTTTTTGCTCTAACATTTCAATATTTTCTTGTGATCACTAAAATCTATCTATCTATCTATCTATCTATCTATCTATCTATCTATCTATCTATCTATCTATCTATTTATCTATCTACCCACCTGGCAATGGCCTCCCAAGTAGTTGTCACTGTTATTTCAAAATTTATGTAACTCTATTAGGCCATTTCTGAGCCTTGTTCATGTTGCATTGCATGCCATTTTCTCCTGCCTGTCAACCCCTTGCCCACCAGGCAGCCCACTACAGATGGGAATATCTTCATTTAAAGCAGGTATTGTTTAACATCTTAGCAACTGGCTTCTAATTCCTGTGTTTATACACAGTAAAGGAGTGAAATGGTTCACACAGTTACTTTCATCTTTAATCAGGCCAGTGGCTGTCAGACTGCTTCAGCACATCCCAGAGAGATTAGATTAAAAAGGTTACAAATCTGTCTTTTAGGATTTAATTTAAAGTGAGCTCTGAAATAGAAATGCATACATTTCTAGAGATTAAAAGAGACACGGATAAGTGAATGGCTTGCACCACAGGTCATGTTTTCATATTCTTTTTTTTTCCTTGCAGTTGATTTTCTGTTTTCCTTTTTTGTTCCAGACTGAAGGTCATTTAAAGTCATGAACACCGTGCCGGTTTGAAAATCTTTTCCCATACATTTCTTCAAGAGAAAGCATGTCTTATGTATCAACAGTGAGGGATATTGCTGCTGCTTCTGCCTTTGTGGGACAGATTTTAAATGTTCAAGCAGCAATATTGCATCATGTCCGGGATTTTTCTGTATTGTCCAAATGAAGCTTTCTTTTTTTAACTCTTTGAGGGCGGAATATTTTTTCCAAAAAACTCAGTTTTCTAAAAAGCACACATAGCAATGGTTTCACACATAAGTCAACATAAAACATCTATTGTTATGTGCTGTGGCTGCTGTTGGCATATGTTCGGCATCTCTGGCAGCAGTGGCTGCATGAGGGCACGTCGATGGTCAGCAGGATTGCACAGTGGGCCAGCTGCCTGGCTGTATTCGCACAGCCGGTGGGTGGCGGTTGCAGTGTGACGCAATCTGGTTTGTACCTCTTGACATCATAAGTGGTGGTCCTACCAGGGAAACGCTTCTGTAGGTGCATCAGCTACACAAAAGTGTTCAGTGCCACAATCAGCCGAGGATCAGATGATGCTGGTATCTCACTTTCGTTTTTGATATCCATCTCCAGATCACTTGTATCATACTCAGAGTGCGACAAGTCAGAGTCCTATTCAACAAATTTACGTAAAACGTCCATGGAGTATTTTGCTTTGCACATTCACTTTGGTCTCTCGCCAGATGTCAATGCCATTTTAGCGGTTGTTTGCTCTTCACTACTCATGCATGCGTAGGGAATCGAGGTTAAATCAACAAACCTATGTAACTTTCCTTCTAGCAAAGAGAGTCAAACTAAAACGTAAGGATGAGTTTTGTTGCAGGTTACAGCTGATTACTGTCCTCTACTCCTGAATTTTGACAAAAGTCGACATCAGTCCTGAAATAGTTAAACAGCTAAATGAATACTGTCATGGATAGCATATTAGTTATTGCTGCTGACTCATGAAGACAGCAAGCTGGGTTTGAATTAAGTGCCCCATCACAGCCTGTGTGGCGTTTACATGTTATCTCTGAGACTGTGTAGGTTTTTAGTATGCACACAGTGGAGCACCCCTTTTCTTCTAAAGCATTATTGTAGCCCTGCGTGCAATATGAAATTAAATCATATTCTCCCATTTGCCCATTAAACAGAGCTTTGCTTTATTGCAATGTCTCACAATTTGATTACGTTCATTCCCTAATGTGAAATGTAGGTTATGTATTTCATGCCCTTTTCAGACCACATTGATTCAATTCATTCATAGTGGGAAAAATTCTGATGTGACTTTAGGTAAACTTTACTGATATGAAACAAATTAATTTTACTGTGTTTGTAATCTCATTTTACAAATATTAGTTTTTATCTTACAATACTGCAGCAGTGGTGAGCTCACCAGAGGCCCTCACCATATATTAAATGAATTGTGCTCTCAGGGCAGATTAGTTCAAAATAGAGAATCAAGTTCCTCCAATTTTATTAGTTTCTTTCTCCTGAAAGCAAAGTTTATTTTGTCTGGAGCACCACATTCCTGAAATTTGAAATCATTAAATATTTTTGTGCCTTTCGCCTTCACAGGTGGAACAGCAGTTTATCAGTATTGGGAGGTGAATTCAAATCCCATTCAAATGTCTGTCTGTGTCAGGTGTAAATGTTCTCTTTTTGATTTGGTTTGGATTTTCTCTGAGCACTCTGGTCTCCTCATGCATTCCAAAGACATCAACGATAGGTTGACTGGCAATTTTACATTGGCCCAACATGGGTGTAGTCTACATAAGCACTGTTTTATACCTGATGTTTTTCAATAGCTTGTTGATTTGGTAGGCCTCTTTTGAAATGATGTCACTGACTCTGCACACTACAGCATGGTCACCACATGTTGAAGATGTGAAGGATGTCATGACCCACATTAAAGAAATGCAGTCTGCTAAGATAAAAAAGAGTCTTCTATGTCCTTCTTTCTATAACTCTTCCGTGTTACAACACCTATCCAGTCTGTCACTGATGCAGACCCCTAGCACTTGTAGCAGTCCACCACCTACTCATCAACTCTCTGAGTAGTGACCGTGTACAGAAACCCTTTGGGCAGCGTAAGTCAACAAGTATTTCCTTTGTTTTGCTGATGTTAACATGCAGACGATTCTCTTTGCACCAAGAAACTAAGTTTTCCACCTGACTCCTATACTCCATCTCATCCTCATTGTCAATCACACCATTAGGGCAAAATCGTCTTAGAATTTCTAAAACTAACATTACATGATGTGATATTTATAGTGTGGGGTATACAGGCTGAAGAGAAAAGCGGACAAGCCTGTTCCTTGTAGTGCTCCAGTGATGATCACACAGTCCTTAAGTCTAACATATTGTGGTCACCTGACCATTATCCAGGCCACCACAGGCTCATCCACCTGTATATGTGTGAGTTTACCCCTTAATAGACATGGTTGGATGGTATTTTATTTCATTCTCAAATCATAATGAAATGTGTGTTATCTTAACCCAATTAAATACAGTTCAATTTAATTAATTCCTATGTAGTATGCCACTTGTGCAAACCTGATGTGCCACACAAATTTGCAATTACATCTATCCCACCCCATCATTATCAATCCTGCTTGATCGATAGTAGGCATGTGGAAGGTGGCACTTATTATGGAAGCATATGGCAGTAGTGAGCACTGGACAGCGCACTTGTCCAACACAGGGACATAAGTAGTATAGCTAAAACAAAATGTCAAATAAAATGCAGCAAGCCACAAAAACTCAATGCATTATATCATCTAATATAATACGCTACCATTACCATTACCATACTATTGACTTGAAATAGGTGACTCATATACCACGTGACTTCTACTGTCCGCTTGTGAGGTGTTGATTTTTATTTCTCTTTTTAATTTTTATTTTATTTTATTGCACAATCAATCAATCAATCAATCAACATTTATTTATATAACACATATTCATACAAAAAATGTAGCTCAAAGTGCTTTACAAAATGAATAGAAAAATAGAAGACACAATAAAAAATAAACATAAACACAATCAACTTTCGGCAGCACGCAGCAGGGTGGCCGTGCGGCGCATGTGTAAAGGGCGCCATTCTCATCCCTATCACCTTCGCCGTCACTTCCCCACCTCTTCATAACTTAAATCATTCTTGAGGCAGATTTAAGACAGCCAGCTTAACTGAAAAATTAAAGAAAATGTACTAAGTAATTGCAACACAAAAACTAACTTAATCAGTTTTAATGCGAGAAGATGCTGACGAAAGATGAGAAGGAGCAGGCCGCATGGGTTGAGAAAAGAAGAGCTGCTCAGGAAGCAGCAAGCACATCAACCTCTGAGTAAACGAATGTTAAACAGAGACAGAGAAAGAGGAGGAAAACTAGGAATGCTCAAGCCAAGTGTATTCACTGCACGTTATCGTGTAGTGTGCCGTTACTGGTAATTATATAAATTCTACTAAAGGCTAAAGAGAATATGGATAGAGATTTCAGTCCACAAAGCCAGCAACTAAAAGAGCACAAAGCCTGAAATTATAGGCTTATAGGGTCATTATTGGCATGTGTACAGAGTACAGTGACATTCTTACTTGCACGTCCTAATCAAAATGCAACATGTTGCCACTCTTCAGTGGCAGTATTATTAAATATACCTAAATATTATTAAGAAAATGAAAAACTGAGCATAAGATTAACTGGGAAAAGAAAAAACACAGCATCCTGAAACTTGGTTAATTCGATTCAGTGTCACAGAGAGCCAAAGCCTATCTCAGCAGCTTCAGGGACTGTTCCAGAACCAGTAGACTGTGATGACCGCTGCCACATTCACATACTCAAACAAAGTTGATTTACATCCACCTACCAATTGAATGCACACACACACACACACATACACACACACATGACTTTAAGATGTGGCAGAAAACTCAATGTAGCCATTAAGACCCAGACATGATATACAAACTGCACACAAGCTACAATCCGGTGCATGATTCCTCAGAATTCTGAATCCACAAGACAGCAGTTTTAACTGCTATGTCACCCACAATCCAATCTAGACACATTGCTCCTGCATTTGTCCAGCTGTTTATCTCCTCCCTCCATGGCCACTGGTTAATACACACTGGCACAATCAAATATCTAAGATGAAAGGCAAAATTCAGCAAAGTTCTAATATTATGTTAGGCTGTCACTGAGTCAAGGGGATGGATGTCTATCTTGGCAGCATCAGAACCCCACAGTTCATGCTTTCCTCTTATGATATCCAAGACAGAGAGACAGACAGACAGACAGACAGACAGACAGATAGATAGATAGATAGATAGATAGATAGATAGATAGATAGATAGATAGATAGATAGATGTGAAAGACACTATATAATAGATAGATAGATAGATAGATAGATAGATAGATAGATAGATAGATAGATAGATAGATAGATAGAACAAACAACTAAAATTGGCTTTATAAAGAATATCTTTAAACAAACAAATTAATAAATATATATACACTCTATGGTCTGAACTAAAACCAGAATGACTAAGAAGGACGAAAATTTGGCAGTCACAGTCATAGTGAAACATTATACAAACCTATTGCCATTGTTAAAAAGAAGCCCCTTTCATGTTTCTTGACGCATTTCTGGTGAATAATTCATTGGCTAAAAGTCCTCAGTGTTTGAGTGTATCATAGAGAGGATGTATACTGTAGCTTTGTTCGTAATGGCACTCAGTTTTGTTTTAACTCCCTCCTTCGCTACAATGTACAGGAGGTCCAGAGTGCATTACATAACTGAGACTGACTTTTAATTAGCTTGTTAATTCGATGGGCCTCTCCTGAATTGATTTTACCAGCCCAGCACACCACAGTACAGAAAATCACACTGGCAGTCACAGAGTCATAGAAGATGTGAAGGATGTCACTACCCACTTAAAAGAACACAGTCCCCTAAGGAAAAAGAGGCTTCTCTGTCATTTCTTATTTAGCTCCTCTGTTTTATGAGACCAATCCTACCTGTCATTAATGTGGACACCCAAGTACTAGTAGGAGTGAACCACCTCTACATCCAATAACTGAACAGTGATAAGACAGAGAGGTTCTTTGGTGCAGCGAAAGCTAGGAGCACATGAAGAACTTAAGAGAATAGACAAGGAGCTCCAAATGCCTCACAATGAGTTCTCTTTTTTCCCCACAACACGACTCAAGAAAGACACACCCAGGGAGGACAACAGAGGTTTTGGAGCCCATAAATCACCCAATTAAGTCAAAAAGGAGTTGAGATTTCCGCCCTGTCTGGTTCCTTGACAGTTAGACCCAATAAATTAGTGGAAATCAGTGCAAATCACTTTTTCAGACTTGCATGTATACTTTTCTTTAGATTCCAAAGAGCTAACTGCTCAGCTGGGTTGCAATATGAGCAAGCCCATGTACTTTTTTAAACCCATGCTTTCCTGCAGAAAAAAAAAAATTACAAAAACATATAAGGAGATGGATCAAATATCAAAGTCAAAACCAGAAGGTTTAAGCATCAAACACCATAACCAATATGCAAGGCAAAATCATAGTACTAATAGCATGCAAGGACGTTTTAAGCCATAATTTATTTAGAAGCACCAATAAATTCAATTCTGTTCTCCGGTAATCCCAGATACAGGGATTGTCTGGGAATCAAAAAAACAATTCCATACAATTGGACAGTCTTGTTGGTAGCTGAGTACCCAGTAGGCACAATCACATTAGCCTAACCTCAAACCATTGGGTGAGCAGGCAATGAGTAATTGTGACCTGTTTTTTGTTCTATAGGAAAAAAAACACAGAATATTGTAATACTACTAAAAATATAACATTGTATTGCTTTTGGGGAAAAATGTGAAGTCAAGAGAAACCAATTTCTGTGAACAGAAGCCTACAACAAACGCACTGCTGTCTTCCTCTGGGTATTTTTAAAATTCCTACTCATAGCTCTAATTAAACTGATTAATGATGTGTGGTATTGTTGGAACTCGGCAGCAAAATGCCTAAAAGCTCTGAGAGAAAGTTTGTGACCCTCTGGAATTTTCTGGATGCCAGGAGCAATGGCTCCTAAAATATGATATAATTTTAACTTACAATAATAGATAGATAGATAGATAGATAGATAGATAGATAGATAGATAGATAGATAGATAGATAGATAGATCTGTATTTGTCCCCGGGGGAAATAAAATTATACAGTGTCATATATTATTGAATATTATATTTAGATATTTAAGAGCAAGGTCTGAAAAAGGTTATGAATAGCCAAGAAAGAGGCTCATTGAAATGAGGTGCCCAAGTCAATGAGATGCCATTCATAATTGAGATTATTGAGCCCCACACTAAAAACCCATCCCACAGCTTTCAGCTTTTTCCCCTTCACAACAAAGTCCTGCTCAAGTTCAAAATGAATTGCTCAAAAGCAATTTCAGAGGACCTCAGAAGAAGTGTTCCCTTCTAAAAAGAAAAAAGAAGGCACAGAAAGCAAGTTATTATTTATCTATTTCTTTAGCCTCAAAATTGTAAGCATCCGTTTATGCATCTTACTAATCACAAAACCCATCAATAAACAGTTGAAATTAGAGTTAAAGACGAAATTTAACTCTCTGCCTTAACTTCAGTTCTCAAAAAATATAAATGACATTCAGAAGTAGTATTATCTCATATTCATCATTGAACTTTGGAACATCAAAGGTCTCGACCAAATTATTTTCCTATCTCAATGATAACAGGAAAGTGGTAGCACTGCTGCCTCACAGTTAAGAGTCTATGACTCACGTCCCGCATCCTCCCTGCATGGAGTTTCCCAGGTGATCTAGTTTCCTCTCACAGTCCAAAGACATGCAGGTTAGGTGGATTGTCGACACTAAATAGTGCCATAGTGTGTGGTTGACATTGTGTGTGTGTGTGTGTTCACCCTGCAATGGACAGGCACAATGTCCAGGGTTTATTCCTCCTGGAAATAGGGTCCAGTACCCCCAGTGGCCATGTGCAGGACTAAGCAGATTAGAAAATGACTGACTTAAAAAAATGACATGCTTAAAGTCTAAGACTGAAAAGTGAATCAGGCAAATCTGATCTTGCTATAATAAGGTGTGGGGAATTTTAATATATAAAACAATCCCATCTGTAGCAACAGATGCAGTATTTAATCCTGAAGGGCACTATGTCATGGTGGTGGTGAACTTATTACCTCTGTGCGCCTAAGAGATAAAGAGAAAAGTATTGACTCTAACCTAAACTTTAATCGCATATTAACTAGATTACTAGTACTAATTTTTTTCACTTGAGGAATATAGCAAAAGTTAGACCTCTTATAACTTTAGAAGAAGCTGAACATTAATTCACACTTTTGTTTTCAATCAACTAGATTACTGTAATTGTACTTGTACTCCTAACAGGACTACCTAAGAAAGACATCAGTCCCTTGCAGTGTAGAATGCAGCTTCCAGAATCTTAATTAGAAATCTGAGCAAATTGGTTACCTGTTTGATTCAGAATTGACTTAAAATACTACTAATGGTTTATAAAGACTTAAAAAAAAATTTGATCATCCTATATTTTGGAATGTTTTCCCTCCCTACACTCCAAGTCATAACCTTAGATCTTCTAATTGTGGTCTGCTTATAATTCCAAGAGCCAAGCTTAAAAGAAGTGGTGAGATGGCTCTTTGTTGTTATGCACATACAATCTGTAATAGTTTATCAATAGAAATCCATCAGGCTAATACTGTGGAACATTTAAAAAAAAATGCTAAAAGCCCATTATTTTAATTTGGCTTTCTGTAGCTACATTTTAGTTGTATTCCTAATAGACTATATAGCCATAGAATTATCATATTCTTCAGGGATTTGAAAACTGTACTAATCTCTACTTATTATCTGCTGTCTTTTTCCAATTATTCTGTGATGGTGATTTGTACAACGAGCAGCTGATCAGGGCACCATGCAGCCACCTATGAAGATGGAAGATGCCCCAATTGTCTACAACACCAACTTCATCAGAGTCCTATCATGTTAAGTCTGAAAACAAAGAGAACTGATTTAGGAACATTTATGTTATGTGTAATGCCCAGTGGGGACAGGGAGGTCTTTTGGCTTTGGAACCCCTGAAGACCTTGTTATTTCTACATCCTATCTGGAGTTTGTTTTATTTTTGTCCTCCTATTCATCTGACCTTACCTTTTTTGTTACTTATTCTTTAATATTATGGGCTAATCTTAATTTTTTTTTTCATGTAACTTTATCTTTGATGTCTTTTAAAGCACTTTGAGCTAAATTGTTTGTATGAGAATGTGCTATATAAATAAATGATGTTGGTGCTGCTGTTATTGTGGATAACAGGGAATTTATGCAAAGTGTATTTGCACTGTTTTCTAATATGAGGACTCATACAATTACAATCTCATGAGATTTTAGCTGTATTTTGAATCCAGATTTGGATGTGTCCTCAACTATAACAACTATCATATCTAAACCTGCAAAGATAATTAGACAATTCATTGTGGGTTACAACCTATCAGATCCATGGAAATTTTTATATCTAAATTAAAAAAAAAAATTCTTCTGGCATGTATATTATAATTACTCAAGAAGAAGAGTTCCCAAGGTTCATTAACACATTCATAAAGACCTAGTATTTCATCAGTCCATATCCAGGCATTTTGTTGATGGACTGGGCAAGTGTCACATCTGATTGGGCTATTTCTAAAAAATGGTTGCTTGTTTTTCTTTACATTGTATGTGATTTTGTAATGATCACAATTGATAGTATTTGCATTTCCACACACCATTAACTAATAAATGGCATTTTAAAATTTTTTTTCACCTATGGCAGTGAAATATCACACAAACTGTTGTTAAGGACAGTCTGAAAGAGGTCTACAAATTATTGAGAGAAAGAAAATGACCAGGAGATGGAGGTAAAATAAAAAGACAAGAGAAAAATTGATAGGAAGGATAAAGTCAATACCAGAACGACAAAAAAGAAAAAAAAAACAATACAAAACTGGTATTAAATTCTTTTGAGGGGAAAATTGAAAGTTAGAGGTCTTAGACAAAAATATAATCTGCTTGTCTCTGCAAAACTCAAAGATCAAATCAGCCTTACCCGAAACTCAAGGGCCAGGCTTTGCAACCTGTAAGGCCATTAAAAGCTAAAGACTTCTAAATTCAAAAAAATGAAAAGGAGAGAGTGAAACTGTTAAACCTGCCTGGAACAAAAGGATGAAAACAGAGTTCCTCTGATTTTGAAGATTTATTTACTGATGTTCAAAAAATAAGAACAGGGACAAATAGGGTCAGAGTGGTTCTTCAGAGTAATGACATATTTCCCAAAAGAACCATTCATATGAAGGTTACAGAAAGAATCTTTATTTATTTAGATGCGTAACATTCCAATAACAAACATAAATAGCTGATACTAGATTTCGGCAATACTAATTGGGTTATGGCATTAAAAGGGCCCTTACTACATAGAAGAACTCAGGGTAAATTCAGCTTTTCTTAATCTTCATACCATGTTAGGTATACTAATTAAAATTTATGTTTTTTCACATATTAGGAACCTTTCCAAAGCCCAAAGACCCAATTTCATATAAAAAAAAACCTTTGTAGAATGAAACTGTTCTTTGTCAAGTAACAGACCTAGGAGGAACTACTAATTACCAATAAACTGCTATTTTAGAACCATTGTTTTTATTGAGTGTAAATG
Organism: Polypterus senegalus; assembly: GCF_016835505.1. NCBI lineage: Eukaryota > Metazoa > Chordata > Cladistia > Polypteriformes > Polypteridae > Polypterus > Polypterus senegalus. Next base: position 33,872,391 of record NC_053155.1, read on the forward strand.
ATAAGACAGACCTAAAAGTAGTCAAAACAAAGTCCAAAATCCAGTAATGACGTCAAAAACTATGGTCAAAGTGTCTAAAACTAGGTAGTAAAGCAAGAATCTAAACGATGAGGTGAATAACAGAAACTTTTGGTTATAGCTTATTGCTCACCAAACTCAAAAGCTTACTTTACTTCCCTGTTCCAAAATAACAAAAAAGAGTTTCTTTAATATTTAATTAATTTATTGCAAAAACAAAAATTCAAGGTCAAAACTAGAAGAAAAGGGGTCAAAAAATATTTACCAGAAGGCAAGAAAAAGGTTACCAGAATCCCTCAGCTGCAAAATCCAGGGGTCCTATTCCCTTTGACTCAATATACAAATAATACGAACAATAGCTACAAGATTTAACATGATAATTAATAAAAATTAATAATTAAACCAGATTGTATTTATTAAGAAACAATAAAACATAAACAAAAATAAAATACAGGGAGTCCTTGGGTTACAACGTCTTGACATGTGATGTTTCGAGTTTACAGCGCTCACTCCCATAAAAACTGAAAAAAATTGCGTATGAGTGAGGGAGTTGGTGAACTAGTTTGGTTGCGCGTGGCGGAAGTATGTGGTGTATGAGTGAGGGAGTTGGTGAACTAGTTTGGTTGCGTGTGGCACAAGTGTTCCATTTGTGTTGCTTTGTGTGTAGGTATCTGTAGCCAAGCATCTATACACAAGCTTTAGATCATTATGCACAATGCCAAGGTCATTTAAAGCATGGCACCTTTGGACTCTGGAGCAGTGGAAATTTATTCTCTCGAGTGATGACTCATCATTCATTTTTAATAATGCTACAGCACACGATGATATTTTAGATAATTATGCACTTCCAACTTCATGACTAAACAGTTTGGGGAAGGCCTTCTTATTTTCCAGCATGACTGTGCTCCTAGGTACATAAGACATAAATCGAAGTCATAGAACAGGAAAGAAATTATAACCAAAGATATCTTAACAATAATAACACAATTGTTTTTGTTTGTTTGTTTTTTTATATTTATCCATAAACATGGACAGTTAAGTAGTGTGTGACATTACTCTTTATACTGTCAAGACACCGTGCCTTTTCTCACTGTGTTACAGCAAAATAGTACTGCAGAAAGACATTCTTAAAGAATAACATCTGCAAAAATGTTATAAATCAAGAAAACAGTCAGACCATTTAATTATTTGAAATCCAAAACAATATTAGGTCCCACGAAGAACTCATAAAAAATATAAAATAAAGATTATACCATTTTTAGGATCTTTTGATCTTCTTTTCAAATCTGAGTTTTGTTTTTGGTGTAGTCGTGAGAATATAAGGAATTTGACAAACAAGACAATTCAGTCCCACTATCTCATCCAGGTATTTCTTAAAGTTGGACAAGGTTTCTGCCTCAGCTCCATTACTCAGTAGCTTGTTTTTACTCTTAACATAGTGAATGTCCTTCTGGTTTCAGTCCTAAAATTCACATCCCCTTCATTTCTACTGGTGTCCTCGAGTATGCGATTCACCCTTAAGTTGAAAGAACTCTGCCTTTGACAATTTTGAGGACCTGGATTAGGTTCTCATGCAGTCTCTTCTGCTCGAGACTAAATAGGCTTACTTCTCTGAGTTTGTCAGAGTAGCACATGTCCTTAAGTTCTAGAGTCTACTTGGTTGCTCTCTTTTGCACATCTCCTAGTCCTACTATGTCTTTCTTGTAGCGTTGTCACCATAACTCAACTTTGGGTTAACTCACAGAATGAGGGAGAAGTGTGACATACAGATTGACTCTGATTCCGAGTGAGAAGAGTGAGGCAGAGCGTAGCAGCATGTATGAGTAGACAAAGGAACAAAGTAGCTGAGAGCATGTGCTGCAACAAAAGACATAGGTGTTGTGGTGAAAGCAGCTATTGAAGGAGCCAAGGAACCTTTTTAGGGCCACATACCACCAAAATCAAAATCAAATCTCCAGTCTGGCTTAAAGCGGCTGATCTCATCTCTCCATTAAACCACCATGTCGCTAGAATATGCTGCACACATATACCGTCTATAGGGTGCCAGTCATTTGTTGTGACTGTTGTTATTAATGTGCTCTGTAAGGTGTCCTTGTGTGCCTTGAAAGGTGCCTATAAATAAAATAAATTATTATTATTATTATTATTATTATTATTATTATTATTATTATTACTATAACACCTAATACAAGATGCCTACGGAGTCTGAAATTAATCTGGGTAGTAACACCCTTATTGATCACCAGGGGGTTCTACCATCACAGTAGTGGTTACTCACAACCCTATGTGTAGTAAAGGAAAACCTATTTGCAGTGTTTTAGGTTCCCCCAGGTGCTAGGGGGCAATTTATCATAGCTTCACCAGGGTACTAGAGTGGACAAGAACTGAGGAGCACCAGGGAGAGTTCTGCCCACTCGGCAAGAGAGATAAGATAAGTGTAAATATCATCCAGGATCCTGGAAGTGCTTATGGTGAGGTACTTTGAACTAGCCTGGGTCAGAGTATAAAAAGATCTTTCTTGTCTTGGTCAGATAAGTTTAGAGGCAGCTAGTGACAATTTCTCAGCTGGCCAGAAAAAGAAGGACAGCAAGAATCTTGGTAAGTGAGCAGGGAGAACACAAGTGACAGAGTAGCCAGGGGTTACTGCTGTTTAGCAAGGTAGAGGTGTTTATTATTTTTCTGTTTGATTTTTTTGCACCATTTTGCTTAATTAGTATTTTGTTAATCAAAAACCCTTTTTGCTTATCATTTTGGACTCTGATGTTCGTGTCTTGGGGTTCAATAGTCCAAAAACGATACCTTGAGGGACTGCCGAAATCAAACTTGACAGACACATTTGTACTATATTTATTTCTTTAAAAAAACCTTAATGAAAAAGGCTTACTATTTAACTAAATAGCATTCATTAATCAGATATGAATTTGTGTAATTAAGTATTAATTAGACTAATTAAATATGTATTTATCAGTATAATTAACAATTAATTGATAACTGTAATTAGTCACATTTTTCACTTGGGTAAAAGAAAATAGAGCCTCTAGTTAATGTGCGTACATGATAAAATTTCTAATAAAGTAAATGAAGCAGAAATACGTATACAGTACATATTTAGAAAACAAGGAAGGTGTAGTTATAGAGCTGGAAAATGGCACACAATTGAAAGAAATCAAATCCACATGGGTTGCACTAGAAATTGAGGTTGATATGGATCATGCACCACAGTGCTTGTGCTGGGGGTAAAAAAAGCATTTTACAGCAGAAATTGTTCAGCCATGAATTTAGTATTTGGAGAGCAGCTAAATGGATTCTGTATGCATTACAGAATGTAAAAGAGAACTAATCCAACTCTATTTGATTCTTTATTTCCCACTCTTGCTAATGCGGCACTTCAAAACTCATGAAATATTTAAATATTTAGCTAAAAGTGATTAATTCAAAAATGAACAGAATAGTACAATGAGTCTGATTCAAAAGAGGTTATCTCTGTTAAGTGAAAATATTAAAAAAAAACGAAATAGGTTAGTATTTATTTTCTGCTTAATTTAGGTAAAAGTCCTATAGCCTATTCAACCAGCTTCATGGAGAAGAAAGAGAGAGCAGAGTTTACAAAAAGGGAGTCCTGAGTTGAAGAGATAGCAGGATTGGGAAGTGGAGGAGGAGGAGGACGAGGAGGAGGAGGAGGTTAGGAGCATGCACTGATACAGTGCACCACATGACAAACCACCTCAGGAAGTCTAGATGGCACTCTAATGACTTAGATCCAAGAGCAGCATGACATAGAATCACAGCATACGTTCACTCACAGATCTACACTCACTCACACTGTGCTAATTTTGAGATCCTGATCAACCTAACAAGCATGCCTTTGGGGGGAACGGCAGAAAAAGCGTACCCACAGAAAAACTCAAAACAACAAACATGGAGATTCCACCATGCCATACCCAGGACTGTGAAGTTTAATCACTAATGAAGCAGGCCACATTAAGAAACCAATAATATTAAACATATTGTAGCAACCTCAATGTCCAGACCTGTGAGGGGCATGCTTCTCAGGTGATTGTGGAGTGTCTGAGGGGGCAGCTGGCTTTAAAGCATTAGAGGAGGCCCAGATACAGTACTTAAAAGAATATTTCAGATGTGTTTCCCAGCTACCCGAGTCCTTTGCGTGGCCACCAGTTAGCCTCAAATTTGGACCATGACTTTGGGTTTGCTCAGTTAGAGCCTGGGAAATAATGTGGCATACTGGTAGCCTCTGAAACCTGGATGAGTGAAGTGAGGTAGAGTATAGCACTATCAAACAGTAGAGTGCTGTGTTGGAGGTGCACTGTAGAAACAAAGGTCTTTTTAAAGGCCATCAGCAATTTGTGTAAAGTGTCTATTTCCACTCCTCCATCCTTTGCACCCTCCTGGGTCATAACATTGGTAGCAATGCTTAGGAGAACAACAGACTAACAGCCCCAGGATGGAGGACTGGCTTAGCAATCATGCTAGTGGACCACTCAGTCACACTCTCAATGATTCGCTTCAGGCAGTGTAGACCAGATCGCCTCCTCACCAATCAAAATTCCTGGCAGATTGAGTTTATGCTATCCTTTGGACAAGTTCTTGATAGAACGTGGAAGTGTGGTGACCTCAGGGACCAGACCTGTAAGAAACATGCTTCTCAGGTGGCTACAGACTGCCCATGGTGGTGGGAATACCTGAAGTAGCTGGCTCTAAAGCTGGAGAAGGGGGCACGGTACAGCACTCAGAGAGCATTTTGATCATGCTTCCAGCCTCCTGAAGCCCATCGGCCAAGATGAGTGCCACCAGCAAGCATCAGATGTGGACCTTGGCTTTGGATTGACTCATTATACTGGGGGATAGTGTGACGTACGAGTTGCCTTTCACCTCAGGTGAGCAGAGTAAGGCAGAGTTGGATGGAATGTATGAGCAGACAAAGGTACAAAGCAGCTGAGAGCACAGAGAAGCACAATGAAGAAACCTGCAGTACTTTTTAGGGTCCCTCAGCAGCAAATGATGCAAACTCCATTCCTCCATCTCTCACGCACTCCTAGTTGCTACTTCATATAACATGTATGTATAAACACATAGTTTGAATTTGCCATAACATATTGAATTGAATGGCAGCATATTAATTTATAAATATTTGAAATCCTCTTACTGTATGCTAAAACATGGGTGCTGTGAAGACAGAGCCAAACCTAGCTGTATATGTTACAAGGCAGGCACTAACCTAAGGTGTGGTGCCAGTCACATTCACTTTTACCAAAATAATCTTTAACAAGAGGGAAGAAATAAAACTATATTGAGAAATCAAATGAAAGCATGTACTGTGCAGAATTGGCACTCCAGCCACCATTAAAAACCTCACACTGGTTCCATCCCATCTGAACTAGTGTGGTGCTGAGGTGTCACCCATTGCATGGCTGCTCTCAGGTCCTAACCTGGGGTCCTGAGTTGGTTTGTCATGTGGTGGGTACAGCAATGCACTGTATCAGCACATGCTCCTAACCTCTCTCTTTACAAAGGGGGTGTTCCTTATGCAAATATGCTAACTTGCAAATGTAGTTTCAGTGCCATTGTTACTTTACAGCTATATACGACAATTATTCATAAAAGTAGTCTTACAGATTGAAACAAGAATTGTTGACTTTAGGAAGACTAAGAGTGATCACCTGCCACTGAACATTGACGGCTCAACTGTGGAGGTCGTCAATAGCACCAAATTCCTGGATGTCCACCTGGCAGAGAACCTCACGTGGTCTTACAACACCAGCTCTTTAGCCAAGAAAGCCTAGCAGTGGCTCTACTTCCTGCGTAGGATGAGAAAATCTCATCTTCCACCAGCTATTCTAACATCATTCTACAGAGGAACCATAGAGAGCATCCTGGGCAACTGCATCACTATCTGGCTTGGAAATTGCATGGTCAGGAATCATAAAGCCCTACAACAGACAGTGAAGACAGCTGAGAAGATCATTGGTGTCTCTCTTCCTTCCATCATGGACATTTACACCACACTCTGCATCCGCAAAGCCACCAGCATTGTGAGTGACCCAACAAACCCTTCACACTCACTGTTTACACTTCTGCCATTGGGAAAAAGGCACCGAAGCATTCGGGCCCTTACCACCATAATGTGTAACAGTTTTCTCCCTCAAGCAGTCAGATTCCTGAACACTAATGGAACGATCTGATATCTGATATATGTGTTCTGCTCTGCAATGTTGCACATGTTTGCACATTTTACTCACATGCACTTTGTTATATATTATGTGTCTTTATGTTATGTGTCATGGTTATTCTTCGTTATCCTGTGTTCTATGTAGCACCATGGTCCTGAAGAAATGTTTCATTTCACTGTATGATGTACTACTGTATATGGATGAAATGACAATAAATATTCTTGAATCTTGAAGAAAGTGATATTGACAGCTAAAACATTGATTAAATGTACATTTACTTGAATTAACACTAGAATTACAAAAGCCTACGAAAAAAAAACGTAGATCCGTCCCACCTTAAATCGCTTCTGACCTCTCCATCAGCGTCTTTTGTCCTGTAAATGTCTGGATAAACAGGAAGCAGTCTGCTATCACATCCCCCCTCCCCACACAGTTTTCTCAGCTCAAGTCTGTATACCTGTGTGTCAGTTGCTTAGAACTGTATAGAGTGAGAAGTCAAGTAAAATCACACCTTTTATAAATACTACTAGCAAAATACCCGCGCATCTCAGCGGCGAAGTACTGCCTTAAAATTTTTATTAAGAAGAAAATTAAAAATTTTTAAACTGAGGGAAAATATACCAATAATTATTTGTTAAGGATCTCTTTGTATACCACATTGTGAGTTCGGCCCTCTCGCTGTAATATGACCAAGCTGTGCGCTGAGCTTACTCTTGAGCATGTAACTTACAGTTGGCCATGTAAACAGTAATCTTGTTTCAAATCTCACAGCTTGGATTGCTGCTGTCATAATCGGTTTGAGTTTCATGGTTTGTTTCAATTACGACAGTATTTGTAGGACTTGCATTGAAGAGACATTCGGCATCTGTCAAGCGTTGTAAGTATACAACCGGTTTCATCGATAACTTCACATCCAGCTTTTGAGAGTTTAAACATTCATAAACATCAAAGTGTCCACTACTGAAATCATCACCTGTGAATCTAAGATGTTTAAGAGGTATTGGCGGTTGTCGAAAGGTGTAAAATATTTGGCCATTTCGGTACACTTGAAAGAGACAACCAAACAATTCAGCAGCAGCCATCAACTCACATGCAGATGCATAGGTGAAGGGCTTAAGCATTTCACTCTTATAGTGCTCCTGTGTACAGTAGTATAATTATCTCCTGTACCGTCATCAGTCCACACCTTGAACCTGTCCCAGTCATTCAATACATAAGACACAATGTTCCTCCGGATATCAAGAGTGAGCCTGATATGGCCGTGCAATATGTAACAAAGAGAATGGAAAAGGTAGGTGCCATCTCCGGGCATGGAAACCACTCAGTAAGTGACAGTTCTTTGATCGATGGTGATCACCTCGATAGACATGTTAATGGGGGTACAGTTGGAATGATAAAGGAAATGGATACCTGCACAATATAAAGTAAGTCTAAAATACCTACACAATAACTATAATCGTAATAAATGAACAATAAAACAGCGGAGAAGCCGTGGATTAAATAAAATGGCTGTAGTTATCAGCAGGGAGACGTGAATCCCGTGGCGAAGCAAGGAAGGAAATGTAGAGACTGGAGCGACGGACGGCCTTATATAGGCAGGCAGCCAACAACGTGGGAGGCGTTTGGATGGGGGACCCAACACCGCCTCACATAATGACCGAGCTGCAGGCTATGGACATATATATGTACGTAAATAGGATTCAGTTAGTGTTGGGAACCCGCGTACCAAATTTCTTGAAGATGGGCCCATAAGTAACAAAAACCGTTGAAAAGTTCAATATGGCGGCTGACAGTGGCATCATACCACCGAAATAAGTACCAAATTTCAGCCTTCTATCTACACGGGAAGTTGGAGAATTAGTGACGTTGGAAAGTTCAATATTGGTGGCTGACAGTGGCGTCATACCACTGAAATAAGTACGTACATTGGTTTCGTTTAGCGCAGGGAATCCGCCTACCAAATTTCGTGAAGATGGAGCCATGAATAAGAAAGTTCAATGTGGCGGACGTTGTTGACTGTTATGACCGTTAAGTGTAGAATTTCGAAATGAAACCTGCTTAACTTTTGTAAGTAAGCTGTAAGGAATGAGCCTGCCAAATTTCAGCCTTCTACCTACACAGGAAATTGGAGAATTAGTGACATTGGAAACTTCAATATGGCGGCCGACAGTGGCGTCATATCACTGAAATAAGTATGTACATCGGTTTTGGTTAGCGCAGGGAAGCCACCTACCAAATTTCGTGAAGATGGGGCCATAAATAAGAAAGTTCAACATGGAGAACGTTGTCAACTGTTATGACCGTTATGCGTAGAATTTCTAAATGAAACCTGCTTAATTTTTGTAAGTAAGCTGTAAGGAATGAGCCTGCCAAATTTCAGCCTTCTACCTACACGGGAAGTTGGAGAATTAGTAACGTTGGAAAGTTTAATATGGCGGCCGACAGTGGCGTCATACCACCGAAATAAGTACGTACATCGGTTTTGGTTAGCGCAGGGAAGCCACCTACCAAATTTCATGAAGATGGGGTCAGCCTTCTACCTACATGGGAAGTTGGAAAATTAGTGACGTTGGAAAGTTCAATATGGCGGCTGACAGTGGCGTCATACCATCGAAATAAGTAGTACATCGGTTTCGGTTAGCGCAGGGAAGCCGCCTACCAAATTTCATGAAGATGGGGCCATAACTAAGAAAGTTCAACATGGCGGACGTTGTCGACCGTTATCACCATTACGTGTAGAATTTCGAAATGAAACCTGCTTAACTGTTGTAAGTAAGCTGTAAGGAAAAAGCCTGACAAATTTCAGCCTTCTACCTACACGGGAAATTGGAGAATTAGTGATGAGTGAGTGAGTGAGTGAGTGAGTGAGTGAGTGAGTGAGTGAGTGAGTCAGTGAGTGAGTGAGTCAGTGAGTCAGCGAGGGCTTTGCCTTTTATTACTATAGAATTATTTGGAACACTTGCATTTCATGTGTGTTCCGTGTCTACAATGATCTATGTAAACAAATCGTTAAAACAGAAACATTTTTCATGTTTTAGTAATAATTAACAAAATGTAGACATGAAGTGTATAATGTGTGAAGCCTGAATTCCAAATATCAAAGAAACACTTTCACAAAATATACAACATAACAGAACAAGTGCGCTTCTATTCAAGAATATAACTGCAGAAAAAGAACCTGTGTTAGGGTGCGACATTAACACACATTTGCTATGATTGCTTTGGTGGCACAGTGGTATCAACTGTTGACGGGTAATCAAAACTTCGTGGGTTCAATCCCCCATGAGTCCATTTTGAGAAGTGAGCTGCTCTTATTCTTACTATTTTAGAATAAAAACATATGTACATTTGATTTCAGTCTGTAACAGCCGGTGTAATTTATGGTACTTGTAAAGGTTAGCTTTGTTTTTTTTTTATTCAGTTTTATTCTCTCAGCCACGTTCACGATCCCAACACCAAAACTCCCTACTTATGAAACCAAACTTATAAAAGGTGTCATTTTGCTTGACTTGTTACTCTATACAACTCTAAGCATCTGACACGCAGGTAAACAGAGTTGAGCTGAGAAAACTGTGTGGGGTGGGGGGATGTGATAGCAGACTGCTTACTGTTTATCCATACATTTACAGGACAAAAGACGCTGATGGAGAGATGAGAAGCGATTTAAGGTGGGACGGATCTACGAGTTTTTTCGTAGGCTCTGGTAATTATAGTGTTAATCTATTTAAAAACATTGGTTTAATTATTAATTGTATTACACCTTTTTGACTAAGAAAATTATTCTGCACTTATGGGACATATTGATAAGAGAAATGAGTACAGGGGTCAGATGGAGAAGTTTGTTTCCTGATGCAAAGACAATTGCCTGCAATACAACATCAGCAAAACCAAGAAACTGGTTGTTGACTTGCACCACACTAAAGAGCCTCCATGTCCGGTCACTATTGAAGGAGTGGATGTAGAGGTGGTCCACTCCTACAAAAAAAACTTGGGCTTCCACATTACTGACAGGTTGGACAGGTCTTGGAACACAGAAGAACTACATATGGAAAGTAGACTGCATTCCTTAAATTTGGGAAGTGACACCCTTCATATCTTCTATAACTCTGTAATGGTCAGTGCAATTTTTCTTTTTAGAAGGGAACACTTCTTCTGAGGTCCTCTGAAATTGCTTTTGAGCAGGTCATTTTGAACTTGAGCAGGACTTTGTTGTGAAGGGGAGAAAGCTGAAAGCTGTGGGATGGGTTTTTAGTGGGGGGCTCAATAATCTCACTTATGAATGGCATCTCATTGACTTGGGCACCTCATTTCAATGAGCCTCTTTCTTGGCTATTCATAACCTTTTTCAGACCTTGCTCTTAAATATCTAAATATAATATTCAATAATATATGGCACTGTGCAATTTTATTTCCTCCTGGGGACAAATAAAGATCTATCTATCTATCTATCTATCTATCTATCTATCTATCTATCTATCTATCTATCGTATACACAGTTAATGCAATATTTTTATTCAGGATTTTTTTAAAGTGTATTCACCTACTTCTTTTCATCAGTGTCCCTGTAGACAGGATTTCACTTTTAACTGTCATTTTACTACACATTTCAGTGAAAAGGTATGAAAATTTCATGTCATTTTTCTAACCCACTTAATCTAGACTAGGGTAGCGGTTTGAAAATGCCTGAACTGAAAATATCCCACACTGCAATGCGGACTAGTCCAAATACAATTTTATAATAATTTGCTGTCTTATGACAGATGATGGCTTAGCCTGCTGTGATTACACAATACATGTCTCAATACAGTATTTTATTGTGAAAAATTACAGTAATCCTGTAAAAATGCTGGCCTTTTTTTTTGCAATGTAGACAGAACATGCACCTTCCACACACACAACAGCCAGGCTAGTGGTAAGAATCCAGAGATCTGGAGCCAGATCTTAGACAGATGCACTAACCACTGTGCCACATTGCCTGCCACCTACCTAAATATATTCACCTGCTTCACAGATTCACTTAATCTGATACAGTGTTACAGGGGAGCAGCATTTGACCTAGCAAGAGTGAGCACAAAACAGGAACAATTCAGACATGGCTGGAAGTGACATGTACTCTAGATATATGACTCTAAATATCCCAGACAATCAGGCTAGGTTAAAGAGCTCCCAGAAATACATTCAGATGTACAATACTATTGAATTACTTGAGGATTGAAAATGCACATATAATCACAAGTAACAGCTTTGCTTTCTGTATTATATGAAGCTTTGTTAAGAGCTTAAAGTAAAATGGAGAATCGGATTTATGTGTAAAGAGCTTCTTAGTAGTTATGTGTATAAGGAAGTGATAATGAACACAGGAGTAAAAAAAAAATTCTAAAGAGAATGAACATGTTCCAAAAGGAATTGGGACTAGGTTCAATATCGATTAATCTCAATCTCAATCTATTTTCTAAATTGATTTTTAAATACTAATGTGGATTTTGGCAAATTAAATGCAAGGCATGGAGCTCCATTAGAACACACTCACTCCATTTCATGAACTGCCAGTCAGGCTAGCATGTGTGACTTTGAGATGTGGAAAGAAATGAAAGGAACAAACATGGGAACATACAGTAGAATGACTGTGCAGGCATCCAAAGACAGAACTGCAGAGCTATGTGGTAATGGCATTAGCCACTGTGCTATCATTTGCCGTGGACTTTGTTTCATCCTCACTCACCCAAAAGATGTGTATATTTGTGAGCTCTAGATTAGCCCAGTAATGTTGATGTGTACAAGACTGATGGACTATTAAACAAAGCACATAGATGGATTCATAAAATGGCAATTGTTAGGAATTGGCCTTCCTTTTCCTTGTCATTTGCCCCAACATCCCCTTTCATTATCTACTGCTATGTAACATTAACTGGCCAGTAATCCTGTGATGGGGAGATTGGTGAAATTCAGAAGAACTTGGATGGTGTTGTTACTATCCCATTGTGTAGGAAGTCCTTTATACAGGCTTTCTTACAAGCTCCAGGATGGTGATGTTGCAATCCTATTTTGCAATAAGTCCTTTATAAAAGCCTCCATTCAAGCCCAGTAATTGATGTGTTTTGATTCTTCTGCATGTGTCTACTGTTGTGTTTTTGGAGTATACTGTAGGCCCGTCTAGCACATTATTTCTTGATTTTGATGTTCAATGTGTATAATAATTCTTTCCATTTATATAGTGCTTTCTCACTACTCAAAGCACTCAGCAATCGCAGGTTAAGGGCCTTGCTTAAGGGCCCAACAGAGCAGAGTCCCTATTGGCATTTACGGGATTCGAACCAGCAACTTTCCGATTGCCAGTGCAGATCCCTAGCCTCAGAGCCACCCTCTACCTGCTCATGCAATTGTATCTATGGATCGTGGATTGCAAAATTAACAACTTTGTTTTGCGTACTTTCAGGCTGGCTTGTGTTTGGGTTTGTGTTACCAAATGCACTTTACAGGGTGGCAACCCTATTAATCTCATGATTTCATGGAGAACGAAGATGGAAATGTTTATGATATAATGCAAGCAAATGGTGACCAATGTCATACAGCTAAAAATGATATGAACAATGTTCATGGGAAATAAAAAATCTGTGTTAGTCGTGGCACATAATCCACCAGTCAGTTAGCCACATCATGTAATACCCATGCAGTTTTTAGCTAAAATGTTAAATAAATGTTTCTGGAAAAAACAATGCACATCATGAACAGGAAACACCACTCATATGGTATGGTGTTTCTGAGTACTACTCATATAATGTATTTGTTTAAACCTGTTATTTGTTATCTTATATATAAACGTCTACACATGGAAATGTATGACTCTGTTTGTGTGTCCGGCCCGGAAGTGCGAGGCTACAGCATGAAGCTCAAAGAAAGAGTTTCTGTCGACAAAGTGAACCTGCTGAGAAAAGAGAGAAACTCAATTAGCCACTAATACACAAGCAAGGTGAGCACATCGGCAAAACGAAACCTTTGAGGAGATAGAAATTCGCTTAGCCGCTGATAGACAATGGAGGTGAGCACATCAGCAAATTGAAACAGCCAACAAAAGATAACCTATTTTAACCGCTAATGTGCAACCGATGAGATTGATTGATTGAAGTGCCAGAATCCATGGTTTCTAGGAGCCTGGTTTTTTTACATCACAGGCTTACACAACTAGTTTTTATATAATATGCTTTGGTTTTTGAAATATGTTATCATTGTTATGTATGTTAATTCTGTGAGTCAATAACATAGTATTAGGGTCTAATACACTAACTTCACTAAGCTACCTAAATCAAGAGAGCTTTCAGCCTGTCATGTATCCACCAAGGGATGACGTCAGTTGTGACCATCACGCATTTATAACGTCACCCTTGTGATGAAATTGATGAGACAAATACAATCACGTGATGCCTCAAACCTGCCTCACATATATAAAGAAAGAAGTGAATGAAGATAAATTTTGTAAAACTAAATCAGAACTTCAAAATACACAAAAGCACATGTATAAAAGTACCATCTTGGATTTTCTTTGTGTCTGATGATAAGTTCTTATGAATATTAGATTTTTGAAAATTTGCTCTGCTCTTGATTAACGATTTTTTTCTTTCAATTGTAGATATGGTGTATTTTCTGATTACCTTTTGAAACTACTATTTTGTAAGCTTTATGAGGGATGGCCGGCAGCTAATTTTGGATACTGTCTCCCCCAAAATGCTAGATGGCAGCTTGCCAGGAGTGTAGAGGTGCCCTGGATTTCCGTAGGCCAACCTGGGACTTGGAGTCCAGTTTCTTAGCCCCTTTTGGATACCGTGGGTGCTGCCAGGAGGAGATATAAAAGGACCAGAGGAGCCATGCCTCATCCATAGCCTGGAAGTACTCACAAGTCACAAGGATGGAAGGACAGAAGCACCTCTGGGTCAAGGACTATATAAAGGACTGCTGTAAACCCAGCAAGCCGGGGTTGGGAGGTAGAAGACAGAGCTTGCTGAGAGGTGTGGAGGAGAGAATTGTGTTAATTAAGTGTTTATTTTGTAATTTATGGTGGCTGTGGTGCTTGACAGGCACTATTTAAAGAAGAAAACTATTAAAAGTCTTCTGGGTGCATCTGTCTGTTGGGGTTAAAGGGGCAACAGCGAATCTTAGTGTTCACAGCTTGTTTACTGTTATTTTTTGTTTGTTTTCAGAATGCCTTTTTAGACAAAATCAAATTATTATAAATAAAATATTGTTTAGTTCTTTCAGGGCAGGGTTATTTTTATGGACCTCCTTTTCCTTTTAAAGTTTAACGCTTGGTCCTGTTTGTGTGTGCAGGCTATAAGCCTGCCTAGGAGTTTCAGGGCCTGGCCTGCTTTACATTATAGGGCCTAATTGCAATTGTGTGCCCTCATTTTGAAACTGAAATCTTTTTTGAGTTTTGTGAGCCCTGTTAGCCAAGCATTCACAATGAATTAAAATGCATTCCAGACCGTCCCAGTCTAGAAGCTGAGGCATTGAACTTTTTGGCTGGCCTGCTCTGAGCCTGGGTTACTTTGTTACCTTTAAGTATCCATAATGATAGTTAAAGTAATTGTTATTATTAGTAAAGGCCTTGTGATTTGTTGAAATCAGTCTTTGCTGGCTTTAAGAATATTGTTAAGAGGTTTGTGATTTTGGATTTTGCACGTGTCGCTTAAGAAGAATTTTCCCGAGTGACACTCTCACTCGCTCTTGCGCCATCCTCCTGGAGACAGCAGAGGTGACACATGGACATGGGTCACTGGAATCAGAGCCGCCTGTTGCAGATCTGGCTCTCTTCACTGTGATAACAGTGATGCTGCCTGCCAGACTTCTCACTTAGTCAGGTTGCCCCCACCATTAGTTACAGCATAAACATGTTATTTCTAGATTTTGCTTATTTATTTGGTCATTGAGCCATTTTCCCTATTAGAACTACTTCCTAGTTAATTTGCATGTCTTTAAATTCTATTATTATTTTTTAGCCTTTTCCTTAGTTATGGTTCTTAACAGGTTTGCTCATAATTTTCAATACAAAAATACACAAAGGACATAAATCTGTCATTCCTCATGGTTTCGCTTCCCTTCAACTAACCCGATCAGTGTTTTGTTCCCTGAACATGTGAACATCTCCTATTGTGCCACTGTTCCCTGCTAGTTGACATGATGTACAATCTATTTTGAACATTGCTGCATATAGATATGCCGGTATCTGTGAGGACAAGAGATGTTTTCAACATTTTTAATCTTAGATGTCATCAAGAAAGAATATGAAAGTGTCTTCCTGGAGGTGACGGCAGGCAGAGTCTGTGCCTGCTGTCTTACTACTTGTGTTCCAATAAAAAAAAAAAGAAATAAAAAGAGATCCTCCATTGTTGTCTATTCTTCTCAGAAGAACTGTCCTGTAGCCCATTTGAAACTCAGCATTGCAATAATGTTCTGTGTGTAGTAAATGAGAAGGTATTGAAGTAGGTCAAAATGTCACCTTTCATGTACTGATACATTTACACTCACTGAGCATATACAATACAGTTTACAATACAGTTTATTTTTGTATAGCCCAAAATCACACAGGAAGTGCCGCAATGGGCTTTAACAGGCCCTGCCTTTTGACAGCCCCCCAGCCTTGACTCTCTGAGAAGACAAGGAAAAACTCCCAATAAAACCTTGTAGGGAAAAATGGAAGAAACCTCGGGAAAGGCAGTTCAAAGAGAGACCCCTTTCCAGGTAGGTTGGGCGTGCAGTAGGTGTCAAAAGTAGGGGGTCAATACAATACAATATACACAACAGAACAATTCCTTAAGACAGCATAATAAAAATTTTAGAATTACGGTTTTAGAATTACGGACACCTTATATCATTAAGGACACCTGTGCACCTGCTTATCGATGCAAATATTGAACCCACTGTCACGCATGTACGTTGGAAAACTCCTTCACAGGCTTGATCAAGGTATGCAATGACCCTCCAAGGCGAGAGGGGGAGCTACTGCTAACTTTGCCTTCTCTTTCTTCTTTCCTTACACTGCCAAGAAGATTCCGAGTGAGGGCACCTAACCCCACTCCTTCTGGACCACCATAAAAGCTAGGCATCTCAGAAAGAGTTGTCTTTTCAGGCAAGAGCAAGCCACGAGATGGGGCTCCAAATCTATACTAAAATTATATTAGTTAATGAGAAACCCCAAGCCAGAGGGTAGCATTAAGACACAGCTTTTTGTTAATCTTTTTCATTCATTTAACTTTGTTTGGAGATGAATAAAAGGTGCAACCTGGCTGGCATCCTAAGTATCTTTTGTCTTTGAGACTCTTGTTACACAGCCTGACCACACAAACAATCATATGGCAGCAGCATGCTGCCTAAACTCATGCAGATACAGGACAGGGGTTTAGTTAATGTTCATATCAAACAACGGAAAGGGGAAAAAATGAAATCTCACTGAATTTGACCAATGCATGATTACTGGTCCTAGACGGGCTGCTTTGAGTTTTTTCTGTAACTGCTGTGGCAGAAACACCATGTTGTTAAGAGAGGTCAGAGGAAAATGGACAGACAGGTTTGAGCTGACAGAAAGGCTATGGTCACTCAGATAACTACTGTGGTGAGCAGGAAAGTATCTCTGAATGCACAACAAATTGAACCTTGAGGTGGATGAGGTACAACAACAGAAGATCACATTAGATTCCACTCCTTTCAGCCAAGAACAGAAAATTGAGGCTGCAGTGGGCACATGCTCAGCAAAACTGAACAGCTGAAGACTGGAAAAATGTAGCCTGGTCTGATGAATATCGATTTCTGCTGAAATACACAGATTATAGGGTCAGAATTTTGAGCCAGCACTATGAATCCAAGTACCCAACCTGCCTTGTGTCAACAGTCCAGACTGCTGGGGTTGGTGTAATGGTGTGGTGAATGTTTTCTTAATACCCATCAATCATTGCTTGAATGTCACATCCTTCATGGCCATGATTTACTCATTTTCTAATGGTGACTTCAGCATGATAATACACCACATCACAAAGCAAAGGTCATCTCAAACTGGTTTCATGAACATGACAATGAGTTCTTTGTTCTCCAGTGGCCTCCCCAGTAACCAGGGGCCTCATGTATAAATGGTGCATATGCACAAAAATATTGCGTACTCCCATTTCCACGCTCAAATCGCGATGTATAAAAGCTAAACTATAAAACCTAAACTTGTTGTAAAGCCAGCCTCAAACCCTGGTGTTCTCTGCTCGGTTTTGCAAAATGGTGGCACCCAGCATCAAAGCAGTGCTTTTGTTCCAGTGTGCTTTCCCTTTCTTTTTTAGATCCACATCCCTGACGCGTCTTTATCATATACACTGAAATTAATTGCATATTGTTTATTAGTTTAAGGCATCTGATTTTATTTAACTTGTAACAATATAATGGTCCATGGGAGAGACAGACTATTCCAAATACCATAACTGCTTTAGCGTTATCCTTACTGCACCTTCTTCTTCTTCTTTTAGCTGTTCCCGTTAGGGGTTGCCACATCGGATCATTTTTTTCCTTATTACACTCACTGCACCACTCAGAGTATTTATATCACTGTATCTGAGTGTGGAATCACAGCTCTGCAGCAGCTGATCAGAAAGAGAATTATCGGTATACAGCATCAAGCACACGCTGCCTCAGCCATGCTACCTATTTCAACTGTTCTCATGTGACAAACACTTCAGAGCCTTTCCTGGATGGACCTCACCGTTCAGAAACAGTTTCATCCCAAGAACTATAAATGCACTCAATCAGTCCATCAAGCGCTCCTTGTGTTTGTACTTATAAGTACAATTACCTCAATGTAAACATGCGATACAGTTATAATATTGCACAACCTGAGCCAATTTATAAAGCGCGTATTTACATATGATGACAATATAGTTTTGAAGATGAAATGCAGCAAAATATATTTATTATATTATACGGATAAAACTTTAACTTCATTTAAATATTCTATATTGTTAATAATTAAACATGTGAGGACATGGAGTCGCAGCGCTACCAATGAGCTGGCTCTCTGTTTATGGATTGTTCCTGCCTCACACTGTATACTTGCTGGGGCTGGTGTGACACTAGAATGATAGATGGATGAAATAATTAAACATGTACTACGAAGATATTTCAATGTTCCTTAAAAATTTTGAAGAATCGGCGTTCTAAGCTTACAGATTGCTTAACATCTATTACAGAGCTGATTGTGTGGCGATTGGTTACTTGGAGAAAGAAAAGGAAGGACAGGAATTGGGGGTTAGTACATTTGAAAGAGACAGTACTGCTGCAATAAATTATTTCATCAAAAGTCGCGCACAACGCAGCAAGCATCTTGCGTGAGGCATGAACAATCACTGCGCCATGTGTTCTCATGTTTAATACATGCTTTAATTCCTATCATCATGAAAATTATTATTAAAAGTATACATTTCAGTATTTAAATTATTCAGAGAGCTGTAATATTACGAATGTAATGGATTCTGTGTCTTGTCGGAGGAAGAGAAAGCCCGTTTAAGAAGCACATAGTGATTCACACACATAGAGCAAATAGAAGAACACATACAAAACAAAGCATTTAACGTGCTACTTTAGTTACGATGGGATTTGAGAAACTAGTACATTAAATGATTTTAAGATGAAGTTTATGATGTTCTACTTTAATGACAAAATAAACTATGTGATTAAAGTGGAAATTTAGAGATTAAAGTTGACATTTCATGCTTTTTCCCCACCGTGTGCCTTTTTTTTTTCTGTACCCTAATAAGCTTTCATATCACACTCAGACAGTAGGCTACGACTCGCCTTTTCATGGCGACTTTGATATCTGACCACTTCTTTTTTATTTCAAGCACTGTGCGACTGTGAACTTGAGCTTTTGAGTTTCTCCGACACTCTATATCACTTGATCAACTTCCTTTTGTTGTTTATACCACTGTTTAAACCAACAAATAATATGTTTTCCTTGCCTCCACTTGGTATTTGCTGAAATTCTTCTGTTTCCCCCTGTGCTTTTGCCATTGCCTTTTCACAGATAGCTGAGCTTAAGGGCAATTTATATTGATTTACATATTCAAAAAGGCCTAATTCTGGGAGGAGTATGGGGAGTGGCAGCAGGCACGTGCACAATCGTTACTTTTCATGCTGACCGGCATTTATGTAGCGGAAGAACATGGAAGTTGGCGAATGCACAGATTTATGCATCTGAATTTTTTGCACATACAAACATTTCCGCTTTTGTCCGTATGCCGTGTTTTAATGTGAATTCTACACACGGCATGCATGAGGTCCCAGATCTGAATCCAACAGAACTCCTTTGGCATGTGGGAGATAAGGAGATTCGCAGCATGAATCTGCAGAAACTGCATGATGCCATCATGTCAGCACAGACCAAAATCTCAAAACAATATTTCCAATATCTTGTGAAATCCATGCCAGGAAGAAATGAGATTTCTTTGAGAGCAAAAGGAGGACCTACCAGTGTTAGTGCAGTGTTCTTAAAAATTTGCCCTGTCAGGTCAAGGCTTTATGTTTCCCAGAGCACAATTTTGCCTTTTCTGATATAATGGCTGCCTGCTTGTGTATGTTTGTTGAAAAGTTATTATAGTTATCAAAAACTAAAATCAAAACTGAAACTATTATTAAAAAAACATTTTCATAAACTAAAATAAAATAATTTACAAAATCGAAATGAAAAACTAAAACTAAACAAAACTATTAAAGTAGCTGGAAAAACCAACTGAAATAAAATAATAAGTTACTAAAAATATTTTTAGTTTTCGTTTCTTGAATGAATATTCTTGCTGTTAGTCTTAAACCCCTAGAACTTATAACTCTAAAAAAGAAAGTAATCCACCAAGAGCCACCAGCATATATTTCATTCAGTGAATGGCAGCAGGTGAAGGAGGGTGTTCACAAAGCATTTGTGGTGACAAAGCAAGCTGAATATGGGCATGTAAAGTGTATGAGATAGAAAACGATTTAATGTGCAGCCTTTCTTTGTGCTTGATGTATATCATGATGTAATTCAAAAATGTGGTGAAATCGGAACGTGGTGGTCAACAAAACCTTTACCGTATGGACAGAAAAATCATGAGTGAGTAACATTTCAGTCTATTTCTCAGTTGCCTGCTTTCTGTTGACAATAATTGACGTGCCACTTCACACAAAATCTTTTTGAAAATAAAACTACACTGATTGAGAGACTGACTAGGTCATCATATAAGATCAGTATATTATTACTGACAACCACTTTTGCTTTAAAAAAGTTGTTTAACAATGAAGTGATACAAACCTTGTAAAATTCCTGAGTTGGCAATGTTTCTACTGAACTATAGGTAGGTAGGCGAACAGAGTCTTCCAACTGATGAAAAAATAAACATACTAATGTGTTTTTGTATTCTATATTTATTAAATTATATTTATTTTCTTTATATTCAAATCTCAAAATAACTGATATTGTGAAAATAATCCAGTAGTAGAATTATGTCTTAAAATATTTGTCCCCCTTTTTTCAATTTTTCTCTCTCTCTAAAAATAGATATTTTATAGATATTCTTTTTGTTCTTAACATCAGCCATATCATACATATTGCATACCAGGGATTTTTCCTGCCTCGCATCCAAACCTGCAGGGGTAGGCTCCAGGTTTTCTGCAATTCTGCTCTGGATAAACATGTTTAGATAATGTATATTGTCACACACGTGTGCATGGGAGGCAGCTAAAGGGCGTGAGTGACGGCGGTTCTGTCGCAAATGCTGGGATGTGGCAGAGTGCACTGACTCTTTTTCTCCCTTTCCTGTAGACCATTCCCAGGAGATTCCACCTGGCTCTCTTGACGTCACTTCCGGGACCAAGCCAATGGAAGTAGACCTTACCGGCTACAGTCCCTGTGATGTCACGTCCGGGCTTGAACCAATGATTGAAGAACACGGGCCCGATCCTTATGACCTCACTTCCTGTCTTCCCCTTTAAAAGCCTGCCCTTTTTCCCTTTTCCCTCAGTCTTGTTCTGGACTCAGTTGTATGCACATCAGTCCTGTTTATTTGATAAAAAACGACTTTGCAGCCAGGATACCATATTATACGGGTGGCTGCCCCAAACCTTTATCTGTTTATGTCTCATTTTTGTGACAATATATTATTCTTAATTTCAGATGCTATCTCTGTCATGTTGTGCCCATCCATATACCTATTACTTACTCTTGCTCAGCTCATTAAGGGTTTACTATTCTTATGCATGGGTTATTCAAGTCTCACCACCCCTAACCTTTACACAAAATGCTTGTTTTTCTTTCTTTACCTCAATACAACTAGGTGGGGTCTGCACACTGATTCAAGCCTAAGAGTCCCGTTTTTCCTAAGACCCCATGATTTTTATGATCTCACATGTCAAAACACAGTAGAATATATTTTATATTTTTTAAAATATTTTTTTAGGCCTGCAGGTGGCAATATTCTGTCTATAAATTGTATGTGCCTGAGAGAAAATAACAAATCCCAGTATGGGAGATATTTCATTGCAATAGTGAGGGCATTCATTATAGGCACATTGTCTTGGAGTGGGATATGTTGTGTGCTGGAGTAAAAGAGTAAAATCACCCTCAAACTTTAAAATTCACCTACATTTCATTGCAAATTGGGCCATTCTGGGCAATCAAAGGAAAAGATAAAAAGTGCCAACATTCCACGCACATTTGTTCAGCACAAATGACATAGAAAATCCATCCATCCATCCATTATCCAACCCGCTATATCCTAACTACAGGGTTACGGGGATCTGCTGGAGCCAATCCCAGCCAACACAGGGCGCAAGGCAGGAAACAAACCCCGGGCAGGGCGCCAGCCCACCGCATGACACACACACACACACACACACACATACACCAAGCACACACTAGGGACAATTTAGGATCGCCAATGCACCTAACCTGCATGTCTTTGGACTGTAGGAGGAAACCAGAGCACCCGGAGCAAACCCACGCAGACACGGGGAGAACATGCAAACTCCACACAGGGAGGACCTGGGAAGCAAACCCGGGTCTCCTAACTGCGAGGCAGCAGCGCTACCCACTGCGCCACCGTGCCGCCCTAACATAGAAAATATTTTAAAAATTATAAAATTGTATAAAATTGTTCATATTCGGTATCTGGTTTTGATTATGCTTGTTTTTGTCAGACAAAACCAAAACTAGATAGTGAACCATGTAGTGAAGTAAGCTTCCAGTAACATTAAACTCATATTATATCCAAATCCTACAAAACTAAACTCCATAGTAGCTCTTTAACTATACCTTATTTACTAAAACTAAAACTGAAACTAATAGAAATAAAAATAAAATTGAAATGTCTTTGGAAAACTAAACTGAATTTCAAAGTAAGGTTAGAAAAAATATACAAATACAAATTAATAGAAAAAGACAAACTATAATAACCTTGGTTTGTTGCATGCATAACACATGAAAAGATCCACAATGTAAGTCAAATCTGGCACTCATATTGAGAACTCTATGGATGCTAAACAAGATTAGTTCAAGGGAATGTCAGTTTTACTGAATGCAGTTTCAGTGCTGGTATAAGTATCAGTGTTTCAATGAAAAGATGAAGACTTGAAACAGCCTTATGGTCTTATATCATTTTACATTTACCTTTATGAAGGTTTTTCAGAAAAAAAAAAAGTTTCCATTGAAAATAGTTGAAGATAAAAATGCATTTCTGAAAATGTTTTTTGAAACTCTCAACAGGTTTTGAGCAAAAAAGAAATGATGAAATCACTCGTATGTAAGTCTGTGTAATCATTTGTGAAAATATTCATGTTAAAATATTGAAATTATTATTAGGGTTTATTTGTATTTTTCATGTTGTAATTTACAAATCTACCTATATAACTAAAACTCACTGACTCACTAAACAAAGCAGTTTTTACCATTTGTTTAAGAAGCTGAACTATGGCAGGTTTGCACATAGGTATCTGCTAGGAAAGGACATTTCAATATATTAATATTTAGGTATAAAAACAAACTAAATACTTCAAAATCTAAAAAATACTTTGGCCAATTTAATTGAAATTTGGTTACTTTCAGGTAAAATAAAATTTGCTCACTCATGCTTCTTTATTTGTTGGTATTTGTTGATAATAATACTATACCAAGTGAGTTATACTAACATGCGGCATCCTCTTTTCAGCTCAATGTTGAGATGAAACTGGGACAGAGACAGTTCCATATGGCTCTAAGGGGCTCTCTGGTTTATGCAAATGAAGATCTCCAGCAAAATGGATAGGAGGGTCATGCAAAAAGTGTCACTTGACTAATAGGGTGGATGGACAAGTGGAAAAGGAAAAAGACACGGCATGAAATGTGTCATGGAGAATGAGCAAAGGGATAGTTTGGTAAAGCTCAAGTAAGATGTTGTTAGCAAGTGCACTATAAAGCATGAGTCTGAGTGTCAGCTGCTGTGGCTGTGAGTGCAGGTGAGGCAAAGAGGTCACTACTATACATTTACAGGGACAAAACAACCCCAAAATTAAAAATGCCCAATGCTGTAAAAGTTATAACTGTTACTAATAATTTAATTTAAAACATGATTCAGTGTCAGAGCGTTGTCTGGCTTTGGCTTTTGAGGTATTACTAAAATTAAAAAAAAATAGACACTTAAACATAAAACTGATGAAATCCACAAAAATAAATGTATGGTCGAATGACTTAAACAAATGAAAATTGTAAACATTCAATAATAACAATAATAATAATATAGTATTCCATCCCCTTACAACCCAAGTGAACATAAATAAACCCCAAGTGAACATGATAAACTTCGAAGTAAATTCTCAAGTGACCAAAGTAAAATCCCACTTTTGAATCTGAGTTCAGTTCAGTTGGCTTGCTGCCGTTCTATGATGCGGACATATGGTGCATTGCAAGGTGAGATTGATGGACTGCTGTACTTTTTATTTGTTTTCCCATTATTTTCATTTTGTTTTATTCAAGTTCTTATTGCTTTCGATTTTAGTTCAACCCTTTCTCCGAGTTAAACTGTTGTTTCCATACTCTAGGCTTGTTTAAATGTGTGCATTACTTCCTCCAAAACTTTGCAACTGTACGAAATTGTAGATCAAAGTGTTACATTCAAATCTGATTGCAGCTACCATTTTTACAGAAGGAATTATATTTATACACACAATTCCAGTTATCCTTATTGATTGCCTGTCTGATATTCAAAACAATACAGTTTACTGTAAAATTGGGTTTTGCAATCATCATTGTCACACATATGTGTTTGGTAGACAACTTCAGGCTCTTCTAACAGTAATTCTACCCCAAGTTGAGGGTTGGCGCTGTTGCCTAATGCTTATCCTCCTTTTTCCCTTGGCAGACCTGACCAGCAACGGGAAGACATCTGACATCACTTCTACAGTAGGTTCTGGTCCCTTGAGCCTACCCCTTCAATCTTAGCCTTCTCTTTAGGGGGTCCACTGGTATCATGATTTTAGTCTACACTGGGGCTCTCGTCTGGAAAGACGTTTTCTCTAACAACTGAATTAGTTTTTGTCATTTTCTTTTAATTTACAGGGTTTGATTATGGGCACCTCAAATCTTTATAATATCCCTTGTCTTTATTGTTTTACATCTTCAACAGAACCCAAAGTCAGTCAATAGGAAAAATGGGAATCAATCTATGGGAAGAATGTTTTATTCCTGGGCAATTTTATGTAGCATGCTTAAGAGTACATTAAAAATTTCAGCTCCTGGTAAAAAGAACTACAAATGCTTACATAGTAATTCTGATACATCCAATTAACTGACGAGGCCCATTGTTGAAGTACATTTCCAGGTGAAACTGGACAACACAATTTGTTGTTATTTTCGTCACCATTTTTTTTAAATCACATCCATTGCCATTTTGTGAATTTGTTTAGTGTTTGCAGCCAACTTATGGTTAGCAATGCTTCCCAGTTGCTATCATTTAATTCCAGGAAGTTGCATATCATAACCATACGATCTGGAAAGTAAATAAAGAAGCCATGCATTCCCCCTGGCATGCAAGATTTTGTGTTCAATTTACAACCAAACATTCAAGGTGTAGGGACTTTTTTTTCCTCAAAGATATTTAAAAGCTTACTTTCTGGCTTTGACTTTTGGGTATGTTCTGATTTTGGCAATTTGGTTATGTTTTGATCTTGTGGTGTTCTAACCTCTGCTGTGTTTTTTGTCATGGATTCTTGTCTGAAGAATTTATTTGTAAAAATAGCACAAAAAATGGTAAAACAATAGAAAAAAACACAAAATAATCCAAAATAAAATGGCTTGAAAAGGGCATGTGTAAAAAGGCAACCAAAGGCGAATAAGCTCAGTCTATAAATAATGTGGGAATACAGAATAAGCACGAAAAGAAATCAGTCCTTACTACAAGGATCTTTACTCCACCAACCTCAACAAACCTCTGGGGGACTCACTATTCAGCCTAAAATATAAAGGCCATCTGTGGTCCGTTAGCAATGATGTAAAGTAAAATCTTATGTCAGGGTAACATGTCTTTCCACTGTTATGCTGATGATATTCATATTTATCTCCAGACCATTCCTGATACCCATATTCTATAAACTCAAGCCACTTGTTGTCTTAATGATGTTTAGAATTGGATGAATAATCATTTTCTGCAGTTAAATAGCAATAAGTCAGAAGTTAAAGTTTTTGGGCACTCTTTGTAAGGTTACAAATTCCAGCATAAAACATATCAGTGTTGATGGTCACTTGATTCCTGTTTCTTCCTTTGTTATAAATCTTGGGGTTAAATTTCATTCTGCACATTAATTTCAAAGCCACATTGTATCCTTATCCAGAATTTCACCTTATTTTTTACAGAACATAGCAAGAATTCAACTTTTTCAACAAATACATGACACCGAGAGGTTATTTCATGCTGTCATCACCTTTCATCTTGACTACTGTAATTCTCTGTATTTTTGGTCTCCCTGGAAAGACCATTCAGGGGTTACAGTATGTCCAAAGTAATGCTGCATAAAAATCTAATAAATTCATTAATTCCTTGCACTGGGTACCTATTAGTGAATTTGTCCTTGGGATTAATAAAGTATCTATCTATCCATTTTCTAACCCGCTGAATCCAAACACAGGGTCACAGGAGCCAATCCCAGGGCACCAACCAATCCTGGGCAGGGTGCCAACCCACCGCAGGACACACACAAACACACCCAGCACACACAAGGGCCAATTCAGAATCTCCAATCCACCTAACCTGCATGTCTTTGGACTGTGGGAGGAAACCCACGCAGACACAGAGAACATGCAAACTCCACACAGGGAGGACCAAGGAAGTGAACCCAGGTCTCCTAACTGCGAGGCAGCAGCGCAGTGCCACCCTATCTATCTATCTATCTATCTATCTATCTATCTATCTATCTATCTATCTATCTATCTATCTATCTATCTATCTATCTATCTATCTATCTATCTATCTATAGGGCGGTCCAGATCTAATTATGCAATTTTCATTACGCTATAACTAATTAAGTTTATTACATAGAAAATCCCCCGAAAAATCCTGGACCATCAAGAAGTGTGCAAACTGACGACATGAAGAATCACCTTTGCGCCGAACTGGAATCGTCCCAGCATAAATCAAAGTCATCCAGACGATCTGGATCTGCATCATTAGATCTGGACCACCCTCTATCTATCTATCTATCTATCTATTAAGAAAGGATCCATTTTAAAATACTACTGTTAGATTAGAAATGAGTATTGCTGTTACTGTTCCTCTTTACCTTTGAGACTGACTTGCCACATATACAAGGGAGAATCAAAAAGTAATGGCAACTTACCCTTTAATACTGGTAACTATGAGCAGATGAATGTAACAGTTACATCACTTCTGCACATAGTCTTCCTGCAGGTTGATGGACTTCTTGTATCGCTCCACTAACTTCTTCTTCCTTAGGAGATGAAGCTCTATGACTGCTCCCAATTCTTGTCTATACTGCTTCCTTAACTTCATCATCAGAGGTGAACCTGTGACCACATAGAGTCTTTTGAAGTGGACTGAAGTGTTATAGTTGCATGATGCTGGATCAGGGCTGTAAGGGGATGTAGAAAATATTCAGACTGCAGCTGTTGTATTACCTCCATCATTGCAGACGCAGCATTGGGATGTATGTTGTCATGAGAGCATTTCATTTCTTTTACGGTACATTGCAGGTTTCTCTCTAAGCATAGCACAGGATGTTACACTGTTCACTGATGGTCCATTTTCCTGAAAATGCACCAGAACAGGACCCTTCATGTCCCAAAACAGGGTCATTATGATTTTCTTGACAGAGGACTGTCATTTCAACTTCTTCTTTACTGGAGAAGACGGATATTTCCACGGCATGCTTTGTATCTTGCCTTCTGGCCTACAGTGATGGACCCATATCTTATTTCTGGATCAGGCTTCATTGGTTACACTTGCTTTTCCCATTTTAAACCTTTCTACCCATTCATAAACTCTTCAGTGAGTCATTCTGTTTTCACTTCTGTGCTGAGCTAACAATCCTTCAGTGAATTTCCGCAGGTTTCACTCCCTCTGCACAAAGAAATCTAACATTGTTCAATAATGGTGCAATCCTGCAAGAGAATGTCCATGTTCATTTGAACTTGGCTTCACAACTTAGCACTGTGCATGTTCGTACTACCCATAAGCCATCACAAACGTGTTGTATTGCGTCAGCTTCTATTCATTGTGATAGCATGTAATTTTCAAATTGCTTTTGCTATTTGATTTATCCTTGTACATCTGTTAGTTCTTTGTTCTTGGGTTCCTCTAACCTCCTGGTCCAGAGAACATTGCATGCAGTGACTAAGCCTTTTGTTTTATTAAGCCTCACATTTGAAACAATGGAACAAGCTCTCGCAGTCTGTCTGAAGTTTTGCGACAATGACTATTTTTAACATGAACTTAAAGACTTATTTGTTTCATTATGCTTTCAATAATCTACTGTACGTACTATTTATTTTGCTTTATTCATTATTTTTTATGTAGAGTATTATCGTTTGTATTTTTTATTTTTATATATCTTGATTTGTAATGCACCTAGGGATGACTATGTTTTTAATTTGTGTTATGTAAAAAATTTATTATTATTACCAGTAAATGCGCACTGCATGATAACATGCAGCGAATACACTTGACTTGAGCATTCCTAGTTTTCATCCTCTTTCTCTGTCTCTGCTTAGCATTCGTTTCCTCAGAGGTCGATGCGCTTGCTGCTTACTAAGCAGCTCTTCTTTTCTCCACCCTAGCGGCCTGCTTCTTCTCATCTTTCAGCGTCATCTTTTCACGTTAAAACTGATTAAGTCAGTGTTTGTGTTGAAATTGCTTAGTATGTTTTCCTTAATTTTTCACTGAAGCTGGCATCAAGAATGATTTAAGATATGAAGAGGGAGGGATGAGAACGGCACCTGTACACATGCAACACATGGCCGCCCTGATGGCCGCTGCCGAGAGTTGATTCTACAATAAAATAAAATAAAAATAAAAAGAGGAATAACCTTGGAGGTCAATGATCACCCCGAAAGCAGATAGTAGACATCACATAGTAGATGTGTACCAAATTTCAGGTCAATAGGTCAAACGGTTTGTGAGCTACAGGTGATTTAAAATCCTGGACAGACAAACAGACAGCCACGCTAGCGTATTATATAAAAACAGTAACAGCATACTGGACGATAACGTGCAGTGAATACACTTGACTTGAGCATTCCCAGTTTTCATCCTCTTTCTCTTTACGTTTGGCATTCGTTTCCTCAGAGGTTGATGTGCTTGCTGCTTCCTGAGCAGCTCTTCTTTTCTCCATCCTAGTGGCCTGCTTCTTCTCTTCTTCTGTCGTCATCTTTTTGCATTTAAACTGATCAAGTCAGTGTTTGTATTGCAATTACTTAGTATGTTTTTCTTAATTTTTCACTGAAGCTGGCACTTAAGTCTTCAATCTGCCTCAGGAATGATTTACAATATGAGTAGAGGAAGTGACGGCGAAGGTGGTAGGGATGAGAACAGCACCCATACGCATAAACAGCACGGCCACCCTGATTCTACAGTAAAATAAAATAAAAATAAAGAGAGTAATAAAAACCATCACCCCGCAACCGGACAGTATAGGTCACGTAGCATATGTGTACCAAATGTCAGGTCAATAGGTCAAATGGTTTGCGAGCTACGGGTGATTTCAAATTCTGGACAAACAAATGGACAGCCACGGTAGCGTATTATATATAATGGTTATTATTATTATTATTGTGATTATTATTATTATTTTAAAAGTGGCCCTACCTCTTGTGGTTTCCACCCACAAAAAATAACGAATGTACATAATGATTTTTAGAGAAATTCCATAAAAACAAAACTATGTGGAAAATAACAGTTAAAATGACAAAAATAATAATAAAACATAAAATAAACATAAGCAGAGAACAAACCCTGGCTGTAGCATAGCAGGATGACCTTTTATATTGTTATGCTAATGACGACGTTTACCGCACACTCCCGGTCAGTAACCATAGCAGCAGAAGACACAAGTTTCACAAAAAGGCAAAGTGCTTTACCAAACAAGACAGCATTGGAAAAAAGATGTGGAAATTAGCAGACATCTTTATGGGAAAGGTGCTATATAAATAAAATGTATTATTAAATATTCTTCAAATAAATTCAGGATATGATTCAGAATAAGTCAAAAAACTGACGACAGAGAAAAATTTTCAAAATGAAATTAGGATAAATTTGAAAAGAAACGAAATGATACCAGGCCGAATTGTACTACATTGGTTTGGGGATGTCATTTATCACCATTCCAACCATTATCAATCTGCCAGACTTTATTTTATGTTTACTGCTGAGTCAGATTTTCCTCTCTATGGCACTGTGTCTTCATTTTTATGAAAACGTTTCGAGTTAAGTGAGCAGACAATAAATACAAATGGAGTTTTTTTATCTGAAAGGTTTTCTGAAATTCTCAACTGTTTTCGAACAAGACCTGATACATCCTTTCAGTGATACACCATCCATCTTCACTGATGTTGGTTTTGTTATTTATAAATCTGGTCCATGGAGCGTACGTGTGCAGGCCACAGGAGTGATCAGAGATAGAAGAAAGTGGAGAGACTCCAAGATAGCCTTTTAATAGGTTTCTAAGTTTTCTTTAGCTGCACAAGGTGAAGCAGAAAGAACAAATACAGTTAATATATTTGGGATGAGTGTTAATGTTAATAAGAAGGCAGGAGACCGAGGGAGGTCTATTCATCTGTTGACTTTTGAATACCTAGTCCAAAAATCAGCGTTGCAGGGGCTAGAGCCTATTCTAGTAGGTATGTTCAGTCACAAACATGGGGCCAGTTTAATGTTGCCAATTAACCTAAAACACACATCTTTGAGATTTAAGAGAAAAAAATGTAGTGCCTAGAAAGGAGTACACTCAGACATGAAGAGAACATGAACAAACAGCGCCTGGGCCAGCATTTGTAATTGTAAAACAAGACTGCCAGCCACTGTGCCTCCATGCCACTCTAGATTTACTCGTTATTTACACTTTATGCCCAAGGCATGAGAACACCTGATTCTCACACCTATACAAACATGTTGGACATTTCATTCGAAAACTGTGTGTATTGATACAGAGTTCCCACTTCACCCCATTTTCAGCTATAACTGCCTCCACTCTTCTATGAAGGCTTTTGACAAGATTTTGAACTGTGCCTGTGGGAATTGCTGCCTATTCAGCCAAAAGAGCTTTTGTGAGGTCAGGTACTGATACTGGATGAGAAGACCTGGCTCACAGCGTTCATTTCCAATCCATCCCAAAAGTGTTCAATAGGTCTTAGGTCAGGGCTCTGTGTAGGCCACTTGAGTTCTTCCATGTCTTTTTGGACCGGGCTTTTGTGAGAGAATAATTTTGGAGGTAAGAGTAGTTAAGTATTTTGGTTTGTAGTGCACAATGAAATATGTAAGCGTTTATTTAAAAATGTCATGAAGGGAGCTACTGAAATGTTTAAACGAGTGGTCTCAGAGGTAGTTTGATGTAATACACCAAATGTGAAATCAGCAGATGTCCTGTAAACAACAATACCGGACAGTTGGTACATACACAGAAATTTCAAGGTTGCCAACTCAGCCCAAGGGATATGAGAAGAACAAGAATATAAAAATATAGCCTTTTATTTTTAATAAGTAATTTGGGTGTAGACAATACAATACAATACAATACAATACAGTTTATTTTTGTTGAGCCCAAAATCACACAGGAAGTGCCGCAATGGGCTTTAACAGGACCTGCCTCTTGACAGCCACCCAGCCTTGACTCTCTAAGAAGACAAGAAAAAAAACCCTTATAGGGAAAAAATGGAAGAAACCTTGGGAAAGGCAGTTCAAAGAGAGACCCCCTTTCCAGATAGGTTGGGCGTGCTGTGGGTGTCAAAAGAAGGGGGTCAATACAATACAATACAATGCAATACACAACAAACCAACCAGAGTAAAGGTATGCATTGATTTACACTGTTATTTAAATTCAGTTGCTTATAAAATAGACTTAAGCACAGGGCCTGCAACACCATTAAGGCTAATTAGGCATTCACCTGGGGCACAGATCATAAGGGGGGGGGTCAAACACATGGGTTAGCTACAAAAAGTCAGTTGGCACACTAATAAGCTTGGCCTAGGGTGCAAAATATGCCTATGCCCTTAATATTTTGACCATTCTGATCATGCTGGAACAGACTGCTGTGATGAATGCACCCTCCTCAGCTTGGTGCTACAAGAGTAAATAAATGACACCGATGGATAAGCTTTCTCCTGCCTGATGACTGACTCAAAAAGGTTTTATCAAACTTGTCTTTCTTTAATTTCCATCCATCCATCCATTATCTAACCCGCTGAATCCGAATACAGGGTCACGGGGGTCTGCTGGAGCCAATCACAGCCAACACAGGGCACAAGGCAGGAACCAATCCTGGGCAGGGTGCCAACCCACCGCAGGACACACACAAACACACCCACACACCAAGCACACACTAGGGCCAATTTAGAATCGCCAATCCACCTAACCTGCATGTCTTTGGATTGTGGGAGGAAACCGGAGCGCCCGGAGGAAACCCACGCAGACACGGGGAGAACATGCAAACTCCACGCAGGAAGCACCCGGGAAGCGAACCTGGGTCTCCTAACTGCGAGGCAGCAGCGCTACCACTGCGCCACCGTGCCGCCCTTTCTTTAATTTAATTAATTAATTAATTAAGATGTTGATTACTACCACACTTTGTGCACAGGGCACAGTCATGCTGGAACAGAAAAGGGCCTATTGCAAACTGTTGTCACAAAATTGAAAGCACAAAGGTTTATAAAATGTCTTTGCACGCTAAAACATTAACAGTAGCCTTCAGTAGAACCAAGTCCAAGTCCAGTCCAAACCATGGAAAACATCCCCAGATTGTTATCCCTCCTCCATCACAAGTTAATAGTCATTATATAATTCTGATGATAGCATCTTCTGGCATCTGCAACACCCACGTTCATCCATCAGATTGCCAGATAGTAAAGTGGGACTCATCACTCAAGAGACCAGGTTTCCACTACTCCAGAGACCAATGGTGGGATAATTTATACCAATCCAGCCGACATTTGTCATTGTATTCTTAGGTTTGTGTGTAGCTGCTTGGCCATAGAAACCCATTTCATGAAGCACCTTGCCCATGGCTCTCCTTTCATGAAGTTATTGTGCTGATGTTTCTAACAGAGGCAGTTAGGAACTCTACTATAAGTGATGCAAGAGGAGACTGATTTTTACGTGGCGCACCCTTTATCACTTGTGAGTTTGCGTCAACTACCACTTCATGGCTGAGTTGTCGTTGATCCTTGATGGTTCCATTTTACAATACTAACATTTAAAATTGACTAGGGCAGATCTAGCAGAGGTGAAGTTCCCATACTAATATGTGGCAAAGGTGGCATCTTACGACAAGTGCCATGTTTAAAGCCACTGAGCTCTTCAGGACAACCCATTCTACTGCCAATGCTTGCCAATGGAAATTGCATGGCTGTGTATTTGACTTTATGTACCTGTTAACAATGAACTCAGTCATTTGGTGGGACGCCCCCATACTTAAGACCATATAGAGCAATTTTAAATGTCCCTTTTCACTTATAATATCATGTACCCTAACAAGCAATTTTAACTTATATAGTGTCTTTTCAATGGTTTGCAAAACCATACAGAATAAAATATCAATCCAATATTCTCTTAGGTTAAGCAAAAACATCAATAAATAAATACAAAATGTCAAAAGTTGAAATAGGAGAAAGCGAGTGAAACACGTCAAGTGCAAAGATAGAAACTGAATCTGATACGCTGACGGGTTTAAAGAGAGAATTCCATCATGTGGACATGAGGATTCACAGTGTCTGCTCACCCATGTGGCTTCAGCCTTCATTTAGGGAGAAATGCAGAGCTAGAAAGGTTCAGTCGGAACTGGCAAATAGGAGAAAATGCTTCAGTGAGATTAGTCGAGTACATTGGAGCGAGGCCATTCTGAGCCTTTTATGTCAGCAAAGGGTTTTTAAAGTCAATATCACATTTTGACAAGCAGCCATTGTTGAGAATATAAAACAGGACTTAAGTGACTGGAAGGATTTTAAACATTCTTATCTATTAACAGTGACGTCATTCCTCTTATCCATCACTGGGCTGCCTTTCTTCCGATTTGATGGGCATCAGCAGGAAATTTATTGTGTGAGGAATGTGATCTAACATCTCATCTGGACATGTTTAGTTAGGCTTCTATGTTTATTGCAGATTTTACAATTGTGGAATTGCTGCAAAACCCATCATTAATCAGGTATCATTTACAGTAAATCAATAGCATCACACTTACAAAAAATAGGGAATTTTGTCCACCACCCCAACAAAAGAGTTGTTAAGGTGCAACATCTCAGTTTCTACCAGCATCTGTACCTCACTGTGAGACACTAAACAAGTGTCTTCACCTGACAGTGATGCAGATGTAGGAGTGGGAGAACATTGATATAACAGTAAAGTTCCAACTATGATACATTACCATTGCTCACTAAATATATGCTCATTCAGCAAATTATTGGGAACATCTGTATACCTCACCTGCTTATCCATTAAATTATCTAGTCAACCAATGAAATGGCAGCAGTGCAATGCATAAAATTGTGCAGATATGAATAAGGGGCCTCACTTAATGTTCACAATTGTAATTTCAACTGTGCCATTGTTCATGCCAGACATGCTGGTTTAAATATTTCTGTAACTTCTGATCTCCTGGGGATTTTCATGCAAAGTACTATTTAAAGTTTACTCAGAATGGTGCAAAACACACACAAAAACATCTAGTGAGCAGTGGATCTGTGGACAGTAATGTCTTGATGATAAAAGAGGTCAAAGGAGAATGACCCGACTGGTTCAAGTGGACAGAAAGACTATGGTAACTCACATAATAACTCTGTACCTCTGTGGTGAGCAGAAAATGACATTAGAATAACAACTTTTCAATCCTTGAGGCTGATGGGCTACATCAGGAGAAGACCGCCTCGGGTTCCACTCCTGTCTGCCCAGAACAGAAAGCTGAGACTGCACAGCTGAAGACTGGAAAAATGTAGCCTGGTCTGATGAATCTGTTTCTGTTGAGGCACACAGATTGTAAGTCAGAATCCGTAAACCCAACCTGCCTTGTGTCAGTAGTCCAGTCTGGTGGTTATGGTACAATGGTGTGAGGTATGTTTTCTTGGCACACTTTGGGCCCCTTAATATCAAACAATAACCACTTGAATGCCACAGCCTGGTTTAGTGTTGTTGCTGCCCATGTGCATCCCTTCATGGGCACAATTTACCCATCTTCTAATGGCTACTTTCAGCATGATAATAAACCATGTCACAAAGCAAAAGTCATCTTTATAATGCTTTCATGAATATGACAATGAGTTCAATGTTCTTCAGTGGCCTTCCCAGTCACTGGATCTGAATCCAGTAGACCACCTTTGGGATAAGGTAGAATGGGGGAATTAAGCATGAATGTGCAGCTGACAAATCTGCAGAAATTATGTGATGCTATCATGTCACTGTGGACAGGAATCTCAGAGGAGCGTTTCCAACATCTCGTGGAATCTATGACTTAAAGAAATGAGGCTGGTTTGAGAGCAAAAGGATGCCCTACCTAGTATTAGTATTGTGGTCCTAAGAATTTGCTCTGTGAGTGTATGTGCATATATGTGACACGCACACATGACAGGGGGCAACCAACGGGCTTCATGATGTGCGACAGAATGAGAAATCGGGATTTAAGACAAAGTACTAATGCCTTTATTCAGCAGAAGAGCAGAGGATTAAAGTGCACACCTTTCAGAGGTCCACCAGAGTGATGTCCTTTCGACTCTCATGAATGCTTCCACTTCCGTGTTGCTGCCAGCGAGTGCTTCTCCTTCTGTCCCACCACGATGACTTCACTTCCAGTCCAATCCTGATGATCTCATTTCCAGCACCTGATTATGTCGTCATCTCTGTCCTCCATCTTCAACATCATCTCATTTGTCTATGTCACTTCCTGCAATTTTTCCATAAAAGTCCCGTCAAACCTTGCTTCATTGTCTCTAATGTCTGAATCATTCTGTGTTTACTTGGTATCAGTCTGGATACATCTCTCAGACCACCTGACAGTGTAAAGGGAATTCCCCAAACCTTTATCTGTGTGTCTCCTCTGCTTATTTTTGTTACAGTACATATACAACAACAACAATTTATTTCTTGTGTAGTCCAAAATCATACAAGGAATGCCTCAATTTGCTTTAAGAGGCCCTGTTTTTTGGCATCCCCCCACCCATGACTCTCTAAGAAGACAAGATACCCACCCCACACACAAACACACACACAAAAAAAACCTTGTAGGAATAAAAATGGAAGATATCTTGGCAAAGCCAATTTAGAAAGAGACACCCCCTTTCCAATAGGTCAAAAAATGGAGTAAATACAACATACAAAAACAGCACACAAGTAATCCTCTTCATAGGACTTGATAGCCAGTCTGACATGGCAACCTCAGAAGTACAACACAACAGTACAAACTACAAGGCAAAATGCAAGAATAGATTATACCACTCACTAAATACAGAACTATCACATATGAGGATACATATTTATTCAAATACATCGAAAACAAAGTTGTACCTAATTCGGATAAATGAAACGCAACAACATCTGTCCATCAGCTAATTGTAGAACCACAGCCAAATTGTAGAGAAGGAGTCAGACAAGCCAGATAAGGTCTGAGTCTTGGAGACCTCGGCCAACAAGCCACCTACCCCTATTGGACATTCTACAGCTGAGTCAGTGCTGGGCAAGCCAGTCTGATGAAAGGACCCTTTAACCCAATGATTCCAGGGCTCCTTTATCAGAGAAGACTTTTATATAGGCTGGCAAACAACTTGGCAGTAGAGCAGTGGCACCATGTGCCACATGAGGATACTAAGAAAAGAAACAGAATATACATATTGTCATGATTTGCTACTCCTCCTCATGAGAATGATGGTGCATGGCCAAAACTCTGGAGAAGAGACAAGGAGCTCCAGACAGCTTGAGGCATGACCTTCTTTTTCCTTAAAGAAAGGTCTGGAGGTACAGTAGAAGACTCCCCTTTAAAGACAATGGAAGTCCCAAAAGTAGGGGCAGAAGGTGACGTCAAGAGACCTCAAAACCCCAATTACTTCCAGCAACATGGCAAGGGGATTGTAGATTAATGAAGAGGTAGGAGAGGAGAAATCAGTTGACGTCTGGATGAGCAGTGGGAAGGAACTCCATTGAGATGTGCTGACACACTTGCATAGACAAGATAGTGGAGTTCTTGAATTTAAGAAACAAAACATAATAACACAACCCAATCAAATGGAAAAAACATAGCAAGTACAATAGTATGATTCAAAGAAAATAAATACACTTAACTACTACCCAAAGAAGACCGCCATATGACTACAGAGCCCTGTCAAAAATGTTTCTTTATATAGGACACAAGAGCAAATAAGATAAAAAGGTTTAGCACAGGCCAGACATGTTTACTTTAGGATTAATTTAATGAGTTCTTGCCAAGTTCTGAAAAAAAAATCTTAACATGGCCTTGTAAAGAGAATCTGATTTTTCTCCAATTTAAGATAATATAGAACATTACTTTCCCCCTGAGTTATAAAAGTACATAGGAATCCTTCCAGTTAAGCAAAATAAGAGTTTGTGCAAATCGCGTGGTGTACAACATTACAGCTGATTTGTCATAGCCCACTATCAGAAGGGTTTTGTGAGCGCAGCTATTCCTGGCAGATGTGGTCTCTGAATGTACGAATCAGATGGCACAACACCCTTCTGTGGTTATAATATATACACAGTACACACACACACTCACAGTATATATATATATATATATATATATATATATATATATATATATATATATACTGTGGTGGCTGGCCCTGCCTGGGCTTTTTTCCTGCCGTGTACCCTGTGTTGGCTGGGATTGGCTCCAGCAGACTCCGTGACCCTGTAGTTAGGATGTAGTGGGTTGGATAATGGATGAAATGTATATATATATATATATATATATATATATATATATATATATATATATATATATATATATATATATTTACTTATTATATATATATATATATATATATATATATATATATATATATATATATATATATATATATATGTTGCATAGTTTACTGTCAAATAAGGCAAACAGTACGCGACACATGTTTCACCCTTATTTGGGCTCATCAGGCATACACACTCACTGCTCCCCTTGCGGGGATCGAACCTCGGCGTCAGAGACAAAGTTCCTTCACGCTGCTCCACGGCGTGTGGTTCGTTTATTTTACAGCCTATAGATCGGAGTAATTATATTCATTGCATTCGTGATCTGAGTCCCGACCTGATTCTATGGGTGGTTACCTACCAGGTAACGCATGTGGTTGGTGTACATAAACAGATCTCTGTAGAGTAGTATACACGAATTACAATTATGAAATACATGATAATCGATCATTTAAGTTGTTGACCCTTTAATATACCGCACCTAAATCATCATTGGTTTTGAAAGTCCCATAATTAGTTCAAAAGAAACCACTTGGCTGTAGGTTCAATTGTTTTTAGTCTATGGAAGGTCCAGCTAGTAGTGAGTCAGTATGTTGGACTAACCTACACAATGATGACAAAAGAACACTCAAAGCAACTTCATGAAAAAGGGGTTGAAAAGCATTAGTCAGGGGATAGAAACAATAAAATCTGCAAGTCCCTGTATATCCAGATAAATAAGTCATGGAGAAATACAAAAAAGTGGCAGTACAAATCTGCCTAAAGCAGGCCATCTACAAAAAACAATAGAAGAAGACGACTAGTGAAGGAGGTCACTAAGAAACATCCATAACTATGAAGGAGTTACACGCTACAGTGACTAAGGTTGGAGAAACAGTATAGACAGCAGAAACACAAACATAGCCTTGCTAGTGGCTACATTGTCACATGGTATAAAAATCCTACTGTAGTTCTTGTTGGTGCCATGGTAAAGTCAATCTCGGGCTGAAGATGTCCCATGCTGGACAGGGTGTCTAGTGGAGGGCGGTAGACATTGTATGAGACAGATAACCTCTAACCTGGCAGTGATGATTAACTCTAAAACTTCCTGTTCTGATGCTATTGCCCCAGCACACTGCTGTTTAAAGCAGCAATGCTGAACCCCAGAAATATACAACATATACATAAATAAGTCCCCTGAAAAGAAACCCAAAGAACCTGAGCTCCCCACAGTAAATCTAGTTGACTCTGGCCATTTCTGTATAAAGTCCAAATTTCTCTCCAGGTACATCCTCAGGTCCAAATGTACCTGGACCACTCTCCCTAGATGATAACCAGAATGCAGGTACCTTTGCTCTTCCTGTATTCCCCCACCATCTCCTTTGTTTTGTTACAATTGATCTGAAGATGATTAAACTTGCATCACGCAACAGAGTCATCTGTCAGGCCTCTATATTCCTCACCACTTTTGAATGCTTTATTCACTGATTGTTGCAGTTCACTTTTTGGGTATTCATTTGTTACATTTTGTATTTGTTTAAACACTACACGGGTATTTTACTTAATATTTAGGGAATTGTGTGCTTTGAAAAGCTACAATAAAGAAAGATTGATGGTTTCTAGGCGATGTGCTAAAGCCAGTCATCTGCTGTTTTATTAGAAGGTGTCAACAAGTATTTATCAGGCACGATCTCCCAGCTGGATTAGCTATTTTTAGTTATGTGTGCCTTGTCCTTTTAGGATCAGTCTCACCAGACCCTCATGGCTGCTCAGAGTGACTCTCTCTCTGTATTAATAAAGTATCTATCTATCTATCTATCTATCTATCTATCTATCTATCTATCTATCTATCTATCTATTATATAGGACAAAACTCACAGCTACATCTCTGGTCAGTTTAAAAGGCTTTTAAACTTCAAGTTCTTGTGCTGACTATTAGTAAAGTAACCCCAATAAATATTTGCATAACTGAAGCCCCCATGACTATTGTCTCTTTCAGAACTTGCTTTTTTATCCATCCATCTATTATCCAACCTGCTATATCCTAACTACAGGGTCACGGTGGTCTGCTGGAGCCAATCCCAACCAACACAGGGCGCAAGGCAGGAAACAACCCCTGGGCAGGGCAACAGCCCACCACAGACTTGCTTTTTTTAATATTATGAAAACAGATACATATTGAAACTATTTGCCTGGTTTGTTGCAAAGTTAATGGTTTGATTGTTTCATTTTATAGGCCATTCCATGTATAATGGGAGTGAAGAGGAGGTTGGTCAATGAAGGTTGCATATTTGGAATTATATGAAATTAGATCATCAAACTGCAATTATCTTTTTATCACAGGGAAACAGTCATGGCAGACCAGGTAAAATTAACTAAGATAATGACTGTCCTGGGTAAAGACAAAAGACTAATACCCACCATCCACATCGTGTTCCTGAATAGTAGTATCAGCCTCAGCTGTCCAGTCACTGGTACCCATTCAGTCCATTCATAGTGCCAATCTGCAAGGTTATGATCAGCAATGGCACCACACTTTATCCGTACAGATTCTTTCATTTTTTATGTGAGGTCACACATAATGTGAAAATCACCTGCTGCAGCAGCCATGCCTGTCTGTCTGTTCATCTGTTCTGTCCTGTATGAGGCAACTTGTCTCCCAGTACACTAATTTTGTTAAAATTTGACACATTTATTCTTCAAAGAAATTTGTCAGGAAAGTTCAGTTTGTAATAAAACATCTCAAATACAGCATGAAGTACACATTTTTAAAATTTTAGAAATCGCATATGATGTTCCAATTTTGGGTGAGTTCACTGGTTGTCTTTCCTTGCACCACTTTTGGTAGATACTAACCACTGTATACTGAGAACATCACATAAGACCTGTGCCCTCATTTATAAAGCCTGAGGCTCGAAAGGTGCAAACATAACTTCCCATGCAAACGTCAGGACTTACAGAAAACTTGACGGGGGAAAATGTGTATATTTAGTGCAATTCTCACCCATGCTTACGCAGAAACTGGGAAATGATGACATCCTTGATCATATAGAGAAATGTAGCCCGACCAGCTAAATGATGACACTCACACATAATAATACATATCACCAAGCTCTTATTACAATGTGCATTGACATGAAAAACATATTATACATCAAAAGTGATGAATATGATGTACAGATTCTATTTTAGTTCCCTTTAAATGGGACCAATGCTACATATTACGTCCGAGTGAAATGGCTGACAGATCAGGAATAATCTCAGCCCGTTGTGCTGTAACCCATCAGCCAGCAAAATCCAGTTCAGTTTTCACATGACGTGGGTTCACATACATATAACATGTTGTTACCAAAATGAAATGTTTTTAATATAATCATACCTGGCCATAAAACTCTTGTCTTTATTCAAACCATGTATTAAATTTTAACATGAGTTTGACTTCCCATTCTTTCTCTCTTGCTGTGTTCTGAAGTTGCGACAGATATGAGAATTGTTTGCATCTCTCAGACTGACACAGACAACCTGTCTACAGGCCCACATTGTATTGAAAAACTCATCAGAAACTTCAAAAGACTTTGTTGGACAGTTATCTTAACTAAAGATCTTGACCATACTTTGTTCTTCTCTCTTGCTAAATGAATCTTAGTCTGAAGAGGTCTATTAATTTTTTTTACATTTACCAGTGTTGTTACTTGCCCTAGTGTCTATATAAACACAGGGAACTCCAGTTTCTGAATTACATCTTGCCTGAAGAAGGGGCCTGAGTTTCCTCGAGAGCTTTGCATATTGTAATCTTTTTAGTTAGCCAATAAAAGGAATCATTTTGCTTGACTTCTCACTACATAGCATTTTAGAAACTAGGTTTCTGCGATTAACCATGTTATTGAAGCGCGTGGAAATGCTTTGAATGTCTTTGTCATGCTTGCTTTCATTTTGGCTTGTCTAAATCTGCAGTGCAACCAAGATGCGCAGTTTCAGCCATGCAATAGTGGTATGTTTCACTACTATCCAGTGGATCAAGATGACTTTGAGGGGGCTGTCCATGTGTCTGTCTCTTTGGGTTCACGAGGTCGACATGAGCCCTGACACAATCCATCCATTCAGGACAAAGAACTCCACCCTACTGGCCAATTCCCTGCTTAATAACAATAGAAGACTAAAAAAGCTTTGGATGAGAACAGGTCATTCAGCCCAACAAAGCTCCCCAGCCCTATCCATTTGATTCCTCCAAAACTGCATCAAGTGAAGTTTTAAAGGACCCTGAAGTCCTACTGTCTGCCACACTACTTGGTAATTCATCCCATGTATATACGGGTCTCTGTGTGAAGAAAAACGCCCGATTGTGTGTGCCAACTGTGTTCCTGATGAACTCCTTCTGCTTAAACTGTGAAGGCTCAGCTCTTT
Organism: Polypterus senegalus; assembly: GCF_016835505.1. NCBI lineage: Eukaryota > Metazoa > Chordata > Cladistia > Polypteriformes > Polypteridae > Polypterus > Polypterus senegalus. The sequence goes on from NC_053155.1 coordinate 33,914,630, forward strand.
TAATCTTTCCTCATAATTCACCCCTGTAACCCTGAATCAGCCTAGTCGCTCTTCTCTGGACCTTCTCTAGCACTGCTATGTCCTTTATGTAGCCTGGAGACCCAAACTGCACCCAGTACTCCAGATGAGGCCTCACCAGTGTATTAAAGTTTGAGCTTGACTTGAGCCACACATCAAGGCGCTATATAACCTGACATTCTGTTAGCCTTCTTAATGGCTTCTGAACACCGTCTGGCAGTTGATAGCGTTGAGTCCACTACGACTCCTAAATCCTTCTCATAAGGTGCAAGTTTGATTTTCAGACCTCCCATTGGGTATTCTCACAATGTATTGTAATTTAAAAAATTACAGGTTATATGTTTGTTTGTTTTTTTGCTAAGGAGTGAAAGAAAATGGGCTAAATGTGACATATGGAAGCTGCACAGCTGGGCCCGACTTCGATATGCAAATTCAGTCACTTGTGGGGCATCGGGAAAAGGATGGGCAGGATGCCCACAGTGTCTATTTAAGGGGATTGAAGGAAGGCAGCTGCCTGGTGTTCAAAAATACTCAGCACACCAGGAATACGGGAGGCTTTGGCTTACTGATTTTTAGACTCAACTGAATTTCCTTGAGCTCCATTAGTAAGCTAATGAACAGAAGCAGGTGACAGAGATTGTGGTTTGCTGTGTTGTTATTTTTGATACTATCTATTCATTGTCGCATGGCTGACTCGAAAAAATATGAAATGACAACAAATGCCATCAAATGAGTAGAATTCAAACAAGCAGGATTATAATATTAATGAAGAAAAATGACTGATGTAAAGGAAATTGACATCCTTAGAGTAAGCACCATGACTGCATGACAGACTCAGTAAAATAGTAAGGGGCTCCAGTTCCATGTAATGCTATGATGGAACAATCTATCTAGGAATTTTGGATGCCTAAATATTCTAAGCGACAAATAAAACACACATTGGTACCAATTAATCAGAGGTGGAATCCAATAGCTATTAAAAAGGCAAATAAAATGTTAGGTTATATTGTAAAAACTGCTAAAAATAAATGTTGTTATGCTCAGACTATATAGTGTACTAGTAAGACAACACATGGTGTATTGGTGCAGTTCTGGTCACCACAGTACAAGAAAGACATAACAGCACGTGTGCAGAGGAGAGCAACCAGGTTCATAACAGAACTTAAAGCCATGTGTGACAGACTCAGAGAACTGTTGGCCGTAGAAGATGCAGAGGACAGAAAGATATGGAAGAAGATGATCCACTGTGGCAACCCCTAACGGGAGCAGCCAAAAGAAGAAGAAGAAGTCTCGACCAGAGGAGGCAATGTGGGGACCTAATCCAGGTCTTCCAAATCCTCAAAGGCTTTGATAAAGTAGATCCAGATGAATGCTTTCAATTTAACAGTGAATCCTGTACTCAAGGACATCAGTGGAAATTAAGGGGAGTGCATGCAAGACTGATGCCAGGAAGCACTTCTTTACGCAAAGAGTTGTCGGGAATCTGGAACAAACAACTGAGTCATGGAGAGAAAGCAGAAAACCTTGATAGCCTTTAAGAATAATCTGGATGATGGGACAGCTTAGTTATTAGTGAAACAAACGAGCTTCATGGACCGAATGGTTTCCTCTTGTTTGTCAAATTTCTTATGTTTTTATTTAACCTGCAATTGCTCCTTCCTGGGTATGACATTAATCTGCATCCATCCATGCATTTAGGCCCTCCAACCTGCAGGGAAAAACTTGGGGGTTGGTGGCAGAATTGGCACTCCAGCCACCATAAAAAACCTCCCACTGTTCCACTCCATCTGAACTGGTGTGGTGCTGAGGTATCACCCATTGCATAGCTGCACTCAGGTCCTAATCTGGATCCAGAGTGGGTTTGTGGTGGGTGCGGTAATCCACTGTATCAGTGCCTGCTCCTAACCTCTCTCTCTCTTATTTAAAAAGCTTTAACAGACTTGCACGACAACCAGTGCTCTGTCGCTTTAAGCCTAATTGTGACAAAGCATAAGCTCCCTGGCATTTAAAAAAATGAATTGGAATGACATGTTGTAATGGAAGGCTACCTAAAAACTGTGCATTATTTCAAAATGGAGGAGACAATCTTATGAAATTCTATATTTGTAATAAAGCCTGAACCAACTTAAAATCCAGGATACATGAGAGAGAGAGGCTGGGAGCACACACTAATACAGCGCATTGATGTTTCAAAAATATATTTTGGAAAAAGAGGTTGTAATGGGAAGGTACAAATTGCATCAGTCCAAAATGGCTGAGCTCATGAAATTTTGCATGCATATTACTATTGATGCAATTTGAAATCTAGATTTCAGGGTCTTTTAGGAGGTCCTTGGAGGAACTAGGTTGAAATGGTGGTGGTGCTACAAGATCTATAGTGTGTTATCACACCAAAATGGATCAACTGAGGGGAATAAATATGGAATACTGTTTAGGTTGGGCGGCATGGTGGCGCAGTGGTAGCGCTGCTGCCTCGCAGTTAGGAGACCCGGGTTCGTTTCCCGGGTCCTCCCTGCGTGGAGTTTGCATGTTCTCCCGTGTCTGCGTGGGTTTCCTCCGGGCGCCCGGTTTCCTCCCACAATCCAAAGACATGCAGGTTAGGTGGATTGGCGATTCTAAATTGGCCCTAGTGTGTGCTTGGTGTGTGGGTGTGTTTGTATGTGTCCTGCGGTGGGTTGGCACCCTGCCCTGTGTTGGCTGGGATTGGCTCCAGAAGACCCCCGTGACCCTGTATTCGGATTCAGCGGGTTAGAAAATGGATGGATGGATGTTTAGGTTTGGCTCCACTTACAGTGAAGTCTACATTCCACATAAGTGAATTAGTGGAAATGATGGCATGGTGGGCGTGGGTATGATGGTGGGACAATATAAATTTGTACACATCACTCAAAAACAGCCATAACATTTTGCTTTTGCATTCTTTTTCATACTGTTCAAATTCTAGAATTTATCGGATTTCAAGAATTTCATTATGGAATCGTAAAAGGATGGCGAACCACACAAAAAACACATACAGTATTACTCCAAAACAACTTAGTGAATGTTCATGACATCTTAACTAGGAAAAGAAAATCTGAGCACATCTCTCCAGTTTTGATGTCACTACATTGGTTACCTGTGTCATTTAGAATTGACTTTAAAATAGTGTTTATGGTTTACAAAGCCTTAAATCGTCTTGCTCTTTCACAATGTCTTACACCTTACACTCCAGATTGTAACCTTAGATTTTCTGCTGTTATGCACCTAGAATCTGGAATAACACCAACAGAAATTCGCCAGGCTAATATAGTAGAGCACTTTAAAACACTGCTGAAAACACTTTAACATGGCTTTCTCATAGCTTCATCTTAGTTTAATCCTAATACTCTGTATATTCAATTAATTATCAATATCATTCCTGGTGGCTCCATAACCTGTACTAACCCCTACTTTCTCTTCTTTTCTTTTTCCAGTTTTCTATGGTGCCGATCTGCGCCACCACCACCTAATCAAAGCACCGTGATGTCCCTACATTGATGGATTAAAGGCCAGAAGTCCACGTGACCGTCATCATCAAGTCCTTCTATAAGAACTCTGAGTACAATGAGGACTGATTGAGATCATTTATGTTAAGTAGAATGCCTAGAGGGGGCTGGGTGGTCTCGTGGCCTGGAACCCTTGCAGATTTTATTTTTTTCTCCAGCCGTCTGGAGTTTTTTTTTTTGTTTGTTTTTTCTGTCCACCCTGGCCATCGGACTTTACTTTTATTGGATGTTAGTTAGTGTTCCCTAAGTCTATTTTCTTATTTATTTTGTATTTTTTCTTTTCCTTCATTATGTAAAGCACTTTGAGCGACATTGTTTGTAAGAAAATGTGCTAAAGAAATAAATGTTGTTGTTGTTGTTGTTGACGTGTATTACGTATAACCTAACTTAACATATAGTAAACAGTTGACAGAGTTTCAAAGGTTTCATCATAGGTAAAAGGTTCAATAGAGGAAACAACACTAAAACTCATAGTTCTTGAAGAACTCCTTTTGATTAAACTGTAAAGGCTCAGCTCTTTTAATCTTTCCTTACAACTCATCCCCTGTAGCCCTGGAATCAGCCCAGTCACTCTTCTCTGGACCTTTTCCAGTGCTGCTTTGCCTTTTTGTAGACAAGTTTACTAATGTGGGATTAAACATCTGTTAGTGAAACAACAGTAAACCAAGAAATATAAAGAAGCAGCACTCATGTGTTCAGCCCAGCAAGGAAATACTGCAATTATGATAGATAGATAGATAGATAGATAGATAGATAGATAGATAGATAGATAGATAGATAGATAGATAGATAGATAGATAGATACTTTATTAATCCCAAGGGGAAATTCACATAATCCAGCAGCAGTATACTAATACAAAGAAACAATATTAAATTAAATAGTAATAAAAATGAAAAAATGAAAAAATGAAAAAGCAGACAATAACTGAGTAATGTTAGCATTTACTCCCCCGGGTGGAACTGAAGATTCGCATAGTGTCGGGGAGGAACGATCTCCTCAGTCTGTCAGTGGAGCAGGACAGTGACAAAAGTCTGTCACTGAAGCTACTCCTCTGTCTGGAGATGACACTGTTAAGTGGATGCAGTGGATTCTTCATGATTGACAGGAGTTTGCTTAGTGCCCGTCGCTCTGCCACAGATGTTAAACTGTCCAACTTTACTCCTACAATAGAGCCTGCCTTCTTAACAAGTTTGTCCAGGCGTGAGGCGTCTTTAATCTTTATGCTGCCTCCCCAGCACACCACCGCGTAGAAGAGGGCACTCGCCACAACCGTCTGGTAGAACATCTGCAGCATCTTACTGCAGATGTTGAAGGATGCCAACCTTCTCAGAAAGTATAGTGGAATCCAACCACAGATAAAAAGAACAAATTTTCAACTCAAGAGGGCAGACAAATTGATAAAGAAGGTAGTGGAGATGACAGACGGGACAGTGAGCAATTACAAAAGGGTCACCATTAAAAAAACATATATATATATATTTCTATTATAAAGGAAATTCTGGGACAAGACTTTCCTGGAGATAATTTCAACTCCTGAGAGAGATCATCCCTGGTCCCACGAGATGAGACTTTTGCCAAGTCCCACCCTCCTCTCAAACATTTACAACAACGCCCACGGTCCAATCACTTCTTGTTCATGCGAATGCTATTGTTAGACAAAGTTCCTGCTCTCTCAGCTCCAAGCGGGGTCGGAAATAAAAGACAAAGAGTAGAAGACAAAGTAGAATGTCGTAAAAAGGTTCAAAAATGTTGGTGTAGTACACATGCAGGGCAGGTTAGTGATTATGAAAGTACTAAAATTCGAAAGTCTTAAAAACTGAGAGTAAAGATCGCATTAGTGCTAACAAACGTAAATTGTTACTCTGTGAAATAATGAAACAGCGAAAAGAGATCGAATATATGGACATAGGTGATATGTCAGAAGTATGTAGATATTGTAAGGCTTTAAAGTTTAAGTCAGAGACTTGTAGATTGTCCAATTCGTGTTGCCATCAGGGAAAAGTAGTGTTTCTTCCCAATGAAGAGGCGTATCCATGAGAATTAAAAGATTTGTTGTTTGGTGAAAGTGAAATCCACATACGTGAGCAGCAGAGACGTGAAGTGGCTGGTGCATAGCGCAGGCTGGGGAGTTGGTGAGCGAAGTCCCCTAGTATATATCCATCCATTATCCCACCTGCTATATCCTAACTACAGGGTCAAGGGGGTCTGCTGGAGCCAATCCCTGCCAACACAGGGCACAAGGCAGGAAACAATCCCCATTCAGGGCGCCAGCCCACCGCAGGGCACACACACACACATACACACCAAGCACACACTAGGGACAATTTAGAATCACCAATGCACCTAACCTGCATGTCTTTGGACTGTGGGAGGAAGCCCACGCAGATGTGGGGAAAACATGCAAACTCCACGCAGGAAGCGAACCCAGGACTCCTTACTGCGAGGCAGCAGCGCTACCCACTGCACCACCGTGCCGCCCCCCCCTAGTAAGTATATAAATTTTCTTTTAAACAAAATTCACTATTGCATTTCATTCTAATTTATGCACCCAATGACACTTTCTCTTGAGCATACTTCTTCCCACCTTTTGCTGTTATTATCATGATCAAATTAATTCCAGGTTAAGTACAAATAGGCCCCACTGTGAATGATACTATATAATAGAGTGATGAGCAGATTATCTCATTCGTTTTATTAAAGTAGTGTCTGTGTAATTTTACTGGCATTGAGTGTTTCTTTAATAGCTGACTGTAAACAGCCTCACAGCTCCACAAAGAACACTGGGGCCAGTCGATACCCCTGTGGACTTTTCTCTGGACCCCTCCAGTTTTTTCCCACATCCCACTGCCATGTGTGTTATATTGACTGGCGACTTCAGAGTGGCCTGAAGTGTGTGAGTAAATCGGGCCCTGAGATACTGTGGACTGTACACGCTGCCAGGATTGACTCTCACCCCACGTAGTCCTGACAAATTGGGAATGGAAGCTACAGGGCTAATTCTGTTAAAACCAATACTTTATAAAACCCCTTGTGATGACATATACAGTACTGCCAAAAAAACTCAATCAAATTTGGATTAATCGATTGCTTGCTTGAAGGTTATTTAATACCCCGAACTTCATTACTCTCATTCCGCAGATGTTTATTGCATTCTCCCATGCTTTTCTCTTTTAAAATTGTTTGTAATTTTGTATGGCACTGCGTGACAGCAGGTGGTATTCAAGGCACTATAAAAATACCGAGTGACTCAAGTCCAGCGTTTAGGCTCTAACTTAATTACTTTCGGTCTGCAGCTAAACAAGCGCTATCCTTTTTGCTTGATCTTTGCAATGTTGTGCAGAAAGAAATGCATTTTATCACTGCCACAGATTCCATTACTTCCGACCATTAATGCTTTAATCCATTATCTTCTCAATATTATTTCAAAGTACGCAGGATCACAATGCAATATGAAAAAGCACTATAAAATTATTGATGGGATTATACCTTTCCTGATGCCAAGTCTATTTCTTCCATTATTCACATCCATTATTTGTGTCTTTACCTTTGAAACATTGGGGACTTATAAAGCACATTATCCAAAATATGAAAGGCACTGGGCGGCACTGTGGCGCAGTGAGTAGCGCTGCTGCCTCGCAGTTAGGAGACCTGGGTTTGCTTCCCGGGTCCTCCCTGTGTGGAGTTTGCATCTTTAGGGATGTGGGAGTGAGGGCAGAGTTTCTGGAGGAAAACCCAAGTAGATAAGGACTGAGTGTGGGACTCAAACCCGGGACACTCAAACTAGGGAGCAGAAGCGCTAAACACCATACTGCCCCCTGCAGTAAGCATGTTGATTAGCACCTGCAAGCAAGAATTGCACTGTACTTATTTCAGGTGACAATATTAATTGTATAAACATATAATATAATAGGGTGGCATGGTGGTGCAGTGGTAGCGCTGCTGCCTCCCAGTTAGGAGACCTGAGTTTGCTTCTCTGCGTGGAGTTTACATGTTCTTGCCGTGTCTGCGTGGGTTTCCTCCCACAGTCCAAAGACATGCAGGTTAGGTGGATTGGCAATTCTAAATTGGTCCTGGTGTGTTTGTGTGTGTCCTGCGGTGGGTTGGCACCCTGCCTGGCATTGGTTCCTGCCTTGTGCCCTGTGTTAGCTGGGATTGGCTCCAGCAGAACCCCGTGACCCTGTGTTCGGATTCAGCAGGTTGGAAAATGGATGGATGGATGAAAGGCACTACATAAAACATCCATTCTTATTTTACCTCACTTATGAAGAATAAGGACATGCGGAGCCAGTAACAAGGATGGCAACACAGGGCACAAGTCTTTACTGAGGAGACTCACACTGCCAACTAATCTCTGAGGTGCAGAAGAAAATAATAATAATAATAATAATAATAATACATTTTATTTATTTGTAGGCACCTTTCTAAACAGTCAAGGACACCGAACAATAGACAAAATACAGATTATAAACAAAAGTAAAATATAAAAGTTAAAATCAGACAGAGCAATTGTAATTAAAGAGAAAAAGCACTCTTAAACAAATTAGTTTTAAATTCAGATTTGAAAATTGAGAATGATTCAATATTTCTAAGCTCAGGTGGTAGTGAGTTCCAGAGCAACTGAATGTTCTTCTCCCCATAGTGGTAAGACAGACGAAGGGGACAGTCAAGGGGATGGAGAATGAGAATCTAAGGGTATGGGATGGAATGACAACATGGAGGAGGTCAGACAGATATGGAGGGGCAAGGTTGTGGAGAGCCTTAAATGTTAGTAGGAGAATTTTGAACTGAATTCAGAACTGAACTGGAAGCCAATGAAGCTGCTGCAAGACGGGAATGATATGGCGAATACAGGGGGTTCTAGTAATGATGCGGGCAGCTGAATTCTGGACTAGTGGGATCTTATAAAGAGATCTGCGAGAAAGACCAAAGAAAAGGGAATTGCAATAATCCAGACGAGAAGTGACAAGGTGTGACGATGTGGGTTCTGGCTCCACACTCCCATTGCTATTTGGGAACCCTTGAACCCAACACCGTCGATAATGAAACCGAGTGAGCTAGTCAATGGAAGCAATAATTGAGCATCTGAGCAAGGGGATGGTTAAAAGTGAAACAGTGCTTTTATTAAAAGAAACAATCAAAACAGTGTTCCATAAATAGTGCAGTAGTTTCAAGTTCAATAAATAATCCAATAAAAGAACGTGGGGGTAAAACCAATAAATAGAAAAAACACAATCCTTAAAAACCAGAGGTTAAAATCTTCTTTAGGAAGCAGTTCTTAAAACAACAAGTCTGGTGCTTTTCTGGTAGCGTCTCACCTGCTTATCCCGTTTGGGCTTAGCAGCAGGCAAGACGTTCTCTGCAGCTGCCCTCTTCTACACACACACATGAGACTGGAGACCTCCCGATCCCTGGCTTCGGTCTGGCACTCATCCCAGTTCCCGAGACTTAGTTTCCACCAATGGCCAGGACGCACACATTGGGGACTCCACCACCAAGTCAGCCGACTTCCGCTGCCTTTCCACTGGTCACTCCCGCTACCTGATCGCTCAGCGGGAGCAACATCCACTCAAACACCCGGGTGACGGCCTTACACCCAGCTTCCTCACAGCTACCCTCGAGCGCTCGATCGCGCGCTCACCACACGCACGCACCGCCTGCTTCCTCGCTCCCTGTAACCTCCGTCCTCTTTTCCTCTCTTTTTTGATCTCGATTATTATTATTATTATTATTATTATTATTATTTATTATTATTTTTTTTATTTTTCCCACCCTCACAACCGACTCGCTTCTTTTTAAATGACGAGGGGCCATCACAGCTGTAGCATTAGCCACGGGAGCAATCACGGATGTGGGCAGTTCCTCACCTGTGCACTACGTGAGAAACGCTCACATCGCCGACTGCCCCGCGGCTCGCAACAACGCCCCTCAAGCCGCCTCGGTGCTGTGATTATTTATTTAAAATGAATGGCCTTTGCTCAACGAGCTGTGGACCCATAACACCACATAAGGCTATGAACGAGGACAGCAGTGGTGCGGGGAGTGAGGGAGGGGCGAATACGATTAATGTTACGCAGGTGGAAATACGCAGACCGGGAGATGTTATTGATGTGGGACTGAAAGGATAAAGTACTGTTAAGAATGACACCCAGACTCTTAAGCTGTGGGGAAGGGGAGACAGAGGAATTATCAATAACAAATGAAAAATTATCAGTTTTGGATAATGTTGATTTTGTACCAATGAGGAGAACCTCAGTTTTGTCAATATTTAATTTAAGAAAATTTGAAGAAAACCAGGATTTGATTTCTGCTATGCAATCAATAAGTGAGGAGGGTGGGAAGGAAACAGTAGGTTTGCTAGTGAGATAGAGCTGGGAGTCATCAGCGTAACAGTGGAAGCTAATGTCATATTTACGAAAGATATTACCAAGGGGAAGGAGGTAAATAATGAAAAGGGGGCAGGACAGAGCCCACCTGAAGTAACAGCAGTGGGTTGGGATGTGAAAGTTTTAAGCTGAGCAAACTGAGTGCGGCCTGAGAGGTAGGATCTGAAACAATCTAGTGGAGTGTGGGTAATGCCAATCGAAGATAATCTATTGAGAAGAGTAGTGTGACAAATAGTGTCAAAGGCTGCACTCAGATCAAGGAGGATGAGAATAGTGATTAAACCAGAATCAGCCGCCATAAGGAGGTCATTAGTAATTTTTATAAGTGCTGTTTCTATACTGTGGAGGGGACGAATACCAGACTGGAACTGTTCATACAGATCATTTTGAGATAAATGAGAATGAAGTTGAATAGCCGCTATTTTTTCAAGAATTTTGGAAATAAAGGGTAGATTAGGAATAGGAAGAAAATTACTGAAATTAGTCGGATTGGCACCAGGTTTTTTCAGAATTGGGATTATTGCAGCAGTTTTAAAAGATGAAGGAACAGCACCAGTAGTGAGAGAAGAGTGGATTATAGCAGAGATAAGGGGGACCAGAGAAGGGGAGGCAGGCTTTGACCAGAACTGTAGGGAGGGGGTCCAGTTGACAGGTGGATGGCTTAGACTTACAAACAAGATCTGAGATTTCTGAGAAGGTAGGGCGCTGAAAAGAGGAAAATGAGTGAGTTGGAGGGTGATATTCAAAAGAAGTACTGGAGGAATCCGTACAGAGAGACTGATGAATCTTCTGGATTTTTTCATTAAAAAAAGACATAAGGGAATTGCAAAATTCAGTTGAGTAAAGGTGAGAAGGTAAAGAATCCAGGGGTTGTGTGATATTGTTAAGTAGTGAAAACAATGACTTGGTGTTTCCTTCACTTGAAGAAATAATGAGAGTATAATAGTTAGATTTAGAAATCAGAATAAAACAGAAAAGGGGGAGAAAGCCAGAATAGCCATCTTTGCATAGGTAGTGCCCAGAGAGGGAGTCAAAGCTGGGTCTCTGAAGGTGTGATGAAGCAGCACTAACCAGTCTGTTTCTGATGTTACACACACACTCTGTAATAAACATTACAATATAAAGCAATAAAATACGTTAGCATGGTGTCCGTGTGTTTGCCCTGCAATGGATTTGGCTGCCTGTGCAGGGACTGTTCCTGCCTTGTGCCCGGTGCCTGCTTCCCTGTGACCCTGCTCAGTATAAAGTGGGCTTAGAAAATAGTATGTTATGGTAAAATAACTATACTATACTCTACTCTACTATTCTATACTATACTATACTAGCGGTACATCCATAGAGCACAATCTGCTTGTTTATTCTTTATGCCCAGCTTTGTTTCTCAAGCCACCAACATGAAGTTTGGCACACAGGTACCTCACACTCTACATAAGGTTTTTAATATAATCCAATTGGAAATGAGGCTCAGGGTCAGATTCAGTAGCAAGCAATGCTACATTGTAGTCTATTGACACAAATAAAATATCTTATATAGTGTGATGGCTAACACACTTTCCATCAAAAAATCTGTGTTTTCTTTAATCAAGTATTTACCTCAACAATTTTTTTTGTCATGGCCTACCACAGGGATCTGTCCATCCATCCATCCATTATCCACCGCTTATCCGAAGTCGGGTCGCGGGGGCAGCAGCCTAAGCAGGGAAGCCCAGACCTCCCACTCGCCGGCCACCTCCTCCAGCTCCTCTGGGAGGACCCCGAGGCGTTCCAGGACCAGCCGGGAGATATAATCCCTCCAGCATGTCCTGGGTCTGCCCCATGGCCTTCTCCCAGTGGGGCATGCCCGGAACACCCCACAAGGGAGTTGTCCTGGGGGCATCCTAACCAGACGCCCAAACCACCTCAACTGACTCCTCTCAATGCAGAGAAGCAGCGACTCTACTCCGAGTCTCTCCCAGATGACTGAACTCCTCACCCTATCTCTAAGGGAAAGTCCAGCCAACCCTGCGGAGAAAACTCATTTCGGCCGCTTGTATCTGCGATAATGCTCTTTCGGTCACTACCCAAAGTTCGTGGCCATAGGTGAGGGTAGGAACATAGATCGACTGGTAAATCGACAGCCTTGCCTTTTGGCTCAGCTCTCTCTTCACCACGATAGACCGTTGCAGAGCCCGCATTACCGCAGATGCCGCACCAATCCGTCTGTCAGCCTCCCGCTCCATTCTTCCCTCACTCGTGAACAAGACCCCAAGATACTTTAACTCCTCCACTTGAGGCAGTACTGTGCTCCCAACCCGGAGAGAGCATTCCACCCTTTTCCGGCTGAGAACCATGGCCTCAGATTTACAGGTGCTGACTCTCATCCCTGCTGCTTCGCACTCGGCTGCGAACCGCTCCAGTGAGAGCTGGAGGTCACTGTCCAATGAAGCCAACAGAACCACGTCATCCGCAAATAGCAGAGACGAGATTCTGAGGTCACCGAACAAGAACCCCTCCCCTCCTTGGCTGCACCTAGAAATTCTGTCCATATGACTTATGAACAGAATCGGTGACAAAGGGCAGCCCTGGCGGAGTCTAACCTCAACAGGAAACGAGTCTGACTTATTACCAGCAATACAGACCAAGCTCCTGCTCCTCCTGTACAGGGACTGGATGGCTCATAACAACGAGCCTTGTACCCCATACTCTTGGAGCACACCCCATAGGATGCTTCGAGGGACACGGTCGAATTCCTTCTCCAAATCCACAAAACACATGTGGACTGGTTGGGCAAACTCCCATGCCCCCTCCAGGATCCTGGCCAGGGCCAGGGTGTAGAGCTGGTCCAGTGTTCCACGGCCGGGACGGAACCTGCATTGTTTCTCTTGAATCCAAGATTCGATCATCGGCTGAACTCTTTTCTCCAGCACCCCTGAATAGACCTTACCGGGGAGGATGAGGAGTGTGATCCCCCTATAGTTGGAGCACATCCTCCGGTCGTCCTTCTTAAAAAAGGGGAACCACCACTCTGGTTTGCCAATCCGGAGGCACTGCCCCCGATGTCCATGTGATGTTGCAGAGATGTGTCAACCAGGACAGCCCCACAACATCCAGAGCCTTGAGGAACCCAGGGTGAACCTCGTCCACTCCAGGGGCCCCGCCAACTCGGAGCTTTTTAACTACCTTGGCTACCTCAGCCACTGTTATGGACAGGCCACCCCCCGGAGTCCTCCAGCTCTGCTTCCTCTAAGGAAGACATGCTGGTGGGATTCAGAAGATCCTCGAAGTATTCCTTCCACCGGTCAATAACATCTACAGTTGAAGTCAGCAGGGCCCCATCTCCACTGTACACAGTGTTGGTGGAACACCGCTTTCCCCTCCTGAGGCACCTGGCAGTTTGCCAGAACCTTCTTGGTGCCAACCAAAAGTCGTTTTCCATAGCTTCCCCAAACTCCTCCCATGCCCGAGTTTTTGCCGCTGCAACAGCCAATGCTGCAACGCTTGGCCCGCCGGTACCCCTCAGCTGCCTCTCGAGTCCCACTGGTCAACCAGACCCGATAGAACTTTTTCTTCAACTTGACGGCCCCTTGAACCTTAGGTGTCCACCACCGGGTTCGTGGATTGCCACCACGAGAGGCACTGACAACCTTGCGGCCACAGCTCCGTTCTGCTGCTTCGACAATGGAGTCTCGGAACATGGCCCATCCAGACTCAATGTCCTTCGCCTCCCTCGGAATGAGGTTGAAGTTCTGCCGGAGGTGGCAGTTAAAGATCTTTCTGACCGCTTCCTCCGCCAGACGTTCCCAGCAGACCCTCATTATTCGTTTGGGTCTGCCTGGTCTGTCCGGCAGCCTCTCCCACCATCTGATCCAACTTACCACCAAGTAGTGATCAGTTGACAGCTCAGCCCCTCTCTTCACCCGAATGTCCACAGGGTTCTAAAAATATCAATACAGTATCCCTGCATGGAGTCTGCTTGTGCTGTTTGTGTCCATGTGGGTTTCCTTTATGTTCTCCAGTTTCTTCCCATAATCTAAAGGCATGCAGGTTGGGTGACTTGGGGTTGTTAAATTGGCCCGTGTTTGTGTGTGTGTGTTTGTTCATCTTGCAGTGGATTGCCACCCTGTCCAGCAGTTGCTCCTGCCTTAAATTTAATTCTTGCTGAAATAAGCTCCAGCTGCCCCAGGGCCCTGCTCAGGATAAGTGGATTGGAAAATGGAAGGTGGATGGATGGACTATTGCAATAAACTAACAACAGTTAAGTGTACTAAATGCAATAAGTTTAAACGTCACACAAGTTAATAAATAATAACTTATCTTTCCACCTTACCACCTTTGGAATAGCAGGTAAGTCAGATTGTACATATAAAAGAGCTACATTTCTACCTACTTATTTGGGTGATGCCTTCATCCAAGGCAACTTAAAACATTTACGATACAATTGGCTACATTTCTTTTGACTTGCTCGGGGTCACACAGTATTATTTATTAGCAGGAATTGAACTCACAACAAAGTGGCTGAAGTCCAAGCCTTAACCACCGCACCACTCCAAATGGACTGTTATCTTAATTTTGGTGCTTTCAGCTTTTAAACAGGTACAGAGTTAATATAATTTATAAACCACTGCTTAACTACTGCATAATGCTTTTTGCTTAAGTAATTCCATCATCCGGATAAAAGCAGCCTAATTTATTTAATTTTGTGGGATTGGGAGGGTCGTGACAAGTGCTGACCCCATTACTTAATGCGTTCACGTATACTTTCGCATTGGCCTTATTTGCTTTGGTCCGATATTGGTGATGATGATGCCGATGATTATTAAATGAACGGAATCTGCACATCCCTCTAACAGGCACTCTGCCCCATGCATTCTCACGACTCGTCATCTCGCGGACACGACTTATTATCCCGGGTCTTGTTTACTTTCTCACGGTCAAAGTCGCGCCCGCGAGTTAAATCGGTCGTGGGAAGAAGATTAGTAAATTGTGCCAACAGATAAAAAGTCGTGTGAACGCAACTGGCGCTGTTCTCCCACGTCAAATCCCTACGTAGCAATCTTAAAGCGATCCTGAGGAAAGAGAAAGGGTGAAAAAGAAGAAAGAAATGAACACGAGCAAGTGGCGTACTGCTTTACTGGAAGCACATAAGCTTGTCTTGCTCCGTTTACTTGATTGGGAATACGCAGGGCTATACGATTTGAAAAATGAAGCAGATCGAGGCAGCAGCGAGTGTGTTTAAGAAGATTCACTCGACTCAGAAGCAGTGCACGAACGAAACACCCGCGTGTGTGTGTGCGTGCGCGTGTATGCGCGTACCTGCATGGGTAATGAGTTTGCATTTTACTTTATCATGTAATGGATGGAGCAAAACGAACGGGAGGGGGAGGTACCGTGATTATGAAACTCTAGTCTCGTCCATATATCGTTCGTGTCAGTAACTTAATAAGCACTGCGCGTTCACG
Source organism: Polypterus senegalus (assembly GCF_016835505.1). Taxonomy (NCBI): domain Eukaryota; kingdom Metazoa; phylum Chordata; class Cladistia; order Polypteriformes; family Polypteridae; genus Polypterus; species Polypterus senegalus. The sequence continues at coordinate 33,929,994 of NC_053155.1, forward strand.
TCTCAGTAAATATTACTGAGCCTTTTCCCTTTTATAAAAAAAAAAAAATCCGTAACTTATAACCCCAGGCTAAACCAGACTCTGCAAATCGACAGATCATTAAATTCTGTTTTTTGAGCGATTCGGTCCTGACTAAAATTTACAGAGGTCCTCCGGTAATAATTACTATACCCAGGCATATAAGTAATCCCGACCGATATGGCTGAAGACTTCGTTCTTCCCTCGGATTTAAGTTCTTCATTACATATTCCCTCAACTCTCTTAGATTTTCTAGTTTATTATTATTAATACCTACATGCTGTCATGACGTTTCATATATTCCACTATATTCTGTTATTTACTTAAATATAATTTAGTCCGTTTATAATATGTATTTGAAAGTTATTTTATTTTCCGTTTATTTTTTAAGTTTATTCTTCTTATCTACTTAATGAGCCCTGTAACCACGCAGTGTTTCATAAAATAATGGTCGATTCTGTGGAGCAGAAATGATTATGTAAAGTTAAAATCGTGAATGGAAGATTTCTTTGAACTTTAACGTGACAATCACTGTAAAAATATCCAACCCGCTATATCGTAACTACAGGGTCACGGGGGTCTGCTGGAGCCAATCCCAGCCAACACAGGGCGCAAGGCAGGAAACAAACCCTGGGCAGGGCACACACACACACCAAGGTCATTTTAGAATCACCAATGCATCTAACCTGCATGTCTTTGGACTGTGAGAGGAAACCCACGTTGACACGGGGAGAACATACAAACTCCACGCATGGAGGACCCGGGAAGCGAACCCAGGTCTCCTTACTGCGAGGCGGCAGCGCTACCCACTGCGCCACCCATTAAAAATATACTTTGTGTATTTTAACAATAAACAAAGTGTAACACAGCTGAATGTTTAAAAACAGATACATGTATATTTCCATTTTAAGCAGTGTTTCATGTGCCAGTACCACATGTTACAATTTGCAGGAACCGTTTGAGGATAATTGTTGTATTGCCTTGTCTTAAAACTGAATGTAATAATATGACATTTAATACGGAACTATTGCAGTAACCATCTTTTCTCATCATCTAACAGTATAAACAGTAGGGTGACCTTTTGATTCTGACCATTGTTTAACAGTTAATGCCAGTCAGAAGTTATCTATTACCGTATCATTTTAAAACCAAAAAACACAGCAGCGAAATAAAAGACGCCTGTATAGAACTGGGAAAGTTTGTAATCACAATGCGATTCGAATCGCAAAAGATGGGACTAACGAAGGTAAGAGCACCTCAAAGAATATGTAATACTATCTATCTATCTATCTATCTATCTATCTATCTATCTATCTATCTATCTATCTATCTATCTATCTATCTATCTATCTATCTATCTATCTATCTATCTATCTATCTATCTAGTGCCTTTTACACAGTACAATGCCTCTATCTATCCATTCATCCATTATCCAACCCGCTATATCCTAACTACAGGGTCACGGGGGTCTGCTGTAGCCAATCCCAGCCAACACAGGGCGCAAGGCAGGAAACAAACCCCGGGCAGGGTGCCAGCCCACCGCATCTATCAATCTATCTGTCTACCTCTGACCCCTACTCTCTCTTCTGTTTCTTTTTCCGGTTTCTCTGTGGTCTGCGCCACCACCACCGACTCAAAGCATCATGATGCTCCAACAATTATGGATGGATCAAAAGCCAGAAGTCTACGTGACCATCATCATCAAGTCCTTCCGTGAGAACCCTAAATCCAAAGAGGACTGTTTCATTTATGTTAGGTAGATTGACAAGAGGGGACTGCGCGGTTTCATGGTTTGGAATCCCTACAGATTTTATTTTTTTCTCCAGCCGTCTGGAGTTTTTTTCTGTCCACCCTGGCCATTGGACCTTACTCTTATTCTATGTTAATTAATGTTGACTTATTTTATTTTCTTATTGTGTCTTTTATTTTTCAATTCTTCATTATGTAAAACACTTTGAGCTACTTTTTGTATGAAAATGTGCTATATAAATAAATGTTGTTCTATCTATCTATCTATCTATCTATCTATCTATCTATCTATCTATCTATCTATCTATCTATCTATCTATCTATCTATCTGTCTGTCTGTCTATTTTATATAGTGCCTTTCATATCTATCTATCTATATATCTATCTGTCTGTCTATTTTATATAGTGCCTTTCATATATATCTATCTGTCTGTCTATTTTATATAGTGCCTTTCATATCTATCTATCTATCTATCTATCTATCTATCTATCTACTGACTTGGATAATTCATCCTTATTTCAGGTTCGCGATGACAGCACCACCGTGCGCAGAGCAAACCTCGGTTTTGGATGGAGCAACAACCATTTCTATGAATAATAATTATTAGTAGTAGTACTAGTAGTAGTAGTAGTAGTAGTATCCACTGAAGCAGAGTTCTTAGAAACCTGGATTTGAATTTTGTTTACGATCACTGTCAATAATAATTCTCTACATTTATATAGCGCTTTTCTGACTGCCCAAAGCTCTCTCCACGCAGGTTTCAATGTGGTTTTGTTCAGGCTCTCTGCTGTCCCGTTCGCTTTCTTATCATTTGTCTATTGCGTTTATCGATGTGCTGTGCGTGAACGCGCCCTGCGATGAGTTGGCGCTCCGTCCAGGGTTTGTTAATGGCGAGAGAGGCGCCTACTCGAAAGCGACCTTGCACTTTGATTTATCCGGTTTAGAGACTGTCGGGTAAATAAATAAAACAGTTGATTAGGCTTACTTGCACTGAGCTGCGCCGTCCGATTTTCGGAATGTAGTCGCTGCGCTGCACGAATTCAAATGCTAAAAATCGTTGCAGATAGGAGCTGAGCTCTGATTTCTTGGCCACTGCCTCTTCAGGTCTGCCTCCCTCTTTGTCTCCACCTCTTTTTCATTGTAGACACTTCATCACTTTTTTATGAAACCCTACTCTTTCTCTCACACTAATATTATTACAGAAATGTTTTCTATATACAATATTTTTTTACTTAATATATGTTTTCCAGAAATGCATCAAAAAGACAATTTGGCATGTGTATCTGGCAGTAAGACGTGTACATCGCAAGGACTCACTCAAACACACGCACGCGAAGGTTCATTCGTCTCTCGACCTCCAGAGCTCCGTGTCACAGGGATGGACAGCACAGGGCACGAAACCAGAACCAACCCTGACTGGAGTGCCAGTCCAACGCAGGGCACTTTAATAGGTACAACCACATTCACTTGTCCAGAGCCATTTATTTAAGGTCATCAATCATCTAATTCTGAAGAAAAAAAATTTGGAAAGAGGCCATGCTCAAGCCAAGATTCAATGAGGTAACAGTGAAATGGCAGTGCCTCCCTATAGAAAGAGTGAACTGTTAAATGTACGAATCCACTAGAGTTGTGCAGGATCACGTCTGTCCTATCAGCAGAGGGCAACTGTGAACAAAGTGCCAGATCACCACAGGACCAGCATAAGCACCTATGGACCTTAAAAAACAGCTTGGTTCTTTAACTGCACTTTACTTTACTGGTTGTGTGGTTCCTTGCTGAACCTTTGCTTGACAAAGCACCATTTCATCCTGAGGAGGGTTCTCTGCACACAAAGTTGGTTCTTTTTGCTTTGAAAACCTTCCTAATATGTAGAAACAAAATGTTGAAATCTTTAAAGTATGGTAGGCTGCCTAGCAGGATACTAAGGAAAGCAGAGGTCCTTTCATTGGATTGGCTGGCCAGGCACTGTTTCAGCTGTGGAATGGCCAAATGGGGGAGGCAGCTTGATGGAAGAGGTCTCCAGGACTTTAAACAAATCCAAATCATATTATGTGATATCATCTACTGTTAAATTCTGCTACGTACTTCTAAAATTTTTATTTGTATACTGTATTGAGGATTTGTTCTGTTCTGTGTATTGTGTTGTATTGACCCCCTTCTTTTTGACACCCACTGCACGCCCATCCTACCTGGAAAGGGGTCTCTCTTTGAACTGCCTTTTTCCGAGGTTTCTTCCATTTTTTCCCTACTGGGGTTTTTTTGGGGAGTTGTTCCTTGTCGTCTTAGAGAGTCAAGGCTGGGGGGCTGTCAAGAGGCAGGGCCTGTTAAAGCCCATTGCAGCACTCCTTGTGTGATTTTGGGCTGTATAAAAATAAATTGTATTGTATTATATTATACTAACAAATTAAGAAAACCTGGACTTAGCCTGTGTTATTGTATGCAGCGAGAGTCCGTTAAAATTTAGGAACCTGCTGGTATGTTACAAATCTGTTACATCGAATGGTAAATGGCCTGTATTTGATATAGCGCCTAACTAGAGTTCAAGAACCCCCCTAGGCACTTTACAACACAACAGTCATTCACCCATTCACACGCTGGTGATGATAAGCTACTATGTAGCCACAGCTGCCCTGGGGCACACTGACAGAAGTGAGGCTGCCGAACACCAATCCTTCCGACCACCACCAGCAGGCAAGGTAGGTTAAGTGTCTTGCCCAAGGACACAACAGCTGCATTCTCGTGCCAGGAGCCAACCTGCGACCCTCTGATTGCTGGACCACCCGCTCTGCCGACTGAGCTACTGCTGCCCATCGAAGCATGGAGTCTGTTAGGATCTAAATAAGTACAGACTTTTTCATGTGGATGGGTCTTTTCTTGAACCAAACATGGTTCCCCTATGACATTGCCGTGAAGAACAACTCTGGCACCTTTATATTTATTAGCGTGCCACCATACTGGCCCAGCTGAGATTTGGCAATTAACCAACTTCCAATTCATTAAAACATGTGAGGAAACTGAAGGAGCTTGCAGAAAAAAATGCATGTGCACAGGAAGAAAATACAGACTCCATACAGGTAGACTTCAGTAAATTATTAGGCGTTTGGACACTCAGATGGAACAACAGCCAACGGACACACAACTACAGAGAGACAGAAAAACACATAAAGATCATGCAGAATGCTGGACTCTTCTGCTTTATATTCTTTACACCACCATTTTCAAACTGCTCTGTTTATTTAAGAGAAGTGTCACATGTCAAGGGGAAAACAGGAGCATAATATTTTACTAAATTTACGGAGAAAAAAAAAAATCAAAGCTGCTAAAGAACAAACACAAGGTGTTTAAAAACCTGCCCTCTTTACAAGTTTAATTGTTATTCAGCTCCCAATTTTGCCTTCCAAAGATGCTAATACGCTAATTACATGCAAATTGAGAACAGGTGCTATAGCTGGTGTAAACGTGTTATAACGTAGACGGGGGGATTTGTTTTTTTTGGGGTGTCGTATTAGGTTATGCATTCCCAGTGCAATTGGGCACATTTTTCAAAGCGTATTTTAACAGCACTCGTCACACTCTGTACAAATGGACGCCTGCGTATCTAAGGATGTATTTGCTCTACAACTGGCCTTATTCGTCAGGAACTATTTTATTCCCAGGTTTTGGACTGTGATAGACATAAAATTTAAAGCAAAATAAATGGTCTATAAGGGGGGATTTTGATACGGGATACTCTTGAATGAAAAAGATACCTTATGATGAGAGTTTTGTGAGATTTCCATTTCTCACTGAGGCTCAAAAGACAATTCTTGGGATACTCAGCTAATTTAACTCTTTGAGGGCTGAATATTTTTTCCAAGCAATGATTTCACACAGAAATCAACATAAAACATGTGTTGCTGCATGCTATGGTTGCCAGTTTGCCAAGAAGTTGCAGCAGGCTTGCCGCCAGGCTGTCTTTGTGTAGCTGGGACACAGTCGCAGTGCATTGCAATCTGGTTTCTACCTCTTATCATTGTTAAGTGGGAATCCTCCCTGGCGAGCATTGTCAGTACAATGATTAGCTGGGGGACCAGTCAGCTGAAGCTGGAACCTCACATTCGTTTTCAGTCACTTGTATCAAAATCTAACAAGACACAGTCCAGTACAGAGATAATAATAAGCAAAACATCGTCCACAAAGTATTTTGCTTTATACATTCGCTTTGATCTCTCGCCAGATGTCAGTGCCATTGTTTGCGCCCTGCTACTCACGCGAGTGCTGGAAATCTCGGTCAAACCAATGAATCTAACTTTCCTTCTAGCAATGAGAGTCCAACTAAAACATAATGGTGGGTTTTGTCACAGTTTACAGTCGATTATCATCTTCAACTCCTCTTTTGGGGTTTTGTCACAGTTTACAGTCGATTATCATCGTCAACTCCTCTTTTGGACGAAAGTCGACATTAGCCCTGAAAGAGTTAAATTGAATGTGCTCAAAATGAGCAGGTTGCACACTTTATAAATCCTTTTCTAGTACAACTGACTTAAAATTCTTTACCGGGTTGTGTGGTTCATTGTACACTCTTAAAAATAACGGTAGCTCTTCAGAGTAATTGCCATAGGAGAACAATTTTGGGTTTCCAAAAGACCCATCGACATGAAAGATCCCTTATTTAATTAGACCGGTAACCGACTCCATACAGTAAATAACCATGAACAGATGGCAGCAGATCTATAAAATACACTGGCATGTCAGATTAAAATAAAAAATATGTACATCGGTTGTACATAATAAAATTGTTATTATCAAAATAATTTAATTATACGTAATGCGCTAAAATGATATCTACTCTCTATATATAAAATCCTAAGCCTAAAAGTGCAACGATTTTATGTGACGTTTTGTTGTCATGCTTCAAATCAGGCTTATTTTAAAACTTACATATATATGTTTGGTATTATTCTTTTCAGAATTTATCAAACTTTAATGTCATGTTATTAGATTTTCAGATTGTTATTCCATTTTTAAATTATACACTAAAATATCAAGAAAATCGTGGTTTTTAATATCAAGAAAGTTGTGGTTTTTAATTTCAATAAATCATTATTCCAATAATTTATTTAAATAATTGAATTCAATAAATTACATTATTTTTCATCGAGTAAACTTTCTTTCACAGTAACAAACTATTAAAAAAATGTTTCTATAACACCAGTGATTGTATGTAGGTGATTTAGTTAGGTCAGGGGTCCTCAATCACGGTCCTGGAGAGCCGCAGTGGCTGCAGGTTTTTGCTCCAACCCAGTTGCTTAATAAAAAGCACTTATTGCTAAAGTAACACTTCTGCTTCACTTTAGTGATTTTGAGCCCTTATTGCTTAATTTTGTCTTAAACAGCTATTTTAATTGCTTCTTATTATCAATAACATACAGATGACAAGAGAGAGCAGCATTTCTCCATTTAGCTTATTTACATTTACACCTGTGTGTATTTATCTGCACTATTGGGTTTAATTAAATACTTGGAAGAAAAATGAAGAGAAAAAAGTGAAGGACTGAGAATTACTCGTCCATTTTAGCCTTCAAATCATTTACATGATAGAAAGGGAAAGAAAATCTAGGATATGAGAATGACCTGACATAGCAGAGTTAATTTAATTTCATAGCTTGTTAGTGCTTTATTGGCAAGAATTGCTTTCTAATTAATCCACCAGGTCAGAACAAAAACCTGCAGCCACTGCGGCTCTCCAGGACTGGGATTGAGGACCCCTGAGTTAGGTGAAGGTCGAGTTACGATGACCCATTGCATACCACTTTAGTTTTCACTTTAGTGATTTTTCCTGTTATTTAAACAGTCATTTTTAAAACAGTTTTTTCACCTATAAGAATGTCAGGTAAAACGAATGGATCACTTATTTAGTCTCTTATAAATACTCATCGAGCATAGTGGACCTCAGTTTAAAGGGAATACTACAATCGGTAAGAGAGTAAATATTTTATTCACATTTCATGATTTTTATTCCGTTAAATAATAATTCATTTTTCTTTTCCATATTTATAGAATTTCGTGATTTAGGCCGCAACTGGGGGTTGGGCGCCGAAGGCACCAGGGGGCCTTGGCCTCCCTAATTTTTATACAAAATGAATGAAACTTTTTCATTCTCTGTTAAATTAAGTATGTTATGTTACATGAACATGAACATAATATTTAAAAAATTGTTTTATATACTTTTTAAAAAATGCACCTCACCAAGTTACTTAGCTATAACCTTTTTAGGTTGTCAATTATACTTGTTCCAGTATCATTTTGTAGCCAATGTTCAAAGTTATTCATAAGAAATAAACAGGTTTGCTTATACCAAAACACAGTACAATGCCTCTATCTATCCATCCATCCATTATCCAACCCGCTATATCCTAACTACAGGGTCACGAGGGTCTGCTGGAGCCAATCCCAGCCAACACAGGGCGCAAGGCAGGAAACAAACCCTGGGCAGGGTGCCAGCCTACTGCAGGGCCCACACACTCACACACCCACACACCAAGCACACACTAGGGACAATTTAGGATCGCCAATGCACCTAACCTGACATTAGTCATTACATCTTGCCTGAAGAAGAGGCTTTAGCCGCCTCGGAAGCTTGCATGTTGTAATCTGTTCAGTTAGCCAATATTAGTTGTCATTTTGCTTGACTTCACATTGCATTTTATACATTGAAAAGAATTCCATGTTTAAGGAAGTTATGTCACATTGTCTGGTGGAGAAGTAAAGTTTGCTTTTGTGGTGTATGGTGTCCTACAGGTGTGCCAGCTTATCGAACACAACACACCATAAATCAGCTTCCATAACCTCAAAAAACCTTCAGCACTCGGGTAAAAAATAAGTTTGCTAACTCTGTTTAAGTTTTTTTCCGCACTGTGCAAAGGTATGCAGTTTGCCAGGAACAATATGATAAAAGAGGTGGTTTTCTTATACAAATATTGTAACTTATGCAAATTTAGAAATAGATGCCAAGAAAGAAAAACAGAAAAGTTTTGAAAAATTGCATTATACTCTATATGGCAACCCCACTTTTTTTTTTACCTCGGGTGCACATTAATTAAAAGTTATATTGAAGAAACAGCTACATAAAGCAAATACATATGATCATTTTGAATTAAATCAATGTAAGGTAGCTGTTTAAAGTTAAACAATACATATTCTTGGTAGATCGTATATTAGAGCAAACCACACATGGTCAACAAACAGCAACTTTTCTTTAAACAGCTTGGTGTAGTAAAATGAACGATTTAATACGCTTTCTTTTCTGAAGGCATTATTATGTTTTTGGGTGCTGTGGTTACTGTTTTTTCACAGAAGAAGAATATATTCTTTATGGGTTAACAATGTAAAAAATATTATTATATAGGTCTGTATGTTTCATTTCAGCGCTCTGATGTTACTGAAACATTTCTTTACCATTTTATGTTTTACAACTGGTTACCTTTGCTATTTAACAGTTTTACACTGTAAAATTAACACCCATTTTCAACAGTGTAGTATTCTTAAAAATAAAGGTGCCACAGTGGTTCAACAGAGCGATGCCATAGGAGAACCATTTTTGGTTCCCAAAAGACCCAGCCACATGAAAGTTCCAGAAAGGACCTTCATTTATTTAGATCCGAAACAAGCTCCTTACTGTCAGTAGCCATGAATAGATAGCATCAGATTTGTAAAATACCAATACGTCATGATTTGAAACTCTTGGTTACAATAACACAGGCTAAGTCCAGGCTTTCTCAATCTGTTAGTGACTTGCTAATTATCCTACCATACATTAAAGGTTTATGTTTTTTTCTACATATTAGAAAGTTTCTCAAAAAACAAAGAAACAACTTCATATGCAAAGAACTCTTCCCAGAATAAAATGGCTCTTCGTCAAGCAATGGTTCTACATGGAACCACACAACCCAGTAAAGAACCATAAAAAATAAAATGCCATTAAAGAAGAATTACTTTTAAGAGTGGAGGAAGGGTGGGCACGCCAGCTGGAATAGAGTCTGACTAACTGTCTCTTGAGCAATATCTGCTGCTGAAACTGGAAGAGTATCTAAGAAACACACCTTGTCTTCTAAGCTTGAATTTGGACCAGTCTCTTTAAGCCTGAAATAAGAAAACCAGTTTTGCCCTATTAAAGCAACTCCAGCCCCTTTTACAGCCAGTAGGGGCTACTGAACCAGTTTTCCCTCATTTTGTACATTTACCAGTAACTTTCCAAAAACTATTAGATTTTCTGATGTTAAACTTAGAACAGTACACTTTCTCTGAAATCACAGACATGGCAGCACCTGTATCAATTTGCATCTTGATTCTTATACCGGTAACTTTTCACAGTACATCATAAGGTTTTACATACTCACTGTCCATCACAAACACTTTATGAACAATAGGTAAACTACCCTTAATGTCCATTTTACCCTTAACATTATGCTTCCTAAGAAGAAACATGCCAAGTACCCTTGGAAGTAACTATGTTCTTCACATTAACGTTTCCTGCCATCCTGGGAAAAGCATTTGATTTATAATTAGCCCTACATACACAGTTCAGAGGCCAAGCTATTTAGCTCAAAGAAGTCCATCACATCCTCTGAACCAGAGAGTCTGGCAGTCTTAGGCAAAGAAGTTTGCTCTTGCACCATCTGTGAACTCTGTCCATGAAGATTTGGAAAAAACGCCGCTTATTCACCAACTGGCATGCTTTGACAAGCCTCAGCCAAATTTTCCACGCTTGTAACACTTAAAATCCTTAAACCATCATGTACTCATATTAGGCTTATGGTCCATCCCCAAACAACAGAAACACGTCTTCATTCTTCGCCCAACAACCAAGCTGCAGGTACTAAATGGCTTTACTGGCTGCAGCACGGTGAACCATAATTTTTACAAATATCCACCATCTTGTCTCAGGTTAACACTTCATCATAAGCATCTTTTAGTAACCATGCTCGCTGCGCCCTGTTAGTAAAACCACAGATTAGTTCTCCTAAAGTTGTGTCAAACTTGTATAGGACTATATATTGTGACACAAACTCCATACCTTGCTGTTTTCTGCTGCGAAAAACATAAGGTTCAAGCATTATATTCTACTTTGGTTCAAAATGTGCCTTTAGTGCAGCGGTTTGCTGTTTTATGCTCTTTTCTTTTGTGGTTTGTGGTGCTATGACATCTTTTAATAGCACAAAGTTTGTTGCCCCAAGAACACAGACATTTTTCCTTTCCTCAGCAATATCATTTACCATGAAGAAATGTTCAGGCCTTTCTTCAAAGTTAGAAAACTCTCCTCCAACTCCATAAACTACAAAGCTGCAGTAACAACATTAGCTTTTTTCACACTGCCCCACAATTCCAGTCCTCGTCGTCAGTCTGTAAGTAACTCTATGAAGGGATAGCACTCACAACAATTAACAGGAGTCCAGAGACAAGATCAATTAACACTACTTTATTTTAAACATGATCTTCAATATAAAGTATATAAGAAAAGCCAGATGCAATCTAATTAACATTGGACAGAAGTATTACCTTTATATGGACATACTCTACACCAAGCTCAGATATACAACTGAAATAAACAACACATTTATTGCCAAAGTAAAAGTCCCTTTAAAAACTAGCAAAACACAAAGAAGTCCTATCCAATAGCTGTCATTTGTGCTTTTGCTTTTTTTGGCATTATATGTTCCTTGTGTTCTATGGGTGCAACTCAAAGTGGTGGATGTACCTTAACATTACTGTTTAGGACATTTATATTCAGACTGAGAGCTAAGCTTGACACAGTGTTGTTTGGCTTTTCTGGTTTATTGGATTTTTGTTCCTTGTTTTTGGTTTTTGTTTATTTGATTGCAGATTTGGACTTGTTTGCCTGTGGTTGCCTTTATTAGTTGAACTGTTTTTGCCACAAAATGAGGTACACACAAAATGAGGCTCAAAATGAGCATACTGAGCTTTCCACTCACACCTCAGGATTTATAAAAGAAAACCTGATGGGAGAACTTGTGTATAATTTATGGCAACCCTGATGCATCCATATGCAACATTTCGGAGAAACCGGGAAATGACAACACTTGATCAAGTAGGGAAATGCAGCTAAATCAGGCAAATGATGACTCATGCATATAAAAATTTATATCTCCGAGCCATTATTTTAATGTGCGTTGATGGGACAAACATCAGTGATGTTTATGATCTACAAGCTACATTTTAGTTCCTTTTTAAGAGGACCAATGCTGCGTATTTGCACTGAAGAACTTTGGGTTTTTTTGTTGGGTACCTGTTGTCACTTCCCAGGATTAGAAATCAAAGTGCATTTAAAACACAAACATGATTTACTCTCTATGTACGGAAAGCTCTACATATTAGGCTCTATAGTCTAATCATACCTAATGGTTTGGCCCAAACATCTGACACTGCTTGAAGACAATGCAAACTGTCATATTCCAAAGGAACAAGCAGGATTTTTTTTTCTGCCCATGACAACATCTGGCTTATGGGCCAACTGATGTTCCCAAGAGCCTTTAGTTTTCCTAATGTAATCATGGCAATTGACAGCATTAATAGCAATAAGAGCACCTAGCAAGAATGAAGCTGTTTTTGATAACCATAAGCAGTAACATTCCATTAAGGCATACGTCGTCTGTAATGCCAAGATAAGACTGTAAACTGTCGTTGCTCGGTGACTCGTGTCAGCCCAAAATTCATTTATTTGGACACAAAGTAGCGTTGACAGTCGAATTGCTCATGGTGCTGCTGTACGTGATGACCGGTTTATTGGTTAGCTAACTGGCTAATATCTCAGTTTATTCATTATAGCAGCAATAGTGTCATTAAATATGCCAGGTGATACTGGCTGCCTGCTCACACACTGGGGTCTGATGCTTTTCCCTGACCGCGCATTTCAATGTCTTGTGGACTGCAGAACAAGACAACATAGGACTGTTATCCTCACATGTAGGCAAGATGCATATGGCAGTGTCTAAATGCTCTTCCAGCTAATGAAGATTTGCAGCATCATTCTTTCAAATGTATGAGATTGATTAGCGTACTGCATGTATGGTTGTTTCAGGATGGCAACCATGCAGGGTTAAATGCTTGTTCACGTATGCACATTTACAAGATGATTATGATTTAAAAAGGCAAATTGTGTAGAAATGTGTGTGCACAAGGTTTTAAAAATCTGTTATTTTATAGCATATGTATTTACTGTTTTTTGACATACAAATATTTTCATTCATGAATTCAAGCAAAGTTTTATAAATGAGACCCCTGTAGCTGTGGAAGAGTAATACTATCCAATGTGCCAGCCTCAGTGAGGGTAAAATGTAAATATTGATGCACAACAAATCAATATTGAAGCTAAGCACATTCGATGGTAGGATGGTAGGAAAAGCTTGGGTTGCTGCTGGAATAGGTGTTGGTGAGGCCAGCAGGGAACGCTTACCCTGTGGTCTGTGTGAGGATCCCAATGCCCCAGTGCAGTGAAAGGGACACTGGGTTATAAATATGGTGCCATTCTTCAGGTGAGATGTAAAACTGAGGTCCTGACTCTCTGTGGTTATTAAACATTCCTGGACATCTTTTGAAAATATTAGGTTTACCCTGATGTCCAAGCTAAATTACCCATCATGGCCTAGTCCATGTTGGCCCCCTAATCATCCCCTGTCTCTTATTGGCTCACTATCTCTCTTACCCCTTCAGTACCGGATCAGTCGAACCCTGGGTTAACAACGACCGCCTCCAGTACTGTTAGCCAACAGGGTGCTGGCAGAAATTGGGCTACTGTTGACCGAAGAAGGAGAAGAAGAGGGGGGATTTTTGTCCAGAGGCAGGAGAGGAGGAAAGTCAAGAGAGTGGAACTAAGGTAGGAAGGGTAGGAACTTTGAATGTTGGCAGTATGGCTGGTAAGGGGAGAGAGTAAGCAGATATGGAGGGAAGGTTGATAAATTGTGCATGCAAGAGACTAAATGAAAGGGGAGTAAGGCCAGGTGGACTGGAGGTGGATTCAAATTGTTCTATCATGGTATGGATGGGAGGAGAAATGAGGTAGGAGTTATTCTGAAGGAACAGTATGTCAAGAGTGTTTTAGAGGTGAAAAGAGTGTCAGGCAGAGTAATGATTATGAAACTGGAAATTGGAGGTGTGATGATGAATGTTATTAGTGCTGTCAGGGATGCCAGGGGCCATGACCCGGCCGGGACGCCATGAGGGACCGGATGTGGGTCTGCGCCCACACTGGATCACGTGGGGGTCGCCTTCCTGGTTGCTTTGGGGGCCACGGGTACAGGGCATGGAAGCTCCACCCTGTAGGGGCCCGTGGTCACCGCCAGGAGGCGCCCCAATGCCTTGGGGACCTGTTACCCCAGCACTTCCACCACACCAGGAAGTGCTGGGGGGAAGAATTAGGACGGCGCCCGGAGAGCTGCTGGGAGGACAGCCGGCACTTCAGCCACGCTGGGGCGTGGCTAGAGGAGGAATGCCGGGAACACCTGGGGCCGTCTTTTATAACACCTTATAAAAGGGGCCGTCTCCCTTCATTCAGCACTAGAGTCGGGTGGAAGAAGGACGAGGCAAGAGAAGAGAGTGGAGGCGGCCCGAAGAGAAAGCATTGCGTGGCCAGGACTGTGTTTGGGGTTTGTGTGCACTGTTTGGACTCGGTCTTAGTGACCATTATTTGGGTCTGTGTGACCATTTATTGTGAATAGTCTGTGTAAATAAACGTGTGGTGGTTTGATTAACAACATGTCCGCCTGTCTGTGTCCGGGCCGGGTTCACAGTGCATATGCACCACAAGTTGGGCGTGCAATGGATGAGAAATAGGATTTTTGGAGTGAGTTGGATGAAGTGATAAACAGTGTACCCCAGGGACAGAAAGTGGTGATTGGAGAGGATTTCAATGGGCATGTTGGTAAAGGGAACAGTGGAGATGAGGAGGTGATGGGTAGGTATGGTGTCAAGGAGAGGAATGAAGAAGATCAAAGGATAGTAGATTTTGCCAAAAGGATGGACATGGCTGTGGTGAATACATATTTTAAGAAGAGGGGGAAACATAGGGTTATGTACAAGAGTGATGGAAGATGCACACAGGTAGATTACATCCTATGCAGAAGAGTTGATCTAAAGGAGATTGAAGACTGCAAAGTGGTGGCAGGAGAAAGTGTAGTTAAGCAGCATAGTTTGGTGGTCTGTAGGATGATGTTGGAGATCAAGAAGAGGAAGAGAGTGAGGTAGAGCCAAGGATCAAATGGTGGAAGTTGAAAAAGGAAGACGGCAAGGTTGAGTTTAGGGAGGAGGTGAGACAGAAGGAGGAAAATGAAACCTGGTAGTGGAATGGGGTAGTGCAGGAGGGTATACAGAGGAAGAGGATGACAAAGAAGAAGTGGGATAGTCAGAGAGATGCAGAAAGTAGACAAGAGTACAAAGAGATAGGCGCAAGGTGAAGAGAGAGGTGGTGAAGGCTAAAGAAAAGCCATATGATGAGTTGTATGAGAGGTTTGCCACTAAGGAGGGAGAAGAGGACCTGTACCGATTGGCTAGACAGAGGGACCGAGCTGGAAAAAATGTGCAGCAGGTTAGGGTGATAAAGGATAAAGATGGAAACATACTCACAAGCAAGGAGAGTGTGTTGAGCAGATGGAAGGAGTACTTTGAGAAGCTGATGAATGAAGAGAACGAGAGAGAGAAGAGGTTGAATGATGTGGAGATAGTGAATCAGGAAGTGCAATGGATTAGCAAGGAGGACGTAAGGACAGCTATGAAGAGGATGAAAAATGGAAAGGCCGTTGGGCCACATGACAAACATATGGAAGCATGGAGGTGTTTAGGAGAGATGGCAGTGGAGGTTTTAACCAGATTGTTTAATGGAATCTTGGAAAGTGAGAGGATGCCTGAGGAGTAGAGAAGAAGTGTACTGTTGCCGATATTTAAGAATAAGGGGGATGTGCAGGACTGCAGTAACTACAGGGAGATAGAATTGATGAGCCACAGCATGAAGTTATGGGAAAGAGTAGTGGAAGCTGGGTTAAGAAGTGAGGTGATTATTAGTGAGCAGCAGTATGGTTTCATGCCAAGAAAGAGCACCACAGATGCAATGTTTGCTCTGAGGATGTTGATGGAGAAGTTTAGAGAAGGCCAGAAGGAGTTGCATTGCGTCTTTGTGCACCTGGAGAAAGCATATGACAGGGTGCCTCGAGAGGAGCTGTGGTATTGTATGAGGAAGTCGGGAGTGGCAGAGAAGTACGTAACAGTTGTACAGGATATGTACGAGGGAAGTGTGACAGTGGTGAGGTCTGTGGTAGTGTACAGTGACGCATACATTAAAATTGGAGGTGGGATTACATCAGCAATCGGCTCTGAACCTTTTCTTATTTGCAATGGTGATGGGCAGGTTGACAGACGAGATTAGACAGGAGTCTATGTTTGCTGATGACATTGTGATCTGTAACGAGTGTAGCAAGCAGGATGGGGAGACCCTGGAGAGAAGGAGATATGCTCTAGAGAGGAGAGGAATGAAGGTCATTAGGAATAAGACAGAATACATGTGTGTAAATGAGGGAGGTCATTTGAATGGTGAGGATTCAGGGAGTAGAGTTGGCAAAGGTGGATGAGTTTAAATACTTGGGATCAACAGTACAGAGTAACGGGGATTGTGGAAGAGAAGTGAAAAAGAGAGTGCAGACAGGGTGGAATGGGTGGAGAAGAGTGTCAGAAGTAATTTGTGACAGACGGGTATCAGCAAGAGTAAAAGGGAATGTCTACAGGATGTTAGTGAAACCAGCTATGTTATATGGGTTGGAGACGGTGGCACTGACCAGAAAGCAGGTGACAGAGCTGGACGTGGCAGAGTTAAAGATGCTAAGATTTGCATTGGGTGTGACAAGGATGGACAGGATTAGAAATGAGGACATTAGAGGGTCAGCTCAAGTTGGACGGTTGGGAGACAAAGTCAGAGAGGCGAGATTGTGTTGGTTTGGACATGTGCAGAGGAGGGATGCTGGGTATATTGGGAGAAGAATGCTAAGGATAGAACTGCCAGGGAAGAGGAAAAGAGGAAGGCCTAAGAGAAGGTTTCTAGATGTGGTGAGAGAGGACATGCAGGTGATGGGTGTAACAGAACAAGATACAAAGGACAGAAAGATATGGAAAAAGATGATCCGCTGTGGTGATCCCTAACGGGAGCAGCCAAAAGAAGAAGAAGAAGATTCCAGTAATGTAAACTGCACACAAATAGTGACAGAGCCCGGATTTCTCCTCACACAGTCTCTTCGTAGACACTGTGGCACTGTGCCATTCTTTTAGTGCAGATAAAGCAATTTGCAAGTATTTTTACCTTTATCTTTTAATCAGCTTTCTTTTTAAATACTTAAAATGCTCAAAGTTACGGGAAAAAATGTAGTCTGCCAAAATGCATCTAATCAGCAGGTAAATCTGATTCTTTGGAGAATTTAATTAAAATTCACTCAAGACGATTACAAGTAAACTAGACCGTACAGATAAATGAGATTCCTCTAGCTTATAACTGAATTATTAATAACATTTTATGCTGTAGTATTTTAGGCCATATTATTTTCTTCCTTAAGTTTTAATGAATGACCTTTTACAGTATGTATATGTATAACTCCTCATATATCACTTTTTAAAAATTTCACATACGCGCATGTAAAAAGAAAAGAAAGTCTTGTTGTATTTGTCCAATGGCTGGAATGTTCCTTTGATCATCTGGCACTGAATAATCTTACAGAAAAATGGCTTATGCCCTCTCTACGAATGTTTTACAATCCCTATTGTTATGATGTTTGATCTTTTCTAAAATATTGCTAACCACTTGGAATGGTTTGGCATCCAATTCTGGTTTGGTTCTTCCCTACCACTCAATGCTGCCACCGCAAATGCCAACTCCTAGCAACAAACTAAAAAGTGGATAGATGGGTACATTGAAACAGTGACCAGGGTGGGAATTAAACTTAAATCCGCAGCCTAGGAACATGCAGAGCTGTAACTGGAGGAAGGTAAATGATGTACCCTATCAGGAGAAAAACAGCTAAAAGACGAGGGAGAGATGAAACAGAATAGCCAGCCCTGCGTGATGGACCCTTTGAAACTGAGTTATGCAGGGTGGGTCCTTCTTACAGGAGGGGAGCTCTCTGGTCAGCACACGGGCAGAGCAGGTAACAGAAGGATGGAGCTTCTATCTGCAAGGACTGACGTGTGAAAAGATGAGCAGGCTACAGCATAATCAAAGAGAATTGCTTATAATATTTAAAAGATTTCGTATATTGCCTGTCCTAATTTATACAATTTACCACTTTATTGCAGTGTATATTACGTTTCATAATCCAAATATGAAAATCTGACTTGCTGTTGCCTCTCCTTTGCACCTGTTGTCACTTTCATTTACACCAAAGCAGGTGAAGTTGATTCACAATCGCTTGTGCTTCCTAACTAGACAGGTTGATATCCCTGAAGCTTCATTGACTTACTTGGAATGATTAAATGTTCCCTTCATTTCTTTTGAGCAGTGTTCACCTATTATATTGCACCTCTGATATCCTATCTGTTATATGAATTGGTGCCTTTCATTTCTATATAATTTCTATTCAGATAGAGGGTCTTTCATGTCTATCTGTTCCTTTATTGTACCTTTCATGTTAACTTATCTGTCCATTCATCTATTTCATTATTGTTATCTAATGCCAGTTATACACATCTATCCATTATTATACAACACCCTTCATATCAATCTATTAATCTGTCCATTTGTTATCTGGTGGCATTCATATACTGTACATTTATTGATTGCAACAGTACATGATACTTTTCATATTTATCTGTCTAACTAATTTTTTTTCAGTTTATCTATCTATCTATCTATCTATCTATCTATCTATCTATCTATCTATTATATAGTGCCTTTCATATCTATCTATCTATCTATCTATCTATCTATCTATCTATCTATCTATCTATATAGTGCATTTCATATGTATCTATATATCTATTATATAGTACTTTTCACATCTATCTATCTATCTATCTATCTATCTATCTATCTATCTATCTATCTATCTATCTATCTATCTATCTATCTATCTATCTGTTACATAGCATATCTATCCTTCTTTCACTTTCACTATCCATTAAACATTCTCAAGCCCATGTTCTCCAGTTCTTCATCACAAGAGTCTGTCCTAGCAGTATGCAGAAACCAACCTTGAACAGAGTCCTGAGTATCACAGGGACTAGAAATATTTTCTCTTTTCAAATTACATTTTATTATTATGTCTCAAAGTCATCTCTTGGCAGTAAATATGTAATTTTCTACCATATAATATATGGACATGTTGTTACTTTACTTAAATTCTTGTCAGACAAAATGAGAGAGTGCTGCATACATAAGCATTTATTTTAAAAAAGAGCTCCTAGCTACAGTATAAGCCTCTGAGTCTCCAGGGTTTTTGGTTACATCTTTATTTTATGACTCTTTTCAAAGGGGTTTCTGAAGGTGAGTGTCTCTTTACAAACTGCAAAAAGGGGAGACTAATTAACCTCATTGATATGCAAAACACCACCAGCAACTTAAAATATGTGAAAGCCCACCGAATGTCATGCATATGAGAAAGGGCGAAATAATGATGAAAAGCAATGCAATGTGGCCCGTGACGTGAATTCTTAGTTTGACAGCAGTGGTGTCCTTTGTGCATGAGGGGATTTTGCTTACTCATTGTCTATGTTCTGGAATTGTGGGAATGAATGCATGTTTGTAAATCACCTCTCCTGTTTACAGTTTCATCCACACACTATTTGCTGTTGCTGCTTTATCTGGTACAGGGACAAGAATGGCTGGAGCCTATCCTGGCAGCACCAGACCAATGTATGCATTTGGCAAGCATCTCCGATTTACTTGTAGGAATTGCACTAAAAGTCTAACTAGGATAACATTTTGTCCTTCCTAAGAAGAGTCCTACACCCAAACCCAGCAAGGAGTAGGAGGTCATGTTTAAGATGATGTCATAATTTCATGGCACCCAGAGCCACAAAGTAGTCGTCATGAAGGCACTTTTTTTAGTTTTCGAATACTAAAACAAAGGCTTCACCACAAAGTTAATAAATAAAGAGGTGAAAGAAGAAGAAGAATGAAAACATAATAAGGAAGAATACAGTGGTAAGCTCAAAGTAATCGTTACCACTTCTCAACCACATTGAGGATAATACTATAAGGAAATGGAGAGACCGAGGCACACACACCAAATGAGAGTTAAACTCAATAACAGGCACGTTTCTATAGCAATGGATGATCCACAGGCATACATGGAGAAGAATGACCCTTCTTGTTGTTATGGTATAAAGTGACACCTATACTGAAACTAGCCACAGCCATTTCTGAAGTCACATTCAAACTTCCAGTGTTCCCAATCATCTTCCAGACTCACGGGCCATGTCCTCCCTCATCTTCTATGAACCTCTATTTATCCAATGCTCTGGGAGTCTCTGCCTGCTCTCTTGAACCTTCCTGGCCTGGTAAAGTGTGTCATGAATGTTCCAGGATTTATTTATGTGCAATGTGTGCCAAAAGTGCTATATCCGAGTAAATAAAGGTTATTATTATTATTATTATTATTATTAGTAGTAGTAGTAGTATTACAACAATATTTGCCCTAACAATATTCATAACTTAGTGACTTCCATATTTCCCCTGACATGAGCATTGGCAGCTGCTGCATATTAAACAGGAGCTTATGCCTTTCTTGTCCTTTCATGTGATTGCAATAATTTTGCCTTTCTGCCACGCATCTACATGTACCACAATGAATGCTTACGTGGCCGAATTCACCAGGCCTATCATGACAGTTCAGTCGTAGTGCCACATGTAACAGTTTCACTATCTGTGTCAGTTTCTGATGACCAATTCACATTGTCTTCACTATCGCTGGATTCACCTAATGGTTCAGTGTCAGTTTGTTACAAAACTGGCTTTACAGCTTCTCTTTTACATGCCAGTTGAATATACCTCCCCACTTATGAATATTGATTCGTTACCTTATAGTGGTAAAATGTATAGACATAATCATGTTTTTTTGCAGCATGATGACATTTTATCTACAAGATGGCAGCAGAAAACTATCTCAAGACTTATTTGGGCTTAACACTCTACATTGGATCAAAACAATTTAGCCCAAGACATGTTCACGGTGAACTGCTTTTACATAGAACTCCTCACTAAAGAAAGGCTCAGGGTTAATGCCAAAGAAATAATTACAAAATGGTTATTTCTGCCATGATCGTTTTGTTGTTGTTGTGGTGGTGATGTAATTGCTGTCTTGGGTCTGCCATAGTACTTTTAGCAGACCTGCCTTTCACTAGTTCATCTCTCAGCATTCAACTAACACTTTCCAGTGAACAGTATGTTTCATAGCTAGTTTAACAAGAGTATGTATTGCTTTCTATATTTACAATTGTCGTTTAAGTTCACCCTTCTGCAATGGTCTGAGTTGGCTCCTTGTCAGCATGAACTCAGAGCCATCGATAATGTAACCAAGGTTGAGCCAGGCAAATGAGGACACAAAGTTAAGAGATAGGTGCAAAGTACATTAGTGCTTTTATTCCCAAAACAGTGCCAACCAATGCAGTGCATTCAATAAATAAATAATCCATATAAACAGGTGATCTTCCATGACAGCTAAAAGTCACAATCAAATCTTATAAAAATGTATGCAGAAATTGGGCTTCTCTTTTACTTATCCCTTCCTATCTGTCTGCCCAGCTCACCCTGCTCAGGTCTTACAGCCAACAGAGACACTAGCATCCGTGGTTTCATCCTCAGGCTCTCGCCATGGCTGCCTCTGGCGGTGTCTGCTGTGATGCTCAGAGCCAGACCCTCCATCTTCCTCACACCCTTCAGGGTCCTACTAGGCCCCAAAAGTGCTCTTCTTTAATCCTTCACTTCTTATACTGCTCAGCAGAGGACGATCCACTCCAGAGCATCAATCATTTGGTCCACCACGGTGCCACCGACCACCTGCTTCCCATCACTGCACTGGCTTGATCTACCTGATTCTGCCTCATTCCTCATCCCTTTCTTTCTTGATTTTCCTATCCTGTACTTTTTTATCCCTGTGCATTTGTGGCGTCTCAGTTACCCCAAGTGGGACTCGGGTTAGCCTGATTTTTTTGCAAGTACAGTGGAACCTCGGTTCATGAACATCTCTGAACACGTACAAATCGGGTTACGATCAAAATGGTAGCCAAACTTTTGCATCTGTTCACGACCACACACTCAGTTGACGAACAAGCCAGTTTCCCTTCCAGTTCATACGTGCCGGTGATTTACGCACGTGCTCAGTCTCTCCCTGTACTGTACATTTTTCTCAGTGCATTACGCAGAGGGACTCTCCCTCAAAACTGTAACCTCCTTTCACCCCAGCTTCCTCCTGTGGTATAGCGGGTCCACAGCTCCCGTCAAAAAGGCCAGTTTTAATAAATAATCACCGCACTCGCGGCTTAGCAAGGGAGCATGGTGGTGTGTGACCGAAGCGGTTCCTGGGGGAGCTAGTGATGTGAGCGTTTCTCACTTAAGTGCACAGTTGAGAAGCGGTTCACATCCGTAATTGTTCCCTGGAGCTGCTGATTGCCACGACTACCACGCCTCTTCATAAATAGAAGCGCGAGTCAGAAAAAAGAAGAGAACAGGAAAGAACAGGAGGTTGCAGGAGAAGGCAGGAAGCAGGAGGAGAAAGCCGGTGCAGAAGAGAGAGAGAGAGAGAGAGAGCAAGAGGAAGAGAGAGCGAGAGCGCGAGAGAGAGAGTGTGAGTGTGAGAGCGCGAGAGAAAGAGAGAGAGAACGCAAGAGAGAGAGAGAGCGAGCGAGCGAGAGAGAGCGCAAGAGAGAGAGAGAGAGAGCAAGAGAGAGAGCACATGAGAGAGAGAAAGCGCTAGAAAGAGAGAGAGAGTGTGAGCGCATGAGAGAGAGAGTGCAAGAGCAAGAGAGAGAGAGAGAGAGATAGCACACGAGACAGAGAGCAAGCGAGAGAGAGCGAGCGAGAGAGAGCGCATGAGAGAGAGAGAGAGCGCATGAGAGAGAGAGAGAGCAA
The DNA here is from genome assembly GCF_016835505.1 of Polypterus senegalus. Taxonomy (NCBI): domain Eukaryota; kingdom Metazoa; phylum Chordata; class Cladistia; order Polypteriformes; family Polypteridae; genus Polypterus; species Polypterus senegalus. The sequence goes on from NC_053155.1 coordinate 33,952,857, forward strand.
GTGCAGGCTTGTGTGCAGCTGAGAGCAAGCGAGCTGCTGAGCAGGGAGCCGGGGTGTTTGTCTCCGTGTTATTCAATGTTTTTACATTTAATTTACTATTACACTGTGCATTCTATGGTATAATTAACTATTTTTGTGCTTAAAAATCTTTAAAGAAAATATATTTACATACAGTTCATACAGTCTGGAATGGATTAATTGTATTACATACAGTTCTATGGGGGAAATTACTTTGGGTCACGACCAAATCGAGTTACGACCAGAGTTTTGGACCGAATTATGGTTGTGACCCGAGGTTGCACTGTACAGTATTAAGCTTGAATTATGCTCGGGACAGTATTCTGCTGCCATCTAGTGGACTCAATAACTTCATGCTGCAAAAAACTCATCAATATTCATGAGTAGGGGTGGAGCCTTCAACTAAAAAACACAATGCTGTGTAAATGAAAATGTGTAAAGTCAGTTTTAAACAAACTGAAACTGGACTGTTAGTTAAATCAAGCAATAGCGATGACAATGTGAATTGGTCATTAGACATTGATATGAACTGCTGTGATATGCCTGTTGACTTTAATCACATGAAGCTCCAACTTCTGCAAATAGCTGCATGGCACAAAAGCAAAATGATTGAGATAAAGTAGAAGGACAAGGAAGAGGTTAGCCCCCTACGTGCTGCTCACAAAACAGTAACTATAAATATGTCAGGGGAAATGTCAAAGTCACTAAGCTTTGTATTGTGCAAATCAGGCATTGACATTCTACCATCTCATGCGGAAACAACAGAAAAAATAAGAAAAGTGCACGAAGAAATGTGCTTCTAGTGTTCTGATTGGAAAACTGGGCTGTGAGTTGGTGACTGTTTCAAAATATTTCACACGAGGGATGCGGTAAACATAACGCTAAAGTGGCTACTTCAATTTAGGGTCACAGGAAACTGGAGCCGTTCCCAGTGAAAAGGAAGAAAGAGTCCTGGACAGACAGCCAGTCCATCACATAGTCATCATTCACACTGGCCAGTCTGGAGTCACTGATTAATTTTGTTAATGTTGGAGGAAAACCAGAGTGCCCATGCAGACATTGAAGAAATGCGCACACTGCACTCAAACCCAAAGCAGTGGGTCCATAAGGCAGCAGTGTTAACTGCTGTGCCACTCTTAGCAGTCCTTAGACATCCTATTCATCAGTGCAGATGTGTATCTGTATCGTTGTGACCATTCTCTGTTTGATCTGTGATCACAGGTACAAGGATGGACAGCGTCCGCTATGTTGGAATATGGTTTACACCGTGAAGGGTGACCAGACAATCCAATCAGGAAAGAGCATTGTAATAAGCAGAGATGATGCTTAAGAAACTGTACAATCCACAGCTGCTACGACCCTCCGGCACCTAATAATTAAACTGTCCCTGCTCTTTACCCCAAATCTCCTGCTGCAGATACTGGGAGGACAACACTAACCTGGTCTTGAATATCTGCTCCACTTCCATACATTGTCCAGTTTTGTAATGCTATTTGTAATACAGAATAGACAGACGTCTATGTGTTTATTAAGTCGTGCTTGGCTGACAGTAATCAATGAGAAAAACATCAGGAAGAATTCAGTAACAAATTGCAATCGACCACAATTCAAATAAATCACTAAATAATGATAATGAAAACACCCTAGATGGAAAATGACAGAGTAGCACCATAAATTAAAGCTTCTGCTGCTGTGGATGGCTAATTTAAATACTATGGAGTCTATCCAAGTGCAGCCAGCTCTGATAGAGAGATCTTTATCATATTAACCGATGGTGCCTTTGTCTCAAGGGTCAGTAAATCAGGACTTGTTTGATATACTGTAGTTGCCTTTATTGTGAACTTCTTCACAGAGCAATATGTATTATCATTATAATTTATAGGCAGCGGCACAGTGGGCAGTGCAGTGGCTTTACGGGTCAGACATTCTTGGTTCAATGGCTGTGGCCAGATATCTGTGTGAGGCGTAGGTCCTCCCAAATGCCTGGAGACATGGAGGATAGATTAACTGGTGACTCTAATCTGATTCCATTGTGGATGTGTGAAGGCCCTTTAATGGATTGGTTTCCTGTTCAGGATTGCTTACTGCCTTGAACCCAAAACTGTTGGGCTTGGCTTCTGTCCCCCTGCTCACCTGAATTGGATTAAGTGGTGTATTGCTGTGAAGAAATAGTGCCTTTTACACTGGGTTTAATCAAATTTATACGACTTCATTTGTGTGAATATAAGGACTATTATAGGACTAGCTGTGCAACCTCTTTAAGATGGGTTGAGATCTAAGAAATCAAGTCTGACATTAGAGCAATCTAGAAGATAACAGACTATCCAGTTTAACAAAGCTTGCCAATCCAACCATCCATCCATTTTCCAACCCACTGAATCCGAACACAGGGTCACGGGGGTCTGCTGGAGCCAACCCACCGCAGGACACACACAAACACACCCACCCCAATTTAGAATCGCCAATCCACCTAACCTGCAAGTCTTTGGACTGTGGGAGGAAACTGGAGCGCCCGGAGGAAACCCACGCAAACACGGGGAGAACATGCAAACTCCACGCAGGGAGGACCCGGGAAGCGAACCCAGGTCTCCTAACTGCGAGGCAGCAGCGCTACCCACTGCGCCACCGTGCCGCCCAAGCTTGCCAATCCTGTCCACTTAATTCTTCTAAAATAACATCAAGTCGAGTCCCTAAACGTCTACTGTCTACCACACCATGTGGTCTCTTATTAAATGTGTCTATGTATCTCTGTGTGAATTAAAACCTCCTAATGTTTGTCCAAAATTTACCCTTAACAAGTTTCCAACTGTGTCCCCGTATTCTTGATGAACTCATTTTAAAATAACTGTCTCGATTCACTGTACTAATTCCCTTCATAATTTTAAACACTTCAATCATGTCACCTCTTAGTCTTCTTTTGCTTAAACTGTATAGGCTCACCTCTTTTAATCTTATCTTATAACTCATCCCCTGTAACCCTGAATCTGTCTAGTCGCTCTTCTCTGGACCTTTTCTAGTGCTGCTATGTCCTTTTTTTAGCCTAAACTGCACCCAGGACTCCAGATGAGGCCTCACCAATGTGTTATAAAGCCTGAGCAGACCCTCCTGTGACTTGTACTCCACACATCAAGGCGCTATATAACCTGACATTCTGTTAGCCTTCTTAATGGCTTCTGAACACTGTCTTGAAGTTGATAGTGACGAGTCCACTATAATTCCTAGATCCCTTTCATAAGGTGTACCTTCAATTGTCGGATTTAGACCTCAGCATTAATTTTTGCAGTACACCATGCAATCCATATTGCTCTATTATGTGCCATTTTTTATGGGATTCATAAAAGCAGAGTTAATCTCTGCAATGTGCCATTTATCGGAATGACAAATGCAAAGCATTTTATTACCAGTAATGTTTGTGATGCACCATATTTTTGAATGGCTGAGACATAGCAATCGAACAGACACACAGACGTTTATTTATAATTTAGGTAAGATACAGCTAATATTATGTGGATAGTGTGCATTAAAACAGAGGTTTGGCAGGCAAGTGCCCTTTTGGACCGAAGGTAATACATGACAATGTCTCATGGGATATTTTTCAAGACAGAGTGGATTCTGTGATGCCTGTAAACAAACTGAAGAATGCTGGGGGACAAGCAAACGTAAAACCAAATACTAAGATCTTGTTATAATTAGTGGGTGTGACGATGTGGGTTCTGGCTCCACGCTCCCATCACTATTTGGAAGCCCTTGAACCCAACACCATCGTTAATGTCACCGATGAGCTAGTCAGTGTAGGCAATAACTGGGCAAGGGGATGGTACAACGTGCAAAAGTGCTTTTATTAAAATGAATTCAAAACAGTGTTCAATAAATAGTGCAGTTCAAAATTCAATAAATAATCCATAAGAAAAACGTGGAGGTTAAAACAAACAACAATAGAAAAAAAAAACAATCCTTTAAAACCAGAGGTAAAATGTTCGTTCAGGAAGCAGTTTTTTTTTTAAAACAACAACAACAACAAGCCTGGTACATCTTTCCTGTTGGCGTTAGCGTCTCACCTGCTTATCCCGTTTGGGCTTTCTGCAGCTGCCCTCTTCTTTGCACTTTCGCGAGACTGGAGACCTCCCGATTCCTGGCTTTGGTCTGGCTCTCATCCCAGCCTCGGAGACTTGGCTTCCCTGACAACCAGGACGCTCATGTCAGGGAGTTTACCACCTAAGCCTCCCGACTCCTGCAGCCTTCTCGGCCTTACACGGCCAGCCATCCTTCTCTGGTTACTCCCGCTACCTGGTCGCTCAGCGGGAGCAACAACCAACTCTAACTCCTGGGTGTAGGCCTAACACCCAGGTCCTCGCAGCTGCACTCGTTCGCTCGCTCACCACACGCTTCGCGTGTCTGTCTCTCTCTTGCACCGCCCGCTTCTTCGCTTCCTGTAACCTCCATTCTCTTCCTTTCCTCTCTCGTTCTTTCTTATCTCCCCTTAACCGACTCGCACTTCTTTTTTATAATGCGAGGGGCCATGGCAGCTGTAACAAATTAGCCACGGGAATAATCACGGATGTGGGCAGTTCCTCACCTGTGCACTTGGCAAGAAACGCCCACACCGCAGAACCTTCCATGGCTTGCTATGGCCCAACGCCCCCTCGCTAAGCCACCGCGAGAGCGTGATTATTTATTTAAAATAAGCCCTTACTGAGAATGCTGTGGACCCGCTATACCACAGTGGGGTGAATAAGATTTAAGCTTAGATAAACTTACCAGAAAGGCGTATGTGCATAAGAAGGTGTGAAAAAGATGCCTGAGACCTTGTAGTCAACATTTTGAATTGAGTTAAAAGTAGCTTCACTGACAAGTAACATGACCATTGGAAATTATCAGTTATAAAATTTCAGCTGATGCAACAATTGCTAATTCTTGCGTGATGAGCTACTTGAGAGTCCAACAGAAGCATTGTTTGGTATGAGAGAGAAAGAGAGAGAGAGAGAGAGAGTTTAGGAGATATGTGAGAGAGACACTTTAAAAGACACAATGAAACATCATGCTGTCAGGGGACGAATGTCACAGAGTCTTACAAAATGAAAATAAGCCCCAAAAGAGACTTGTATTATGAGGAGAAATGCTGCACAATGGCATACAGTGGATTCACTGTAACAGAGTACACGAACGGGGGACCCCAAAAATGCCAACAGACAGAAATAATATAACAAGAAGAACATAGTGAACAAGTCTCCAAAAGAACCAGCAGAATCAAACCCAAACTGAAGGACCTGAGCTGTCATGGAAGGCTGTCAAAGGTGAATCCTAAACCCTGTTAGATTAGCATGATCAAGTCAAGTCAAGTTGGGGAGAATGCACTGGTACAGTGCGTTGCCGTACCCACTACACATCGAAACAGCTTAGAATACTGGTTGGCAACCCCCCAGGCAGACACGCGCTCCAGTCCTACCCTCCGGAAATGACCCTCTATCTGCCACAGCCAGGTGTTACGTGGGTAACCCCTTGGCCTGGTACAGCCATTTGGGTTACCAACAATGAGGATCTTATGAGCCGGATCACTCTCAGGGAAGCCACATGGCCGTAGTGCCGTAACTGACGCTCCCTCACAATGCAGGTAATGTGCCTCATTCGGGACTCCATGAGCAACAACAAAGTCAAACCAACGGTACCCAAGGATTCTCCAAAGAGGCACAGTGCCAAAGGAGTCCATTCTTCATCTCAGGTCACCGGATAACTCCATGTCTCACAACCATATAGCAAAACAGAAAGCACCAGGACTCTAAAGACTTGGACCTTCGTCATTTTGCATAGATATTGGGAGTGCCACACACCCCTTTCCAGCAACCTCATAACCCTTCATGCTCTCCCAATCTGTCTATTGACTTCATAATATCAAGAGTCACCAGAGACATGAATGTCACTGCCGAGGTAAGTAAACCTCTCAACAAGGTCAACACTCTTTCCGCAAACTGACACACTACTGATGGCTGTGCCCAAGAGGTCATTAGAGACCTGGATCTTTGGTTTTTATCCAGGACACTCGCAACCCCAGACACTCAGACTCCTTGTTCAGTCTCTTGAAAGCTCCGATCCGAGTCTCCTTTTAACTCACATAACATCACATAGTCATTGACACTGGCAAAGTCAGTGAATCTTTCTTCACCAACAGATGCCCCATGACTTTGCCCAACACCCAATCCATGCAAGCATTGAACAGAGTAGGAGCAACAACACACCCCTGATAACTCCCAGAATCAACTGGGAAAAAACACAGAGGTTCTGCCTCCACTCTGCACAGCACTCAGTACTAGTACCAGTGTACAGGCCGGCCATGATATCCAGCAACTTTGAGGGCATCCTGCAAAGTCAACTGAATCAACTGCTTTGCGAAAATCAACAAAAGCTGCAAAGAAATTCTGCCGATATTTACATTTGTGCTCCATGAGACCCCTCAGCATCAGGATGCGGTTTATGGTAGACCTAGGCGTAAAACCAGACTGCTCCAGTCACTGGTAGGTGAGCAAGTGATCACAGATCCTATTGAACAAGACCCTGGCAAAGACCTTACCTGGCACCAAGAGCAGTTTTATCCCCCTATAGTTGCCATAATCCAGGCAGTCAACCTTCCCTTTCCAGATAGGGATGACAAGTCCCATTTTCCAGTAAGATGGGATGATGCATGTCTCTCAAGTGGAAGCAAAGATTGGTTGCAATGCCAGAAGGACAGCCTTACCACCACAGATCCCTGCAGCCTTTCCTTCCCTCAATCTCAGTGACACTGAGTGGTTCACAACTAACTGGAGGATCAGACTCAAGAACCATCAACACATAAATATACAACTATCACACATGAGGATACAGATTTGTTCAAATACATCAAAAACACAAAAGTACAAATTAATTAATTGAAAGCAACAATATCTGTCCATCAGTTAATTGTAGAGCCACAGCCAGATTGTAGAAAAGTAATCAGTGACAAGCCAGGCACAGTCACGCTCCTGGAGACCTCAATCAACAAGCCACATTCCCCCATTGGCCATTCTACATTGGAGTCAGCTCTGGGCTGGCCAATCTGATGATAGGACCCTCCTACCCGATATTCCAGCACATCAATAGTTGCAGGAAAAGACTAACATCATTGCCAATAAATAAACTCAACTGGGATTCAATTTCCACAGAGGGAAGAGCAAGGTCCTGAGGGTGAATGCTGCCAACAGAACCCCATTATGCTAGGAAAAGAAGCACTAGAGCAGGTGGAGAGCCTTACCTACCTAGACGCCATTGTTGTCAAACAGCAGGTGACAGATGCTGACATCAAAGTCAGGATTGGCAAAGCAAGGTAACATTTCCTTCAACTAAGGAACATTTGTGGCTTCAGGAGCCTGTCTATTGCAAGGGAGATCAGCTTCTTCAATTCCAATGTTCCAATGTTACATCAATCCTGCACTACAGAGATTAGACATAGAGGACCACTGTTACCACCACTAAGAAAATCCCAACCTTTATCAATACATGTCAAGATACACTGGCCTGATACAATCAGCAACAAAGAACTGTGGCCATGAACAAGACAAAAGCCAGTGAAGGAAGAGATTCTCTGGCAACAATGGAGGTGGCTAGGTCGCACCCTCCAGCAATCAGCTTCTAATATCACCAGATAAGCCATTACATGTAATCACCAGGAGAAGAGAAAAAGAGGCCAACCAAGAAACTCTGACATGGAGGCAGACGCTAAGAGGATGGGGTACACCTTGCGGCAGTTGGAGCGACCGGCTCAAGACTAAAATGCCTGGAGAAATGTTGGCAGTCTATGCCCCAGAAAAGAGGGACGATAAAGTCTGAGAGAAAGAGTTAGAGCTCCTGTAAAGACCACGCAGGTTTGGTTCGATTTGCCATTTCACCTATTTAACATATCTTTCAGAATATGAAACCAAAAAAAAAACAAGGACACGAGAACAACATGAAAACTCCACATGGTACAGCATTTGAACCTGGGACGATGGGTCATTACAGTAGCTGTAGTAGCCATTCTGCCATCTCTTTCACACATCTTTAATGGACTTCTCTTGTGATCTCCAGAAAATAAAAAGATGGAAACATATCATTGAAATAAGTACGACTACGCATTACAGCAGGGAATTTCTGTCAGTCGCTCGATGCTTGAAATTTATGCTGGCAATTTAGCCATCAGTTTCTACAAAATAAGATAAAATAAGACACAAAAAAATTGTGCCAGTGAATTCCTGTAAATATAATTCAAGCTGTATGAAATATTTTTGTTTTATATTCTCCCCTAATTACTTTTTGATGGATTCTTTTCCTTAAGGCTACAGGGCCATTGAAATGAATCTTTTATGATCATCTAATATTTTTAAAAATGCAAAGCAGTGTATGATTATTAATTAAGTGACTGGAAAGCCCTGAGGAATGTTTCCACATTTGACTACTCATTTCACGTGGAGTTCACGGGACTATTGTGCATGTGGAGGTCTTTCTGGAGTCTCCTGTTTTCCTCATAATATACTGTACATGTAGATGCCCAGTCAGTGAGCTAACGCGTGCTAGCCAAACATGAGTGTGTGTGGGTATGTGTATAGATAATGTCTGGTGCTGGACCGGTTTCCCATCCCATTTAAGTTCCAGCAATGCAGCTAAGATGGTCTCTACCCCTGTGACCCTAAACTGGTTTGAATGGTTTAATAAATGTATAAATACCATCAGAAAGTATTCAGACACCTTCAATCTTTTTTTGGATTATTCAATTTTGTAGCCTTGTGCTAAAAATCATTTCAATATATTTCTTCTTCACATTAACTAACTCTCAATACCGCGAAAGCAAGATTTTTGATTTTTTTGCAAACGCATGAAAACAAAAAATGAAATATCACATTGACACAAGTATTCAGACCCACTGCTATGACACGTTAAATTTGGCTCAGGTGCATTCTGTTCAATTGATCACCACTGAGATGTTTCTACAGCTTAATTAGGAAAGACACACATTTCTCTACAGAAGGTCTGACAGTTGACAACGCACAGTTGACAGTGTTTTTGGGACAGCTTAGCTGTTAGCTAAACAAACAGGCTTAATGGACTGAATTGTCTCCTCTCATTTGTCAGATTTCTTACGTTTGTATGTTCTTAAACAAAAGCTAAGCCATGAAGTTGAAGGAATTGCCTGTAACGCTAAAAAAGATATCTTAAGATGAATTCAGAAGTTTCCAAGAATATAGTGGCCTCCATAATTCTTAAATAGAAGAGCTATGGAACAACAACAACTCTTCCTTCTCTCCAGGCAATCTTTCTTCCTGGTTTACCACATTGAATCCAGCACAGATATCCCTGGACCGCTTTCTCTTCTCCCCATCTTAGCAATAAAACTGAAATCTCATGCCAACAATTAAGGGCTTTTAGTTTTCTATATGTTGTGTTTAGTGAAAAACTTTTGGATCACTGCCCCACATGGCACTCGTACGCTCTCATCTTCAACAGTTATGCTTTATGTATAGGTGGTCGTCCCATTTCATTTCCCTCATGGGTGTTCCTAGGCATTTCAGCTCTTGACAACATTTTTGATGATGCTGAGGTCCAAATTTGGTATTTCTTCCTCCACTTCTTTCTTTTACTTACTAAGGTTGGTTCTCAAAATCATGCCGTGGGTTTGTTTTTCAGTGGCAGGAATTGGGAGACAATACAGCATTGGGTGAAAAGTGAATGGAGCAAAGTACAGAGATGTCTTTAATAAAATCTGTTCAAGAGCCCTATGACCCTCAGATTTGGAAGAAGATTCGCCTTCTGAAAGGACCCTGACCATAAGCACAAAGCAAAGACAACACAACTCTGTGAGTGGCCTTGAGTTGCCAATTCCACCCTGTCTCAGACTAAGAAGTCAAGAAAATGGATGGATGGACCTAACCGAACTTAAAATATTGATGCACAACTACAGCACTAGAAACCATTTTAGAGTTATATAAACCCTAAATGTTCAATAGTCTTTAGAAAAATAAAAGTTGGCAACAGCACTGACACCACATTATCGGTATGCCTTTCAGAAATGAGATTATGAAATAGCTGCAGTGTATGAAATCTCTTTCACATTTAAAGATGTTCTGTCTTCCAAATGGTATGTGACAGCAAATGGCCTCTGCCAGGTTAACATAAGAAAGCTTGAGTGATTCACCATTTTATTTTATGTAAAGCTGTCCTCTTTAATATCCACAAATTATAACAGTCCTGGAGGCAGTTCCAAGCATCTAGGATTACACCACCAATGGTTGGCAAAGTGAATCATCTCAGCAGAATGGCTTGAAATGCATGAAATTTTATTACTTGATAAATCATATTTACTATATAATATGAAATACACCTAATAAAATGAGTGAAAGAAGAATCTGTCACAAGACTGATCAAGAACTTGGTGCAGATGTTATGTTGACGTTGTACCGGACCACTGTGGTGAAGCAGGAGTTATAAGGATTCAGATGGAGCTTTTAGTTTTCTAGTCTGTCTACAGCCTAGTGGTTAGTGACTAAAAGCATGCGATCTTGAGTGAAAATGACTGAGCTGAGGCCCCTGCTCAGGGCTGATGAGCTCACTTTTTCTGACAGGGCGAAGAGTCAAAAATAAAGGGGGACCGGTGTTACTTCTGTTCGACAAGAGCCAGATGAGGAGTTAAAATGTCTCCTTGCAACAATCCATGAAAGAAGTTCAAGGCATGGCCCATTGGGAGCAGACAAAGGAGTAGAAACAGGAACAGATCCCATGCTGGAGGGATTATATTTCTCAGATGACCTGGAAGTGTCTGGTAGTTCACAAAGAGGAGTTGGAAGAAGTAACTGAGCATACAGTGGCCTAGTCAGGCTAATCAGCTTAGGATGTTGCTACCATTTTCCTCATCAGAATAAGCAGAGATGAAAGTGTGAAAGGTCCCCACTTTTACGTCCAACTTCTTACTACAGCGTTTCTGAACCTTTAAGTATTTGCGACCTGAGTTTTCATAACATTTTTAATCGCGCCCCCCCTAACATTTGTTTTAAATGTAGATGCATATTTTATTATACCTACTTAACTTTTATCGACATTTATCTAACTCTATATTTATTGTTCTAGTATCAGAATGTAGTTTAAGTTAATTTGTTTTGGTTTCAACAGATTTTTTTTCATATTTTTGATTCATCCATCCATCCATTTCCCAACCCGCTGAATCCGAACACAGGGTCACGGGGGTCTGTCAATCCCACCCAACACAGGGCACAAGGCAGGAACCAATCCTAGGCAAGGTGCCAACCCACCACAGTATTTTTGATTCTTGTTTTCTTTTGTTAACATCTTCACACCCCCCTTTTTGCTGCTTTGCTCCCCCCCTTAGGTGGTCCCGCCCCACAGGTTGAGAACCACTGTCTTACTATATGTTCTTATGTTTGCATAGACAGGAGCAGGAGCACAAACCATTTATCACACCTGAATGTACACTTTTACTATGAATATAAAGAAAATGGAAGATGGACTAGGAAATTGTCAGGATAGTTGATATATTATTGTGATTTGTAATTTCTTATTATTTTTTGTGAGTTCCTCTGAATTAAATGTATTTAAGCATTAATGTATTTAGGGGGGATTGAAACATTTTGAGATAGTAAGAATTTTTCAGCATTATGTCCTGATGAAATCTTTCTTTGTGTATGTGCTACAATGTTCTGAGTCCCACTATCAAGATGTGGCTTCTGGTGGACAGGGGGCAAGACTGAGGTCTTGACATCTGATATCAATGATGAAAAAGGTTAAAAAGTTGACACTATTAGCCATTTCTCATTTGAATTTTGGGGGTAAATCCTTGTATTAGTGTTCAAATTACTTCCTGGTTTTAGAAATTACCTCTTGTTATCCTTAAATTTTGGTGAGTGATATAAACTTGATAATAGATCAGTCTGACTTTTGGGTAAAGTCAGACTGATCTATTATCAAGTTTATAACTTAACTGTCTTCTGATCCTTACCATTAAATACTCTTGCTGTCTCTTTCTGAGTCAGATCATATGTTAAAGATGGCCTCTAGGTATACTGACTGGCAGAGCTGAAACTACATAGTGACATCTGTGGATGGGCTCAGGCCTAACTCCGGGAAGGCAAAATAATGTGTCATAAAGTCAAAACGTAATCCAAAAATTAAAGTCAAGTAAAAGACATGCAAAGATTTCTAAACCGTAATTTAGCATTAGAACAAACACCACAAAAGTCTATTAGCATGAATCCAGATTCTTGGGTAGTTACCGTCAGTGCAACTCCGGTGAAAATATCATCTCCTTGATGATATCTCCTTGTTTGGCTGTGCTAGTGAGTTAGTAAAGAAGATTTGTAGAGTAATTGGGAGAAAAGGAGTAGTTGAGATCAAAAATAACGGACAAAACCACAAAACTGGCCACAATACAGTGGTAACTCGGTATACATCCTTAATCCATTCCAGATCCTTTGACTTATACCAAACAGGACGTATAACAAATGAATTTTTCCCATAAGAAATAAAGGGAAAATGATTAATCTGTTCCCATGAAAAAAAAATCCCATTGTTATTGGCGTATTATACATTGATGGGGTTGTATAAAATAATTTAAACACTGCTTAATACTAAAATACATAAATACAAAAACAATTAGATGAAATAAATGAAATGTAAATGTAATCTCACTTTACTTTTTAATAACGTCTTTGTTTCTCACAATCGTAGATACCGTCGTTCTCAGCATACAGTATGCAACAGCTAAGTCTCAGATACGCATGCCACCTTCATACTTTTCAACAATCAATTAAAATTTACGCGAAAAAACACAAAATCACGTGAAAATCCACAGAGAGTTATAGCGCGGGTTGTTCACTGAATGCTAGCAACTGACGTACTGACGCTTGTGGGCAGTCGTGGCTTTGTCTCGAGAGAGGTTAACAAGGGTAGCACGTGAGTCAAATTCCAAACAAAGGTCGTATACCAAGCAAAATTTTTCACGTCCAAACAGGACGTATACCAAGTTGGACTTATTCAAAAGCGGACGTATACCAAGGTACCACTGTATTACCAAAACCCGAAACAGGAGACTAAACTGAGATGAAAAAGTACAGGACACAAATCAAAAACCAAAATAGGACTAAGAATAAGAAAAGTTTTCTAAAGCAAAAAAGGTGTTTTGAATCTGCAAAATTGGATAGGGAATTGATCCCAAGGAAGACCATTTAAACCCATTGCATCAGTAGGTAAATGTCACGACCCCTGAGGACAAACGCCTCTGGCAACATAGGATCTGTCCTAATCACTTGATAACAAAAAAAGCGATGAATATGAATAATTCAAAATGGCGGAGAAAATGGCTCTAATGCAAGCAAAGTAAACACTAAATCAAAAAACATTTTGAGAGGTAGATCTCTGAAAAGGATGAGAAAAACATACAACCATTTCTGCAAGAAATGTTACAGTTCTGATATTTAATTTCATTAATTTTATCTCAGGGAGGCTCAGGGGTCAGCACCTCTCCCTCAACAGCTCTGGTCACATTTTTGGCAACAATTAGCGGTCCAGTATAATCAACAAACGTTTCCCTGTCGATCAGGGCCACTTAAAAGACCATCACGGTCCACCATTACAATCCACTCAAAACTAGCTCTGTTTCTCCTTTCCCACTGACATCAATGCATTTCGCTTAGCCCACAAAGTTCTGAAACATTTCTGCAATTTCATTGAACGTGAGGTGAAGCAAATTAATAATAATTCTTTGCATTTATATAGCGCTTTTCTCACTACTAATTGCAGGTTAAGGGCCTTGCTGAAGGGCCCAACAGAGCTGAGTCCCTTTTGGCATTTATGGGATTCGAACCGGCAAGATTCCAATTGCCAGTGCAGATCCCTAGCCTCAGCGGGGTTCACTCATCATTATTCACCATATAAAGATGGTTGGTTTGTTTGTTTAGCAAAGACCTGTTGCCACATAATGTCCGGTCTTAAACAGTAGCAAGTGGGCAAGTAGACTTTATTACTCTATTACAACAGCCTGTTTTTGGATTTTTTATAGCAGCTAATTGGAAGCCAGATGAACTAAAAGCCAGAAGTTACTCCGTTGAGCAAGACCCTTAACCTGAAATTGCTTCGTCCTGGGTATGACGGTAACCTGCAAGCTGGTCCTCCAACTTACAGAGAAAACCTGGGGGTTGGTGGCAGGATTGGCACTCCAGCCACCGTATAAAACCTCACACTATCAGTGTGGTGCTCAGGTGTCACCCGCTGCACTTGGGGCCCAACTCATGTGGTTCGTCGTGTGGTGGGTGCGCCAACGTGCTATCAGCGCATGCTTCCAACCTCTCTCTCTCTCTACTCCTCCATATGTTTCCTGTCTTTCTTTTATCACTTATAATTCTCATTTAGCTCTTGGAAAATACATTATTTAACACGTAGTGTGCCAAAGCCACCTCTCTAAAAGTGATTTCGTCTTCTGATACATCTAAACTTTGCCGGAGAAGTAAGACGTATTCCAGCAGCTCATGAAATAAGACCCAGGGGTAATCAAACACTGAAGACCCAGCCAGATAGACGGATACTTCATAACAGTGAAAGGCTCCTGCATCTGGTGGTTTGAGATGAAGCATCTCTCTCTCTCTCTCTCTGTCTCTCTGAAGTGTGACTGTGTTTTCCACAAGCTAGAAGGACCCTCCAGGCCTGACAACTCAGTTCCGACTCTCAAGTTTCTAGTGGTCTTTTTATAATATGTATTGCATTTTCTGTGACTCTGATATCTTTTAAATATTTTATTCAATTGGTCACTTCATGTTGAATGCAGAAATGTTTTTTTAGATTCATTTATTATTTAGTTGTCTGCTAGTTAAAAAAAAGTTGAAGTTATTGGATAGGAATGTTAAAAGGTTGGCAAGCTGAAATGCAAATGGAGAAAATGTGACTACAGGCAGCATGGAGGCACAGTGTGCAACCAGGGACAGGACTTCATTTTTAAATTGCTGCCACTGAATACTCCAGGCTTCTCCAGCAAACCCCAATATGTTTAAGTTAGGTTAACTGTCATTCCAACTAGCATGAGTGGGAGCCCAGTGATGGACGGACACTTGTGAGGTCCTCTACTCCTCCTTGACCACTCTGGTCTGGTGATGGATGGCATCTCACAATGCCACCTCTGCAAGGTATTAAACCTCAATCCAGACTCTTTTCATGTGGCGCTCCTAGCTGGTGGAACGAGGTGCCCACCTCCATTTGGAATTCAGAATCCCTCAATGTGTTTAAGCTGTTTTCTGTCTGATTTTAACTGTTAGGTTTTGTAACCTAGGAAGTGTAACAATCTTGCATTTTGTTCTGAGCTCTTCACATACTCTTGTGTTATAACACTTGTTCCCAAACAGAAAGGCCATACCTCTGTAATATAAATTACTCTGTTTCTCCTATTTCACCCTCTTTACACTGGCTGACTGTCAGTTTTCGAATTGATTTTAAAATCTTGCTGCTTGTTTTTAAATCTTTACATGGGCTCGCTCCTGCCTATTTATCTGAATTGTGTGTTTTACACCAGCCATCCAGAGTGCTGAGATCTTCTGGTCAGTTGTCTCTTGTTGTCCCTCGTACCAAATGTAAAACTAAGGGGGACAGACAGAACTTTAACAGCTGCTGCTCCTCACCTGTGGAACTCTTTGCCTCATCACATAAAGGAGTCGTCTACAACTGAACTGTTCAAAACGAGATTAAAGACTCATTTCTATTCACTTGCATTCTGTGACCTTCAGTAATACTGATGGTTTCCTCTTTGTGATTATATAACATTATTTCTGTTTATTATGTATCATATTTTATGTTCATATATTTTATTTCTATTTACGTTTTTATGTTAATTGTTTTGTATTTTTTTTATTCTATTATTGTAAAGCACTTTGGCCACAGCATTACTATGTTGTTTAAAATGTGCTATATAAATAAAATGACATTGACATAAATGACATCTATAAACAAGTAAGAAAATGTAAGCATGGCATAAGTGCTGGTCAATGCCTATTTGGACTCATGGTCGACGGGCATCACCCTTCATTGTTCATAGCAGGTAGTAGGTATTGTAACGATGTTGACAAGTTACAGTACATCAGCCAGTGATGAGACACTCAAGTATGAGCTGGCATTATATCATCAGTAGCAGAGGTGCCAATATAAATGGAAAGCCTGCACAGTTGCAGGCTTTTCCAACTAGTGCAGCAAAAGGCGAGCAGCCCTTTCAAGGATAGTGAGCCTCCTAAAGTGCCATGTGAAGAGGTCAGTGCCAACACTATATTGGTGTGAGAAGTGGGAAGAGAAGACCTACACTCTGACTTAATGAAGTGCCTTTAAATGGATCTGCTTTGCTCTTTGGAGTAATTGCTGGAGAGTCTTGAGAAAAATCCGTAACCTGTAGTGCTTTTTGAAGCAGCAGTACAGGGGGTAATACAGCTGAGAGACTGACACCTCTGTAGCTCCTCCACCAATTCTCCATCTGCTTAAGGTCCATTAGCTCAGGTGCATAGGTGCCAGAGGGCTCTTGGAACAGGGGAAAAGTGTGGCACATTAAGTTGCCACTGACACCAAGTGAGCTGTGAGAAGCAGGGCAGGTGGTAAAAATGTGTAGGCAAAGGACAAGGCAGATCATGGAGGCATTGTGAAGCAGAGGTGGAGGGAGAGTTTTAAAGCTGAGATCCAGACCTGGAACACAATCTACAGCTCCAATTCAGTGAAGGAAAACAGCCAAGAGAACAGTACATCTGCATCTCCACACCACGAGGTTCACC
Organism: Polypterus senegalus; assembly: GCF_016835505.1. Taxonomy (NCBI): domain Eukaryota; kingdom Metazoa; phylum Chordata; class Cladistia; order Polypteriformes; family Polypteridae; genus Polypterus; species Polypterus senegalus. Next base: position 33,969,662 of record NC_053155.1, read on the forward strand.
TACTTTCTAACAACTGACCAGTGTTGAACGCCTCTGCTGCACCGAATGACAACACAATGTTCACAGTCCCTGCTGATGTGCCCTCGTCACCAGCAGAAGCGAGAGAGAAGACCACACTTCTCTCACATTTCAACAAGTTTGTGTGCCATTGCATGGAGTTGGAAGTGGTCGCTGAGGACGAGCCACAACTTTCTTTAAAGGTGTCACTTAGATGACAATGCCCTTGGCACCAGCCTATGTCATCTAATGAACTGACCTGCTTTGCATGCCACAATATTCAGATGTGCTCGGATACTTGGTTACCTAGTTTGAAAGCATTTTTTAAATTTTGAACTATTTCATCAATCAGTTTGTTATCATAATTATATTTATTACACAGTGAGTCACATTCCAAAATAACAGTGATAACAGAATGTAATTCCATGTACTAGATAGATAGATAGATAGATAGATAGATAGATAGATAGATAGATAGATAGATAGATAGATAGATACTTTATTAATCCCAAGGGGAAATTCACATAATCCAGCAGCAGTATACTGATAAAAAATAATATTAAATTAAAGAGTAATAAAAATGTAGGTAAAACAGACAATAACTTTAAATAATGTTAGCGTTACCGGGTGGAACTGAAGTGTTGCATAGTGTGGGGGAGGAACGATCTCCTCAGTCTGTCAGTGGAGCAGGACGGTGACAGCAGTCTGTCGCTGAAGCTACTCCTCTGTCTGGAGATGATCCTGTTCAGTGGATGCAGTGGATTCTCCATGATTGACAGGAGTCTGCTCAGCGCCCGTCACTCTGCCACAGATGTTAAACTGTCCAGCTTCATTCCTACAATAAAGCCTGTCTTCCTCAACAGTTTGTCCAGGCGGTGAGGTGTCCTTCATCTTTATGCTGCCTACCCAGCACACCACCACATAGAAAAGGGCGCTCACCACAACCATCTGATAGAACATCTGAAGCATCTTATTGCAAATGTTGAAGGATGCCAGCCTTCTAAGGAAGTATAGTTGGCTCTGACCTTTCTTACACAGAGCATCAGTATTGGCAGTCCAGTCCAATTTATCATCCAGTCCCAGGTATTTATCCACTCCCAGGTATTTATAGGTCTGTACCCTCTGCACACAGTCACTTCTGATGATCACGGGGTCCATGAGGGGCCTAGGCCTCCTAAAATCCACTACCAGTTCCTTGGTTTTGCTGGTGTTCAGGTGCAGCTGGTTTGAGTCGCACCATTTAACAAAGTCCTTGATTAGCTTCCTATACTCCTCCTCCTGCCCACTCCTAATGCAGCCCATGATCGCAGTGTCATCAGCAAACTTTTGCACGTGGCAGGACTCCGAATCGTATTGGAAGTCTGATGTATATAGGCTGAATAGGCCCGGAGAAAGTACAGTCCCCTGCGGCACTCCTGTGTTGCTGACCACAATGTCAAACCTGCTGTTCCTGAGACGCACATACTGAGGTCTGTCTGTAAGACAGTCCATGATCCATGCCACCAGTTGTGAGTCTACTCCCATCTCTGTCAGCTTGTCCCTAAGGAGCAGAGGTTGGATGGTGTTGAAGACACTGGAGAAGTCCAGAAACATAATTCTTACATCACCACTGCCTCTGTCCAAGTGAGAAAGGGATCGGTGTAGCATGTAGATGATGGCATCCTCCGCTCCCACCTTCTCCTGGTATGCGAACTGAAGAGGGTCGAGGGTGTGGTGGACCTGTGGCCTCAGGTGGTGAAGCTGGTCTTCATCACATGTGATGTCGGAGGGACAGGCCGGAAGTCATTCAGCTCACTAGGGCATGCTACCTTTGGGACTGGGGTGATACAAGATGCTTTCCAAAGCCTCGGGACTCTCCTCTGTTCCAGGCTAGTAGTGAACATGAAATATGCTTTTAATACTTTTTTACAATATCATGTGGCTGAAATTTCTTTCACAGACAGCAGATTCCAACTCAAATGATGAAAAGATTTCTATGCTGTTGTTTGTTATTGGATGTGGGGGGCCTGTGGCAAATTGGAGTTCACATTTCTTAAACATGGAGAGTTAAATCCTGTGCTGAAGTATCAAGCAAAAATTATTAGCCACATCCAAACTTGGTAGATAGTGGATCATTGTGGCCCTCTGCTGATAAATTAGTGTCTGGTAAATATTGACTCATTATAATTTTCAGATAATGCAGCCGTTGTTATTTAGTGTAAAGTTAATGCTGAATATACATATAGTCACGGTAGAATAAGTTATCACGAGCCATCTTTCATACATTTCTATGCAAGTTAAGTTGCTTTTATTATTTTTTGTTACTTTTATGGATATGAATATTATGTCACTTACTTTTTTCAATTAAAGAGAGAAGTGAGCTGCTGTGATTAAGGTTACACAAGACAAAGACACCAGACAGCTGCAGAGATGAGTGTAGGATGAGCCAAACCATCAGCATATAATTAGACTTACCGCTGTATTTTGGTATGGTAAGGAATGATAATGAATGAATAAACAATATCATTACTAACAAATTAAATAAATAAATACGCTTCTAACACCATACAATCCTTATATGGTAATACTCAGTCACCCAACCCGGCCTACATCTGACCCCGCCTATCCTGTGTGCTTCAGTGCACACGATTGCAGGAGTTTCATTCTTTTGCTGTCAGGCCAGCAGTCCAACAGTTAAGAAGAACAAAAAAAGTATAAAAAGTATACAAGTTGATATAACCATCCATCCATCCATTATTCAACCCGCCATATCCAAGCGACAGGGTCACGGGAGTCTGCTGGGGCCAATCCCAGCCAACACAGGGCATAAGGCAGGAAACAAACCCCGGGCAGGGCGCCAGCCCACTGCAGAGTTGACATAACAATTCTCAAGGTAAAACTGAAAGAATAAATTCATTCTTAATTGAAGTCATAAAGAACGTTTCTCGATTTTAAGGCAGATGAGTGCATGCACTTCTCAATAGGAGATTTTGCAGTTTCGAAAATATGTACAGCAGCAAAAACGGAACTGTCCTGACAAATTCTCTTGAACAATAAGTGTGCCGAGTTTCAATAAAAATGGTCCACTGGGAGCCAAGTTATTTCGTGCAGACAGACAGACGGACATGGTTATCACAGTAGGCGCTTTTCGCATTGTATGGGAAAGCACATAAAAAGGGTAAAACTGATAAAACTAATGAATTCTCCAAATCTCATAAACACTCTTCTGCTCCAATCTAATGGACTGGCGCCTTGTTTAGCATTGATTCCTACCAGGGCTTCAAGTGAGTTAGTAGTCACTGGTGTGATATACTGGTTTTATTCCATTTCAGTGGTGTAAATGGTTACATACTGGTACCTGTACCTGAAATATCAGTGCTTCCAAAACTCAATGGAGGCACGACCCCCCAACCACACACACACACTTTTTGATCTAAACTCAATGGAGGCACAACACCCCACACTTTTTGATCTAATATGCCTACATAAGTGCAATCGAAACTCCCAAAGCATCACGAGGAGGACCGAGAAGCTGGCAAAACCATAGAATGCCGCCAGATATTTCCACTTCAATCACTGCTTGTTCCTGCCTTGTGCCCAATGCTACTGGCACAGGCTCTAGTCCCCCAGAGACCTGAGCTGAAAATATACACTGGGATACAGCTGTTCAAATGTATAGCCAACAAAGTTGACAAATTGTAGAAGTTTTCATTATGTAAGCAGTCCATAACCTTTGCTGCATTAAAAAAAAGGAAACTTTGCTGATAAGCTGTTATGAGTCACAAAGTCTGTGAAACAGCATGTGCCTTTGGTGGTTTCTGTCCTCTTCATGTGACTCATATGGCTGTCACTGCTCAAGCTTTTTCACATTTTAAAGGTTTTTTTTTTTTGGTACTTTAAGTTTTTATTTCCTCTGATTTGGATGCATTCCTATCCTTTCCAGTGGCCAGCTTTGACCAAAATCTGCGTGCTGTTTGATGCACAATACCATCCAATCTATAGAAGATTTCTCCTTTTTTTATTTTATTTTTGAAAAGCAAAACATTTCAATGGTAGGCCACTTTTTAAAACAAATAATAATAACATAAAGGATACAACTACTTTAAAATCAATACAGAGAAAACAAAAGAATCAAAACAAGACTGAACCTCCCATCTAAGAGAAAGAGAAAAACAGGAAAGATGCAAGCAAAAAAAAAAAAAGGAAAAAAGACTAAAACGTCAATACGAGCTTAGCCCCTCTGAATCTGAACAGTTCTTCAGTTGAACAAATAAGACCAGAATTGACATAATTGTTAATTAATAAATATATGTAACAATTATGAAAGTGGGGCGCAGTGGGTGGAGACCTGGGTTCACTTCCTGGGTCCTCCCTGTGTGGAGTTTGCATGTTCTCCCCGTGTCTGTGTGGGTTTCAACCCACAGTCTAAAGACATGCAGGTTAGGTGACCCAAATTATGCTTGGTGTGTGTGTGTGTGCCCTGCACTGGGCTGGCGCCCTGCCCGGGATTTGCTCCTCCCTTGCGCCCTGTGTTGGCTGGGATTGGCTCTAGCAGACCCCCATGACCCTGTAGTTTAGGATATAGCAGGCTGGACAATGACTGACTGACTGATTATGAAAAGTACGGTATATTCCTTTAACATTCAGGTTTATCCGTTTGATTATTGAATTAAATGGCCCAGTCCATCCCGTTAGTTTATTTGAAATCAAGCACTACTTTTGTCAGGCTTGTGTAGCTCTCAGCCATTTGCCTTCAATCGCTGGCAAAAAACACAAACTAGAGGATGGGACCTGGCAGAATCACATTATTAATGTCAGGTTAAAAGGCTAATTTCACAGCATCCGTACTACGGAAGACATTAATTTGTGTAAAAGCACCTGATACTTCATAAGCTCTGGTGAGAGCTCTGTACACTGGATTCAGAAAGTATTCTGACTCCATCACTTTCTGTACACTTTATTGCGTTTTAGATTTAATTTTAAAAGGACACATTTCCCATTTTTGCCTATCAATCTACACTCAATATCCCATAATGACAAAGTGAAAACCTGTTCTCAGGAAAGGCCTGAACATTCATTAAAAACCAAAAACTGAAATCTCTCATTCATATGAGTATTCACACCCTTTGCTGTGGCACTCCAAATTGTGGGCAGACGCATCTGTGACGATGCGGGTTCTACTCCAGGCTCCTATCTCCGTTTTCGGTGCTCTTGATCCCGACACTGTTGGTAATGTCACCGGATGAGCTGGACAGTGAAGACATTGACGACCAAGCAGGGTGATGGTGCATAAAGGTGCAAAGGTGCTTTTATGTAAGACAGCAAAAATACCAAGAGTGTTCAAATAAATAGTGCAGCGCATCCAAAAGTCTTTAAATAAATAATCCATTAAAAACACATGAAAAATGTGGAGGTTAAAATCCCATAAATAGATCCAGTTAAAATATAGCTAAAACAATGGCAGGAAGCAGTCCATTGAAAAATAACTCTTTAATTGGTGACTCCCCTGCTTCTCCCTTCCAGGCTATGCACCAGCGGAGTCACCCTACCTGCAGCTGTCCTTCTGTTCCTGCTGGTCTGTTCGCCTTCCCAGACCCTGGCTCCAGTGGGCTCCCCAGCGACCAGGGCGTTCACGCTGGGGCTTTCACTTCCCAAGTCCCAGACTCTCGTGACCTTATGCGGCAAGCCTACCATCTTCCGGGTCACCCCAGCTCCTTGGTCACTCAGCTGGAGTGACCACTTCCTTCAGCCCCACCGAGTGTCAGCCAGACACCCTTTCCCGGGGGCTCTCCCTCCAGCTGCCTGATCTCACTAGCGAGCCTGCCTTCAGCCACTCGCTCTTGCATGCACCAGCTTTCTCCTTCCTTCCACCCTCTTCTCCCTTAACCATCGTTCACTTTCATTTTTCCCCTTCCTCCACACTCGCGCTCCTACTATATATAATGGGGATGTGGCTCAGGTGTGGCGATTAGCAGATCCCAGCATCAATTACGGATACGGACGATTCTTCACCTCTGCACATAAGCGAGGAAACGCCCGCCTCACGAAGCGTTCAGGAACCGCCGCACTACCACGCCCCCTCTTTAAGCTGCAAGTTAAGCGGCAATTATCTATTTAAAAACTGGTCTTTTTCATCTGAGCTGTAGAGCCGCTATACCACTGCATCTTGCTTGCTTTAATTTTCCTTGAGATGTGTCAACTTGAGTGGAGTCTACCTGTGGCAAACTGAACTGATTGGACATCATTTAGAGTGGCGCACACCTCTGCATAGAAGGTCCACAATTCACACTGTGTGGATAAAAACCACGCCACGAAGTCCTTGAATTATTTTTCTTTCCTTCCGATTTAACCCCCAGTCTTTTTGTTCTCCTTTTTTTTGTCGTTCTACCTCTCTGCCTCCTCCTTTTTTCCTCCCATGCGCGCAGATGCCTTAATTACAAACATAAGAACGCTAATGAGGTACCAGGCTGCAGCACACGGCCATCCTGCATTCACATACAGATGCAGTTCCCTCAATAACACCCTCGGGGTATTCTGCCACGCAACCACGTGCACCTATGCCCACCCAGAGCCTGAGTGCACCATTTGTATGCATCAAAAACTGTGCATTGCTTTCAGACCTCCATTATGTTATAATATGTTTGTTGTAATATGAAGTTTAATGTCACTATCTCTGTGCACACTGTTATGGATTCATTCATACAGGCAGACCAAGTATGGTACACAGGGGCTCAGCATTTAGAATTGCCAGCCAAGCATAGGACTAGATAGCCAAAGACAACTGGAGGATTGTTGTGGTGTTATGGGTCCACAGCTCGTTGAGCAAAGGCCATTCATTTTAAATAATCACCGCAGGCGGCCGTGTGGGGCGATGTTGTAGCGAGCCACGGGGCAGTCGTCGATGTGGGCGTTTCTAACCGTGTGCACAGGTGAGGAACTGCCCACATTCGTGATTGCTCCCGTGGCTCGCTACAACATCGCCCCCCTCACGAAGCCGCCTCGGGTGCGGTGATTATTTAAAATGAATGGCCTTTGCTCAACGAGCTGTGGACCCATAACACCACAATTGTATAGTCAGCCTAAAAGACAGAATAGTATACTTCTGTCCTCTGTCAGCACAAAATCTTCTTTACTTGTTGGGAGAATGAGAACTGCAAGTAGGCATTGTGCTATTACTGTATTTTTTTGGCGGTGGAGTTGCGTCTTTTCCTATCCTTGTTTGGAGACCAGAGAAAGAGCCTGAACATGGAGCAACCAGTATATAAGGATGGACCTACTGCCAATACACTTTGAAGCTGTCGGCCGGAAGATTATGTCATCCGTCCGGAAAATCTTTTCAACGTGGTGATGAAAGATGGCAGACTGCATAGATCAAGATCCCACCTTGATAGAGTCTGTCATAAGCTTCCCGTCTGTAACTGCATAAAATCGTCAGTAAAGAAAGCTAAAGTATATCTTTTTCTCTCGTGACTTTTGTACCGCCGTAATTATTATGGGAGTATTATCGCCTTTTATATCATATTTCTATATTTCTCGATTACTTAACATGCCGCAATTTCAAAAGAACACATTTCCAGAGAGCTAATGCCTCCAAAGGAAACACCTAACTACAGGTCCATCAATCGTGATGTCACGGTAGCCCGACCTCTTGGGGTCAATCCCACAAAATGCAAGGAATGTAAGGTTGATACAGCAAGACCCAATACATACTAATCAAATAATATTTACAGACAATTATATTAACAGAAATTACACATGAAAAGTAATACAAATGACAAGGATAACAAAAAGGAACATAAACTTAAGCCGGGGAACAAAGCCTGATGGAAGCAGACCACTGGATAGGCCTTGAATCAGACTAAAGGGCTTTGAGAATAATGATGCCTGGTGGTATGTGGTGTCACAGTTTGTAGTATTTTATGGCTGCAGCTGAGCTGTGGATGTGGTTGCAATGAGGTTTTCTTGAGGTACTCCAAGATGCAGCTTTATTTCTTTTTTGGATGTAAATCATCCGTTACAGCTTGTCATGGCTTATCGGGAATGGTGCAGTTTGTCAAAGGCCCTTTGGTACCTGAAATTGGAAACTCTAGATAAGTGAAAAATCTTCATGACCTCGATTTGCTTGCACACCCCAGGCTAAAATCATAACATTGTGACAACCTTATTGCACTTTTACATGCATAGGTCAATAGCATGAATATCTCAGAATAATTTTTTTTTTTCCTTTTACCATTGAGAATATTTCTATTAATAGGTGCAACTCATTTCTTTGAACTTTGCTACGCTCTGAGTCTCCTTCTTGCATGGTTTCTCTCAATTTTGTAAGTTATACACCAAATCTTACATTTCTCACCTTCTTTCCTCAAGCACAATGGATATAAACTGCTCAAAAAAATTAAAGAAACACTGAAAACACATTTGATCTCAAAGGAGAAAAAAAATCCTGCTGGATATCTCTCCTGATATGGACTGATATGGTAATGTGTTAGGAACGAAAGAATGCCACATGGTTTGATGGAAATGAAAATTATTACCCTACAGAGGGCTGAATTCAAAGACACCCTGAAAATCAAAGTGAAACAATGATGCGGCAGGCAGGCAGGCGAGTCCATTTTGCCAAAATTTCATTGCAGCAACTCCAAATCATACTCAGTAGTTTGTATGGCCCCCACGTGCTTGAATGCATGCCTGACAACATTGGGGGGCATACTCCTAACGATGGATGGTGTCCTGGGGGATCTCCTCCCAGATCTGGACCAGGGCATCACTGAGCTCCTGGACAGTCTTAGGTGCAACCTGGTGGCATCAGATGGACCAAAACATAATGCCCCCCAAGAGGTGTTCTATTGGATTTAGGTCAGACGAGCATGGGGGCCAGTCAATGGTATCAATTCATTCATCCTCCAGGAACTTCCTGCATACTCTCGCCACATTGTCACGCACCAGGAGGAACCCAGGACCCACTGCACCAGCATAGGGTCTGACAATGGGTCCAAGGATTTCATCCCGATATCTAATGGCAGTCAATGTGCTGTTATCTATCTTGTAGAGGTCTGTGCATCCCTCCATGGATATGCCTCCCAAGACCATCACTGACCCACCACCAAACCGGTCATGCTCAGCAATGTTACAGGCAGCATAACACTCTCCACGTCTTCTCCAGACACTTTCACGTCTGTCATATGTGCTCAGGGTGAACCTGCTCTCATCTGTGAAAAGCACAGGGCACCAGTGGTGGATCTGCCAATTCTGGTATTCTATGGCAAATGCCAATTGAGCGCCATGGTGCCAGGCAGTGAACACAGGGCCCACTAGAGGACATCAGGCCCTCAGGCCACCCTCATGAAGTCTGTTTCTGATTGTATGGTCAGAGACATTAACACCAGTGGCCTGCTGGAGGTCATTTTGTATGCTCTGGCAATGCTCTTCCTGTTCTTCCTTACACAAAGGATCAGATACCGGTCCTGCTGATAGGTTAAGGACCTTCAATGGCCCTGTCCAGCTCTCCTAGAGTAACTGCCCGTGTCCTGGAATCTCCTCCATGCCCTTGAGACTGTGCTGGGAGACACAGCAAACCTTCTGGAAACGGCATGTATTAATGTGCCATCCTGAAGATGTGTGTAACCTCTGTAGGGTCCAGGTGTCACCTCATGCTGCCAGTAGACACTGACCATAGCCAAATGCAAAATAAATTAAAAAACAGTCAGAAAAATTAGGAGAGAAAAATGTCAGTGGCCTTCCTCCACCTGTTAAACCGTTCCTGTTTTGAGGGTCGTCTCATTGTTGCCCCTCTAGTGCACCAGTTGGTAATTTAATTAACACCAAAGCAGCTGAAACGGATTTACAACCTCCTCTGCTATTTAAGAGACCAGATCAACAGCCCAGAAGTTTCATCGACTTGATTCTATACTCTGATTCAAAACTGTTCCTTTAATTTTTTTTATCAGTATAAAGTCAATGCAATTCAGTTTGTTTTTATATAAAACTCTTCATTGAGTACAAATTGAGAGCACTATGATAAGTTCACTGGTAAAATTCAATTACAAACTTCACAAAATATTAATTACAAAATCAGTACACATAAACATACGATTAGTTTAAATATATAGTAAAACAGAGAAGTCCAAATGGAACCTAACAATACAATATCTGACAACTTTTTCAGCTGACAGAGGAGGAAAGGAAAACAAAATGTCCAGTAATCAGCATCCCTGGAGAAAATAAACCAGTGGGGGTCCACAGTCAGTTAGAACAGACAAAGTCAAAGACACCTCTGAAGTTGTCATGGATTGGCATTGACTGTCTAAATCATTGCGTCTGCATCAGAAATACCCATACCCAGTTAATGGATGACCTTGTGTAATTTCTGGAGTTATAGATTCTTTTTAAAAGTACCCCCATTCTATGCGTTTTTTGTGGGTGGAGACCCAGGAGGCGGGGCCACCCTGTCAATCCTCCCTCTGTTTTTATCTAGTGTCTGGAGTGACAGAACCAGTCAGGGGTTCATGTGAGTTTGTCTTTGGAGTCTTATTATGAATATTACTCTACTGTTTCTTGTTTTGCTGTTTTTTTTTTGTCAGGTTAGGTCAGGTCAGGTTGGGGAGCATGCACTGCTACAGCGCCTTGCCGCACCCACCACATGACGAAACAGTTGGTGGACACACGGTCCAGTCCCACTCGCTTGGCCTGGTCCACATGCTAGGGGTCCTCAAGCAATGAGGATCCTGTGAGCTGGATCACCTTTGTGGAATGGCTGCAATACCAAAACTGACAGCCCCTCATAATGCAGGTAAATGTGCCTCATTCAGGACTCCATGAGCAACTGCTCATTAGACAAAAACTCAAACCAACGGTACCCAAGGATTCTCAGAAGAGACACAGTACCAAAGGAGTCCAATCTTTGTCTCAGGTCATGGATAACGTACAAATCAAAATCCTCAAAACAAATTAAGAAGTCCCAAAAAAACAACCAAACAACAACAATAAGGTTGCTTTTTTGTGACTACTTGGTTTGTTTTGAGGATTTTGATTAAGGATTAGGACCTGTTTGCTCTCTGATGGCCTTTTAGGCAATTCCTTTTTGTCTGTGTTGCTCTTTTGAGAAGCTTTACTTTATTTAAACTTTTTTGAATAAATATTTTTCATTTCCTGTGGTGGGCTGGCGCCCTGCCCGGGGTTTGTTTCCTGCCTTGCACCCTGCATTGGCTGGGATTGGCTCCAGCAGACCCTTGTCACCTTGTATTTTGGATGTAGCGGGTTGGATAATGGATGGATGGATGGATTTTTCCTTTCTGTTTCTCTTTTGTTTACAAGCCAGGGATTTGCAGTTATCCTTTCCCTTGGAGGTAATTTTAATATATTTTGAGACATTTCTTTATATTTTGAACATTTTAAGCACATTTTCCCCACTTTGGGCCTAGTCAGACCAAAGCCTGTAGGTAGTGTTCGGGGGTTAGCTGGACTGGATGTGCTGCCTCTGGGCTGGTTAGTGAAAGTGCTGGCTGGTCTTAATTGGTCTTTTATGAGGCCATGTTTGTGACTCCATATCTCAAAATCCATTTGGCTCTGTCTTTTGATTGATTCTCTGAGTTTCATTTGTAGATTTTGTTTGCTTTGCAAATCCTCATTAGGCAAATCCTTTTTGAGTTTTTTTTTTTTGCTTTTACAGTTTTTGTTCTCTTTTATTAATTTTGTAAATAAATTCTTCATAAAGTTCTTCATTGGTATTGTCCTTTAAGCCAGAGCTTTTACAATTTCCTCTCCCTTGAAGGGATGTTTTGTAGATTTAGGACATTGGACAGGACAGAACATGTATTATTATTATTATTATTATTATTTGGATGACAACTTTATTCATTTTAAAATTGGTTCCAGTTATTTTTGTTTATCCAGTTGGAGCAGAGGCAGGTGAAGTGATTTGCTCATGGTCACACAGTGTCCACATTGCCTGCATACATTGAAAGTGTATTTTCTTAACTTATAAAGCCTGAACACCTTTCGGGTCCTTGAATGCCTTGACGCCTGCCTGTTGAGTTTGGGGTAGGGCTGCTGGGGGTGACCCCGGCTTTTACATTTCAGATCAGGAGAATGCTGATGTAGTTAGGATATTTTGAGGCCTGTAGTCACTATTGGCCATTTTGTGCCTGGATCATTACAGAATAGCTGTAACAAAATAATAACAGACTTCTTGGCTGTGCTATTTTCCTCAAGAAGATTGACCTTGATTCTTTTTTTTTTTGGACTTTTTATTAAATTTTAAGAATAAATCATAATAAGTAAAAAAGAATAAAAAGCTGTATATAAAATTCCTGAAAATTCATATTAAAAATGACAATAAATCATATTCATCTTTCCACACCCCACCACTGCCCAATGAATTTAACTACCTCAAGGGGTTAGGATAAAGGGGACGATGAGGCTGACCAAAGCATTAGCTTTAAGGTATGCGTTAAACCAGCAAGTGTGGCTTTCGAGGAGCTAATTGTCTTCTTACTGGTCTGCCTTTATCTCCTTCCCTCACCTTTGTAGGATTTTTACAACCGGGCACGTCCTTACAGTAGAACAACTCCTGCTCCAGAACAAGAGCCAGTGAAAATGGTTTAGGAGTCTGGAGATAACGACGCCTCCTAGATCCAGACCCAGAAGCAGAACCAACACATATTGGAGTGTTATATCCCTGGGATATCCTAAACATTCCTCAGTAGGATCCCCTTATTGGGGATAGAAGAGTCTGGAAACCCCATAATGTTCCGTTACCCTTACCATGACACCGTCATGGAAAAATTAAATGAAACATTCACTTATTACTTTAAACCAAGTGATTTACCAGCCTTACATGTAAATTACAAGGTGAGAACCTGAAGATGAAGCTACTCATTCAAGGTCACGCAGCATTTAATTTATAGTCCAGCTCTGTAGCTACTAGGCCACATTACCCACTTAACATTTAAATCACACAGGCCATCTAGAGTTTTCCACCTCTTCGACTATTAAAGATGAACGATTTGGAAGTTATTATACCAAGCTCTAGGATTTAATTATTTATAATTCTGTTACCTTCTTTTGCTTTGAGTAATACTGCAGTGAGAATCAGTGGCACTGACAAAATTGTAGGTGTTATTATTGACACCATTTTCACTTTTGTTATCCTACACACAACATGGTTAAATCATTTGCAGCCTTGTGCTGCTTCTATTGTTTCTTACATATTTACTCTTAATGGTGGGTTTTGTGAGCAACTGAATCCCTTTTAAAGTCCACCGCAGAATGTATTCACACAGGATCCGACAGATGATTACCAACAGGAGGTAAATTCTACCATCTCACTTCTCATCAACAGAAAACAATTGCCTCCCAATGCTAAGTGCCTCATTGTTGAAAACCACAGACATCTCCATTTTATCTTCTCCCCAAAATCCACAAACTGGACAATCCAGGACATCCTATTGTTTCTGCATGAAACTGTCACACTTCTCGTTATTCAGCTTTCCTCGACAGTCTTATAAGAAAATGTTTTATTATGTTTAACAGAAACATGGAAATATTAAAATGTCAACATAAATACAGTGCAAAAGCCACGACTAGTGTCCACTGCTGTACTAACGCAGACTTAGTACATGTTCTTCATGTGATATGCTTTGAGACACTCTCCAACGCTCAGCCCGATCGGAATAGTAGAAGCGGGTTTCTTTGCACACTTTTCTTATAAGATTTTTCTGTTGGTTGAGCATGAGAGGGTAGGATGTCACTGCCCAATTCACACAATCGACATGCCCGTTGTGATATTGCAGCACAACGCAGAACGGCTTCCATATTTCCCCTGATATAAATGTTTGTGCAGTTGCTGAATTGTAAACAGTGCTTAGGGGGCTGACATCTTTCTTGCCCTTCTACTTGATCGCAGTCATTTTGCTTTTTTGCCATGGACCTACTTGTACTACAATGAACCTTTAGGTGATTTACCAGGAAAATCATGGAGGTTACGGTGACACTTATATCAGCTTTACTATCTGATGACCAATTAACATTGCTTGATTCAACTAATGGTTCAGTTTCAGTTTGTTCTAAACCTGGCTTTACAGCTTCTCGTTTACATGTCATTGTGCTTTGGTTGGAGGCACAACTCCAATCTATATATATAAAGGAGAGTTGGGATCCGAGAGACTGTGTTTGTGTGTTTGTGGAGGGATTGAGAGTTAAGTGGGGTGGGGGAGTCACGTGATCAACTCCCTTCCCATTCACGTCATTTCATTCACTTCATTTCACTCCGAGCTGACGCGGTCTTGCGTTCTTTTTCCTTAGTGTTTAGTCCTTTCTCCTTTACTAATTTACTGTTTAGTACACGCGGTACTCACACAGTCACTCATAAAAGGGGAGAAGACTCCGTGCAAGTATTGAAACTACCTTGGAAGACATGCAATCAACAAGGCCATTAAACGGATCTCAAGAGAGGTCTTCTAGGTTGGAAAAAAAGCACTTGGCTGCCAAAACCAGGTGATTAAACGAATCTCAACAAGAAACGACTTCTACGTTAGAAAAAAAACAAAACGATTCGCTTCCCAAATCAGGCAGTTAAACGAATCTAAAGAAGACAGGATTTCTAGATTGGGAAAAGGACGATTGGCTGCCGAAACCAGGCGGTTAAAAGAATCTGAAAAAGACAGGATGTCTAGATTGGAAAAACCACGATCCGCTGCCAAAACTAACCGGTTAAACGTGCAGCGAAGCTCGCCAGGTCTGCTAGTCAAGAATAAAACACATAAATAATGCTCAACATTTTTGCAGCATAATGTTATTTTATCCATTAGATGGCAGCAAAATACTGTCCTAAAAATTATTTGGGGTTAACACTGTAAAGCGGACCATTACATGTCACTCGGACTTAACCATAATTGTATAGAATTCCAAGCTTTAGTCACATTTGGATTTAACACCAAGGAGGTTAATAAACTTAACCCTTAAACCAGCGGAACCAGCTATAGTCGGTTCCCAGTGCAATTTGCCAGCACGCCGGAGCTGATCAGTCCGTGCCATACATTTGTTGAGCAGCCAGCTCATGACCACTGCCACCCCCTGCAGCCTCACTGTCCCGGGGATTTAGCCCCTGCACTAGACTAGCCTGCAAGCACCAGCGTTAACCTCTGTGTGTTTGCATGCAGCCAGTTCAAGCACAACTGGCTTGGTGATTTACTGAATTTCATCAATGATGTCAGTTGCACCTTGTACATATAATAATAGATAATAGATCAGTGTTGCAGTAATTGTGATGTTCTTTGCATGCAAAAAGTTTGTTCCATTAAAATTTCACTTTGTCTTGGTGAATTGTGATGTTTCCTTAAAAAGTGCAGCAAAAAAGTATTTGGCGTCCAGGGGTGCATTAACCTCCCAAGTATGTGGCAGTTTAAGGGTTGAATTGCACAGTTAATATAATTAACCTAATGCAGAAAGCAGTGGGAAAATAACAAACTTCGGAAGATTCTATACAGAGTCAATTCTCATTATCTGTGGGAGAGACAAATGTGAAAAACTATGTGGATATGTAAACTGTGAATACTGAAGTATTGAACTGGCAGGTGGAGATGGGGTCGGGTGGCTATGCCAACTTTCCACTCTCGCTGTTTGTGGCTCGGCAATGATCCTTCTGAAGGTTCACTTTTGGGAATTCAGTTCCTACTTTTACTTCCTATATAGTCAAGTTCAATCCTCTTCTAGGCAATCCACTAGAAACCATGAGCAGCCTCTCTAAACCATTCAATCAGTAGTAGCAACAGGCAGTGTGTACAAAAGGCCCAGACTTCATTTATGTAAGTTGTCAGAGATGGCTGGGAGGGCGACCCAGCCGGGATGCCCAGGAGGACCGGAGGAGGCTCATGCCTTCCCCAGACCATGTGGGGGTGACCACCCTGGTACCTTTGGGGGCCACGGGTACAGAGCTTTGAAGCTCAACCCTGTAGGGGCCCGTGGTCACCACCAGGGGGCGCTCCTATGCCTTTGGAGCCCTGAACTTCAGTACTTCCGCCACACCCAGAAGTGCTGGGGGGAAGAGGAGCAAGGACACCCGGAGTGCTTCCGGGAATGCAGCCGGCGCTTCCATCACACTGGGGCGTGTCGGTGGAAGATTGCCGGAACACACCTGGAGCACATCCGGGTGATTATAAAAGAATCAACAAGGTCTTGAAGGAAGCAAGGAGGCAGCCTGAAGGGTGAGAAGGCAGTGTGTGTGTTGGCCAGGACTTTCAGGAGACTTTGGGGTTGTGTAGCACTTTGTAAATAATAGGACTGTTAATAAACGTGTGTTGGGTGTAACAACAATGTCAGCCTGCCTGTGTCACGGCCAGTCTCCACAAAGCTTAAGACCTGCACTTCCTAGGAATTCCTGGGAATTCTCGAAGAACAATCGCAAGCCCTGGTCCTCATCATGAATGGGTTTCAAAGGCTTACCTACGTGTCTCGGCACCAAGTAAACACACGTTGATCCATTCAGTGTAGCATGCGAGCAGCCCCAGACATCTGAGGGCATCACAGACCTGTTATTGCTCAATCTCACATGTCTCTTATGTGCAACAGGCCTGCCATAGAAACACATGTGTAAGCTATTAAAAACCAGTCCCAGTGTATTTAAGAGACAAGTGATTAAAACCAGGAGAAGGAGGCATAGAAACAGCATAATATCTTAGGCAGAGTACAAAGACTAGATACAAGGTCTTTAGTTAACCAGAGGTACAAAGATTTTGAGTATTTCAAACAAAAATGATTTTGGATATTAAATGTAGGCAGGAATAAACTTCCATGAATATTCAGTATGTGTTCAGAAGCAGTCTCCAACTAGCTCACGCTCTAAGGAGACCACTTCTGAGCCAGGCCTTGCAGGTTCACAGCTGATCATTGGCAGGTTTACCATATTGCAAATCTACAAACTGAGATACTTCATGATGTGAGTCCACAGCGATACATTTCCAATGATGATGGGATTTACAATCTGAACAGATGGAGTGTATTTGTTGTTATTTACAAAAAAATTGGGGGTTGAGAGAGAAAGAAAGAGTTTGGCTGTCGTTATCAGGAGGTGCTCTGCTCACCAATGTTTGTAAACCATCTCTGTGTGGTCAATGCAAGGAGATCTCCTACAGACTCATGCTGTAATTAGACCACTTCTGAGCCAGACGTTGTAGGTTCACAGATGACCACTGTCAGTTTACCGCCGTGTAAATCTTCAGGCTGAAATACTTTGTGATGAGAGTCCATAGCAATACACTTGGAGACGAGGATGGGATTTGCACTGTGGACAGGTGGAGTGTAGTGGTGGTGTTGTACAGAAAAAGTGATGGTTGTGTGTGTGTGTGTGTGTGAGAGAGAGAGAGCTGACTCAGCAGACATCATCAGGAAGTGCTCCACTCAGAGTTTAGAAGTAGTCTCTGTGCAGTCGGTGCAAGGAGCTCTCCTATTAAGGAGACCACTTCTGAGCCAGACGTTGCAGGTTCGCAGCTCACCACCAGCAGTTCACCTCAGTGCAAATCTGCAAACAGAAATAGTTTGTGGTGGGAATCCACAGCAATACACCTGAAAACACCACTAAAATAATATACAAAGCGTCTCAAAGTGGTGGTGCCCATACAAAAACCAAATTGTGCCATGTGAGAATGTCATTCATTTTAAACAAACTAAATTCATACTGAAATAAAAAATAAATGTGAACATTGGAGTCCAGGGTGGCATGGTGGCACAGTGACAGCAGTGCTGCACTACAGTAAGGAGACCAGGGTTCACTTCCCAGGTCCTCTCTGTGTGGGGTTTGCATGTTCTCACCGTAACTACATGGGTTTCTATTTCTTCCCACAGTCCAAAGATATGCAGGTTAGGTGGACTGGCGATCCTAAATTGCCCATAGTGTGTGTTTCGGGTGGATTTGTGTGTGTGTGTTTGCCCTGTGATAGGCTGGCAGTTTCATGTTTGTGAAATCCAGGGTTTGTTCCTGCCTTTGCAACCTATGCTAGCTGGGATGGAGACAAGCACCCCTGTGACCCTGTTAAGGTTAGAAACTGACTGATTGAATGACATTGGATTCCCTGGTCTCTAGGACCCTCAAAATGATTTTTAACATTATTTTTAGAGACCCAGGAAACATACAGAAAAATTAAAATCCAGGGTCAGATCATGACACCTGTGCTGTGTTATATATATATATATTGTGGGAAACAGCCCGGACACAGACAGGCAGTCATTGTTTAAATGCACCACACATGTTTATTTACACTAATATATACAATAAAGTGAAGCACACAACCCACTTTCACCCCCAAAGTCCAGGCCTTCTTCCTCAATGCCTCTCCTTCAGGTCTGCCTCCACTCCTCTCCTCCGAGCTCTGTCTTTCTTCGCTCCCGACTCCAGCCATCGAATGGAGGGAGGTGGCCCCTATTAAGCTCACCTGGATGTGCTCCAGGTGCCTCCCGATTAGCTTCCGCCAGCCCTTCCTGGTGTGGCGGAAGTACCGGCTGTGCACCTGGAAGCACTCTGAGTTTCCCTGGTCTTCATCCCCCCAGCACTTCCAGGTGTGGCCGAAGTGCTGAGGACCAGGGCTCTTCAGGCAGCCAGGTGTCCCCTGGCGGTGACCACGGGCCCCTATAGGGTTGAGCTTCCAAGCTCTGTTCCCGTGGTCTCCATACCATCCAGGGTGGCTGCCCTCTCGTGGTCCAGAGGAGGTGTAGTCCCTCTTCCAGTCCTTCTGGGCATCCAGCTGGGTACGATCCCCAGCCGTTTGCCACAATATATATATTTTAATCTCCACAAAATGCTAAAAAATATAGACATTGGGTGAGTTGTATAGTTCAGTAACCTTATTAAAGTCAAAACCTTGAAGAAAAGAAACTAGTAAGAAGTGACAGTGCATGCTATCAAAAAAAGAAGAAAACCTTAATGATTCAAGACAAAAGGTGAGTTTAAAAGGGATTGGGATTTAAGGGAATTTTGCATAAGATTCAGGATTTCTCGTCTAGTCATAGATTTTATCTTTGAAAACCGAAAATGTAGGCATATGAACTTATCCTAATGATGTACTTTTCTTTAAAAAATGCAAGAAAATATTCTAAAGGAAAAGGCTGCCTGTGTCAGAATTGAATGACACTGTAGTTAATCCTTCAACCAGCAGAAAGGAAAGGTACGTAACAAAGGAAGATTTAATGACACGGCAAAAACTGTCTAATATGGTTCTTAATGCAGAGCATCTTAAGAAGATGACAAAAGAACAGGAACACGTCAATACCGGGGAAAATGAAAATCTGACATGTAGATGGAAAATGGACCTTCTGTAATACAGGCAGGTGAATGAATTGGCATAATATTTTTAGAATGGCCAAGCAAGGATATGTAGATAATACTGAGAGGAGGGCACATAGCAAGTGTCAAAGTAAAATGGACAATCTGCAGAGATAGATAGATAGATAGATAGATAGATAGATAGATAGATAGATAGATAGATAGATAGATAGATAGATAGATAGATAGATAGATAGATATGAAAGGCATTATATAACAGATAGATAGATAGATAGATAGATAGATAGATAGATAGATAGATAGATAGATAGATAGATAGATAGATAGATAAATGTGAAAGGCACTATATAACAGATAGATAGATAGATAGATAGATAGATAGATAGATAGATAGATAGATAGATAGATGTGAAAGGCACTATATAACAGATAGATACTGTAGATAGTTAGATAGATAATGACTGTGTAGTCAAACTAGAAAAAGTAAAGATAAAGAAAGAAAAGAAAAAAGGAAAAAAAAATAAAGATAAAAAACAGCAGAAAGCAAATAAAGAAAGCAGGGCCTAAAAAAGACAAAACCTAAAAAAACAGAATTCAACCACCATCAGCGAGAAAGAGAGGAGAGACAACAGCATGGTCAAAAATGTTAAAAGGAATGCTTAAATGCTTATTCTAGAATGTTTTTAATTAAATCTTGCCATATTTTTAAAATGCTTTCAACAGATAATCTAAGTGAGAATTGGTATCAGTTACCCACTGACTTGCAGCAGGTGGGTTAGGATTCTTCCAGTTGAGCAAGATAAGTCTATGTGCCAGTAGTGTAGTAAAGGCAGTTACAGTTTGCTTGTCCTTCTCCACTTTAGGACCATCTGAGAGCCCACCAAACACAGCTGTTAATGGATTAGGAGGGATTGGGACACTAATGCTGTCTGACTGGCATTTAAAGATTTTGGTCCAGAATGATGTTAATTTGCTGCAGGCCCAAAACATGTGGCTCAGTGAGGCTGGAACTCGACTGCAACATTCACAGGTTGGATCCTGCCCTGGAAACATTTTGGACAATGTTAAACGAGACAGATGTGCTCAATAAAAGATTTAAAGTTGAATGATTGAGTGTTTTGGGCATGTAGAGCTGGAGTGCATTCTGTGCATGGCTGCCTTCCACTCCTTTTCTGAGATATTAAGTGAAAGATCGTTTTTCCTGTTGTATCCTGGGAGCTTTAAAATAAAAGGAATTTCAAGTTTTTAAATATTGCTGAGATGAGGTTTTTATGCTGGTTGACCAGCTGTCATCTCTGAGCCATCTGTATAATTAAGATGCTACCCAGATCCATCCAATCTCCTGATAGTCAGGGCTGAGCACAATTGCTGATTTTCCTGAAGTAATCAGTGCAACTATCTGCACAAATATTGTGATAAAGATGCCATCACAGTATTAATTTGATTTTGCAAAGAGAAAGCACTTTCATTCAATTAATATACAACTAGTATGTGATGCTCAAATGTGTCTTTATTGCAAGGTGGCCCAGATCAACATGGAATCAGACTGTGATGGTTGGCCTCTTGGTAACACTGCTGTTGCCAGTTAAGTTGTGCAATATACAGCACCACATAAGACAAACTAGATAGGCTACACACTGTGGAAATTAAAATTAAATGTATGCATTAGGCATTATTACAAATATTGAAGGCAGCAACAGAATATGTTAACACCAAAAAAGTGTGTATAAGACTTTCAAATGGTAAAGGTTTGCTGTAAAGGTTTTGCTGCCAAGTAGGCAGTTTATAAATCCCAACTGTTGCATAAGAAATGGCACACACATTTCCAAGCACATACACATTTTATATATGAGGCCCCAGGCCAGTGGAACATTGCGCAAAAAGCTACAGTCTATAAAAACTAACTACAACAAAGAGTCAGAAAATAATGCCAACTGTGGAAAGGGGCCCATTTAGGAACGCCAGTCCACCTAACCAGCATGTCTTTGGACTGTGGATGGAAATTCCAAAGGCAGTAGTCAAAGCAAAAAGGCAAAACTTCAAGTCAGGAACAGAATCACAAAGCAAAAACTTTAAAAAGCCAAAAGTCAGAAAAGCATATTAAACTTCATTGGTGTCTCTCAGTTAAGGAAAAGTGTGGCGCTGCCCTCCCAATTCCCTAAGATGGAGCTGTGGTACAAAAAATTTTAAAAGTTGTTGTTATGTCTCAGCCTGGGTTCTTCCCGTGGCTGGGGTTCACATTCATGTCTGGTGTCTCTTTTGTTCATTTTAATTCTGTTTTGTCATGTAGGGTCTTATGGTGACCCTTTTTTCCCTTTCATATTCTGGGGTTGGGAGCGGAGAAAGACAGAGCTCGGAGGAGAAGAGTGGAGGCGACCTGAACAAAAGCATTGTGGAAGAAGGCCTGGACTTTGGGGGTGAAAGTGGGTTGTGTGCTTCACTTTATTGTATATATTAGTGTAAATGAAACATGTGTGGTGCATTTAAACAATGTCTGCCTGTCTGTGTCCGGGCTGTTTCCCACAATATATATATATACATATATAACACAGCACAGGTGTCATGATCTGTATGTTCTGTATGGTTCCTGGGTCTCTAAAAATAATGTTAAAAATCATTTTGAGGGTCCTAGAGACCAGGGAATCCAATGTCATTCAATCAGTCAGTTTCTAACCTTAACAGGGTCACAGGGGTGCTTGTGTCCATCCCAGCTAGCATAGGTTGCAAAGGTAGGAACAAACCCTGGATTTCACAAACATGAAACTGCCAGCCTATCACAGGGCAAACACACACACACAAATCCACCCAAAACACACACTAGGGGCAATTTAGGATTGCCAGTCCACCTAACCTGCATATCTTTGGACTGTGGGAAGAAATAGAAACCCATGTAGTTACGGTGAGAACATGCAAACCCTGGTCTCCTTACTGTAGTGCAGCACTGCTATCACTGTGCCACCATGCCACCCCAGACTCATAATGTTCACATTTATTTTTTATTTCAGTATGAATTTAGTTTGTTTAACATGAATGACATTCTCACATGGCACAATTTGGTTTTTGTATGGTCACCACCACTTGAGACGCTTTGTATATTATTTCAGTGGTGTTTTCAGGTGTATTGCTGTGGATTCCCACCACAAACTATTTCTGTTTGCAGATTTGCACTGAGGTGAACTGGTGGTGAGCTGCGAACCTGCAACGTCTGGCTCAGAAGTGGTCTCCTTAATAGGAGAGCTCCTTGCAACGACTGCACAGAGACTACTTCTAAACTCTGAGTGGAGCACTTCCTGATGATGTCAGCTGAGTCAGCTCTCTCTCTCACACACACACACACACACACACACAACCATCACTTTTTCTGTACACCACCACCACTACACTCCACCTGTCCACAGTGCAAATCCCATCCTCATCTCCAAATGTATTACTGTGGACTCCCATCACAAAGTATCTCACCCTGCCAACATGCCTCAAATCTCATCCACTTACCGCTACCTCAGTTCAGAACTTCCTCCCCGCTTCCCTTCTTTATTATAACCTCAGACAATTAGACAGAGTGAAAGAGCAGGCTGGAGAAATTGCTGCACTTTAAACTGTGTAATGTCCGTAATTAAATGTTATTATAATGAGTGCCATACAAGTAAATTGTGATTGATATCCATTTTGTGAATAATAAATCTTTTATTTTATAGATTCAGTGCTTGCTTTCTTTACTCACCAGGGTTTTACTGGAATATCTTTAGTGCTCAGGACTATTATGTGAATTTCCCCAAGGGATTAATAAAGTATCTATCTATCTATCTATCTATCTATCTATCTATCTATCTATCTATCTATCTATCTATCTATCTATCTATCTATCTATCTATCTATCTATCTATTAGTTCATGTCAGTTGTAAACTGGACTAAACAATTTAATGTATAGTTAAAATAATTACAGAAATCTCAATTTAGTCTTCATAATCAAAATTTTCCAATGCTAAATGTTAAATGCCATGTTATATCTATAAATATATATATAGGGCTTGAAGGCTAAAGCTCTTTAAGAGACCCATTGTGACACAATTTAAAGGGTGTGTGATCGTACACATCTTACTATTTTAGAGTAGTCCTCATTACTTTTATGAATCATGTTAATTTCTTTGGTCCAATACAATTTTGTGCTTTGCGTACTGTAAAAAAATGTTAATTTGTGTTTCTGCTTTTGGTGTTGTATTTGATTTTATTGTTGCGATTCCTTTTAATACTGTCATTCAGTGGATGTATTGTACGGCAAAATAATATGTTGATAGATGTTAATTTTGTATGAACTTTTTAATGCCGTTATTCGGCAGATATTTTCTCATCACTGGTGCTGGTAGTCTATTATATTGTCAAGCACAGGGTCCGCCCCTTGACCCCTTTCATGATGCTAGGTGGTTTCTCCTTTTTCAGCCATTCTCCAACACCTGACCTTTCACAGTTCCTTCTCTGTGGCTCCAATAACCTTTTCTCCGGTGTGTCCACTGCCTAAACATTCACACTGCCTCACACTGCTCACTTACGGTGAGAGGAAACACCATCTGCCCTCATTTTTCCCATTTTGGTCAGCCGATCCAAGCCAGGATCCTTTCTGAGACTTGCCAGTGGCCACGGGCCCAGTAAAATGATGTGGCGGAAGGTCAGAGATCTTACCCGGCCAGGAGACCCCAACCATGGAAGGATCGGGGGACAGAGTATTTTCAAGACCGTTTCTCCCTGGTAGAGGGCAACCACCTTGACTTCCAACGGGGCCATTGGTCATGAGCATGGAAGTTCAACCCTGCTGGGACCCATGGCCACCGTCTGGGGCGCCTGGATGCTTGCAGGGCTCTATTTGGCAGCACTTCCGCCACAGAAGTGTTGCTGGAATAAGCTCATTGGGCACCTGGAAGGAGTCTAGGTGCCCTATAAAAGGAGCCAGTCACCACAACTCAATGACCTGAGTCGGGAGGACGTGGACAAAGCTCGTGTGCAGGAGTGGAGGCGGAAGGACTGGCTGGGAGAAGGAACTGTGTTGCAGTTTTGTGCTGGACTGTCTTTTGTAAATAAACTGTGTACTGTGTGGCAATTTGTGTTTGGGTTAGGGTGTCTGTATGCGCCCCCAGGCATCCCAATGGATTGAAGCATTAGAGCTGGTCTTGTAATTGCTGACCCTACAGTGTCTCTCTCTCTCTCTCTCTCACATGCACATACCCTCCTAATATCTTCTCAGGGTGGTCTCATCTATTGTGACAAAGTCTCTCTATCTCCTATGTCCATGTGGTCTAACCAGAATCTTCATGCCAAAAACATCAGTACTGTACTTTAAAACAAATTTAGAAATTCAAGCAGATCTCTAGGATAGGACTTTGCAAGGGCAAGACTGCAAATGTTTGAGCAAATCTAAGAACCCCAGGTTCTTGTCTTTATGTCATTGGACCCTTCTTCAAATATTGCCATGCAGCAGACCCAGTAGGAGAAATCTGGTGAAAAAAGCGACTAAAAAATAATCTCTCTGTAACAGCCTTCTTCATACCTTTTTTCCCAGCATTCTCTAGTCTTTTGAACTTTGTTGTGTCTTTGAAATTTCTGGAGGTTTTGGTGATTTCAGGATTTCCAGTTTTTAACCTTCTCTTATTGCTTTGTCCGTTTAGATTTGTCACCATTCCTGCATTTATCCAAGCACTTGCCTGTTTTGAGCCTGCTTATTAAATGCAGACTTGTTTAAATAGACAATTGTTACTTTAATTAGCACAGTTGGCTCATCTGGATCCTCAATAAACCTTAGGCGCATGCAGCCAGTGGCATGTAATAGAATGGCGTGTTGTGTGGTGTTTTTCTAGCCCGATTATGTTTGCTTAACAGCTGGTACTGAGGCTGCACAGTGTCTGCGTCTGTGGATGTGATGAGCTATTATCAGCTTGACAAATGCCAACTGACAAAAGAAAAAGTAAAGATTAGTAAGAAGACCTTTGTCAAATTTCAGAGTTGGTTAAATATGCTTTTTATCGTAATTTGTGAGTTTTTTTTTTTTATTTATTCCTTTTTCCTACCATCTTCACTTAGTTACTTATCTTCCAGAGTTCCAGGTGGTCATGTCTGGCAGAGGCCTGCTTGTGTTTCACCAATATACATTCCATGTGTTCTGTTGTATGATGTCACCACTGGTAATCTTTTCTTTAAAAGGGGTTCCAAAGGACTGGCGAACAAATCTAAGTCAGGAGAACATCTACTGTAAGTGACATTTACTCCTTCTGTTTCAGTGGGTTTTGCTCTCTTTAAAGATTTTGCTCTGGCACACTTTTCTGAACACAAATTATTTTAAGAGCATCTTTTTGTGTGTTTCTTTTCCTTATTTGTTTTTTAGACATTGCAGTGTTGGTTGTCTCTTTAGGAACTAGCTGATTTCAGGCAGAATTTACAAATGTACTGAATTGCAGGAGACTGCACAGGAAAAAACATTTGGACATAAGCGTCAGTAAACTTTGGGCCCTTGAAACCAAGTTACCTGAACTATTCTTTAACATTTCATTAATTATTTAGCACTTTGATGCTGATCTTTCTGATCATAAAATAAGTAATTACAAAATTCATAATTAATTGCAGAACTATGTTTTTTGAGGCCTCTTTCTCTTGCACGATTTGGCTCAAAAACTAATCAGCACATCATCATCTCATGACAGGGTTAAGTGTCGAGTTTGGTATTTTTCTGTCCAGCTGTTTTAGCTCTAGACTGTTCTCAAGAAAGTGTGACACACAGACACACACATCAGGGGACACTAAAACGTTGTGATCTGTCAAAAATGGAATATCGAACTTTTTGATGAATCCTAAGCTTTCACTCTTCTCCCATAGACGATAAGTTATTGCGGGGGAGTGCATAAAGTAATAAAAATGACCAGAAGAGGCGAGAGTCAAAAACAGGCCAAGGTGAAAACCAGCAGTCAAAAGAGATTTTTTTGTCAAAACCAAAATGCATTCAAACAATTGGGATCAAAAAAGAAGAGCAGACTTTCATTTAGCAGATGATCAAACAAAGCAGCAATTCAAGGGGTTATCTGCCAAACTTGCCTAAAACATGGCTGCTCAAGCCAACCTTTAAATAACTGATCTGACAATCTCTGTGAACACACCCCCAGGGACCGGAGGATGAATCATACCAATGGAATCACAAAATGGCGATGCCAGGGAAAAAAAGACAAAATGGTGTTGCAGTAATGTGTAAATTATTTTAAAACTTTGTTAAAGTGTAAGAAACCAGGAAAGAAAACCACAGATTTGAAATGTCTGTGTGTTAAATCCTTATACTTGAGATGCGATGGCACAGAAACCCCTCTAGAATTTGCATAATACATTTGTGAAAATCAAATACTATAACAATAGGGTCATGTGGATGATGTAAGTCCATGATGGCTCAGGAGGTTTAAATAATTCTTTTCCTTATGTTTTCGTTCTGCTGCCAAGTAATTTTGTTGTAAATGTGGGTGCCGCTGTATTGTGCCTTTATTGCCATGACATGTTGTGTGGTTGCTGGAGGCAGAGTCCTGGAAGATACATTGACACATAGAAATTAAATAATTATCACAATGAACATAAACAGAATAATTAAAAATGAACAACAAAGAGCATGTTTGAAAACAGATAAGGTGACAGTCCTTATATTACAGTCATAAAAAGAGAACCAGCAGTGGATCATTGAGTTTGTGTTGGAGTTCACTGCATTGTTATTTTGTGATTTTTCTGGTTTATTGGATTTTTTTCTTCTGATTATGATTATCATTTTGTTGGACTAAAACTGCCTTCAGATTGCCTTTCAGGCAAATAATTTTTTCATCTTTTGAACATTTTGGTGTTATTCTATTTTTGTTAATAAATCTTCTTTTCATAAAGGTTGCGCTTTTGTCCACAAGCTGGATGTTTAGGGTCTTACTCTCCCTTGTCGAGCATATTTTTCGGAGTGTTTTTGCATTTTTAACTTTTAAGTCAGCTCCCCATTCTGGACCTGTGTAGGCCGAAGCCAGCAGATATGACTTGGGGTCTGTCAAGCTTAGGTGAGCCTTATCAAGTTGGTGAGGTCCCTGGTCTGATTTGTGGCTCCTTTTGGACGCCTTATACCCATTTTGCCATGGCCAGAACTCCACAACATCCTTAACTACTAAAATAAAGAAAGAATGTCTTTGGACCATCTTTTGCCTGTTCTTCAGTACTTCTCTCTAACTGCCTTTCAGCTTTCCTAATATCCCTTTTAACCTTTACTCTTCTGCTTTCATAAACCCTACAGTACAGGGTGGTCCAGATCTAATTCTGCAGATCCAGATCGTGTGGATGACTTTGATTTATGCGGGGACGATTCCAGCTTGGCGTGAAGACGATTCTTCATGTTGTCAGTTCGCACACTTCTCGATGGTCTGGGATTTTTCGGGTGATTTTCTATGTAATACACTTAATAAATTATAGTACAATGAAAATTGCATAATTAGATCTGGACCACCTTACATATACTGTACCCTACACTCTGGAATTCACTTTCATTTCTTACCATTTGTAAATTTTTTGCTGTATTGAATACAAAATACTTTTAAACCAACCCCACCGCTCTTCATGTGTCTCCACACTTTCATCTTTTGTCAGATCTTTTCAAAACTTAAACTACAAAATTAAAATTCAACAGTTTTCAATATAGAGTACTGCAATAAACATTATATTATGGTCACTAGATCTTAATGGTCCAGTCCCCTTTACACACTCAATTCTATGCTGTTTCTTACAGAATATCAAATCTAGATAGACTTTCACACTCATTAACAATAATTTAAATTTTTATCACAGAATTGTACAAGAAAATCTCAGGCCATGTTTATTTTAGATTAGTGGCATGAAAAATCCATGAATCTCACATATCCAAGAAAGTTTGCAACTGAATGTCTGAAAAAGTAGAAGAATTCTAATGTTTTGGATTGGTCAGATCCTGAATTGAAGAATTAATGACTGAAAGCCTTCAAATACTACCAATATGAGGAAGTTTGGCAAAAGCATATTAGGCATAAATTATGGAGATACAAGGGATGTTCAAAACGTTTCCTCACTTTTCTTGAACTCTGTTTATTAAGAATTTCAAAAACAAATGACATCACTTTTCTACATAGTCACCTCCGTTTGCGATGCATTTGTCTCAGTGTCGAACCAACTTTTTAATGCCCAATTACTACTCCTCCTGCCTTCACTGTTTCCAACGAAAATATAAAAGTGTGGGAACTTTTTGAACATCCCTCGTATGAAGGAATAATCAGAAATGACGGAAAATATCGTTGGCTGTGGAGGGCACAGTTGCCAAAACAAAGGATGTGATTATATTTTCATTCAGGTACTTTGACTTTGTCAACACACCATAGACATCAAAATAGGCTGCAGGTGTTTTTTTCTTTTTGCATTTTCTGTATTTTTTTCCAGATACTCTGTTTTCCTCCCATATCTGAAAGAGAACAGGTTTTTTTGGTAACATTAAAACTATCCCATATAAACGAGTGTGTCGATACGAACATGAAAGCGCCCAAACCATGGCTTGCTGCCATAGGCTCCAGTCCCATATAATCCCGTTAGTAAAAACATGAATGCAGTATCCTAATGTTTTTGCTCATTCATCAAGTTTTATCCATCAATATATGTCTAAATGAAGGTCTGATTAAACTCTGGCTTCACACATCTCTTATAATGGAATAAGTGACTTCCAAAAATAGTCGAAATTACAGAAAGATTCATTAAGAACAAAAGGATTGAATTAAATAAAGAAGTTGATCACAAGAAAGTAAATCTCACATCCTTTCCTTATTCACAAAAGTGGTTACGTTGCAATGTGAACCCACAAGTTTCACAAAGCACCACGACAGTCCCTGGCAGTTTTTTCTTTGCTCTTGTGGCATTACCAGTCTATCCTCTGGTCTAATCTTTAACTTGGCCGGTGTTTTAGTTCTCTTCTGGACCAATCTCTTACCACAGTTGAATCTGTGAAGTTTGATAGATACAATACAATACAATTTATTTTTGTATAGCCCAAAATCACACAAGAAGCACCACAATGGGCTTTAATAGGCCCTGCCTTTTAACAGCCACCCGAGCCTTGACTCTCTAAGAAGACAAGAAAAAACCATTTTAGGGAAAACATGGAGGAAACCTTGAGGAAGGCGGTTCAAAGAGAGACCCCTTTCCAGGTAGGTTGGGCATGCAGTGGGTGTCAAAAAGAAGGGGGTCAATACAATACAATGCAATACACAGACCAGAACAAATCCTCAATACTGTATAAAAATAAAAAATTTACAAGTACGGAGCAGAATTTAACAGTAGATAATATCACATAATATGATTAGGATCACATACTGTATGTCACTGGGTATACTTGTGGAAGTCGTGAGTTATCAGTCAGAAAATGTCTAAGCGGCAATTCTGTTGCCTATAGATCATGTTCAGGCAAACATATACTATTGATTACTTAGTCTCTACAATGTATTGATCTGTTACCGTTTACTGGTAAACATTCATTTAATGCTACGCTGAACCTGACTGCACCAGTGGTCACAATAATCAGGGATGAGATGGGATGCTCTGTAGTCTCCATACTGCAAAGATTTAGGTTCATGATCAATATGTGATTAACTGTGCACAATATGCTTCAGCTAGTTCAAATGCTGTCTGTGTTGCTCATTGTTTCTGTTTACATTGTTGGTTATTTTGTTTCTTTATGTTTATGTGTCTTTAGTCATATTCTTGGTATTTTGTGGGTTTTCCTCCCAAGATGCTGATTTGAATCCTATTGAACATTTATGGAAAGAACTGAAACATGCAATCCGGAGAAGGTCCCCTTCAAACCTGACATGGTTGGAGCAGTTTGCTCAGTGAAAGCGGACCAAACTACCTATGGACAGGAGCAGAAGTCTCATGGTGAGTTCCAGGAATTGCTTCTTTAAAGAGATGGCCTCTAAAGGTTGTGCAACAAAACATTAGGTTAAGGGTTCCATCATCTTTGTCCATGCCAATTTCATTTGTGTTATTATTTGAAATATTCTGTTGAATCAAAACTCAAAAGCAAAGTCTGATTTTTGTTAAAAGCAGAATAAAAAAATGATAAGTGTCAATTCCTTTTGTCAGTTTCAAGTTATTTCAGAGAAAATTGTGGGTTCTTCTTTGTTTGTGGAGGGCTACCAACAAATTTGCCCACATCTGTATGTTCTGACTATCATTTGCTTAGCTTGTTTGTGCTTAGAACAATGGTTTTGTTTCAGCACACTTATCTCACATCCATGTCCTCTTAAAACTGCTGGCTAATAATAAGTTGATCACTAATCGTCTCTAAAGTGCGAGAAGTAGGTGAGTCTAACATGAATCAATTGGGATGCAAATGCACATCCCTGAAGGTTATATCCCCTTCAGAATATCCATAGCAACATACATTATGGAGGAATCTGCTCTTACGCTTACGGCATTCATGAACGAACACAAGAAAGCCATTACTGGTAAAATTAACCATAGGTCCCCCGAATCTGAAAATACAATAAAATGGATTTAGAAACAGATGAATGGTTGAAGGGCAGCAAGGCAATATTATGAGCTCATAGTTCTGGTCCTGGTTCAGTGTTCGGCTGCTGTGTCTTTTGTTTGAAGTTTTTGTGAACAGAGAAATTTTAACTTCATATTACAATCCAGACAGATGTTCAGAGGGTATATTTTATTCAAAATTCTCCCACTATGAGTGAGTCTGAGTGTGCATAAGGGAGTCTGCGATGGGTGGGTTGACTGTTACCTTTCATGCATTGCTACTGTAATAAACATCATCTTCCCACAATCCCTTACTGAATTAGTAATAAGGATATAATACTATAGAATTTAAAAAGTAATAACATTTCTATATGACTAACTATGATGTCAGATGTATCTTTGGAGATCTTTCTAGGACAAACATATGGGATAACAATTTCTTTGTTCAGAATTTAGGGTAAATTACCCTTTGTAATCAGGATCTTTTCACCCACTGTATTGACTTGTGACGTATAATGGAAATGAAAATTATAGGGTGTCTGCCATGCCAAAAGGAACAGCTAGTTTTGTGGAAGCCAACAACGCAATTACAGACATCGCAGAAAGTTTTTTTTTTTAATTATGAACCTTTATTCCTGAAAAGTGTTGAGATTAAAATATCTTTTGTCATCTGTACATAGATTTCTATTGTTTGCAGTGGAACAAAACATAAAATCGGAGAAAATAGCTACATTGTGCTTCTTTTACAAAGTCATCACACTAAACACAGAAAAAAAAGGTAGAAAAACAGCAAGAAGTTTGAGGAAGTAAAAAAAAGAAGGTAATCACCAAGCATGGTCAACATCCAGGTAACAAGACCACCTCCAAAGCGTTCCATTGTCCTGTGATCACTGTTGCCAATATTATCAACAGGTTTAAGGACCATGCGACTGTAGCCAACACCCAATGCCATGGCCACAAGAGAAGACTGACCCATGATTAAAGAGAAAGATTTTTCAAAAAGTGCAGAAAGAACCAAGAAAAACTTCAAGCTGACCTTGAAGCTCCAGATGTAATAGTTTCAAGTCGTAGAAGACACACAAAGATAGCATTTCTAAGGCAGAAACACAAAATGCCCTGATGAATGTTTCCAAAATACATGTTGCCAAACCAAAGACCTTCTGGGAGAATGTCCCTTGGCCAGTGTGATACCCCTTGTCACTAAACCCTATCACGCATTCACTCACTCTGGGCATCTTGTAGTTCATAGCCAAGCACCAGTGAGGGAACGAGAGACATGAACCACTGAAACAAGGAAGAACAAAATAACTAACTCCTAGAAAATATGAAATGTTTAGGCTTACAAATTCTTAAAATCCAACAATCTAACAACCCATCCGCTCACCTCTTCTACAGAAACCGACTGCTTATTGCTAATTCCAAAACTTGTTTCCTAGCAGTTACTCAGTTCTTTTCTCTTTTTTCAATGTTCTACTCTTCTTTGTTCCTTCATGACCACCAGCGCCCAACTCCATCATTCAGACAAATCGTGTTTGGTTCTCACCTCGCTTTAAATTATTCAACCGATCCAACCACGAGCTGACCTACATGAACAGTGAAACAACCAAATGGATACTGACTCCATCAAGGACTCACACAGACATTAAATAACCCTACAAAGAAAGCACATCCAATCCCCATTGTCACTCAATCACCATCTAATTACTTATAGGCTGAAATACCAGAGCTATGGCATGTCTCTCTCCTCTAATTACACCATCTCTCTCATACGCACACCTCCCTTCAATCGTGCGCACAAACATGCCAGCCACCATCCACTCACTAATGGTTTCCTACACTCCTAACAGGACCTTTCTCTCTCTTGACGATGGTCATCACCTCTGCTTTGGTCCACCTCTGCAGTGGCACACAAAATTGCACCTCTTGGAGTTACACTCTTCACCACCCACTCTCTGAGTAAGTGCACATCTTAACTATTTACACCTATTTCTTCTGTAAATAGTTAAATTGTAACCGTACCAACTTTAATCTACTCGGTTTTGGTAAATAACATCATCATCATCGCATTCAAAGAAGATAATTGAAGTTTTCAAAGAAAACAACATCATCGTTACTGTGAAAGGTGGAGGAGGCTCAGTGATGTTTTGGGGTTGCTCTGCTGCCATTAGCACTGAGAGTCTTGAATCTGTGCAATGCACAATGAAGACTCTCAGGATATTTCGGAGGGGAACATGTAGTGCCGTGTCAAAAAGCTCTGTTCCAGTCACGGGTCATGGGTCATCCAACTGGAAAACAACCGAAAACCTCTAAAAGCACCCAAGAATGGATGAGAGGAAATCATTGGACCATCCTTTTGGGCATTTGTGGAAAATGCTGAAACTTGCATTTGAGGTAAGGCAACCATCAAACCTGGGAGAACTGAAGAAGTGTGGATCAAATGACCAGTTGAGAAGTGTATAAATCTCATTCCGAGCTACAAAAAGCTCCTGATTTTACTTCATTGTATCCATAAGCTGTGCTATGATACATTAGGTTAATGGTACCAATATTTTTGTCCATGCCCCTGTCATTTGTTTTATTATTTAAAATAATAAGTTAGATCAAACATCAAAATTATAGATTAAGTTGTATTAAATATAAATTAAAGAATGGTGGATACCAAATAAGTGTGTCAGTTTCAACATGATTCGGTGAAAGTTGGGAGTTTTTGTTTTTTTAAATGGAAGGGTACTAACATTTTCAAGTCATGCTAATGTTAATATTATAGAGAGATGAAGCAATATCATCAAGAGGAGCAATAGCACATTCTAGGTCTACGGGAGCATTCCATTAGGTTTCACAGGTAGATTGGAAAACAAAGGGGTCAGATGTTTTGAGGCGTACCACAATAGTCAAGTTCACATCATGCTGGCCTTACAATGACATTAGGTCATTTTGAAAGTTGATGACTGAAAAATGCTGACTTACTGCGTCAGGATTGGTGAACAGAGAGAAATAGGGTGGGAGTCTACTCAGGCCCTTTAAATAAATGTAGGACTCAGGAGATGTCAATATTAAAATGCGAAGAAGGGTCTGGCCGTAGACCTCCAGTAGCAGACCCCTTAGCCACAGGATCCTGTGACATCATTCAGATACTTGCAGTTGGAATGTGTAATTGGAGAGTCTTGACAATGGGAGACTCATCATCTTGTCCTGTCCCCTGTTGTGAAGTAGAGCTTGGATCTCTGATTGTGCTTCCCGTTGTCGTACCCTCACTATGCAATCCACCAAAAAAAAAATCCTCATCTTCTGCGTGGGGCTACTATTTATTATCTCATGCCTTTTGGTCTTGCAACACAAACCTTCCCAAAACTTGTGGAATTCAGCAGTCCGTGTACCTGTGTGAAAAGTTGCTGTCATGCGAGCACCCAGCCCCACAAGTCTTCGATTCAATCAACTGGCTGCTACAATACTACAATATTTCCGTATCTAAAATATCTAAAATACTCCTAGCTTAAATGTACTGTGATGATTTCTGTGAGATAATGCTAGAGTCCTGCAGGCTGGAGCAGCCACTAAGGGGGCTGCCACTCTGGTATGGAGCCAGACTTCATTGATTTGTTTTGTAACAGTATTTGTTGATATTTTTCTGAATCACATATTATGAAAATATTAAGTTGGCAAATTTAACAAGGTAAGTTTTAAACTGTATTCATTGGGTGATAAAATATTACAGTATATATATTAAATTGTGATATTGTCTCCTTCAAATGATATAGTATAATTAACAATAACATACTTGTAGGTATTAGTTTGTTAAACACACACATAATATCACTAGTTTGAAAGGGATTTCCAAGAGGGTACAAAAGTAGAAACAGTAAACTCTCTTGCACTTGTTAATTTAACAAAATGAAGCCATATGTATTTATGCATTCATGCTTGTCATTCATATCTGCCTTTACATGCACACATCACCCTGTGTCAAGACTCTCCATTTCACACCTCCAGCCACAGGCCCCTGAATGTCAATATCACGCGGTACTGCTGCTGGAGCATCCACAGCCTGACTGTGTTGAAAATGGTTATAAAAAGCAGTAATGCCAGATTTGGGACCATCGTTTAACAAGAACACAATGTCAAAGGCAAGGAGTAAGGATGGAGTGAGAAGGAGTAACCAGGGCAGAGGTAAAGAAACGCAACTATAATCCCTTACTAAAGCAAGACATCACATTTATTTTCACCCATATAAAAATTATAAAACATTAGAACAATGTAGGCGAGAACAGGCCATTCAGCCCAACAAAGCTTGCCAGTCCTATCCACTTATTTCTTCTAAAAAAACATCAAGTCAAGTTTTGAAAGTCCCTAAAGTCTTACTGTCTACCACACTACTTAGCCACTTATTCCAAGTGTCTATCGTTCTTTGTGTAAACAAAAACTTCCTAATGTTTGTCCGACATTTACCCTTAACAAGTTTCCAACTGTGTCCCCGTGTTCTTGATGAACTCATTTTAAAATAACAGTCTCGATCCACTGGACTAATTCCCTTCATAATTTTAAACACCTCAATCATGTCTCCTCTTAATCTTCTTTTGCTTAAACTGTAAAGGCTCAGCTCTTTTAATCTTTCCTCATAACTCAACCCCTGTAGCCCTGGAATCAGCCTAGTTGCTCTTCTCTGGACCTTTTCTAGTGCTGTTATGTCCTTCTTGTAGCCTGGAGACCCAAACTACCCCTAGGACTCCAGATGAGGCCTCACCAGTGTGTTATAAAGCTGGAGCAGAACTTCCTGTGACTTGTACTCCACACATCAAGGCGCTATATAACCTGACATTCTGTTAGCCTTCTTAATGGCTTCTGAACACTGCCTGGCAGTCGATAGCTTAGAATCCTTACAACTCCTATGGCTTCACTTATGCATTGTAGGGTTTGTCACATGATAAAAATAATGTAGGATAACATAGTCTGCTGTAAGAAAATAATGAGAGGTGACCTTTCAGTCCATCAAGCTCATTTGTTTAGCTAATAGTTAAGCTGTCCCAATATCTCATTCATATTCTTCTTAAATGCTGTCAAAGTTTCTGCTTCAACTCCATGTCTCTGTAGTTCTTTCCAGATTCCTACAATTCTTTGTGTAAAGAAGTCCTTCCTGGCTTCAGCCCTAAATGCACCAACTCTTAATCTCCACTGGTGTCCTCAAATACGGGAATCACCCTTAAGCTGAAAGAACTCTGATGGATCTTCTTTATCAATGCCTTTGAGGATTTGAAGACCTGGATGAGGTCCCCGCACAGCCTCCTCTGGTCGAGACTAAACAGGTTTGATTTTCTGAGTCTGTCAGAGTACGACATGTCCTCAAGTCCTATGCATTTGGTTGTTCTCCTCTGCACAGCTTCAGTTGCTGCTTTGTCATTTTTGTAGCGTGGTGACCAGAACTACACACAAAACACCAGATGCCCTCTAATTAGTGCATTGTAGAGTTCAACATCCTTTGATTTACATTCAACAGTTTTAATGATCTAAAACAACATTTTATTGGCCTTTTTAATCACTTCTGTGCATTTCCCACATGATGAAAATGAAGAGTCGGCATAAAAGCCTAAATCCTTTCCAGAGGTCGCTTCCTGTGGGACTGATGTTCCTTTTGCCCAAATGTAGCACTGTGCACTTTTCTGCATGGAATAGCATTTTTCCAAATGTTTGTCCAGTTCTGATGCTTTTTCAATTGTTTTCGCTGCCTCTCCTCCAATTTGACTATTTATTTTTGTTTCTAAGCTGTTCCACAGATGTATTGTTAGCCTAGTGTCTACTTTTGTGCCATCTCGACCCTGAGCAAGCTTTCACCACAGTTGCAATATAACAGAATTTCTTGTTTTCAACGCAGCAGTCTATGGATTATAATGGCTTATTGATTGTTGGCAACAATGACCCAACAGCAAAATATGCAAAAACACAGTGTGGTTTGCTATCATTGTCAACATGTTCTTGATAAAAATAAAGAGAATAATGGACCCATCTACAGCCTCAGTGCTGTTTGTGTCAGCAGTAATGGCTCCCGTTTCTACAATGGGAGACATAGTCGTTTTGAAAATTACTTCTCCTAACTACAGCCATTACTGAGCACTTCAGGAGTCTTTTGTTGCAAAAACAAATATG
The DNA here is from genome assembly GCF_016835505.1 of Polypterus senegalus. Classification (NCBI taxonomy): domain Eukaryota; kingdom Metazoa; phylum Chordata; class Cladistia; order Polypteriformes; family Polypteridae; genus Polypterus; species Polypterus senegalus. The sequence goes on from NC_053155.1 coordinate 34,006,582, forward strand.
AATGCAATCGACAATAAAAAGTAAAAGCTGAATAATACAAAATGTCTTCATTGGCTGTATAAAACAGGGCATCTAAAAGTGAGAGAGGAAAACGTAAGTGAAAATTCATAAAATACAATGGACAAAAATAAATGCCTTTAGATCCGGGCTTAGTGATACTCTACTGAGACTGGCACTACTACTTGGACAGAGTGGGCAGCATAGTGGCACACAGTTCAGCAGTGTCTTTGTTCTTTAATCCTAGGCCAGGGCGCCTTGACTACAGACCTTACACCTTCTCTCATGATCCACACAGACTAAAAACCAGCAGTTAGCTTGGCTGTCAAGTCTAATTGGAGGAAGATGTCATCCTGGCCCTCAGTTCTCTAAAGTTCCCCAAAGCTAACAAAACACTTCATGTCAGATCTGCATCATTCTCACTGCAGGTCAGTCTTTATATTGACAAACAAAATGTAGTTTCTCTGTATTAAACAATAAGACGTGTTAATGAGAACTTAGAACTAACATCAGACAACTTCAGGACATTCAAGGTCTATAGTAATATTTCTTTACATTTACAGTATATAGTGCTTTTCTCACTACACAAGTTGCTTTAGATAGTGAGTGGGGAGCCACTTTAACCTCCACTAATGTGCAGCATCCACTTGGATGATGCAATGACAGCCATTTTGTGCCAGTACACTCACCACACATCAGTTATTAGGTGGTAAGGGGGTGAGAGATAGATAGCCAGTTAGAGACAGGGGCTAGAACGATTAGGCCATGGAGGACAATTTAGCCTGGAAATCAAGATACATCCTGCAAAGTCTGAGCATAAATTTTAGAAACAGGACTGGTCAATGCAGGAAAACAACAAACTAACTTATAAAAAAGAAAGAAACAAAACAATATAAGTAAAATTAGAAGCATAAGGACCCCAGAAGAGGAGACTCTTAAAGATGGAGTGTTGGGGTGAGGGTCAATGTGTAGAGTACCAGCCAATGCTTGGCTGGGCAGTAACAAGAAAATACAGGCATGAAGTTGAAAATCAATCACAAACGCCCATCCTAGTGCAATTCAACTTGGATTTCTACACAAGAAAGCATTTATTGCTGTACTGTGTGTGCTGGTTGTGTTATGACCACAAATCCCAAGATATGCAAGTCCCAAAAAGTTGCAAAAGAACTTCCAATAATGCCCACTACAGGGGGGTATACTGCCAACCCCTAGCTAGATAAATGGACAGACACAAAAAATGTATTTTTATAAAAATGCTCCACGTGAAGTTCTCAATGAAAACAAAACACATAAAGGAGTTGCCTAAAATAAGACTTTCCAATGTAAACAAAGCCCAGAAACAGAATCCCAAGGTTAGGTCAGGAAACAGAGCAGAAAGGTCGAAAAAGTCCAATAAATCGCAATAAGTACAAGGCAGAGCAAGAACTCAGCAAAACTGCTGAGCACTTTTGAAATGAACTGCCAGGTACTGTGGGAGACGCCCCAGATCTATAGGGTGGAAGCCAGTAACTGGCAGAAGCCCCACCTCCTGGGGGACCACCCACAAAACACACAGAACATAACTTAGGCAGCTTACATACATTGACACAAAATTAAAAAAAAAAAAATAAGAAGAATAATGCAAATAATCAACAAAAGTAACATTAACATAAACAAAAGAATCAAAAATGAACAAAACAGACCTAAAACATGATTTTGAATGCCAGCTGGTGGGGAACCCTGATAAGTGTCAATGGGGAAGTAATGCTGAACAACAGCAAGCAATATAAAGATTTCACGACATTCATATTGGCATGTCTGCTTTTACATGCATTGTTATCACTCTTTAATTTGTTTTTTATCAGTATACTGCTGCTGGATTATGTGAATTTCCCCTGGGGATTAATAAAGTATCTATCTATCTATCTATCTATCTTTCTATCTATCTATCTATCTATCTATCTATCTATCTATCTATCAGTTATATAGTGCCTTATCTATCTATCTATCTATCTATCTATCTATCTATCTATCTATCTATCTATCTATCTATCTATCAGTGTTTCTAGATATTGTAAACTGACTTTTTTTTACTGAAATCCTTTCATCGTAGTTTACTATGGAGAATATGCAGCAGTTCTTTTCACCTCAAGCATGCCTCTTACTTGATCTCTGAAACAGTCCCATTCTGCAGGACAATTCCAGAGTGGCATCTTCCACTTGCACAATGCCACAGATCTGTGGTCAACCAGCTCGGTCCTGGGTCATAGGTTTTTAATTTTAACCCATTTCACAATCAGTACATTATTCTTACTTTTAATTGATCTCATTATTTAGTCTGTGGTCCTTTGTATCTTATTTTAAGACACTTTGACATATTTGTATTTTGGCATGAGTTTAAAGGCTCAGTGTTTCATTTGCCATTTTCTTTTTTGATTAATTCTTTTTATAGATATATCTACAACTTTCTGCTCATTGATAAGAATCCATCCATCCATTATCCAACCCGCTATATCCTAACTACAGGGTCAAGAACACAGGGTGCAAGGCAGGAAACAAAGCCCGGGCAGGGCGCCAGCCTACCGCTGAGTGCACATACACACAAACACACCCACAAACCAGGAACAATTCAGAATCGCCACTGCACCCAAACCTGCATGTCTTTGGACTGTGGGAGGACACCGGAGCACCTAGAGGAAACCCACATTAAAACGGGGAGAACATGCAAACTCCACGCAGGGAGGACCCGGAAAGCGAACCCAGGTCTCCTAACTGCAAGGCAGCGGCGCTACCCACTGCGCCACTGTGCCACCCATTGATAACAATAATTTTCTAAATAAGCAGACAAGTGAACTCTCAAGCACTTCATACTAGACTGTATAACTATCTGTTCATTCTATCAAACCAGTTTAAATATCTAAGGATAGACATCACAAGTAAATATAAAAATCTGTTTTGGTAATAGTATGGAAAAAAAATCAAACAAGACATTAACAAACAGTCTACTCTCCATTTTTTTCTTTGCAGGGATAATCAATACGGTCAAGTTTCTGTTTCTGTTTAAGACCATCCATATAAATCAACAACTCGTTCTTTAATAAACTAGAGTTAATTAAAACCTCATTTACCTTCAATTCAAGCCATCCACACATTCAAAAGGTGACTCTATAAAGACCTAAAGCAGAAGGTGGCATGGCACTATCTAATTTTATTACTGGGTAGCTAAATATGCACACTATAAAGACCTGGAAATTGGCAAATGTAAATGCATTTACACTGTCATGGCCAGCAATGAACATCAAATCGTGGATGCACTTGACGAAAGTGTTTATTTGTTGCTGTTCTACATGATAATCAACTGTTTCAGCCTTCTCAAACATGTTCAGAGTTTAATCTTGAGAAGATGGTGGATTAAGACACTTAGAGAACTGTGTTTAGATAATGTATTTGCATCTTACAAACAATTATGAACAAGTACACTTCAAATTTAAGTTTCAAGCAACACACTTTTTCCACTGTTTTCAAATTAGAAATCATTTTAAAAGAAACCTTCTCAACTTTCCAACCCTAAACCCCCCACCCCGTTTCTATTCCAGAGGCAATCTTGAAGACTTAGAAAGCATCTTATCAATAAATAAAATCATCTCAAAGAATCCTCCCTTCAATAATCAGAGGGTACGGAGGGAAAAGGACCTTTCAATTAGAACTTCAGAAAAGGGGTGGCATACATAGAATACACTCTGTCTTTATATGTGCAAAGCACTCAATAATTCAACTTATAATCTTTCAGCGATCACATTCAACTTGTTTAAAGTTGCCCAAAATGTATCCAAGGCAAGATCCAACCTGCAAGTATTGCAATATACCTCCGGCGTCATTGGGCTAAATGTTTTGGGAGTTCACCAAATTAACATAACTAGCCAACCCGTGGTGTACCATACGCCACATAATCAGGTCGGTTTTTTAATGATTTTTATGCACAGGGAACAAATAAACATTTGAAAAATCGATAATGTAATAAATCAGCAAGAAAAGCAACATTGTAACCATGCACGGAACAAACCAACACACAATCGTCCGTAACTGAAAACTGGCAGACCGACATCGCTCATGTGCCCACCTCCAACTTGTCACTCAAGTCGTTGTCGACTTTGCACAGTCCAGATGCACCTGTGACTCACGTAGACTTTCCGTGTTCCTCCAGGAGCATCTAAGAAGACTCATGTTTGTCGCGGATGCGAATCGCTGTATGTAGCGTGTAAAACAGTTTGCTATGGTGCACGTGGTTGTGCGTCGTAACCGAAAACTCAGTTTTTAAAGACTGCTTACTTCATTGTGCTTTAACCTCAGTTGTAAAGGATTGTTTTAAGGATCCTATGGCATACCCCTCGTAAACCATTTTACACGCTGGATATGGCGATTCACCTCCACGAGAAACATGCCTCTATGAACAGTCAATGTAGCTCGGAAGTGCATGTAGCCTCTACGACAGACAAATATAAATGACGCCGTTTTTTCTGTGTCGTCACGTTCGAGTTGGTGGGCGTGGCTCCTTCCTGCGTGCGCCATAGGTGTCTTACTTGTCGGCGGCTTCTGTGAATCCACGCCCCCTTCCGGCCTGCTTTCCATGGGTGTCTTGCCTTAGTGAATTATATATATAGATTTTGGACAAACATCTTTGAATGCTTATCAAGCAGCCTTGGTGTCATAATCACTCCTAACCTATTAACACAGATATTTGGTGGACACCCAGATGAGATTAAAGTGGAGAAGGACAAACTGACTGTAATAGCCAACAACACACTAATAGCACATACGAGGTGAGACACAAAAATAACTGGACGGGGCTTGGGCTTGTGGGGGGGTAACCGTCAGGAGATCGGCCGAACGTGAATCATAGAATGCCCAGAGGGGACTGGGCGGTCTCATGGTCTGGAATCCCTACAGATTTTATTTTTCTCCAGCCGTCTGGAGTTTTTTTGTTTTTTCTGTCCCCCCTGGCCATTGAACCTTACTCTTATTCGATGTTAAATGTTGATTTATTTTGTTTTATAATTGTGTCTTTCATTTTTCTATTCTTTAATACAGTATGTAAAGCACTTTGAGCTACTGTTTGTATGAAAATGTGCTATATAAATAAATGTTGTTGTTGTTGTAGAACTATATCCTACACGCCCTCTCAAACCGTCGACCGGTTAGGTATATCTTGTGAATAGCTCAGTCAGTATTTGCACAACAATTGCTACATGAGTTGCCGCTATAATGTCGGGTGAAAAAAATGAACAGCGAATCAACATCAAATTTCTCATGAAATTGAACAAAATGGCCACAGAAACTTATGAAATGATAAAAACAGTGTACGGTGATAACAGTTTGTCTCGCCCACATATTTGTGAGTAGCACAAAATTTTCAAGAAAGGACAAGAAAATATGGAAGACGCTCAATGCCCAGGTCAGCCACGCTTGTCCTGGACGGATGAAAACATCAAAACGATGAATCAGATTGTTTGAAATGATCGTACTGCTTTTTCCGTAAAGCAGTTTTTCACTGACAAAAACATTCCTGTCCTCGATCATCCTCCCTATTCGCCCGATTTAGCTCCCTGTGATTTTTACTTGTTCCCGAAAATCAAAAGTGACCTGAAGGGAACACATTTTTCTTCAATGGATGACGTGAAGACAGAAATGGCAAGCCTGTTCAAGAGCCTCAATGAAGGAGACTTCCAACAAGGATTCAATCAATGGAAGATACGTATGGAGCGGTGTAGAGATCAGGAGGGAGGGGGAGTACATAGAAGGTGACAATGTTTAGAATACCGTAATTCATCAATAAATATACAGTATATATATTTTTACCAATCCGGTTATTTTTGTGTCTCACCATGGTAGCATAGCTATGTTTGTTGAGGGTTTCTAAAATAGTTCCAAATTGCAGCTAATGGAAAGGTTTGGGAATATGATTATGATGCGTACATAAAAAATACACCCGTGCGAATTGACATGTTAGTAAAATTTTGTTATTTGAGTGATTTGAACAGGACTAAAATTTACAGAGGTAGTAATAACTTTACCCAACCTCCTGATGTAAAACTACTTCCTTCCAAAAAGGGCTGTGGTTACATTGCGTTGGGTTTCTATTGGTCAGCACATATGCTATGACATACACTTTGACATATATAAATGTAATGAATTATTATTATTATTATGGTCTTTAAACGATATGCCTCTATACCTTCCTATTTACAGTAGCAAACAGTCCAATCGATCTAATAGTTCATGTTTCTATCAAACTGTTGAACAATTTCAGATTACTCTGTTGTTACACCAGAAATATAGCAGAGTATTAAGAACATTCTATTAAAATGTTAGCTTATAGGGAATTAAACAGAATCTTCCATTATATATATATAGATATGTGAAACATACATTCCATTCAAGTTAAGCAAACACTTATGTGAATTTACCACTAACATTAACTTCCAAGCAGTTATTTCATGTCTCCCATTTAGCTTCACTGTTATTGGCGCCAGTGTCTGCAGTACTCATTGCTGAACATCAGCATTTAAATACAACTGATAAAGTAAACTCGACAGAAAAGGGTAACAGAAAATGAAATTCAAGCATTTAAACATATTTTTATGAATTCTTCACAACAGATAATTAAACAGTGAAATCAATTAAAAGAAAGAATGACGCATGGATGGTGAAATTGGTTGCTATAAAACCCTGCAGCCGTGATGGTCGTGTAAACCACTACCAAAGATCATTAGGAAAATTAGGAGTACAGTTTCTATAGATAATTACTGGTTTCCGTACCAGTCATAAACAAATATATTTTGAATCATTTTTCCACACAAATCTGAGAGCAGAGGGGCATAGCATACAGAGTGCCAGAGGCTAAAGTGGAAGTTAGGGTTGAGGTGCAGACTAGGACATAATTTCTGTGCTGGGGGAGTAATGGACCTTAGATGGGTCCTATCATTCTCTCCTTATCAAGGACAGTGCCAATCTAGCGTATTCCAATGCCCTCTCAAATGTAAAGCCAGTAAAGTATGTTATACATTGTGATCTAAAAGGGACAGCATTTGTGTTTGGGGTGAGTTTTGATGTGAACACTTTTAGATGTACTCTATCCCTGCAAAAAATGACATATTTAGATCTGCAAATTCTTAGTGACGTTGATGTCCTTGGGCTGGACTTTCTTCTGCTTCCCAAATGGTAGCTTTAGGACTGTTAGTTTATTTTGGACTAAAACATTTTTATATGTCTACTTTACAGACAGAACAAAAGTGGGCCATGGGGCTTATTTGGAAACCATGGAAAAGTCAAATAATCACAACGACAGGCATTTGGATGACTGGTCAGCTTCAAAGACCCTCTAAGTCACTGGAGGGCCACTGATGTTTTCATATAAATTCCAGTGTCTTTGCCAGTTACCACCAGAGTTATTGGACTAGTCTGAAAACTTTTATTCAGCACTACAGGGCAATGATACATAAATAAGTGAATAAAAACTAGAGCACTAATCTTTCACCACATAATACAATAGGATGGAGAAGATGCATTTCAAGACTTTAGTTTGCTTTAAGAAAATTCAGTATCTGCGGGTAGATGCATCATAGGAGTAACATCGATATTTATTGTAATGACACTTACTCTTTATTTCATAGCTGAGACTACAGTCTTTTTCTTCAGTCACCTCCAACACTGCCTCGGTGTTTCACAAGCTCTCATCTGCTTCATCCACAGCCTGCACATTCACACCTCACTGGAGACCAGAGGCCACACTGTGATGATGCAGGTTCTTCATCACGCCCCCACTTCCCTTTTGGAATGCTTCTTGATCCCGACACCATCGGTAATATAACCGGATGAGCAGGACAATGAGGACACCAAACGAAGCAAGTGGAAGGTGCAAAGTGTAAACAATGCTTTTATTAAAAACTGTCAAAACCAAAACAGTGTCCAAATAAAGTGCAGTGCTCAAAGTCAATAAATAAATAATCCATAAAACCAGGGTGAAATGTGGAGGTTAAAATAATCCAATAAATGAATCCACTAAAATGAGGTTAAAACAACAATAATGGCTGGAAGCAGTCCTTTAAAACAAAACCCGGTACTTTCTTCTTTCTACCTGGCGGCTCCCCTGCTTCTCCCATATGGGCCCTGCAGCAGGGGAGCCGCCCTATCTGCAGATGCAGTTGCCTTCAAGTCAGGTCCGGTAGCCTTCCGTTCCGTGGCTATGTAGGGCTCCAACCGGACCGAGACTTGGGTTCCCCAGAGGCCAGGGTGCTCACGCTGGGGCTCAACACTCCCAAGCCTACCTGACTGCCGCTTCCTTCCATGGTGAGTCGTCCACTCTGCCGGTCACTCCAGCTCCTCTGAACTGCTCAGCTGGAGTGACCGCTTCACCCCCCGAGTGTTGGCCTAACACTCCTCCTCAGGGGCTCTCCTACCAGCTGCATGCAACCTCCAGTGAGCCTACTCTCGCTTCTTCACCTCCTGCCTTCTTTTCCTACTCTTAACCTCCATTCTCTTTTCCAATCTTTTTTCCCTCACTCTTCCATACTCGCGCTCCTACTATATATAATTGGCACGTGGCACAGGTGCGGTGATTAGCAGCTCCTGGCATCAGTTACGTATATGGACGATTCCTCATCTGTGCACTTAAGTGAGGAAATGCCTGCACCACATCACGACCGAGAACCTCTCAGGCCACACTACCACACCTCCTCTTTAAGCCGTGAGTGCGGTGAATATTCATTTTAAAATTTGGACATTCTTTCTGAGCTGCGGACCAGCTATATCACAAACACCATCTTCCTTACCTTCCCTATCTTCTTCAGTCAATCCAAGCCAGAATCCCGAAGAAGACTCACCGTTGCCCATGAACTTAGACTGCTGGATTTAGACATTGGAATCAGAGGGTATTCAGAACCCTTCACTTTCTAATCACTTTTTAATTTGAAATGGAAAAATTTGCCATTTTTAACTCATCAATCTACATTTGATAACCCATAAAGACAAAGTGAAAACATATTTTCAGAAAGGTTTGCAAATGTATTAAAAAACAAAAACTGAAATCTCTCATTGCTGGAAGGGTTCAGACCCTTCGCTGTGGTACTTCAGGATGTGTTTGGGTACATCCTGTTTGCTTCATTTTCTTCCTTAAGAAGTGTCTAGAACTTGATTGGCGTCCACCTGTGGTCAATTCAATTGATTGCACAAAATAAGGAGAGGCACTCATACTACCCATAGAAGGCCCCACCGTTGACAACGGGTATGAAGCCATGAGGTCAAAGGAATTGCCTGCAGAGCTTAGAGACAGGATTGTGTTGAGGCACAGATCTGGAGAAGGCTATAAAAAACATCCTCAAGAGTACAGTGGCCATAATTCTTATATCAAAGAAGTTTGGAACAACCATAACTCTTCCTAGAGTTGCCTATCTGATCAAATAGCAAATCATGGGAGAAGGGCTTTGATAAGAGAGGTGACCAAGAACCCAATGATCACTCTGGTTGAGCTCCAGAGAACGGGTGTGGGGATGGGATAAACTTCTAGATGGACAGCCACCACTGCATCACTACATTAATCTGGCTAGACAAAAATGAAGCCCGCTTGGATTTGCAAAAAGGCATCTAAAGTATTCACAGCCTGTGAGTAACAAGATTCTCTGGTGTCATGAAACCAAGATTGAACTGTTTGTTCTAAGTAATGTCTGGGGGAAACCAGGCAACCACTCTTCACCTGCATAATATCGTTTCAATAGTGAAGCATGGTGGGCGCTGGGAACTTTTTCTGCAGCAGGGTTTGGAAGGATAGACACGAATAAAGTTGAAGACAGAAAAGCAGAGGTATCCTTCATGAAAACCTGCTTCAAAGTGCTCTGGACCTCAGACTGGGCTGAAGGTTCACCTTCCGACATGACAATGACCCAAAGCACAAAGCAAAGACAACTCAGGAATGGCTTACGAACTACTCTCGGAATGTCCTTCAGTGGCAGAGCCAGAGTCCTAACTTGAACCCTTTTGAACATCTCTGGAGTGGCCTGTAAATAGCTGTCCACTGACGGTCTCCATCCATCCTGACAGAGATTGAGAGGATCTGCAGAGAAGGATGGGTTGGGAGCGCATTCCTGCACCCACCACACAGCGAACCGCCTGGATTGGGACCCGAGTGCAGCGGGTAACACCTCAGTACCACACTGGAACAGTGTGAGGGTTTTTTCTTTTTGCAATGGAATGACAGAAAATCATCAAATCCAAGTGCACAAAGTTTGTCACATCAGACTTCCGTTTGGAATCAACGTAATACCGAGGAAAGGCTCTGAATACTTGTGGCAATGGGATATTTCATTTTTTATTTTTTTTAAATTTGCCAAAATTCCTAAAATCCATTTTTTTGCTTTGTCATTGTGGAGTATTGAGTAATACTTGATGAGGAAAAAAGTGAATTGAAATGTTTTTATCACAAGGCTGCAACATAATGAAATGTGAAAAGGTGAAGGGGTCTTAATACTTGTTGAAGGCACTGGACATTCGATTAATATGTCAAAGTGTGTTTGTGTTATACTGGATGGGCATATCAATAGGTGGGCATATGATTATTGGTGCCTTAATGTTATATTTGTGACAATGATTGTAACGAGTTTCATCAAATCAGATTTTATGCCACTGATGTTGTTTACAGCAATAAAGTAAAGTAAATAAGGTGCCTCTGATATAAAACCCCTGGCATCTCAGTGAAAAACAAGGTGGGAGTGGGACAGGCGGAGTCAGTGCTGAGCAGATAAATAACAGAGAGCAAAGCACAGGGTGAAACTGCACACCACAAAAGTGCAGACATGACATCAAAAGCAGAAGTAAACAAGATCAAAAAGAGACGCTGGCACGAGAGGGCCAAGAAGAACTCACTCACAAGTGACTGACTTGCAACTTCTCCAGACATGGAAATGTAACAGTGTGTCAGCACTGCACCGAGCGATCGTGTCTACAGAGGTGGCAGGTCACACTGAGTGACTGGCCGACATCAGTTTCCATGGTGCAGAAACTGAACGACAAGGACGGAGAGCTGAGGGATTCCCTGCTGCCTGCAGGTTAAAGACAGAAAGCAGACAGCAGATGGGCCATCTCACTGGGATGACTCAGCTAGTAGCTAAATAAATGATCAAGATGGCCCGAATAAAATCATCTTCTCACTTGTGTCAGCATCTCTCGGCTTTCTTCACCCATGCTTTGGTAACACTTGCATCTAATTAAACACTCTGTTTTGTTTCTTTTAGAGAAGTCTAGTTCTTCCTTTACATGTGTGTTTATTTGTACATTTCGAAGTGACTATGATCTGAATTCAGTCATCTTGTAGTCAGAGCTGAGTGCTGGCTCTGAGGCTAGGGATCTGTACTGCCAATCAGAAGGTTGCCGGTTCAAATCCCGGAAATGCCAAAAGGGACTCTGCTCTGTTGGGCCCTTGAGCAAGGCCCTTAACCTGCAATCGCTGAGTGCTTTGAGTAGTGAGAAAAGTGCCATATAAATGCAAGAATTATTAGAGCTGAGTACTACCGAATATAAATCAGGGTTCTACATGGGCTGGACTTCTTGTTTATTTTGTATGTTAACATTGCTGATCATTTAGTATCTATATGTGTATATTTTTTTTATGTTCCCTGTGGTTTATAAGTGGTTCACCAAGAAGTGGAGCCACCAGCCCATCACCATCAAGAAACTGCTCTCCATCTTATCGAAGGTGGTGGGAACCCCACAGTCCCCTGCAGTTCATTGAATGTGCTGAGATTGGTGGGTTCTCTGGTGCTATTGCTTGTTTCTTGATTATTGATTTTTAGATTTTTGACTTTTGTGCTGTACCTTTTGGCCATTCTTGGGATTTGTGTTTTAGGACTTGTTTGCCACAGATCATTTATTGTAAAAATAAATCATTTTATTTAGAGTGTTTGTCCTTTTTCATTACTGGCCAGGTGTGACGGTAGTAGAACCGTCACTGGGTCTTTTGTTGGTAAGGGGAGCTGGAAGAGCCAGCAGCAGCTACTATTTAACCCAATAAAGTATAGTAAAGAGTTGACAGGTGCAGTGCTGAAAGATTCATAAAGTGAAGATTCCCCATAAGACACATCTTCTTCTTCTTCTTCTTCTTCTTCTTCTTCTTTCTGCTGCACCTGTTAGGGGTTGCCAGAGCGGATCATCTTCTTCCATATCTTTCTGCCCTCTACATCTTGCTGTGTCACCCCCATCACCTGCATGTCCTCTCTCATCACATCCATAAACCTTCTCTTAGGCCTTCCTCTTTTCCTCTTACCTGGCTGCTCTATCCTTAGCATTCTTCTCCCAATATACCCAGCATCTCTCCTCTCCACATGTCCAAACCAACACAATCTCGTCTTTCTGACTTTGTCTCCGAACTGTCCAACTTGAGCAGACCCTCTAATGTCCTCATTTCTAATCCTGTTCATCCTCGTCACACCCAGCGCAAATCTTAGCATCTTTAACTCTGTCACCTCCGGCTCTGTCTCCTGCTTTCTGGTCAGTGCCACCGTCTCCAACCCATATAACATAGCTGGTCTCACTAACGTCCTGTAGACGTTCCCCTTCACTCTTGCTGATACCCGTCTGTCACAAATCACTCCTGTCACTCTTCTCCACCCATTCCACTCTGCCTGCACTCTCTTTTGCACTTCTCTTCCACAATCCCCATTACTCTGTACGGTTTATCCCAAGTATTTAAACTCATCCACCTTCACCAACTCTACTCCTTGCATCCTCACCATTCCACTGACCTCCCTCACATCATTCCAGTAAATATCAGATTTTTTTTCGATTTGGCGGAGTCCTCTTTTTAAGCAGACTAGTCGTGTTAGTGGTCAGTTGATGGGCAGTTTTCATTGTACATGCGTGTGGCTGCGTACTCCCTTTATGCTGCTAAAAGCCGGCAAGCTGCTGATTTCGCAAAAGTCAGGAAAAACGAAACGGGAAAGTGGGAATGCAATCGCAGTACGGGTATGGTAATAGTTTTGCTCCATTCGTTCATGTATTTTTGTTGTTCAAGAATTTAGATGCAATCCCCAGGGATGTGTGAGACGTATGTAATATGGTGTATATTTAGGAGTAAAGTAAGGATAAGGAGGTGTTCTTCTCCCTCTGCCTGAATGGTAGGAGCCCATTATCTTTAAGTGACTGGGTAGGAAATACCTAAAAGGCTCAGTGCCATTAGTCAGAGGCGGTGTTGAGGATAGGTGACGCTATTCTGCGTATTGCACAGGTTCATTTTTACCCCCCTGCTCAAAATTGTCTTAAAGGTATTTTTCCAACCTTTTTAAGCCAGTAAGTCTCTTGGATTTTGGGGAGAGCTTCAGCATTTGGGGAGAGATGCAGTTAGGTCCATAAATACAGTATTTGGACAGAGACAACTTATTTCTAATTTTGGTTCTGTACATTACCACAATGAATTTTAAATGAATCAACTCAGATGTAGTTGAAGTGCAGACTTTCAGCTTTAATTCTGTGGGTTGAACAAAAAGATTGCATAAAAATGTGAGGCAACTAAAGCATTTTTTAACACAATCCCTTTATTTCAGGGGCTCAAAAGTAATTGGACAAATTAAATAACTGGAAATAAAATGTTCATTTCTAATACTTGGTTGAAAACTCCTTGTTGGCAATGACAGCCTGAAGTCTTGGACTCCTGGACATCACCAGATGCTGGGTTTCCTCCTTTTTAATGCTCTGCCAGGCCTTTACTGCAGCGGCTTTCAGTTGCTGTTTGTTTGTGGGCCTTTCTGTCCGAAGTTTAGTCTTCAACAAGTGAAATGCCTGCTCAACTGGGTTACGATCAGGTGACTGACTTGGCCATTCAAGAATTTTCCACTTCTTTGCTTTAATAAACTCCTGGTTGCTTTGGCTGTATGTTTTGGGTCATTGTCCATCTGTATCATGAAACGCCGCCCAATCAGTTTGACTGCATTTAGCTGGATTTGAGCAGACAGTATGTCTCTGAACACCTCAGAATTCATCTGGCTGCTTCTGTCCTGTGTCACATCATCAATACACACTAGTGTCCCAGTGCCACTGGCAGCCATGCACGCCCAAGCCATCACACTGCATCCACCGTGTTTTACAGATGATTTGGTATGCTTTGGCTAATGAGCTGTTCCACGCCTTCTCCATACTTTTTTCTTGCCATCATTCTGGTAGAGGCTGATCTTGGATCCATCTGTCCAAAGAATGTTTTTCCAGAACTGTGCTGGCTTTTTTAGATGTTCTTTAGCAAAGTCCAATCTAGCCTTTCTATTCTTGAGGCTTATGAGTGGCTTGCACCTTGCAGTGCACCCTCTGTATTTACTTTCCTGCAGTCTTCTCTTAATGGTAGACCTGGATATCGATACGCCTACCAAGCCCTGGAGAGTGTTGTTCACTTGGTTGGCTGTTGTGAAGGGGTTTCTCTTCACCATGGAAATGATTCTGCGATCATCCACCACTACTGTTGTCAGTGGACGTCCAGGTCTTTTTGCGTTGCTGAGTTCACCAGTGCTTGCTTTCTTTCTCAGGATGTACCAAACTGTAGATTTTGCCATTCGTAATATTGTAGCAATTTCTCGTATGGGTTTTTTCTGTTTTCTCAGCTTAAGGATGGCTTCTTTCACCTGCTTGGAGAGCTCCTTTGACCGCATGTTGTCTGTTCACAGCAAAATCTTCCACATGCAAGCACCACACCTCAAATCAACTCCAAGCCTTTTATATGCTTAATTGATAATGACATAACGACGGGCTTGAACACACCTGCCCATGAAATAGCCTTTGAGTCAATTGTCCAATTACTTTTGAGCTCCTGAAATGAAGGGATTGTGTTCAAAAAATGCTTTAGTTGCCTCACATTTTTATGCAATCGTTTTGTTCACCCCATTGAATTAAAGCTGAAAGTCTGCACTTGAACTGCATCTGAGTTGTTTCATTTAAAATTCATTGTGGTAATGTACAGAACCAAAATTAGAAAAAAGTTGTCTCTGTCCAAATATTCATGGACCTAACTGTAGGTTTTGGGCTGCTACAGAGCCATTGGACCAGTTATTCAACCTCTTTCTTTCTTTATTTAATTGACAGCTTTGGACTGCTTATGAGCCCTTGCCTATAATTACTATACATGATTTTTTTCAGTAATTTATTAAATTCGTCCTGTTTGTTGGATGCAACTATTTTGTTCTGTTTGATTGTTACATTTTATTTGAGTTGAGTTTGTCCTTTATCTCACCCACAAATACTGGTTCATCTCTTTTTTTGCAGTAAACATTAGTGACTTTGATTTCAAGAAACTTTATACTTTATTTGGATTTTGGGGTACCTTGAGCGCTGTCCGTCTATGAACTACTAGGGGACACTAACCAAAGACAGTGTTTCAAGACACCAGGATTTGACTTTTTTCCTCTCTTGTGGGCAATTTGAGTAATTCTTTTTAGGATTGTTATACTTAGGAACTCTCTGGTTTGTGACAGACAGTATAAGGGTGACACTGGCTACTTGGTGAGGGTGAGGGCAATGTACTCAAGCATCGTCTGTGCCATTGTGTGATGCCATACCTGACAGCTTTTGACTATAGGAACCCTCCTCTCTGAGTTATCTGATTAGATGATAAGCAGCTATCACGAATTTCAGGCAGAAAGTGAGCCCCCTAGTCATTAAGGTGTTGGATGTTACAATAAAATATAAAGGTGTCAGTAGTACTGGGTGATATACTGATTGATCCAATATACCAGACAGAACTATTCTTCTGGTATGGATTTTTAGGAAACCATTTGACCTGTATGTTAAAAATAAATGAAAAACTTACTTAAGCATAAAACATGTGTAATGTCTGCAAGCAGACTGGGTTTAAGAGTGAGCCAAGAGAAAAGCCAAAATAGGGTCAATGCATGGAGATCAAAAGCAAGAGTATCAAAGCCAAAACGAAGAAGAAGAAGTCCTTACCAAAAGTTGTTTAGCAAAAAAACTTTGAAAGAACAACGTGAAAAGGCTTCTTAATCTGCAGCAAGGATGAGGAAGACACTTTTTAACCCTTTGCATCATGCCCCAACCTCAGAGGACACGCCCCTAACAACGAGCACAGTTACCCTAACAACCAGTGCATCTGCCCTAACAATGGGAGCTCCAAGATAGTGATGGGTGTGAAAACCAAAATGACAGTCTAAACAGTGAATAACCCTCAGAAAGAAGGAGAATCATCACAACCGGACCTCAGAATCAGATTAATTGACACAAAAAAAAAAACCAAAATCACGATAAGATTATTAGAATCAATACCAGGATGTCGCACCGTGTTAGACATTATGGATGTGGTGAGAAGTTGAGCAAAATGACACATTTTATTGGCTAACTAGAAAGATTACAATATGCAAGGCAACTCAGGGCCCTTCTTCAGGCCAGATGTAATAGAGAAGTTGGAGCTCCCTGTGTTTATATAGACACCAGGACAGATACAGCATTGGAAAACCTTTAAGAGAGGCATCTTAGATGTAAAAAATGAATAGACCTCTCCAGGCTAAGATTCACCTTCCCTGAAGAAGGGATCTGAGTTGCCTCGAAAGCTTGCATATTGTAATCATTCTAGTTAGCCAATATAAGGTGTTATTTTTCTTAACTTTTTGCTAGACTCAATACTGAAAAATGCATATAAAAATAAAGGAACTCAGTCCTAACTGGTTGAATACAAAAGAAAACAGGAAGTGTGATTTTGTGTCAGTGCCCTAAAAGTAACATCTTTACGTATGGGCTTGTATGTTAAATTATACGTTCAGTATATTTCATGGTATGTATTAATTTACCACACTAAGTTGTGTTCTAAAGTTAAGCTTTTTTATACCTTTAAGTATGGCAGCTGTCACACACGTGTGCGTAGGAGGCAGTCAAAGGGCTTAACTGAGGGTCAGATGTCAGCTCGAGGGTTGATAAAGTGCACTAACCTCTCTTCTTCCTCTTCTACAGATCAACAGAAAGGAAGCCCACTAAAACCAGCATCAACTTCCATCGTCCTGTCCAGACCACGCCCTCCCTCCTACTGACCTCACTTCCTCCTCTTCCCACACAGACCCGCCTCTTCCTGCTCACCAACTATACAAGCCCACATCTCTCTTTCCCAGTTAGTCTATTGGGACTCAGTCTTTTATGATTACTCGTTTGATATTTCCGAGCTTGTCTGACAATATACGGGTGGATCCCCAAACCTTTGTCCTTCTCTTGTCTTCTTATTACACAGCATGTAATGCAGCTTAAGAGTACACAGCTCCATAGGTGAATGAAAAAGCTTTAAAACTTACCAAATATGTCCACCCTGAAGCAGCAAAGGTTTCGATTTAAGAAAATGTGCCTTCCACATTTATGAGATGATAACGAAAGGAAACTAGAAATAGTTATTTTTTTCACGTATTCTTGGAACTCATTTTCTTGAGGTAAGAATTAATTTCCTGATTGCCTGTCTGCTCACAGCCTTCATTATGGATGGAGTTATGACAGCCCAACAAGCCCCCAATGCTAAGCTATATTCTGCCTATAATTCTACTTTCGCTTCTACAATTCTGTTTATGTTGGGGTTAAGTTCTGCCAGAAACAGAATTGATTTTAGCAGTGCATTGTGGATTACATACAGTATGTTACTCATCTGATGAAAAGAACACAGGTGAACATGGGCTTTAGGAAGCAGTAATCTTTGTTTTTCACCCCGTGCCCCCACCAAAATTAAAACCTCCAAAAATTCTTTCTAGTTTTGAGTTTCAAACTTTAATGTCAGTTTTGTGTGGATCTAAGCTTACCTGATTGACTCCTTACTGAAGGTTAGGAAGATCACTTAACCTACTGTACCTAGTATGGCCTCAAGCAGCAGGAGAACTGAATTAGTATAGTAGATGTTCACACAAGCAATGTATGAAATTATGGGAAAAAAAGGGGGTGAGCAGAAGATGACAGGTAGTTGAAGGTCAGAAACGATCTTGGGGTCTAAAAGAGAAGAACAATCCAATCAAAAATGCCAATGTCCAATACATAAACCAAAACTAACATCTCTGTCAAACAGCATGCAAAGTCATGAGTCCTTAACAAAACTTGACAAAAATGTTTTCTTCACAAATCCAAAATTCTGGCTGGCACCATCTTAAATACTGTCCAGTAAATGATGCCCCATGTGCTTTGTGAGGGAAATGGGGCAACTTTGCTAACAATATGCCCCTGGCACCCATGATCATAATCCACCTTAATAAAAGGATCTTAATCTGTGTGTCTGTCTGGTTGCTATGTCTCTGCCATTCCAACAGGTGGCACCTCACAAACAATAACACTGCTTTACTGAATCCCATACCAAACAAGTTGAAATCTGCAGCCTCTAGCCTTGAGCTCCAAGTAGATGGTGTTGACCCCAATGAGCACCAATATAGTCTAGCTGCAGACATTCAGAGCTCTAATTGATTACGTTATGCTTAGGACAAGGGTAGTAGGAGGGTTATCTCACTCAAATAAGGAGTTCCAGGGTGGAGGATCTGGACTGCAGAGTTAACATACTCATATCATGTGGCATGTAACAGATCCATATGCATTGCATTTGTCAATCTAACAGATGGTTCATCATAAACATTTGAAGTACAGCATTTTATTACTACAAATGTTTGGGATGTGCCATCTGTTGGAATGGAAAATGCAATGCATTTTATTACTACATGTATAACAAAAACATTCCAGTAGATGGTGAACTGAAAACGCTAACACTGAGGTCTATATTGGTAACACATAAGGTAACATATAAGGAATAAAATGGTGCTGCAGCGATGCTTTCAAAAATAATAAGTTAATAATTGTTCAAAAATTAATTTTACAGGTGGAAGAAGAAAGCCTAAATCATAAACACTGACTTGATGGTTAGTTCCCTCCACATGCAAGACTTGATCATCAAAAGCAGCTACCAGACATGTAGAAGAGGAAAATATAAGTTGAAATAACTTCTGCCAAAGTAAATTAATCTGTAATTGAGGTGCCCAAGGTACATTTCAGATCTATCTATTTCACATACAGTATATACCTATCTATCTGATATAGTGCCTTTCATATCCGATTTATTTTTTTATCTTCATATCTACCTTTCTACCTATTTTACATAGTACCTTTCAGATCTAACTATTTCGCATACAGCACCTTTCAAATATACTTAAAGTATCTATCTATTTTACTTTATATAGTGCCTTTCATCTCTGTCTATTTTATATAGTGCCTTTCATATCCATGTATTTGTCACCTTTCATTTCTACCTTTCCACCAACTTTATGTAAACTTTGAGAGCTATCTACTGTATTTTATATAGTGCTTTTCATATAGACCTATCTATTTTATTGTATGCCTTTCATATCCATATTTTTGTTGCCTTTCATATCGACTTTTTCACCTACTTTTAGATAGTGCTTTTCAGATCTATCTGTTTTATATAGTGCCTTATATATCTATCTGTGGTATATATTGCTGTTCATATCCATATTATTTGTTGCTTTTCATTTACACCCTTTCACCTACAGTATTTTATATAGTACCTTTGAGGTCTATTTTATATAATATCTTTCATATCTATCAATGTATACCTCAACAATTATACTGCAATAAATATTCATGCACCCCATTTATGTTAATGAATTTCATTTTTCTTTTTGTGTACTTCTTATGTAAGGGAAAGGTGCTATATAAATAAAACTAGTAATCTGTGAAGTTTGTAATTGCCCTTATCTGAGAACTTGTCACAGCACTCTGAGCCTGAACCCAATAAAGAGCACTACACCAAATAAACTGAATTGAATTGAATGACCTAGAGTATATTATATAGTAGCTATCATTTCATATCCATCCTACATGGTAGCTTTTGTATCTATCTATCTAGTGTGTCATGCATGGGTGCCTGAGATTACTCTCCAGGATCAGACAATGTATGTAATACCCCACCAGGGCAAGAGGGGGTGCCAACACTGACAATGTTATCTGTTCCTCCTTCATAGTTCCAAGAAGCTGGCCAGTGAGGGCACCTAAGCCACACCCCTGATCAGCTAAACCACACCTCTTCCAGTCAGGATGACATACATTTTTGAGCTCCTGGAAGATGGCATCTCAGTTAAAGGAATGCAGTCCCACATAATGGATCTCCCTGACACAGATCTGCTTGAGAAAGCTGAAGGCTCTGAGAAAACTAAATCAAAATAAGATTGTGATTCTTTGGACTTTTAGCAAATATTTGATACTTTTGTTTTCTGTATCTTGGACAATTGTAATCTCCCAACATCACTTCTCTTTCACTCTCATCTCACGCGCCCCACATGTCGAGTTTCTGCACAGGTGCACACACATTTATTAAAGTTGCTGTTTCCTCATTATTATCTGTTTGTCTCATTAACAACATCCTACCACAGCTAATCTCCTCCACCTTCATTACCTGTGCACCTGAATTCTTTCTTAGACCCAGAAGAAAAGAAGCCTTCTCCAATTCTTTCATTTTCACAATACAGTATACTTAAGGCACACAAAAAAAGTGTGACATGTCTGGAAGCAAATAGAGCAACATTTAACATCCAAGCTAGAAATATACAAAAATAAATAAATAAATAAAGGTTCTAAGATATGACCCCTCTTGTCTGTTAGAAAGAGATCATCGCACTTGAAGCTTGAACAAAACAAATGAAAATAATACAAGCATGAGCCATAACCCACGTAACAATCGTGCGTCACTCTTTGTGTAGGTGTCATCACCCATCTGTAGACTCACTCCATGGTAGACGATCATCCTTGCCTTATGGGGACAGCCATGGTGATGGTTAGTGATGAGTGGAGCAAATCATTCAAAATTGAATTTGAAACATAGAGTTTTCATGAAACAAATCATGTTTCACAGCAAATGAAATCTGTGCCCTTAGAACATGTCTTTATATCTCATCTGCAACCTTTTTCCTCATGTGCTAAAGCGCGACACAATTCATTATGGCTGATAATGCTGAGAAAGAATATTTAGAATTAAGGACTTTCAGAGTTCCTGAATAATCAAGTGTGGTGCTAATAGAATTATAAGGGTGAGATAGATAGATAGATAGATAGATAGATAGATAGATAGATAGATAGATAGATAGATAGATAGATAGATAGATAGATAGATAGATAGATAGATAGATAGATAGATAGATAGATAGATAGATAGATAGATAGATAGATAGATAGATACTTTATTAATCCCAAGGGGAAATTCACATAATCCAGCAGCAGCATACTGATAAAGAACAATTTTAAATTAAAGAGTGATAAAAATGCATGTAAAAACAGACAGTAACTTTAAATAATGTTAGCATTTACCCCCCCGGGTGGAATTGAAGAGTCGCATAGTGTGGGGGAGGAACGATCTCCTCAGTCTGTCAGTGGAGCAGGACGGTGACAGCAGTCTGTCGCTGAAGCTACTCCTCTTGTCTGGAGAGGATACTGTTCAGTGGATGCAGTGGATTCTCCATGATTGACAAGAGCCTGCTCAGCTCCCGTCGCTCTGCCACGGATGTCAAACTGTCCAGCTCCATGCCTACAATAGAGCCTGCCTTCTTAACAAGTTTTCCAGGTGTGAGACGTCCCTCTTCTTTATCCTGCCTCCCCAGCACACCACCCCATAGAAGAGGGCACTCTCCACAACCGTCTGATAGAACATCTGCAGCATCTTATTGCAGATGTTGAAGGACGCCAGCCTTCTAAGGAAGTATAGTTAGCTCTGACCTTTCTTACACTATTGCATCAGTATTGGCAGTCCAGTCCAATTTATCATCCAGCTGCACTCCCAGGTATTTATAGGTCTGTACCCTCTGCACACAGTCACTTCTGATGATCATGGGGTCCATGAGGGGCCTGGGACTTCTAAAATCCACCACCAGCTCCTTGGTTTTCAGTGTGTCACTTATGCATTAAATAAGGATGTGTTAAGCTAACCAAACAAATGTAATCTAATGCAGATACTAAAGCTATAAGAGTGTAATTTATGTGTAATTAATGTAATGTACTGAACTAACTTTTATGTAACTCTTGATATTGCATAAGCTATGTGCGTACAAAGAATAAGGAAATAAGTATTGTCTAAATCTGCTGAAGTTGCACACACCCTGTGACAGTTAGGACAAGAAATTGCTGCAACTGGTCTTGTGTGTGTACGGTGCTGACAGAGTTGTATTGCTTAAGATTGTGAGTGTGCTGACAACTCTTTTTATCTGTAAGAAACACTGTGCGCTCCTGCGCGTTCCAATCCAGGATGTGACCACAAGCTATAGCAATCTATCTATGACCTCAAAATGAACTGCTGCGCTTCCTCTATTTATTGAAGTAAACACGTTGGGTATAAAAAAGGGAAAACTCCCTGCTCCACCTGTAGCAAACTGAGCTGACAGCTGTTGCGGCCTTCTGCTCACAATGAATAAAGAAATTGCTTTTTACTCTACATTGGTGTCCATCTCCTGTCGTTCCTGACTTTCAGCGACCACAATGCTGAAAGTGGGCAGCACAAGTACAGAGTAGGTACCTACAAGGTTCTCAGCTGCTAAAATCCATTGACCAGGTTTTGTGAATGCATTATTGACTTGGGGAAAATGAACGCAGATCAGAGTGTGTGGAGCAGCATGGAAGGAGATGCAACATCTGAGTGATGCTTGAAGACAGCTGAGGAGAAAGACATTGATTTTTGGCTATGGGGTATGCTTAGGAGAGAAAATATTCAGTTGCTTGCCACCCCAAAATATGTTTTAATGAGTTTTGTAATTGCTAAATTAAGAGTAAAATTACATTTAGGGGCAATTTCACCAACCTTAATGCAAATCGCATCTTCTCAGTTGCTCACATCACTAGCAATAGTGATACACCATCTCAGAAGTTTCACTCAAGCTTTGTTTCTTCTAGTGCAATATGAAAATAATAATGATCAACACAGAGGTGGCCTTGTGCACCACATAGGGTACTATGCGTAGGCTGCTCTTTGGAGAAAAACCTTTTTATCATTTTAGGGGACTACTAGTGGAAAGATGAAAATGAACGCAAGCGTATGCCACAACCCACGTAACAATTCTGCATCCCTCCTTCAGAAAATGTCAGCACCAACCTTTACTCTCAGTCCATGGAAGACCATCATACTTGCCTGAGAGAAACAGCAATGGTGATGGATGGGGATGAGCGAAGCAATTCATACAAAATTCATCAGGACTTCTTGAGAAACAAATGGAGTTTCAGAACAAGTGAAATTTGCCCCATTGACAGTTCTATTTACATCCCAACCTTTTTCTTCGTGTGCAAAAGTACGGCACATCTTATGGTTCGAGAGCTTCAAAAGCGAGAAGCATGGCTACAGAGCACATATATGGAAGCTTCTCTGCTGCTAAAATCCATTGGCATTCAGTATTTAGATTCTGGATTGGCTTATGGAATTGGGGAAAATGAGCACAGATAACCCAAATGAGTGGTCTGAAGCACAACCAGCCCTGTGAATCCACAGACAGGCAGTGTATGAGCCATTTCTGAGCATGTGGAGCAGCATGGAGGGAGAATCAGAAAGGTGGTGGAAGGAAGCCGAAGAAAAAGACATCTGTGTCGGCAGAGGAATAACCATTAGAGAACAAGATTACATTGCATTCCTGCACAAAAAAATAATTTTAGTAAGTTTTGTGTTCCACAACTGACTGTGAAATAAATTTCACAAACATTTTCACCTAACGATTTGCGAAATAAAACTCTTCTGCTTTCACTCATCACTAGTGATGGTGATACACCATCTGAGAAGTTTCAATCTAGCTTTATGTCTTCTGGAGCAAAGGAAAATAAAAATGATCAGAACCTATGGGGCACTGCCAGCTAGAGACATAGGGCACTATGTTTATCTACTCTTTGGAGAAAAGCCTCTTTATCATTTTAGGGGACTGCTAGTGGAAAGAGAGGACATCTGTCACCCTGATGTCACTCTGATGTTCAGTGGCTCCCTGATGAAAGAAGTGATAATGAGTTATTTAGTTTGCCAGCCTTTCCTGCCTTTTAAAAATGTAATTAAGATAGCGAACTTGGGGACACTTGTTTAATCATGCGTGTTGGCTGTCCCATGTGGATGTGACTCAGGCTTTCTAGTTCAAAACAGAAGAATTTCTAGGCATCTTGGTTGAAAAAAAAAGTTACACTGGATGTAATGGCCTGCTCAGTTCAGCAGGTTGCTATGACCACCCTCTGCAAGAAAAAGTGGGGAAAACCATGATGAAAGTCTAATGGAACTGTCCTTTACCGTCATCATCATCATCATCGTCACCATCTTCAATAAAACTGAAAAGCAACAACAACATACCTCCCTTGTTTTGGAATAAGGAAACTGAAACATCTGGACAGGACATTGCCAAGTGTTTCTGTGAAAACCCAGGTTAGTAATTGTCATACCTTTGTCACACAGAAAGCATGTAGAGCATGTCAATGGCTCTGATCAGGTAGAAATGAAGAGGAGGACTTTGAAGGTATCACAGCCAATCATACTGTTTACCTTTCTTTTGAGTAGAGAAGTCCAGATGCAGACCTCCAAAGCTTTATGGAGGAGCCAGTCAAATTGCTCATATCTGATGACGTTCAGCGGCCTTTGCATTACACTTCAGTGACGTTACGCAATGCACCCACTGATCTGCGTCTTTCTCAACACACCCACTTCAAGGAGCACCTCAAAATTCATTCTTATAAAACACCCTTAGACGATGATTAGTTTTAGATTTGTGGGGGGAGTAGTGGCAACTATGGTAGGCATGTCATGTAGAAGGACTGTCCCTCATGTAGTGACACTGTTGTGTAGTGGAGTGGACCACAGCCAGACCATTCTCAGGGGTTCCACTGTGTAAATCATGTAATATAAACATGTAATCTAACTAGCTGTTTAGTGGAGCTTCTGAATTGTGGAGAGTGGAGGAGGAGAAAGCCCCAGACACATGATGTCACTTCCACTCGACTGCCAGGTGACTTGCCATTCCTGGCTTGTTCCCTCTTTAACAGCACTAACAACCAAAGCAGGGACGTGCGGTCATTGGAGGCTGTCATCATGAAAAGTAAAACAACTAATAATGATAACATAAAATAAATATGTCCACTGGTCTGTGCTATAAATTTGTTTTCTGTATGATTCCAATAATTTTGATCATTTTTATAGTCAAAATCTCTGAATTTGCACATTGCCTGTTCAAAAACAAGGGAGAAACGCGAGGTGCAGCAGCGACGAGCCTCCCCTCACTTGGGACTGCGCTCTCCCTCACACACAGGGTTGATGCCTGCAATTTGCCTGATGCTGTCCCTCTGTATGTCGCCAATATAATGTGGGCAGACACGTTTACTATACACCCTGACTTTCCACTGTCTGTATAATATCTTTAATAAATGTGTGTGACATATTTAGTCTTGCTGATTGGACACAAAACCATAGTGAAGAGGCACAAGATGAGGCAGACAGTACTGTGCCGCCCTGAAAGGGGCGCGTGTGAGCCCAACAGGTGCTCGTTGCTGCTGTTCTTTTACACAGAGGCTCTTGGCGCCAGTAAGTTAACAATATCAGAAAGTCAAGTACACTGCAACGGTCCATTCATTTCTATTTTTTGTTCCAACTGACTGCCAAAATGGAAGATTAAGATATTTAGAACTAATGGAGAATAAGGAGGACTTTTACAAGAAAGTGACCGAGATTTTCGTGGAGAAGGATAGGCGCATGGACTTAATTTACAAATAAAGGTAAGACCGTAAACAGTTTTCAATTTTATATAAAAATAGGATGAGTTTAAGAAAAAAATCAATCCAATATTTAAAAACTAAATTTTGACTTTAAATAAAATATTCTTTGTTTTTCTTGTTATCCTTTTGTTGGACAGTCTGTATTAAAATTGATTAAAGCATCAGAATTAAAAGCTTTTAAAAACAACAAAATCTTTCAATTAAGGTCAAAATTGAAATCCGTTTTTTTTTGTACACCACTCAATACTTTCATTTGTATTGAATTAGTATGAATTGAGGAATTGCAACAGCAAATTTAGAACACATGGAGAGTTCAGAGCAAATGCGCTCTCTCCACTCTTTATCGCCGCTGTAAATGTAACGTTCTTTCTTAGCCAAATATGTACCTTAGCTATGTGTGTAAAGAAATGCTGATGAGATATGAAACATAACCAGTAGTCACTGCTGCCAACTGGCAACTTCTAAGTATAAAGATGCCAACATGGTTCTTCAAAGTAATGCATTCCACAAATAACGATCTGCATGAAGGCTCCAGAAAGAACCTTCATTTATTTAGCTCCTTGACAGGTTCCACAAATAACCATGAATAGATGATAACAGATTTGTTATACTACAGTATATATCAATGGGTTCCTGATTTATAAAGGAGTCTTGCCGCATGTAACAACACAGGCTAAGTCCAGTTTTCTTGACCTGTTCTGTCCTGCTAAGTCCAGTCTACTAGACATTAAACATTTCTGCTTTTTTCCATATATTAGGAACATTTTCAAAACCCAAAGAACTAACTTCATGTGCAAAGAACCCTTCACAGAATGAAATTTCTTCTTTGTCAAGCCAAGGCTTCCACAAGGAACCAAACAACCTGCGCCATTTTAGAACAACTATTTTTAAGAGGATATCTGTCTTTCTTTTATTACTTCTTATTTGACTGATGCCTTTATCCAAGATGACATACAACATTTGTGATACAATTGGTTATATTTCCTTAATTGGTGCTGAGACAGGTAAACTGATTTGCTCATGGTCAAACAGTATCTTAGCCGGATTCGAACTTACAACCTCGGAGTGGAAAAGTCTAAAGCTTTAGCCACTTCGCCGCAATGCCCACCAAAGTTATTTTTTATTATTATTTTTTCCCCCGTGAGGAATCAACAGTCTACAGTCCTCAGCGTGGAAATGCAGCCTTCACCCAATGGTCAGTGCAGTCTATTTATTGGGCTATTGTGTAGCGTTTTCACATCTCTCCAATTCCCTTTACTTTATATTCCTAATACAGTGCCTTTCACATCAATCTGCCTGTATGTCTAATTGTTTTTATAATATGTCTTTTCTATCTATCTGATTTCCTTTTCCATTTTTCTCTTACATAGAGCCTTTCACATCTATCTGTTCATTTATCTTGCCGTTCTATCTATCCATTATCCAACCCACTAAATACTAACTACAGGGTTACGGGGGTCTGCTGCAGCCAATCCCAGCCAACACAGGGCGCAAGGCAAGAAGCAAACCCGGGGCAGGGTGCCAGCCCAACGCAGGGCTATCTATCTATCTATCTATCTATCTATCTATCTATCTATCTATTATATAGTGCATTTCATTTCTATCTATCTATCTATCTATCTATCTATCTATCTATCTATCTATCTATCTATCTGCTTTCCTTTTCTATCACTCTTATACAGGGCCTTTTACATCTATCTGTCTATTTGCCAGGTTAATGAATAGTGTTTTCACATCTGTCTAATTCCTGTCATATCTATTTCACATCTACTGTATCTGCATGCTTGCCATTTTATTTTTATAATACACCTTTCATATTTATCTATCTGATTCCCTTTTCTACCTATCTCTTATATAGGGCCTGTTATATCTATCTGCCTGTCACTCTGTTAATCTTGCTTATAGAGCTTCCACATCTACCTACTTTACATTACATCTATTTCTAATATATTGCCTTTGATATCTGTCTACTTTTTTGCCTATACGTTTTTATAATATGCCTTTCCTATCTTTCTCTTTCCATTTTCCACCTTTCTCTTATGCAAGTACTTTCATATTCCATCTGTCTGTCTGTATGTAAATCTGGTTATTGTATAGTGCCTTTCACATCCTGCTGATCTATTTTTATAATACTCCTTTTCTATCTATCTATCTATCTATCTATCTATCTATCTATCTATCTATTATATAGTGTCTTTCATTTCTATCTATCTATCTATCTATCTATCTACTTTTCTGGACAGCGTTTAGTGCTTTCACGTCTATCTAATTCAGGACTGGATTAAGACTCTAAGGTACCCCTTGGCATCAGCACTTCTGGTGCCCCCTATGCACATACACAAACTTGGAGACAAATCTCATTCAATGTGTTACATCAAAAAAAACACCAGCATGAAGGTCCATAGGAGTGAGATGCTGTTAGAATCTGTACAATCAACCATAACTGTTATTGAGTTGTGAATCACACTTTTGTTGTTCTTTCCAACCTACACAAAATATAGAAAATGGGAAAATCGCACTGTTAAGTTTACAGTCTTTTAAACTTTTGTCTTGGGTTTTTAATGTATTCTCTTGAACTTCATTTTAACCAAAAATTTGAAAGAAACATCCGGCGTATGAGCAGGAGCAGCCATCGAGATGCTTGTGAAGTTTGAATTCCGTATTTCGTGTTGAATTTTTTTTTTTTTTGGTGGTACTTGTGCCCTTGGGCACTGACCCGATTGCCCCCCATGGTTAAAAAGGTCCCTTCACACCAATTTCTTATATAGTGCCTTTGACATCTATCTATCTATCCGTCAGAACCCTTCTTTTTTACTGAATGTACTATTCCCGCATTTTAATTAAGGCGCCACCAGCACGAGTACCAGTTCCATCGGTAACCTCTGTGACTAATAATTGCAGTCACCACAATTTCATACATCAATCTGGGACAGTTTTATTCCAATCTGGTCAAATAAGAGGGACGTAGCGCGGCTAAACCGGCGCTCGGAGTATCACAAGCCCCTCAGCCTAATCAGCAGACAGCGATGCGCTTTAAACTTGTCATTAAACTGTCCTTCACGAATCTTATTACCGCAACAGCCTTAACTGGCCACGGGGATGTCTGGCTTCGTTAGCAAACCAGTGCTCGGCAAATATACTCCAAAATGCAAGTTACAGTTTTTTCCAGGCACATTTGTTTTTGGCGTTATATACAAACGTGGTTTGATGTTTTTCTTTCTTTATTTTTTTCTTTGCCACGTTACTCGACCGCATGCCGCTGAGCAAGATGACAATGCAAGGAGGCGATTAAAATGCGCCCCACGTAGCACACAGGCTAACCGGGAAAACACTCCCCGATCTACATCGACGTTCAGCATTGATGTCTTTGTGGGGAAAAAAAAATAACATAAAAATATCAAAATGCAAATAATGTGCCCTCTGTGTTTAGAAAAATGAGTTTGAAGAACGAAGCAGGAGAGCGGTCGTCTGCGAGGCATTGTCAGTGAAAGATGAAGAGAGGCAGATGTGCAGTACAGCTCGTCCGAAAACGGACAGGTGAGGGTCAAAGGGCAGCTATTCAGGTGTGACCCTGACCCTCACACACACACTTTTAACAGCTCTCTGCAGACAGCCTCGTGCGCGCTGCGCTTGAGGTAGTAGAATTAGCCGATCTGCTACACAATTGTGGATTCCAGTTGACATCAGCGGACTGTACTTCTTTGGTTATCTTCAATTTCTTCTTGGTGTTAATATTAATTATTATGGTGTTATTGTCTGTATTGTTTGTTAGGCTAAATATATTATTTTTTAGAATATCGGCTACCCAGTAGGCAATTCATCCAATCCGTAGTATTGGCCACAGTCACCGTTTAAAGTAACTGCTTATTAAATCCGTTAGGATCCGTCTGCCTGTTCTGTACAAAGGTTGTGTGTAAATCGTGTAACGTGACACAGTATTGTGTATTTCTCAGTGTGAACTGGTAAAACAGCACAGCATTGTGTGTCTGTAGTGTGTCTAACGTGCATGTCCGCACACCTATACGTGTATTGCGAGCGAGAAGGTAAGGAGCTATATATCTATTTGGCGTCTTACTCGACACTTGGTCTGGTTTAATGTTTTAATATGCTACCTTTCCGTAAAATGTAAGGTAAAAATTCTAGAAAAAAATATATACTCTTCTTTGAAACCTGTCCCTTGATAAGCGAGTGAATAGTTGTCCTGTCAAGAGTATAGCGTCTTACAAATGCATGCAGTTGTTCACCCGGGGTTGAAGTCTATAGAGCTGTGTATGTATGTGTATGTTTGAGTGTGGAGGGTAAAAAGTTGCCTGCATTACTAAAATATTGTTTCAAGGGCATACCCTTAACATCTGTTGAGCATCACAGCCCACCATACCAAGTCAAAGCAGGTTGTCTCTTATTTTAGGAAGCTATTCAGGTCGACAGAAAAATGCAGACTGTGATGGTAAAAGGTGTCATTTCCAAGTTTAATAAATTAGAAAAAAAAAACCCTTCATTGGCACCTCGACTAGAAATAAAGGCTGCGATTTTCATTAGAATGTAAAGTGCGATAACTTAAATTATTCGGCGCGTCTCACTCTGTCTTCCTCGATCCGTTTAATTAGTTCCAAAATGACAGTGTAACATTAGGAAAGATAATGTTTCCAACTCACCAAGTCACCCTGATCTCCCGTGATGGCCAATGTCAGAATTTGGACTTCGTTTCCTTCTAGGTCCGTATCCAGCTTTTCTCTTTTCTTTTCTTTTTTTTTTTCAAATCAGATTCCGTGATCACAATCCACGTCCCGGCATATATACCATAAAATCACATACAGAATCAGAAGGATGGCAAAAATGAACAAAGCTACCAGAATAGCCTTGGTCACCGGAGAGATAAGAGACTGCATGTCACCCGGAGCTGCGAGCAGAGCACACTATCGGTAATAGCGCCGAGGAGCGCGACGGTGATCTCCTACCGCACAACAGGAGCAGATCTGCATTGGTTCGTGCCAAGTTGAAGAGTTGACCACAGGCTGCTTTTTCCGATGGCAGCTTGAGGATGAGGCGCCGCTTTAGTCTGGCTGACCAGGGGCAAGAGCTCGTCCACAGTGACAGTTTCCCTCGTTTGCATTTATTCACTTGTTTTTGCAGTTAAGCTCTTGTTTGCACTCCACGCATGAGGAAGAGCCGCGCACTGCCTTCCCCTGCGCGACAGCCCCTCTGTTTCACATCGGGAGCCATAAAGAAGAGAGGGAGAGAGCGAGCGAGCGAGAGAGAGAGATTAGAGGGAGAATGAGAGAGAGAGGGAGAGAGAGAGAGAGAGAGAGAGAGAGAGAGAGAGATGAGCGAAACCTTAAAGTTGTTTTCGGCTGCTCGCTAGGATTCCCGGTATCGTTTCCTTTCGTCTCCCAGCTCACCCACCAAACACTGATTAGTATTCTGGACAGGGACGCGCACCCGATTTCACGTGACGGAGATTTCTTAAAATTTGCCGGAAGAGTATGTCGAATCCGAGTGGAGGGGGGTCCTGCCTGTGCGATGCCTTTGCTTTGACCCGACTGATCACGTCTGAATCATTTTGCTCTCCTTCGAGCAATTCTATTAATCCATTAGACATTCCACAGATCCCGGCTAATAGTATTCTGTAATGCTAAAGCTCGGAAAGCAATAATAGAGCTGATAGATAGATAGATAGATAGATAGATAGATAGATAGATAGATAGATAGATAGATAGATAGATAGATAGATAGATAGATAGATAGATAGATAGATAGCCATCAGGTATTTGTTTTCACCGCGTCTTGATAATAACGAAGATGATGGTGACATTTGGCGTGGTATCATTCATTTCGCTGTCAACGTCATTTCGGAAATCGGCAGAGCCGCCAGGGTGCCGTGCAATGTATAGATATGGATGGATTTGCCGTGCACACCTGTCGTCAAAATGAGGATGGCACAATTTTCCATTCTCAGGGGCAACAAACCCACAGGAGGCTGATGATCGCGATCAGAGAAACCGTTATCAAAATGACAGCAACACCTGTTGACTTAATTTTTTGTAGCATGCAGCTGTGATGAGGATCCATGTTGAAGATGCTAGTTAGAAATCAGTTTACGAGCTTTGATCAATTCCGTTTCTCTGCCACCAGGATCCATCCACCACTTTAACGTGGGATGTCAGCCTATAAGAGCACGGTGGGAGCTAACCCAGGATGGCACATGTACACCCACTGGGTCAGTCAGAAGTCAACCTAAAGAACGCCTTTAGACTGAGGGGTTAATTTTGCTGCTTCACGGAAACAGGAGACAAAAAGTCAAAGTCGTATCGGTCGGCGGCTGGATTGAACTTCCATGCGCTCCTCGTGCTTTAGTTGGCTCTCCGGTGTTTTTCTTACACCCCAAAGCAGGACTGGTTACATGGCAGCACTTATTTATGAATTTACTTTTAATGGACTAGTGTTGCATCCTGATCTTGTTCTGCCTGGCAGTCGAGGCAGAGATGATACCACTCTGCTGGAGACCCTGCTGCATTCAGCAGGCTTTGTAAAAGGATGGGCTTAAATGAAATCTCCAAAGAAGCACATGGAAATGTATAATACAGAATGAGCACACACTCTTAAAAATAATAATACATTTTATTTAAATAGCCCCTTTCCCATAAAGCGTTTCAAAGAAATTCTAAAGGAACAACAGGGAATATACAACATACAAATGGTCTCCGAATGAAATACCAAATAAAGATAAATACAGGAAACACAATGCTTTGAAATAGAAACAGCAAAAATAAACCAGAAAAAACTACAATAATAAAATTAAAAATCTACAAGAAAACCCTGATCAAATAGTATAATTAGTGATACAAAGGTAAACCCTCCTGAATTTCTGGAAAGAGAGGGTAAAATGAAAGAATGTCAGGGTAAGCTAAGTGAGTTAAATGCCTTTCTGAACAAATGTATTCATTCATTCATTCATTCATTCATTCATTCATTCATTTATTTATTTATTTATTTATTTATTTATTTATTTATTTATTTATTTATGTTAAGAATTAGTGGAGTTGGCTCATGTCATTCATTTCGGCAGGTTATTCCAAAGTCTGGGTGCTAGATAGATAGATAGATAGATAGATAGATAGATAGATAGATAGATAGATAGATAGATAGATAGATAGATAGATAGATACTTTATTAATCCCAAGGGGAAATTCACATACTCCAGCAGCAGCATAGCGATGATAAAAAAATACAGCTAAAGGCCCTGTCACCCATACAATGCAGGTTAGTGGGGGGCACAACAAGACTGGCAGAGTCAGAGGACCTTAGTGGGCGTATAGGAACACAGTGATGGAGAAGGTCACTGATGTAGACTGGCGAGGCCATATAAAGCTTTGTAGGTTAGTAATAGAATTTTATATTTAATCCTCAGCATCTGAAAAAGGAGAGGAATCAGTACAATGCCATAGGGGAATCATTGGTTCACAAAAGAGTCATCCACACAAAGATTCCAGGGAGAACCTTTGCTTATTTAGATCCTTACCAAGCACCATAACAGATGAGAACAGGTTTGTGAAATGCAAATGGTCTTTATGTTTTCAAAGGATTTGATGACACAATAAGTTCAAGTTTTCCACAGGGTTCAGTGCTGGGGCTGCTGCTATTTTTAACATTCATCCATCCATTTTCTAACCCGCTGAATCCAAATACAGGGTCACGGGGGTCTGCTGGAGCCAATCCCAGCCAACACAGGGCACAAGGCAGGAACCAATCCTGGGCAGGGTGCCAACCCACCGCAGGACACACACAAACACACCCACACACCAAGCACACACTAGGGCCAATTTAGAATCGCCAATCCACCTAACCTGCATGTCTTTGGATTGTGGGAGGAAACCGGGCGCCGGAGGAAACCCACGCAGACACAGGAGAACATACAAACTCCACGCAGGGAGGACCCGGGAAGCGAACCCGGGTCTCCTAACTGCGAGGCTATTTTTAACATATATAAATGATTTAGATAGTATTATAAGGAACAAGCTGGTTAAGTTTGCAGATGATACCAAGATAGGTGGATTGGAAGATAATCTGGAATACTTTAAATCGTTACAGAAGCATTTGGACAGCATACAGACTT